>NC_081846.1:51094516-51741079 GCF_963259705.1 Myotis daubentonii
TATACAGACAGGGCAACAAAGACCTGGGGTCAGTGTCTGATGTTTCCACTCATCTCTCTGAACCTGTTTTCTTTTCTATACAACTCATAATAAATACCCTACAGCTATAGTGAGTGTTAAATGCAATAATGAAAGTATTAAAAATAATTGTAAACTATAAATATTTTTATGTATTAGGATTTATTTTATTGCCTGTTTCCTTCTTGGACCTTTTTTTTTGTTTTTTAAATATATTTTATTGATTTTTTACAGAGAGGAAGGGAGAGAGATAGAGAGTTAGAAATATCGATGAGAGAGAAACATCGATCAGCTGCCTCCTGCACACCCCCTACTGGAGATGTGCCTGCAACCAAGGTACATGTCCTTGACTGGAATCGAATCTGGGACCCTTCAGTCCACAGGCCGACACTCCATTCACTGAGCCAAACTGGTTAGGGCTTGGACCTTGTTTTTTTTAAAAAAAAAATCCTCACCTGAGGTTATGTTTTTACTGATTTTTAGAGAGAGAGAGTGAGAGAGCAACATCTATTGGTTGCCTTCCTTATGCTCATTAACGAGAGGGCGAACCGCAACCTAGGTTGTGCCCTGATGGGGAATCGAACCCACAGTCTTTTGGTGTACAGGGCCTTGGACCTGAATTTTTAATAGCTTTTCTCTAGATTTATCATCAACGATGCTTAGTCATTTTGAAACTTAGTATGTGGTTTGAGGATATAAACACACTAGATTTCTACCCAAGATATTCTGTGATACATATCATATCCCTCAGCATTAGGGGAAATCCAGGTACAGGTGCTTCCCGAGCTACCTGGAGTCATGGAGAACCTCCTCAGATTTTCACTTGGGTCCACAGCCTCTTAAGCCCTGTATGTGAGAACCCATTGATGGGCTGGAGAGTTAAAGTTCCAAGCAAGGTTTGCAGGCGATAGCAGCTGCTTCCTAGGATAGGAGTTCTCAAGACTGGTGGGGCTTTGGAACTCTACCCCAGTCATTGAAAAGCTCTAAGACAGTGGTTCTCAACCTTCTGGCCCTTTAAATACAGTTCCTCATGTTGTGACCCAACCATAAAATTGTTTTCGTTGCTACTTCATAACTGTAATGTTGCTACTCTTATGAATCGTAATGTAAATATCTGATATGCAGGATGGTCTTAGGCGACCCCTGTGAAAGGGTCGTTCGACCGCCAAAGGGGTTGCGACCCACAGGTTGAGAACCGCTGCTCTAAGAGAAGAGATAAGGAGTGTTCACACAGAGTTTGTAGGTAACTGAGACTTAGAAACACAGCCTTACGGAGTAGTGTAGCTGTCCCAGGCATTAAATGGCTCTACTTCACCTCTTTCTGGATTATCTTCTTTGACTTCTTCCTCACTCATTTTTGTCATTTTGTTTTTCTGTATACACTGTTGCTAGCTAAAATAAAGACAGAAGCTTTGTTTCATGTTTCTGAGTAGTACCAAATGGTTAAGACCAATGTTTGATTAATGTATACTAAAATGTTTAATCTTAAAAATAAAGAAAAGAGGGGAAAACTTTGTTTCTAGAAATATGACTTTATATTAGTACCAGAAGTCCCAGATAAAGAAACTCCTTTCCTGAAAACTCAAATTATTTTAGAATGTATTTTCTAGCCTTAGTACTTTGTTGCATTTTCTCCTCTATCATAGTAGAAGCACTTAATTACCTGGTTTTTCATCCAGCGGGATGGTAGGCAGTGGCAGGCTTCCTGAATTTGATTTAATACAATATTGGATCAGAAAGCTAATAAAAGGACAGAAATATACCTTATGTATATAATCACAGGCTGTCCTCAAAGATCCTATCATTTTAATGTTTGATGGACTGTAAATTTTGGGTTGATGTTGTAAGCACTCCAAGGAAATATTTCTGAATATTATTTTTTCAGGTGAGAGAAAATCCTTTATATCATTTGATAAAAGCTCAGTCACAAAAGAAAATGGGAGAAATAGGAGAGGCCATTAAAACTCTACATATGGCAATGAGTTTACCAGGAGTGAGGAAAACTGAAGCTTCCTCAAAATCAAAATACAAAAACACTGAAGTTGATGCAAGCCATCGTTTATCAATATTTCTTGAGTTGGTAGAGGTTTACTGCTTAAATGGAGAACAGGTAGGTCAAGTTTTAATTCATTGACTCATATCTGAACTTTTTATTTAAAAAAATGATATATATATATATGCATATAATATATATATATATGTTAGTAGGAAATGAAAAAGCTATCCTGACCAAGTAGTAAAATATAGGAAATTTATTTCTCACTACTTTTCACCAAATCATGTACTTTTTGCAAGCCCCTGAAGTTAGACATAGTTTGCACTTGGAAGACATTAAGTATCATTGTGCTTAGATTGGCTACCACAGAATGTTACAACATAGCATAACATAATATAGCATAATATAACGTAATGTGAATAACAATACAATGTAATATGACATATTATGAAATGTATTAAAATGTATAATAGTATTATAATGTATGAGTACCCCAGTTATAGTTATAATTCTGTGAATTCCTAAAGGCTTCACACACACATGTACACACAAGTACTACTGAAATAAAATGAAAGTACCAACCTGAAATTTTAATACTCGAGGAAACAAAAGAACCAGTGGATAAATAACAACTTTGATAAACTTATAGGACAGCCATAAAATCAAATGCTTTAAAAAACAATAATACAGATGGATGGATGGATGGATGGATGGATAGATGGAAGATAGCAGGTAATTCTGAGAGAATTCAAGAAAATGAAGAACTTAATGTCATTGATACCTGGTTTTTGGATTATAGCAGTTGCTAATTTATTTTTATATTTCGTGGACGTTAAGAAGGCTATCCTATATATAAAAGGCTAATATGCAAATTGTCCCCTCAACTGGGAGTTCAACTGGAAGTTTGACCAGGGGGCAGAGCCAGCTGGCCAACTGCCCGCGGCCCCCCCCCCTGCTGACCCCGCCCCCATTTGGCACCCCTACCCCAATTGGGGGCAGGGCCATTCCACCAACCACCTGCGGACCCTCTCCCTGGCCAGCCCGGCACAACTGACCCTGATTGCATGAACTCTACCCAGGCATGAATTCGTGCACTGAGCCTCTAGTCTATATATATAAAAGGCTAATATGCTAAGTGTTCGACCAGTAGCCTTGATGCACACTGACCACCAGGGGGCAGATGCTCAGCTCACAGACATGGAAACATGGAACAAATTGATGAATCTCAGAGGGGAGGGAGAAGTGGGGACGGGAAGAGATTAACCAAAGATCTTATATGCATACTAGAGGCCTGGTGCATGGATATGTGCACCGGTGGGGTCCCTCATCCTGGCCTGTGGGGATCGGGTCTAATCCCTCCACTGGGCCTCTGACATCCCCCAAGGGGTCCTGGATTGTGAGAGGGCGCAGGCCAGGCTGAGGGACCCCACCAGTACATGCATCTGTGCACCAAGCCTCTAGTGTCTAGATAATTGCCAAGTCTCAACTTCTCTTTCACTAGTAAATGAACATAAAATGCATTTAAATTAAAAATCCAGTTGCCATGCATAAATAATTGATTCTAAGATGTGCTAGTTTTTTCACATCTTAACATTTCTGACATCCGAATATTCTATAATACTTAAAGTTGAAATGGATCTTAAATGACATTTGAGATGAATCTTAAATAACATTTTAGATTCATTGAGGTACAAATTGGGAAATGAAGTAATATGTTCACCTGAGGTATAAGAAAAATGATGTCCTGATGTAGATAATAAAGGAGTCTGCTAGTTAATGAGGAGCCATTGGGTGCAGTGGGTGACCGGACTAGATCGCTTAGTGAGGTAATAATGAACATGGCTAACATTTAGGCTTTGGAGTCAGGCTGCCTGAGCTTGAATTCTGGTCTATCATTTGTTAACTTCTTAACTCTCTAAATCTGTTTCCTTACTGCAGGGTAGGAGTAATAATAGTAACTACCTTACTGGTTGTTTGTGAGAATTAGATAGATTAATACAATGCTGGGTGCAAAGTAAATGCTTATCTATAACTAGGGGCCTGGTGCACAAAATTCGTGCACTGGGTGTGTGTGTGTGGGGGAGTGTCCCTCAGCCCAGCCTGCCCCCTCTCACATACTGGGAGCCCTCAGGTGTTGACCCCAGCCCAGGCCTGACGCCTCTGACAGAGGCGTCAGGCCTGGGCTGGGGGCAGAACCAGTGATGGGGGGAAATGAGGGTCCCCTGCTGGGCGGGAGAGCGGGTTGAGGGCGTGAGTGCAGGCGGACGCCGCAGCCGCCCCACCGGCTCGCGTCCGGGTTTGCCAGCCGGATTGGGTCCCGGGCGACCGCTGCAGCCGCCCCGCAGGCCTGCGTGATCGGGTCCCGGGCGACCACTGGCACTCACGCCCTCAACCCGCTCTCACGGGTTGGCGGCGTGAGTGCGGGCGGATGCTGCAGCCGCCTCGCCGGCCCGCGTCCGGGTCTACCGGCGGGATCAGGTCTCGGGCGACTGCTGGCACTCACACCCCCAACCCGCTCTCTGATGGCGCTGTACCATCCTGCCTGCAATATGCAAATTAGCCGCCATCTTTTTTGGCGGTTAACTGCCATCTTAGTTGGCAGTTAATTTGCATATCTCACTGATTAGCCAATGAAAAAGGTATCGGTCGTACGCCAATTACCATTTTTCTCTTTTATTAGTATAGGATAATAAAAGTTTAATATGCTAATTAGACCGGACAGCCAAACAACCTTCTGGACGTCATTCCAGACGTCCTTCTGAATGAAGCCGCTGCGGCAGGGGCCAAAGCAGAGGCAGTTAGGGGCGATTGGACAGGCAGGCGAGCAGTTAGGGGTGATCAGGAAGTCAGGCAAGCAGTTAGGGGCAATCAGGCAGGCAAGTGAGTGGTTAGGGGCAGGCAGGCAGAGTGGTTAGGGGTGATCAGGCAGGCAGGTGAGTAGTTAGGAGCCAGCGGTCCTGGATTGCAAGAGGGATGTCTGACTGCCTGTTTAGGCCCTATCTTGGGATCAGGCCTAAACAGGCAGTTGGACATCCCCTGAGGGGTCCCAGATTGCGAGAGAGTACAGGCCGGGCTGAGGGCCCCCACCCCTTCCCCTGTGCACAAATTTCGTGCACCGGGCCTCTAGTTAAATTACAGTAGTGGTGTCTCTTGTGTAGCAACTGCTGTTGTCTCAGTTATGTAAACACTTTTCAGCTAACCAGTGTTTATAGTGTTACCTGAATTTGGTTTCTGCATTTAGTTTGAAATTTTTGTGCTTTTTAAAAATCCATCAGTATTTCATGAATATCCTAATTGTGCTAGCATTTTTTGTTCATTCTGTTTTCATAGAAAATCCTCATTTCTAGTATAATTTATTGAATATTTTGAATGTTATTTTTATTTTATCCTTACAGCATGAGGCAGCAAAAGTGTTACAAGATGCTACCCATGAATTTTCTGGGACATATGAAGAATTGCGTGTTACCATTGCTAATGCAGACCTAGCTCTGGCCCAAGGAGATGTTGAGCGGGCTTTAAGCATGCTTCAGAATGTTACATCTGAACAGCCTTATTTCATAGAGGTCAAAGAAAAAATGGCAGATATATACCTGAAGCATAGAAAAGAGAAAATGTTATATATCACGTGCTATAGGTAAATGGTTACTTTAATGCATTTACCTTCTAAAATTAATTCCCAAACTTGTTTTACTTCTCTTTTAATTGTTTTGTGGATACTTATAGATCCTTGCCTTCATGTTCTCACTTCCTTCTCCTACCATCAACCACAGTCACTCTAGCCAAGCTACTCTCTCAAAAACATAAAGCATAATACTTATGATTACTTCAACCTGTGGCTCATTCTGGTTTCTCAGTTCTCCTCCCTCATCAGATGTTACTTTTAGACATCTTTCTTTGGGGGAAGGGAACGAACAACAGTTATATGTATTAATAATTTAAGACAATTATGTAATGTAACATCAATTCAGGGGCTAGATGGTCATGTTTAATTCCTTAATAGACTAGAGATCCGATGCATGAAATTCATGCCAGAGGCTCAGCCCTCGCAGCCAAGGTGGCTTGCCTTGGCCCTCGCAGCTTCAGCTTCATCCCGAAGGTCATCCAGAAAGATGTCCAGAAGGTCATTTGGCTGTCCAGTCTAATTAGCATATTATGCTTTTATTATTATAGATACAGAAAAAGAATTATGGCTTAGTTTATACTACACTAAGGTATGGGTTACAAATGTTCCTTGGTGAAAGGACAGGGACTTTAAAAGTTATATTGTGGCCTTGGCCAGTGTAGCTCAGGTTGTTGAATGTCCTCCCATACGCCAAAAGATGACAGGTTTGATTCCCAGTCAGAGCACATACTCAGGTTTTGGGTTCAATTCCCTAGTCGGGGCATGTGTGGGAGGCAAACAATCAATGTTTCTCTCTCACATTGATGTTTCTCTCTCCCTCCCTCTCTCTCTAAAATCAATAAAAATAAATTAATTAAAAGTTATATTCTGATGCCCTTAGGAGTTATTGGGATACACAACACATACACGTGGACATATACACACATGCACACACAGAGGTTGCCTTTACTCTTCCACCTGAACAAACAGATAAAAATACATGCACACACTCCACATAAGAGAAAAATTAACATTTTTAACTTTGGAAAACAGTAAAATACTGATGAATTAAGTTGTCAAACCAAGTCAAATTGGTTCATCTAATATATATGCATTATACACACACACACACACACACATATATATATCATAGCTCAGAAGTCTGCTCAGATTCTTTTTTCTTGTCTCTTTAGGTCCTTTTATTTTTTTAATTAAATCTTTATTGTTGAAAGTATTGACATGTCTGCCTCTCTCCCCCATTGATCCTTTCTAGCCTGCCCCATTCCTCCTCCCATGTTTAGATTCTTTGTAGGTGCTGTGTGATTCAAAGAAAGGGAGCAGTACCCCAATATAGATAGATGAACTAAAGTTTCTACATCACATTTCCTAAAGATGAGCACTAACTATCATCTCTAATGGTGAAAGTATTTCCAAATAGAATTGATTTGTTTGAATGCAGTATAATATAACAGTTAAAAGCATAGGTTTCTGTTTCAGGAAGATCTGACACTTTAGCTGTAGGCAAATTCAGCATCATCTATAAAATCAAAATATTAATTCTCTTTCTCATAAGAGTTTTTGACCAATTACTAGTAAATGAGATACTATATGTTAAAGACTTAATATCACATTCTTATTTGAGTAATTTTGGTATTTTGACTTTTACTAGTTAAATTTTGCAGGTAAAAAATAAACAGGATATACTGAAGGAGAAGACTGGATATTTTTTAAAGTAACTCATTTGAGCACATGGTTAGTCCCATGAATACCAGAGCTCAAGATACCTAGGAGAATAAGTGGTGTGTCTCCACCCCCCCCCCCACCCCCACCCTGGTTCCATCCTTTTTGGTACCTTTACTTCCATGTCATTTCAAAATTAAACATAACAAAATATATTTCTGGATCCAATTTATCCACCTGTACTCTGTTTCCTGCATTTCAGAAAATGCAAAGACTTAATGAAAAAAATGATTGACCTAGCATAAACAGTCTGGTTATGGGTATGGTGGTTTTGTTTTTTGTTTGTGTTTTTCACAGTGTTACACTGTTGGACATGTAGAAGGTACTCTGAAGGTTATTGGGTAATTGAAATAAATGTGCTTACCTTTTAGAAGAAGATATTTGTATTCAATATACTAAATAGTGTTGGTCTGATTTCCAGAGAAATTGCTGAAATAATGCCTAGCCCTCATTCTTTCCTTCTCCTTGGAGATGCATACATGAATATTCAAGAGGTAAATTTCTGATGCTACTGAAGTTAGACTTTTAAAAAATCTTTGTGATTAGTATAGCATCCCAAATTAAAAGGAATTTGGTTTTCTAAATAGTGTTTACTTAATATTCAAGATTCAGTCATCACAATGAAAGGAGACAACCATTATAATAAAAGCATGCTTTTCTTTTCAAATTGCGATCCAATAATTCAACACTATCATTATTTAAAATAGAGATGGTATCAGAAGCAAGTTAAGAGGCTCCTTTAAACAGAAGGATGAAGAGAACTATTAGCTATGTGTGTTTTCTTCAAAGGGAAGCAGTCCTCTGACTCTATCTGGCTTTTGTGATGACTGCCAGAAATGAAAAGTCAAGAACCTTTCTCTTCTCAGATTATTATTTATGAAGGCAAGAGACAATTAACATGGGTGGGAATATACTGATAAGTTATACCTATACTGGTGACTGTTACCTTTCTGAAATTATTAAGGTTTCTAGACTTAAATACATGCTTTATTAATCTTATTAAATATTCCAAATGAAAAACATAATTATATAAATGTTGCCATTAGTGGAATCCAGCCAAGCTCTTTATCTATTGCCTATTTTTTGTGTCTGTCAACATTAGCCTGAAGAAGCCATAGTAGCATATGAACAAGCATTAAATCAGAACCCAAAAGATGGAACACTGGCAAGCAAAGTTGGGAAAGCGCTTGTGAAAACTCATAACTATTCAAAGGCAAGTACTTTATAGTTTAAAATATATTTATTGAGTCAAATTTTTCAAAGTCTGCTCTATGATAGGCCTTCAGCAAACACCGTTTGTATCTTGATGGTTGTAAAACTCCAAATTTGTGTCCACGAGCTGGAATTTGTGCTAAAGGCTTTCTCTTGTCTCAAATTCTTGTTCACTGCATTTTGCAAAGACTGTTTGGACTAAAGTTTACTTCAGGCCTCATCTTACACCTAAATTCTTAATCACTAAACCAGTTGCTATTAACATCTCTTTCATTATATGACAAAGCATAATAGATGTCCTTTCTCTGGAATGAATTTTGGTAAGCTATGTGCTTTGAGGGTTGGTTTTGGTTTTTGTTAGTTTGTTTGCCTCTTAGAGAAAATGGATATTCTTTAGTTGTATTTTTGCTCTATTCCTGGTAACTGTTGAACATTTATATAACAGCTAGCAAAGTATTTGCATTTGATAAAGTTCACTGGCTTCTGGAATGAAACCATTATTTCTTTTTTCACCAAGCACTCTGTTAATAAGCTACTTATACAAGAAATGCTAGTTGCCTTCTGTGATGTTTGATTCTCTGAGGAAAATGGCATAGTTAACTGGTAGTGCAGATACATGCCTAAGATTCTCCTTGGTTGTTTTCAGTTATGTGTATGTTTTAAATCTGTGTGTAAGTTACCTATGCTTGAATGCCATTCTCATTACCTCTTTCTTCCTAACCAAAATGGATTTTGTTTAGGCAATCACTTACTATGAAGCTGCACTGAAAAATGGACAAAATTATCTTTGCTATGACCTGGCAGAGCTCTTATTAAAATTGAAATGGTATGACAAAGCAGAAAAAGTCCTTCAACATGCTCTAGCTCATGAACTTGGTATGAAAATATTCCTGATTTGAAAAAAAAGTACACCGATATATCTTATCTTTTTTGTTTTTGTATTATATAAAATGTGTATTTGTATTCCCAGTATTTTATATGTGAAGTTGTTTATTTCATTGATCTGAATATCACTCTATTAAAATAAGACATTTGAAAAATCTATAACAGATTTATGAAACAGTTAATTGTGTTACAGAAAGATACTTCCCAAAATAATGTACAGGAAAGTTCTTTTAAATTGCATCTATGTCTGATGTTTAAACAAATAAACATTTTTATTATAAGTTTTTAAAAAATGTATTTTTATTGATTTCAGAGAGGAAGAGAGAAAGAGAGAGAAACATCAATAATGTAACATTAAAGAAATAATTTAAATAAACCACTTTAAACAGACTGGCACAGACCATGTACTTCTTAAATGGTGGAAGAAACATATTTCTGTTAATTATTTAGGGTTCTTTTACTACTGTTAGATCACAAAGTAATAATACTAAATATTTAAATTGCACTTAACCACATGCCACACTTTATTTTAATTGCTTTGCATATGGTAACTTACTTTGTACTTATTAACTTTAAATATTATACGAAAACCCTATGAAATAGGTACTATTATTTCCTCTCTTTTACACATGGAAAGGAGGCACAGAATAGTTGAGTACTTGTTCAAGGTTAAATAGCTAATAAATGATGAAGCCTAAATTTGAAACCAGACTGGTTGGTATCACAATTGGTGTTCTTACTGGTTACGATTCATAGCCTATCAAATAATCTATTATTTTAAAAAACAGCACGTCTTCATTGCATGCAGCAGATATTCTATCTTATCTTTTAACTAGAGGCCTGGTGCATGAAATTCATGCACAGAGGGGTGTCCCTCAGCCCAACCTGCACCCTTTCCAATCTGGGACATCCCTCTCACAATCCGGGACTGCTAGCTCCTAACCACTCGCCTGCCTGCCTGCCTGATTGCCCCTAACCACTTCTGCCTGCCAGCCTGATTGCCCTCTAACTGCTCCCCTGCCAGCCTGATTGATGCCTAATTGCTCCCCTGCCAGCCTGGTCACCCCCAACTGCTCTCCCCTGCTGGCCCGATTGCCCCCAACTGCCCTCCTCTGCTGACCATCTTGTGGCAGCCATTTTGTGATGATGTGGGGGCGTCACGTGAGGGTGCGAGGGCCACCTAGGCTTTTATTAGTATAGATGACTTCAATAAGCAGAAATTTTATATACCTAAGAACAAAAATTGAAATTATTAACTAAGTTATTACATTGTTATTTCTAAATATATGTCTTAAGAAAAACCTCCAGTTTTTACCCAGTTCTTTATTTTGTTTCTTCCAAGCTATTTGTATCTTTTAAAAACAAAACAAAAACAAAAACAAAAAAAACAAGCATGGCCATTCCTCAGTTAACTGACTGAAAAATTTTTAACTTTGTTCACTATTTTTCAAAACCATTCTGTCCAAAGACCATTTTTTAAACTGGTTGAAAAATGTAAGCATTTGTTTAAAATTAATATATTCCCCCAATATATTCAATTCTTTCATAGTAAATGAATTGTCAGCTGTCATGGAAGATGGACGTTTGCAAGTTCTTCTAGCAAAAGTTTACAGTAAAATGGAAAGACCTGGTGATGCAATCACTTCATTACAACAGGTAAATGCATTTGTTTGTGAGGGTGGTTGTAGGTGGAGGATGGATGCAGAAGGAAATATGCCACATGTAAGAGTAATCCAATCTCTTTTGACCCATCATTCACAAAAAATAAGTCAAACTGGAAATGATTGAATGCCTGTGGATTATACAGTTTAAATATAGTACTGCTAATTATTATAACAAATAGGGAAGTTGATTTTTTAATTCTGTTTTACAGCTGAGGAAGTTTGGTTTAAAGCTTTTGTGAAGTCATATGATAGGTAGGATTTGACATGAATTTTTTTTTCTTCCTTTATTTATATCTTCTTTAATTTATTTTAATATTTTGTTGTTTACACTGTAGGGGTTTTGCACATTTTTCCTTTGAACTATTCCCTAAGTAGCTGATATTTTTAATGATTTTTCCATTTCTAGTTTGCTAACAATTTTTTATAAATTAAATTTTATCATAAATCACTTTCTACATCTATCAGGATACTCATGTGACTTTTCTCCTATTTTTTTTCTGTAAATGTGATATATAAAATTGATTTTCAGATGTTAAATCACCGTAATAGCCCTGAAATATGTCATTTTTTGTAGTTTTTTTAAAACAATTACTGGAATTTAAAGATATTAGCTAGTATTTTGTTCAAGATTTGTATATCTATGTTCATGAAAGATATTGATCTATAGACTGATGCTATTTTTTTTAACATTTGGAACAATTTGATATTAAAACCATTGGGACTTCAAGGCTTCTTGATGGAAGATTTTTATTAATGGATTCAACGTCTATAATGGATCTTAGAGTGATCATTTTAAAATTTCGCTTATGTTGGTTTAGATGGCTATTTTTAAGCAATTTTTTATTTCATTAAATTGTCAAATTAATTGACATATTTGTTCATTATATCTTAACCGTTGAAAATCTGGAAATACTGTAGAAATATCTTCTTTTATAGTCCTGATATTGGACATTTTCCTTCTGTTATTAATGATCAGTTATGCCAGGGGCTTATTATAATAATATTAGAGGCTTGGTGCACGACATTCGTGCACTGGGGGAGGGGGTGTCCCTCTGCCCAGCCTGCACCCTCTTCAATCTGGGACCCCTTAGGGGATGTCCAACGGCTGGACCGGCAGTTGGACATCCCTCTCACAATCCGGGACTGCTGGTTCCCAACTGCTCACCTGCCTGATTGCCCCTACCGCTTCTGCCTGCTAGCCTGATCACCCCCTAGCCACTCCCCTGCCAGCCTGATTGACGCCTATCTGCTCCCCTGCTGGCCCAGTCGCCCCCAACTTCCCTCCCCTGCAGCCATCTTGTGGCTGTGGGCACCACCATCTTTGAGGACGGGGCAGTCAATTAGCATATTCCCTCCTTATTGGCTGTGGGTGCCGCCATCTTTGTGACAGCGTGAGGGTCAATTAGCATATTTCCTCTTTATTAGATAGGATTCTCAGAGAACCAACTTTTTCCTTTTCTGGCTTGATGAAATGTTTGCTTTTTTACCTCACTAAATAATTTTCTCTATCTTTGGATATGGTGCACTAATCTTTTTCTAGACTATTGAAATACTCCATTAGGTAGTACCATAGGCTGGGTTAGCCTTTGTTCTTTTCTTATTTATTTAAGGTAATAAATTTATCTCTAAGCATTGCTTTAGATACACCCCACAAGTTTATTATTGTTCAGTTTATAATATTTCCTTACTTCTACTTTGATCACTTCTTTGACCCATGGGTTATTTATAAGTATAGTGTTTATCCAGGGATCTCACTTCTAGGAACATATCCTAAGAAGACTGAAACACTAATAAGAAAGAATATATGCACCCATGTGCTCATAGCAGCATTATTTACAATAACTAAGATGTGGGAACAGCCCAAGTGCCCATCAGTAAATGTGTGGATAAAAAAAGCTGTGGTACATTTACACAATGGAATAGTACGCAGTAGTAAAAAAACAGGATCTCTTACTCTTTGAGAAAACATGGAAGGACCTGGAGAATATTTTGCTAAGCAAAACAAGCCAGTTAGAGAAAGACAAGTCTCACATGATTTCACTTATATGTGGAATCCAATGAACAAAATAAACTGATGAATAAAATAGATCCAGAGACATGGAAGCATGCAACAGACTGAAGATTCTAAGAGGAAAAGAGGGTTGGGTGGGTGGAAAGAGGTTGACCAAGGATCTTATATGCATACTAGAGGCCCAGTGCATGACATTTGTGCACTTGGGGAGCGGGAGATACCTCAGCCTGGCCTGCCCCCTTTCATGCCCTCAGGGGATGTCCAACTGACAGCTTAGGCCCACTCCCCGGTGTTAAGCATCTGCTCCTGTGTTAAGCGTCTGCCCCCTGGTGGTCAGTGCATGTCATAGTGACTGGTCATTCCACCATTCAATTGATTTGCATATTACCCTTTTATTATAAAGGATATACATAATCCATGGACACAGACAATAGTGAGGTGGAAGGCTGAGGAGGGGATAGGAATGAGAAGGAGGGGATCAATGGGGGAGGGGTGAAGGGAACATCTGTAATACTTACAACCATAAAGATAAATTTTAAAAAATTTAAAGTGATAACTATTGCATATGGAAATAACATAGTAAGCACTTAATATATGGCAGTTATTTTTCACAGCATATAGTTATAAATATGGTTTGAAGTAAAATCTGTTTATGTATAAAAAATAAAAATAATAGTGCTCAATTTCCAGGCAGTTCCATTTTTTGTTGTTATCTTTTTTATAATTATTTCTAGTTTAATTTCGCTGTGGTCAGACACGGTTTGAATGATTCAGCCCTTTGATATTTGTTAAAGCTTGCTTTATGCCCTACATTGTAATCAATTTTCGTACAGTTTCCATGTGGATCTTAAATAATGTTGTTGACTGGGTCATTTGTTCATTGATTTGCCCCACATCTTCGCTGAGCTTGAAGTAGAACATAGAGCATCTCACTATTTTTGCTTTTTAGAATACCACTCTTTTGACCTCATTTTCATGTACCCAGAAGAGTTTTGCATTCTGTGCAACTTATTTATCAAATGTTTTGGTTTTGAGCTTTAGCTAACAGAAGTTCTAATTCTTTAATTGCAGGAAAATTCTAGGGGAAATCACTTTTTAGCAAATTATCTTCTCTGTGAAAAACATCTATGTAAATCAGAAATAAAGAATCTATATGCCATAAAACACTTAACAATTTTATAATTTTATAAAATTTTAATTGATAAGTACAGACTTATATTTTGTTATGCTTCTTTCACTTAATATTCATTTCTGTAGATTTTACCAGCATGTGTTTGTAGCTACAACTCCATCATATAAAAGTAAAATTTCATGAAACACTCTTAACCTTCACCAAATGCTGTATCTAATACTATTCTCTAATCCTTTCTCTTTCATTTCCAGAAAAATGCTTATTATAATGTCCTAAGTTAATGTTAGGACCTGTGATTCCAAAACATACTCAGCTTTAGACCAGCTTCATTAAACACCAGTTGTCAACCATCATTTTGACAGGGGTCTCCAAAAGGGCTCCCTGTGTGTAGCATAATGTGTGGCAGATGGTGAACATTCACTGTTTGTTACATGAACACATGAATGCATTAGTGAATGATTAGCTCAAAGTTAAATTTTATTGTGCAGGCTTAAAGCACAGGAGTTCTCTGTCACTTATTAAAGGAAGGTCTCAGTGTGTCAGAAAACAGATCTGTGGGTGGAAAGGCTAATGTTCTTCTAATTTAGCAACCTTCTCTACATTCTTACCCTGAGGAAGACCCCAGCCTTCCTTCTGGTTGTCTGTGAACAGTGTAGGACCATATGTATGTATACACCAAAAATTGGTTAGCCATTTTCCATTCTTAGACATTGGGCTATTTCAGAGATTTTTTTGTTTTACTTTTGCTGTTTCTTCGTTTTTACAACAAATAACAGAATGCTTTTTTTTTCTTTATAAAAATAACATGTTTTAAGTCATTTCCTCAATACCTTTCAAAAAGTGGAACATTTTTTCCAAATGTTGGTTTTATGGTTGTATTGTTCCCTAGTGAGCTTCCTGCACATATCCTTATAACAGTGGGAAAGACTCAGTAATTTTTAGTACTTCAGTTGAAAAGTATAGGCATGCTGGCTCATTTGTGAACAAGTGCATGTTTAAGACCTCAACTAAGATATTTTCTTTGGGTCAGGATTTGTTAGCTCAAGGGCCAATAATGCTTTAATAAATCTTCTGTAAAGTTTATATTGTGTGTTCATATTGAGAATTTGTTAGTTTCTACTTCTTTTTTTTAAAAAATCCTTTTTATCCTTATTTTTTCCTAGGCTCGAGAATTACAAGCTCGGGTACTAAAACGTGTTCAGATGGAACAACCAGATGCAGTTCCTGCACAGAAACATTTAGCAGCTGAAATTTGTGCAGAGATTGCAAAACATTCTGTTGCTCAGCGAGATTATGAAAAAGCAATTAAGTTTTATAGAGAAGCGCTTGTTCATTGTGAAACAGATAATAAGGTCAGAACCTTCATAAAAGTTTAAGCACCTTTTATTCCAGATGTCATCTAATTTCTCCAAATGTAAAATTCGTATGTTTATTAAGAAAGATTTAAAAAGAAATATAACAAAAATACAAGTTAAAAATTAATACTGTGTCTAGAAATCCTTCAAAATAGTTATGCCTTTAATAATATTAAAATCTAAAAATTATGATGGAATAAGTGACAAAGTAAATCTGTAAGCTCTTTGATGTTCAATATTCATTTTTGTTTTAGTAATTACTGTAAAACAATTTCTCAGTCTCAAATAAATATCTGGCTCTAAATGACTCAATTCAGCTTACTACACAGCCCTTGTACACCTCTTTTTAAATTACTGGATATACAGAAATAACTAGATTGAATCTCTTAACTCAAATGACACAGTTTGGGAGTAAATGTAAAGGTAATATTGATGTAGAAAACATATAAACTAAAAGTGTAATTTCTCAGATGTTGATAGATGATTAAATTTTTTTTCTTAGAAATCTCTAAAAATAGCTAAATACTTAAATAAGTGATGTATAACAAAAGGCAATCGTATTCTAGAATTTAAAGTTTAGGATTGAGCATTTTGAAGTTAATACAGTTCTTTCAGATATAAGGCAAAAATAATCTTTTTTAAGGCATTACCAAATAGGCACCTGGTTCCATGATGGCTGCAGGAGCTATAATTCTAGTATCAGTATAAAGCATATCTTGGGAATTGTCTGTATCAGGCTTTTTATTTTACAAATGAGAAAACAGGTTCTGAGAGGTAAGAGAGACATGGCCCCATCATGGGAAATCTTGGACCAGAATCTAATTTCCCGATTTAAGTCAGTGTTCTTTTCACAATGTTTTGTGTCTCTCTACTTTTCAAGTGAGTTACCACCCATTTTTCCTTTTTTCCCCCCCTCAGGTATAAGAGAAAAGAAAGATGAGTGTGCCTATAGTTCTCCTATCTATCATGCTTGGCATTTTTATTCCGATAACTTTGATCAACTAAAGGTTAATCTGTGTGCAGACAATTTCCTCAGGCACTGTTTATTCCAGTCTCTCACTACTCGTGCCCTGATTGTCCATAGATAATGTTGGAGCTGGCACGATTATACCTGGCACACGATGACCCTGAGGCCTGCCTGCGGCACTGTGCTCTGCTTCTCCAGAGTGACCAGGACAACGAGGCTGCCACCATGGTTAGTCCCAGAGTCTCAGTTCTGTAAAGGCGGCTGTTTTAGGATCCACGGGGGAGTGTCACCCTTTACCCATAAAACTAATGCTAAACGAGAGGCCTGCCTCATGTTGGCTTTTGGAAGAAATAACATTTTTAACATTTTACCAAAGAAGACTAAGATTCTTTTTTTATTTTATAAGAACGGTAAACCTGTTTTTCTAAATAAGGCCTGATTTGCTGTCTTGGGCCTAGTTAAATTTTCTTTATGCGTAAGAGGATGTGTGATCAGTCATGCGGTAAAGTCATAATTTGCTAAAGACTGACTTTTAAGTACTCAGACATGCTGGACTAATTTATAAGTTGCAGTGGGACTTTTGGAGTTACAGAAAAAACTTCCTTTATTGTTTTAAGATGGTGAGTTTTAAACAGAACTTTTTTTTTTTTCATTTTTACTGGGGCTGAGGTATTTGTTAGCTTTTCAAATAGCTATCTAGAGGACAGTTTGTGAGGTTTATTCAAGGTTACTGCAAATGTGACTAGAAATGTAAGAAGTCTCCCTTTAAGACATATGATAAGAAAATCTCAATAGGTCTTGCTTATTTGAAATTCCTTTGAAATATTAAGAATTTAAGGGTGTTGTTGTTGTTTTTAATCTTGTCATTTTAACAAGCCCAATGAGGCATCTTTCTATGATGGCACATAGAGTGTGCAATTTCCTAAAATTTCTGCTTTTAATATAACCATTTGAAGCATATTTTTCTGCTAAAATTCAGTTTGTGAACAGAGAATTCTGTTCACATCCTGATAACCTTCTGTTACACTGATCTCAGGGCTAATCCGTGTAAGGGGCTCCTTTCTGTAAACATCCCTCCTGTTTTCAAACGTGTCCTCCTAGTGCTAAGTCTTGATGGGAGGAATATGCTTTGTAAGATATATGGGAATATTTTTAGATCCAACTTTTACTTTTATAGATGATGGCAGATCTCATGTTCAGGAAGCAGGACTATGAACAAGCAGTGTTTCATTTACAACAGCTTTTAGAACGCAAGCCAGGTAAATATTCATTGATTGTATTGGCTAATGCACTTAACTCCCTTTCTCCTCTTGGCTGTTATGCCATTTCTGCCTTGGGTTCTAGACTCTGTTTTATCCCTTTCTCCTTTTCTGAATGACTGTTTAAGATAGTGCACATAATATTTTCATTCTTTCTGTTTTAAGCTGTTCCCATCCTATCTAGTAAAGAGGTAATTGACCATCACTCCAACACACAAGACGGCCGCCCCCATGTGGACACAAGATGGCCAGCAGGGGAGGGCAGTTGGGAGGGACCAGGCCTGCAAGGGAGGGCAGTTGGGGGGGACCCAGGCCTGCAGGGGAGGGCAGTTGGGGGGGACCCATGCCTGCAGGGGAGGGAAGTTGGGAGGACCCAGGCCTGCAGGGGAGGGCAGTTGGGAGGGGCCGGGCCTGCAGGGGAGGGCAGTTAGGGGTGACCAGGCCTGCAGGGGAGGGCAGATAGGGGCAATTGGGCAAGCAGGGGAGGGCAGTTAGGCATCGATCAGGTTGGCAGGGGAGTGGGTTAGGGGGTGATCAGGCTGGCAGACAGAAGTGGTTAGGGGCATTCAGGCAGGTAGGCAGGCGAGCGGTTGGGAGCCAGCAGTCCTGGATTGTGAGAGGGATGTGCCAGATTGGAGAGGGTGCAGGCTGGGCTGAGGGACACCCCTTCCCCCTCCCGCGCCCCCCCCCCCCCCGCGCACGAATTTCATGCACCGGGCCTCTACTATTGCAATATTTCCCTTTGAGCCCATAATCCAACCTGATGTCTTTAAAAAAACAGACCTGTCCCCTTGTGTGTACATGTGTGTCTAAAAAACAGACTTCTCCCTTTGTGTGTATGTGTATGATATGTTTTTATTGATCTTAAAGAGAGAAATATCAATGTGAAAAACATTGATCAGTTGCCTTCTATACATGCTGACTGGGGATTGAACCCACAACATTTTCAGTGTATGGGATGATGCTCCAACCAACTGATCCACCTGGCTTGGGCCCCTTGTTAATATTTTTAAGCCATTGATGACAATATTACCCTCACATGAAAGATTTGAAGAAACACTCATCTAGAAGATGAATTTTGTCTCACCCAGCATCTCTCCAAAATGGCAATAACATAATTAGCTTAGTAGACTGGCTACTTTGGACTGTTCATAAGCACATATAAAATGAATTATTTATAAATTCAGTATAACAACCTTGTACTGCAAAAGTACCAAGTGACACGCAACCACACCTCCAAGCCTATACATGGTTTTTTCCTTTTGCCCATAATGAATTTTTTTAAAATATATTTTATTGATTTTTTACAGAGAGGAAGGGAGAGGGATAGAGAATTAGAAACATTGATGAGAGAGAAACATCAACCAGCTGCCTCCTGCACATCCCCTACTGGGGATGTGCCCGCAACCAAGGTACATACCCTTGACTAGAATCAAACCTGGGACCTTTCAGTCCGCAGGCCGATGCTCTCTCCACTGAGCCAAACCAGTTAGGGCCCATAATGAATTTTTCCATCCTCATTCTTCTGCTATGTCTTTCCCTACACATAATCCAAAATATACACCTTTCACCAAATAAAAATCCCAACCTACTGCCACCACCAACATTATAAAATATCTTATGTGATGGTGAGTAGGTGACCACTTACCTTGATTTGCCTAAGACTGAAGGGTCTCTGGGAAGACAGGGCTTTCAATGCTAAAACTAAAAAAGTCTCAGAAAATCAGGATAAGTTGGTCACACTAATAATGAATCACTTCACTCATGCCTCTTTATCACATAATTCTATTATTTTGCTAAAAGTATTTATGCATATATTTGTCATCTCCATTAAACTGCAAACTCCAAGCTTGCAGGGATCATCTCACATCCATCTGATATCCCCACCATCAAACACGTTGTGGTGTAAAGCACACAGATGGTACAAAGTAAACGTTTATTGGTTGAATGGATTGGTGAATGGCTGTGCAATACTAAGTCATTTAAAAATGCAAAATAAGTAAGTTTTTACTGCTTATGTCAGCGGTTCTCAACCTGTGGGTCGCGACCCCTTTGGCAGTCGAACGACCCTTTCACAGGGGTCGCCTAAGACCATCCTGCATATCAGATATTTACATTACGATTCATAAGAGTAGCAACATTACAGTTATGAAGTAGCAACGGAAATAATTTTATGGTTGGGTCACAACATGAGGAACTGTATTTAAAGGGCCAGAAGGTTGAGAACCATTGGCCTATGTGATATTTTATGTTTTGAATCTTGTGTTCTATTTGATTTCTAACAGGACTTTACAAACTCACCCACTGATCTGCTTTGTCAGACATGATTCTAAAACCTATGGTCTACTTACTTTATGTGTACATTATTCCTCACCCTCAGTAGAACATTTAATACTTTAAAGTAAGGCTGCGTTTTAGCTTACTTGAGAAATGTACTGTCCAATTTGACTTTACCTTGCTGGTTAAGAATTCTCCTTATAGATCTAATTACTGCTCTCTTGACAGATTACACTTTTTCACTCAAAAAAATCTCCAAATCCTCCCGAGTTCTCCCCTGCCCTCACAGCAATTGATTAACAAGTCCCATCAGTCCTGTCTGTTTGATAGCTTAAGTGTCACATCCAGTCTTTCTTCTCCTAGCCCACGGCTCTAATTAAGGCCTGTGTCACTTCTCACCGAGATTAGTGCAATTTCCCTACTGATCTTCCAGCCTCTAGGTTCTTGCAGCTCTGTCTCATGATAGGACTGCTATATTAATTCTAAAAACCAACAACCACCCCAAACATTGTCATCAGGATGTACTGTTCTTACCCCCTTGCGTGCTGTAGTAAACGGAAAAGGTTGTCTCACAGACAGACCTGCCCTGCACAATCACATCAATCCTCCTAAATTTTACAGTTGGAGTTTAGGTTATCTATACAGAGACTGTTTCTAGAATATTTTGGTCCAGGAATGATTGAAAAGTAAGTTACAGCAAATGTGCATTTTTGTCTATTTGCCTATAGACCCTGTCTCACTATGATCAGACCAACCCACCCTTTATCATTTGATTGATCATCCTGTTGTCCACACAGTCTCTTTAGGAATTATAACCCCAGAGGCGTTCTTTTGTTTACATTGTATTTCATTTAAAGTAAACTATACTTTAATAAAGTAGGATTATAACCATTAAAACAAAAGATATAAAATGTGTCTATATCTGAAATATTCTTTGTTTGTAGATAATTATATGACATTATCTCGCTTAATTGACTTCCTAAGAAGATGTGGAAAACTTGAGGATGTTCCAAGATTTTTCTTAATGGCTGAGAAACATAACTCCAGAGCAAAATTGGAGCCAGGATATCAGTACTGTAAAGGACTGTATCTTTGGTAAATCTATTGGCAAATAAATCCTGCATAATAATTTTTTTTCCTCATTGTGAATAAAGTAAAATATGCATTTCTTTGTTTTTAAAAATATCTACATTTTAGAATATGTTTATTTACCAAACTATAAATGACTTAAAGTTTATGTCAGTGATTGAAATAAGTCATTTTTTTTTAACATTTAACCAGGTATACTGGAGAACCAAATGATGCCCTTCGACATTTTAATAAAGCTCGGAAAGATAGTGAATGGGGCCAAAATGCCCTTTATAATATGATAGAAATCTGTTTGAATCCAGATAATGAAACTGTCGGAGGTGAAGTGTTTGAAAATCTAGATAGAGACCTGGGGTGAGTAGTGTTTGACAAATTACTCTTTTTTAAGAGACACATTGAAGATAATAAGCAAGGACACCTTACAAAAGAGAACTAAATTCTAGGGTAGCACTAATGAAGGGTTAGATAAAAAAAAAATCATAGCTAGAATAACTGTTCTCTGTAGCAAGCATGAATTACTTTTAGTAGGTTTCCTAAGTCAGAAGAAACTTATACACTCCCCTAGTCTGTGAAAAACAGGCACATTATAGAATCTGATCACTCTCACAAAATTGTCCACCCAATAATAGTAAGTCTTTAAGAGATGGTGGTTATGTGCCACACCCTTGTTGCGGTATACTCTAAATGCATTGTCTTATTATCCCCTACAGCCATATTGTGAAATTAGCTCAGAGTTACCTTGTCTAATGTGGTAGAGTTAGTAAGTGGTGGGGGCAAGATTTGGGCTGAGTTCTACCTGACTTCAAAGCCACTGTGTACACTGCTGGTAAGTGGTTATATTTCTGTGAACCTGTATTCGTTGCTTGTCCTCTCCTAAATTGGACAAGGTATGGTGGGGGGTGCATAAGTATGTAAATATGTAAGGGATAGGGGTAGTTTCTACCTTCAGAAACATGTAATTTATCTAGGAGACAGGACAGTATCTGAAAGCATTCAATCTCTGACGAAACAGATCTGAAGTGTTACAGGAATTCATAGAGCTCATAGCAGTGCAAAGCAATCAAGGGGAGATGTATAAGGGAATAGGAGTAAATTAGAACCAGAATGCTGAGACATTTCAATGACAGATTTGAAGGCATGGATTCTAGAGACCATGGCAAGTTTTAGAGTAGGGAGAGACATGTTTGTCTTATGTTTGTTTTGAAGGGGCTAAGGTAAACTACTGTTAGGTGTCTATAGGCTATTCTTCAGCAAGTAGTTGAAAATATAAAACTAGAACTCAGAAAGGAGGCCATAGCTGGAGATACAGATTTGGAGGACGTGTGCACAGAGTGGATGGTTGGAACCCCATGAATGGCCTCTCTGCAAGTAGAATGTAGTAAGAGAAATCTGAAAACTAAATTTTGGGCATGCTAACATTTAAGGGGACTGGAGGAGAAAGGGAAGTCAGAAAAGGCCAATCAGTGTGGTGGAAAGAGAACCAAAAAATGTGTAATGTTACAGAGTGAAGGGAGGGGAACTTTGAAGAAGGTAGTCAGCAGTGTGAAATGTTTTAGAGGAGATAAAATATAAGCCCTGAGAAAATGACCAATGTCTTTATTGAATGGGCTTTGAAAATTTAATTTTCTTTTATTAATGTGTATATATATATATATCTACACTAATAAAAGAGAAAAATGGTAATTGGCGTACGGCGCTACCGTTTTCATTGGCTAATTAGGGCTATATGCAAATTAACTGCCAACTAAGATTGGCAGTTAACTGCCAACAAGATGGCGGTTAATTTGCATATGTAGGCACAATGCAGGGAGGCGAAAGGGAAAGCAGGAAGAAGCCCCCTGCTACTGACAGTGATCGGAAACCCAGGGGGGGAGCTAAGAGCTGGGGGGCAGGGCAAAGGCGGTCCTGGGGCCGCCTTTGCCCTGCCCCCCAGCCATGATCGGAGAATCAGGCGCCTTTGCTGCCCTGGCCAGTGATAGCAGGAAGTAGGGGTGGAGCCAGCGATGGGAGCTGGGCACGGTCGAAGCTGGCAGTCCCAGGAGCTAGGGGTCCCTTGCCTGGGCCTAAAGCGGAGCCCACGATCGCGGGGCCACTGCAGCTGTGGGTCCCCGCTGCCCGGGCCGGACGCCCAGGCCAGAGGCGTTAGGCCTGGCCAGGGGCGGAGCCTGCAACCGCGGGGAGCTGGGGGGGCGGAGCCGGGGATTGGGGGGATATGATGGTCCCCTTGCCCAGGCCTGAAGCCTGGGTCAGAGGCGTCAGGCTTGGGCGGGGGGTTGAGCAAGCGATCAGAGGGAGATGGGGGTCCCCTGCCCAGGCATGATTCCTGGGCCAGAGGCCTCAGGCCTGGGCGGGGGTCAGAGCCAGTGATTGGGGGGAGATGGGGGTCCGCTGTCCAAGCCTGATACCTCTGGCGGAGGCGTCAGGCCTGGGCAAGGGGCCGATCAGGCGATCGGAGGGTGATGGGGGTCTACGCCTCTGGCCGAGGCATCAGGCCTGGGCAAGGGGCAGAGCCAGCAATTGGAGGGGTCTGGGGGTCCCCTGCCCAGGCCTGACGCCTGGGCCAGAGGCATCAGGCCTGGGCTGGGGGCAGAACCAGTGATGGTGGGAAATGAGGGTCCCCTGCCCAGGCCTGACGCCTCTGTCAGAGGCGTCAGGCCTGGGCAAGGGGCCGATCCTGCGATTGGAGGGTGAAGGGGGTCAATGCCTGAGGGCTCCCAGTATGTGAGAGGGGGCAGGCTGGGCTGAGGGACACTCCCCCACATACACACCCAGTGCACGAATTTCGTGCACCGGGCCCCTAGTGTGTGTGTGTGTGTGTGTGTGTATATATATATATATATATATATATATATATATATATATATACACACACACATACATATGGAGAGAGAGAGAGAGAGAGAGAGAGAGAGAGAGCTGGGTGTGGATATGTGTTTAAAAAATAAGAAAAATGCTAGTACATATTTAAACTGTCATTGCACTTACAAGTTACAACCCTTTGACAGATATATAGTTTCTAAGCATCTGATAAGGAACTGAGTGAGGAAAATAAAATAGACTTTTTATATGTCTGACAAACTTAGATTCAAATACCAGGTTTACCATTTATTAGCTGTGTGACCTTTGACAAATTATTTCACCTGTTTAGGCCTTAGTTTTCTCACATATAAAATGGATTCAACATAGATTGAATGACATAATCCAGTGCTTAACACATAGTAGGTGTTTCAGTGATGTTAGTTACTTTTTGCTGCCTCTTTTCTTTTTCTGAATAGGTACACCACTGATAATAGGATAATTCTACTTATTCTTAATTCTAGTTTTATATTAGCTGGAATGATAATACCACATGTAGATATTGTCCAAATTTTATCTTCACATTAGAGTGAATAAATGTTTAATGGTATTTTATTGAATTTATATTAATTTTGTTTAAAAAACACTTTATAACTCTGCTTTGTACTAGAAGAAAATGAGTGACATTCTTCAAAAGGATTACTTATAAATTGATGACAAAAGAAGAAACCATATGTACCCTAGATCTCATTTCATTCTCAATGAATTTGACTTTGTGAGTAGCAGATATAAGAGATTTATTTTTCATTGAATACAGTAATTCAACTGAGAAGCAAGAATCTATGCAATTAGCAGTAAGAACGGCAGAAAAACTCCTTAAAGAACTAAAACCTCAGACTGCTGAGGGTCACGTACAGCTTCGAGTACTGGAGAACTATTGCCTGATGGCTACCAAGCAGAAATCTAATGTTGAGCAAGCATTGAATACCTTCACCGAAATAGCAACATCTGAGGTTCGTAGATCTTCTTTTTCAACTTCTTATGTTTCTACTAGAGTCCTGGTGCACGAATTTGTGAATGGGGGGCGTCCAGTCCACCTGCAGGGGCCAGAGGGGACCATGGGAGGTCGGCCGTCCCCACCCCTGATCAGGGTAGGGGGGGATCAGGGAGCTGGGCTGGCGGGGGGGAGGGGCCGCAGGAGGTTGGCCAGCCTCCTGGTCATTCTGGTCGCTTGACTTTTATATATATAGATGATGGTGTAGTAATATGGGTTTTGGTTAGTTGTTTGTTTTCTGAAAATTGAATTAATTACTTACTAGTATTAAAAATTAGGCATATAGCCCTGGTCGGTGTGGTTTAGTTAATTGGGTGTTATCCAGTGCACGTTGAGGGGTCCCTGGTTTGATTCCCAGTCAGGGCACATGCGCGAGTTGCATGCTCAATTCCCGGAAAGGGGCATTCAGGGGGACAGTTGATCAATGTTCCACTCACATCAATGTTTCTCTCTCTCCCTCTCCCTTCCTTTCTCTCTATAAAATTCAATAATTTTTTTTAATTAGGTATATAGTTTGCCATAAATTGACACAGTGTACCTTTGTCTCCAGAGAGACACTGTCACTGTTTTTATGTGTTTATCACTGTTAGGATGGTGAATTCTGGAGAAAGGAAATTCTTCGAAAGGGCATAAATTAATTCTCAAGGGAACAGCTTTATCCCTGAAGAAGTCCTGTGTTGTTGATGTAGCCTAGCTTAAGTTACTAAGGGAAAATAAACACCTGGCTGCCTGCATTGCTCACCTTTTCACTTACATGAATTTGAAAATTTTCCAAATGTAAGGCTAAGTGAGATCAATACTGACAACCTGTATCATGCAAATAATGACATTGATCTCTAGCAACACTGAAATAATTCCTACATCATTATTATTATTGTTATTATTATATTAAAGGCTTCCACTTTTCCCCACTCAGACCCACCGTCCTTCTCATTCTCTGGTGTTCTATTTTCCTTTCCTCAAATGGTACTGTATTTCTTTAATTACTTGATATTAAGGAAGGAACTCTAGGCACCCACCCCATTAGCAGTTGGTAATAACTAGTTCTAAGCATACTCATTAGGTTTCATGTTCTTCACTCGATAATGTTGCAGGCCACTCGTAAGTTTGTGTCTGTCATAAGATTTACAGAGTCTTGCTGTGTTTTCTTGTGGTTCAGAAGTCACTGTGGTAACAATAAACCACCAAGGACCCCTACTGTGACCCTTTCCCCCTGCCTCCCAGGCCCTGAAGGGATTTGGGGGAACCCACAGCCCCATTTGCTATTTGGTTCCAAGTGTCCTAGGTGGCACTGTATTACCATCTAAGCCACCCTTGGAACAGACAGCGAGATAGCATCAGTAGCAGCCCCATCCTGGAGCAGAGCCTTCTGCTGCCGTTGCAGTAATGTTCCCTGGGGTTGTGCTCATTGGAATTGGCTGTGAGGCAGCAGGTGATGACAGTGGCTGACTGAACTGAGACCAGAAATAGGACTGTCATGTCAGACCAAGAAAATGTGTAAGAACATGATGAAGCACCATTTCAAGTAAGGTGTCACAGCCACCGAATGTGAAGGAGCATCCTAGCATGCAATGCAGGGGTGGGGAACATCTGGCCCGTGGGCCACATAAGGCCCACAAAATCATTTGGTCTGGCCCTACTAAGGCATTACGGGTGAGTTAATTAAAAGTTTGGATAAATATAGCAGGCTCATTTTTAAGTTGATAATTTTGTACGGTCTGTGAATGATGTTATAAATATCCAAACGCCCTTGGCAAAAAAAAAAAAAAAAGATTTCCCATCCCTGAATGTAATGAGTTTAAACTGTGGGATCTGAAAAAGAATACAAAAGCAGCAAGTGACATCACAGCTATTTCCTAGAAAGACAATCAGTTTTTGTGTAGATGAGACAACAATATTTTCTTTTTATTCTTACATATGTGATTAGTAATATACTCTCCTCAAATCTATTTACTGACCGAACTGTCCAAAGACTGGTGTGTGAACTGAAGTTTCATAAGAAACAAATTTTATCTTGCACTTTTTTCTTTTAACTCATAGGCTGCATATCCTATCTAATAAAAGAGAAACATGGTAATTAGTGTACGACCGCTACCCTTCCCATTGGCTAATCAGGGTGATATGCAAATTAACTGCCAGCCAAGATGGCGGCCAGCAGCCAGGCAGCTTGAAACTAACATGAGGCTTGCTTGCTTCAGTGAAGGAGGAAACCAATGTTCCCCGCCTGCCTTGCCGGACTCTGAGCTTGCAGTTTGAAACATAGTTACAGATATAGAAGCTAAACAAAACCCCAGAAACCTGCTTTCAGCGAGCTGGGATCTCAGAGCTGGAGTTGATACAGTGTTTCAATTATAGAACACAAACAAACCAGATACCTGCTTTCAGCAGCAGAGGCCTCAGAGCTGGAGTCAGAGCTAAAGCTGGCCCAGAATAAAAAAAGAAAAAAGAAAAAAAGGAGCAGTTGGGAGCTTCACTCACCCGCCAGCCTGAAAACAGCCCTCAGCCCCTCACCCAGACTGGCCAGGCAACCCAGTGGGGACCCCACCCTGAAGGGTGTGTGACCAGCTGCAAACAGCCATCATCCCCTCACCCAGGCTGGCCAGGCACCCCAGTGGGGACCCCCACCCTGAAGGGTGTGTGACCAGCTGCAAACAGCCATCATCCCCTCATCCAGGCTGGCCAGGCACCCCAGTGGGGACCCCCACCCTGATCCAGGACACCCTTCAGGGCAAACCAGCCGGCCCCCACCCATGCACCAGGCCTCTATCCTATATAGTAAGAGGGTAATATGCCTCCCAGCACTGGGATCAGCGGAGCTACGAGGCCTCCTGGCACTGGGATCAGCGTGACAGTGGGCAGCACCCAAACCCCCTGATCGCCCTACGGCTCTGTGTGTGACAGGGTGCGGCGCCCCAACCCCCTGATCGGCCCTGCTCTGTGTGTGACAGGGTGCGGCGCCCATCCCCCTCCCACGGGCCCTGCTCTGTGTGTGACAGGGGGCGACGCCCCAGACCCCTGATCGGCCCTGCTCTGTGCCTGATAGGGGAGAGCTCCACAACCCCCTGATCGCCCTGCGGCTCTGTGTGTTACAGGGCGGGGCCACAACCTCCCTATCCGCCTTGCTCTGTTCGTGACAGGGGAAGGCGCCCCAACCCCCTGATCAGCCCTGTTCTGTGCCTGATAGGGGGGAGCTCCCCAATCCCCTGATCGCCCTGCAGCTCTGTGTGTGACAGGGTGTGGCGCCCCAATCCCCTGATCGGCCCTGCGGCTCTGTGTGTTACAGGGGGCGGGGCCACAACCTCCCTATCCGCCCTGCTCTGTTTCTGACAGGGGAAGGCACCCCAACCCCCTGATCAGCCCAGCTCTGTGCCTGATATGGGGGAGCTCCCCAACCCCCTGATCTCCCTGTGGCTCTGTGTGTGACAGCGTGCAGTGCCCCAACCCCCTGATCTGCCCTGCTCTGTGTGTGACAGGGTACGGTGCCCTAACCCCCCCCCCTCCCCCCACGGGCCCTGCTCTGTGTGTGACGGGGTAGAGCCATAACCTCCCCATCGGCCCTGCCCTGAGTGTGAGAATGGTGGCGCCCCAACTCCCTGATCGGCCCTGCTCTGTGGGTGATAGAGGGTGGCGCCCCAACCCCCTCCCCCACAGGCCCTGCTCCGTGTGTGATGGGGTAGAGCCATAACCTCCCCATCGGCCCTGCCCTGAGTGTGACAGTGGCAGCGCCCCAACTCCCTGATTGGCCCTGCTCTGTGGGTGATAGAGGGCGGCGCCCCAACCCCCTGATCCGCCCTGCTCTGTGTGTGACAGGGGGTGGTACCCCGACTCCCCTATCGGCCCTACTCTGAGTGACAGAGGGGAGCTCCCCAACCCCCTGATTGACCCTGCTCTGTGCGTGACAGGGTACGGAGCCCCAACCCCCCTGATGGGCCCTGCTCTTTGCGTGACAGGGGGCAGTGCCCCAACCCCCTGATTGGCCCTGCTCTGTGCGTGACGGGGTGGCGCCGCAACCTCCCCATCGACCCTGCCTTGAGTGTGACAGGGGTCGGTGCCCCAACTCCCCAATTGGCCCTTCTCTGAGCCCGACCAGGGGCTGCACCTAGGGATTGGGCCTGCCCTCTGCCACCCGGGAGCAGGCCTAAGCCAGCAGGTTGTTATCTCCCAAGGGGTCCCAGACTGCGAGAGAGCACAGGTCGGGCTAAGGGACCCCCCCTCCCCCCCTCCCCTGAGTGCACAAATTTTTGTGCACCAGGCCTCTAGTCCTATATAATAAAAGGGTAATATGCAAATCGACCAAATGGCAGAATGACCAGTCGCTATGATGCACACTGACCACCAGGGGGCAGACACTCAATGCAGAAGCTGCCCCCTGGTGATCAGTGCGCTCCCACAGGGGTAGTGCTGCTCAGCCACAAGCTGGTCTGATGGCTGGCGAGTGCAGCGGCCTGCCTCCGCAGTAGCGCTAAGGATGTCCAACTGCAGCTTAGGCCCACTCCCCGCAGAAGTGGACCTAAGCGGTCAGTTGGACATCCCCCGAGGGCTCCTGGACTGTGTAAGGGTGCAGACCGGGTTGAGGGGACCCCCCACCCCCACCCCCAGTGCACAAATGTCATGCACCGGGCCTCTAATATTAACTATGATGAATATTGATTAAGCAGCCAGTGAGTATGGTACTAAGCACAGTGGGAGTCACAAAGTTAAGCAAAGTATAGCTCCTTTTCTTCAAGTTTCTTATAATCTAGGAGCCATGAGGTAAACATACTGACTGTGGTACAAAAAATTTATGACATTTTGTCCTAGAGTTGCAAATAAAAGTGCTGTAGGAAACAATATAAGGAGAGTTGGGAGGCCCTTTTGTAGAGAAGGTATGATGTAAGAAGAAGCAGCATAAATTGCATTTTCACAGGCAGAGATGGAGAAAGTGCATTGCAGGGTAAGGAGAAATAGGAACAAAGACAGGGAGGCAGGGAAACAGCATGTTCACAGCACTATGCAACATTCAGATTGATTGAAAAAGAGGTATGCAACAGGAATCGTGGGAGGAAATGGAGGAAAAAACATTAAGCACAGCAGTGCTTCCGCTGGCTTTCATTCCATCACCTTGAACCATAAAAGCATGTTGTTTATAACATAGCTGTATTGTCCTTTGTAATCCAAAGTGTTGCTGCTGAGCATGAGAGAGGGGAGCTGGCCAAATGCATTAGGATGTCTGCACCAGAGAGACATTTTGGGTCTGAGGCCAGGGTTATAACTCAGATTTGCAGTTTTATTTTTGTTAATCTTCACCTGAAGATATTCTTTCCATTGCTTTTCAGAGAGAGTGGAAAGGAGGGAGAGAGGAGGAGAGAGAGACAGAAACAACAGTGTGAAAGAGACACATTGCCTGGTTGCCCCAACTGGGGGTGGGGCGTGAACCCAAAACTCAGGTACATGCCCTTGACTGGGAATCAGGCCTTATGGTGCAAGGGCCAATGCTGTAACCATTAGCAACACCGGCCAGGGCAGGTTTGCAGTTTTAGAAACTATTATTGGGTTCACTCAGCTATGATCAAGCTGTGAGGAATTTATTCATTCTAATCAAACTTGGTGTGTGATTTTAAAATCAGAGGGTTTATTTTTAAATGTGTAGTGGGGGGATATGTTTAGTATGTGAAAAGATCTGGACATTCTTACAGGGTCCTTCTCTTTGTGAGCTGTCCTAGGATCTGACTGACAAATTCATAGTCGGCCTCTATTTTCTTTACCCCCTACGCCACATGGGGTGAGGGTGAGGGCGAGGCTTGGTAACTGATAATATCCCACACACAGCTTCAGAATTTACTGCCAGTTGGGTGGATTTGACACTCAAATAAAACCTTTTTGCCACTCTTTAATGAGAACAAGTTACATATTGGAAGATTATTGAAAGACATAAAATTAGAGCCAGGGATATTTTATGTTCTTAAAAAGCTGTGTTCATCAAGCTCTGATGAGTCACCTTCTTTAATCGAGGTTATTTCTGACTTCCAACCATGGTCATGTTGGGCATTGAACGTTTTACTACTCTGCTATCCTGTTTCTTACAGCTTACCTAAACCTGCTGTCTTTCAGTGCATCTGTATTTTATCATCTACTATACTCTAACACAGCCGTGGGCAAACTACGGCCAGCGGGCTGGATCCGGCCCGTTTGAAATGAATAAAACTATTGAAAAAAAAAGACCGTACCCTTTTATGTAATGATGTTTACTTTGAATTTATATTAGTTCACACAAACACTCCATCCATGCTTTTGTTCCAGCCCTCTGGTCCAGTTTAAGAACCCATTGTGGCCCTCAAGTCAAAAAGTTTGCCCACCCCTGCTCTAACATCTCACTATAATAGCAATCACGTAGAATTTTACCACACAAAACAGAAGAAATTTCTAAATTCTGAAAATTCTATTATAAGGAATGGGGGGCCAGACTAACTACATTGTTTATTTCCTTTTGAACTCATGCAAAATATCAAAACTCTATAAAAGCATGTTTTAAAACGAGTTTATTTTCTATAATTTCCACATGACTAATTGCATGCCTTATTTATAACATTTCATTGATTGAACTTTCTTGGGAGAAGAGGCTGTTGAATAAAATGAAAATGAGAAGGGAAAGAAAAGGGGTAATAAAATAAGTCAATATAGATAGGGACTATCATTGCGGGTAAATCATTGTTATTCCTTTTTACAGATGAAAGAATGAATGAGTCAAAATGCAAATGTTGAGTCAGGATTCCACTGAAATAGAATTTTATTTTTTTGTATCTGTGCAAAACCAAAACAGCCAGTCAATCCCATTAAAGACTGAGTCACCCAAATTGTCTGGGATTGTGTGGTTGTGGCATCTGAAAATTTATTGAATTATCTTAACCAAGCAGCACCTAACCCAACTTCTACGTGGTAGGGTGAGCTTACTTGATGTGTTAATTCATGACCCTATGACAGTTATCTGTGTGGAGCCAGAAATAGAATCCATATTATGTGGCACTTGCTACTTTCCATGTGTTTTCCTTTTAAATATAGGGCATTTACTTATGTTTGTGTATCTGAGGGTCTAAAGTTTGGTTTTCTTACAGAAGGATCATATTCCAGCACTTTTGGGAATGGCAACAGCTTATATGATCCTGAAACAGACTCCACGAGCCAGAAACCAGCTGAAGCGGATTGCGAAAATGAACTGGAATCCTGTCGATGCTGAGGATTTTGAGAGGAGCTGGCTGCTACTTGCTGATATTTATATTCAGTCGGCCAAATACGACATGGCAGAAGAACTGTTAAAGCGATGCCTGCATCATAATAAGGTATTCAATTGAGGGGTAAAACAATCATTGTTAACCTTTATTGTATAAGCCTTCTATAATAGGCTATTACAGAGTGTTGATCCATTTCTAAGGATTCCTGTGTGTGTGTTTTGAAAATTCAATGTTTATTCTTACCACAATCAGGAAACCAACATTAATAATAAGAAAGAAACCGTTTGCCCTTGAAAATAAATATAAAAAACACAGATTTATACAGTTTTAACTTTCAGCTGTAGTATGCCCTACTTATAGAAAGTGTATTGGAATGTCAAGTATTTGCCTGTGATTGCCCATGCCATCTCAGAACTGATGAAAATCGCAGAATTAATTAATTGTGGGCATCCATCCCTCCTGTTAAGAAATACTCGATGACTGTGCTGCAGCTGCATGGCTTCCCACAGAATCAGAATCCACTGTGTAAACATACTTTGTGGGGAAAAGTCTTTTCAGCATTTAATACGATTTATTTAATAAGTCCTTATCTTTTTTTAAATTTTTTAAAATATATTTTATTGATTTTTTACAGAGAGGAAGGGAGAGGGATAGAGAGTTAGAAACATCAATGAGAGAGAAACATGGATCACCTGCCTCCTGCACACCACCTACTGGGGATGTGCCGCAACCAAGGTACATGCCCTTGACTGGAATCGAACCTGGGGCCCTTCAGTCCACAGGCCGACGCTCCATCTACTGAGCCAGACCGGTCAGGGCAGTCCTTATCTTTAGGTATGAAATTGAAAATCTTAAAATCTTTAGAATTTAAGGCTCTTAACAGTGCATTTTGGTGTTTAATCACACATACACAAAAAGGATGTCTTATTCAATAAAACATTTTTTAAAGTTAAGAATTTACTATTTGTTGAGACATATTTGTACTCATCTTAGAAACTTGGAGATATTTATCTTTACACATTCATATCAGTTATTTCAAATATTTAATCACAGAAAATCAATGTTTTATTCTCTTCAAGCAAATTAGGTTACAAAATGGATCATTTGTTTTTTAAAGAGATCACCTGCTACTACTCAGTTATTTTCTTAGGAACTTTAACAACCTAAAATATCAAGCCTTTATCAACTTATAATTTATACATCTAATTTTAAGTTATATTGCCTTGAAAAACAAGAGAGTGCTCATTAAGAGGCTTTGAAAAAGTAAAACTATCAAATGGCTGATTTCATGCCAAGAGTTCCAGTTTGCCAGAACACTGACAGCAGTACATTGCATCATCGAAGGTGATGGCTACTGTAGAGGCTCAGCCCTGCTGGTTAGGCTTGTCAATACTGGAAGCATAAGATTCAGGAGCTAGACCTCAGAAATCTTGAATTATGTAATTTAAAAATGGAGATCATCCAAATCTAGGACAGGAAATGTACAAAATGACACTAGGCCATCCTGTCACGTCAGATGGCAATGAGTGAACCTTATTTTGATTCTCATCCTAACAAACAAAAATTATATTGAGGCCATTGATATTTCAATAGTGACTGGGCATTTGGGGATGTCAAGTTGTTACATTTAGGTGTGACAAGTTGTGGTTCGTGGTTCGTGGTTATGTTTAAAGAAAGTTCTTATTTTTAAAGAAGCATAGTAAAATACTTATGGATGAAATGACAATATCTGAGTGTTTATCTGATAATACAGAAGGACAAGTGTGGGGGATAGAGGTGAAACAGTATTAGCTATGAGTTCATTGTTGAAGATGTGGATTCATAGGGTTCATTACACTGTCATATCTATATTTGTGTGTTGAAATTATTCACAATAAAATGTTTTCATGTATATGAATAAAATACAAATCCCCTTCTCACCCAAAAATTCTGATTCCAGGTTTGAGGTGGGGGCTTGGCCTCAGAATCTTTTATTAAATTCTTTAGATCATTTGATTGTGTAGACGAGGTTGAAAACCATTGTTCTATGTGCCATATAAATTAGTTAATATGGGAGAAACCAAGATGGCGGCATAGGTTAACGCCGGAGATTGCTGCCCTCGAACAACCACTTCAGAGATATAACTAAAGGACAGAACGGTCATCATCCAGAACCACAGGAAGGCTGGCTGAGTGGAAATTCTACAACTAGGAGGAAAGAGAATATCATACCCAGACTCAGAGGAGGCGCAGTGCTGAAGTGAAATACTCAGGTGTGAAGTGCGCGCGCGGAGCGGGCTGACGGCGGAGGGCACGGTTGTTGTTTTCAATCGGGAGGGAGTTTCAGACTCTGAGCTCCAGATCCGGACAAGTCTCTGGGGACCAAGACTCAAACGGGAGAAGTGGGACTGTCTGGCTTTGGTCGGAACTCGAAGGCAGCTTTCTCTCCGAGGTTTGCAGCCATTGCTGGGACTCTGAGAGGCAGAGCCCCTGGGGAAGGAACTGAGAGCAGCCATAACTGCTCGCTCCACCCGCCCTGTAGATCCCGGGGACCCGCCCCGCCCAAGCCCTGCACAGAACCATTTGCCGGATAGCCTCAGGCAAACGCTAGATTAGCACCGCCCTAGAGATCCAGCACAGAAGCCCTCCCACTGCAGACACAGCTGACTCTCATAGCCAGTTAGCCTGGAGGTCAAATCACCCCCGGTATTGCTGACATCAATCAAGGCTTAAAGGCAACAAGACTGCCTAGGGGGTGTACCAAGAAAGCATAAAAAAATGCGGAGACAAAGAAACAGGACAAAACTGTCAATGGAGGATATTGAGTTCAGAACCACACTTTTAAGGTCTCTTAAGAACTGTCTAGAAGCTGCCGATAAACTTAGTAAGGCCCTCGAAAAGACTGGTGAGACCGCCGATAAATGTAGTGAGATCCTCAAGAAATCTAATGAGACCCTCAATGTTGTGAAAAAGAACCAACTAGAAATTAAGCATACACTGACTGAAATAAAGAATATTATACAGACATCCAACAGCAGACCAGAGGAGCGCAAGAATCAAGTCAAAGATTCGAAATGCGAAGAAGCAAAAAACACCCAACTGGAAAAGCAAAATGAAAAAATAATCCGAAAATACGAAGATAGTGTAAGGAGCCTCTGGGACAGCTTCAAGCGCACCAACATCAGAATTATAGGGGTGCCAGAAGATGAGAGAGAGCAAGATATTGAAAACCTATTTAAAGAAATAATGACAGAAAACTTCCCCCACCTGGTGAAAGAAATAGACCTACAGGTCCAGGAAGCCCAGAGAACCCCAGACAAAAGGAATCCAAAGAGGACCACACCAAGACACATCATAATTAAAATGCCAAGAGCAAAAGACAAAGAGAAAATCTTAAAAGCAGCAAGAGAAAGAAAGTCAATTACCTACAAGGGAATACCCATACGACTGTCAGCTGATTTCTCAACAGAAACTTTGCAGGCCAGAAGGGAATGGCAAGAAATATTCAAAGTGATGAATACCAGGAACCTACAACCAAGATTTCTTTATCCAGCAAAGCTATCATTCAGAACGGAAGGTCAGATAAAGAGCTTCACAGATAGGGAAAAGCTAAAGGAGTTTATCACCACCAAACCAGTATTATATGAAATGCTGAAAGGTATCCTTTAAGAAGAGGAAGAAGAAAAAAAAAGGTAAAGATACAAATTATGAACAACAAATATGCATCTATCAACAAGTGAATCTAAGAATCAAGTGAATAAATAATCTGGTGATCATAATAGAATCAGGGACATAGAAAGGGAATGGACTGACTATTCTTGGGGGGGAAAGGGGTATGGGAGATGCGGGAAGAGACTGGACAAAAATCGTGCACCTATGGATGAGGACAGTGGGTGGGGAGTGAGGGCGGAGGGTGGGGCGGGAGCTGGGAGGAGGGGCGTTATGGGGGGAAAAAAAAGAGGAACAAATGTAATAATCTGAACAATAAAGATTTAATTAAAAAAAAATTAGTTAATATGGGTGACCTCTATGGTCATAAGCACCTCATAAAATCTTAGTGGTATGGAGCTAGTTTATTGATACAACTTCCATTTTTCTTTAGTCTTGCTGCAAAGCTTATGAATATATGGGCTACATAATGGAAAAAGAGCAAACGTATACAGATGCTGCCTTAAACTATGAGATGGCATGGAAACACGGCAATCAGACAAATCCAGCAATAGGTGAGTTTAACAAATTAGACACTAGGTTTTTGCAGGAAACCTGGGTTTTATTTGTAAACTAGAGGCCCGGTACATGAATTCGTGCACGTGTGGGGTCTGTTGGTCTACCGGTGATCGGGGCCCATCAGGGCCATCGTGGGGGAAGGAGGGTTGGCTGGCCATGGGAGGTTGGCTATGGGAGCACACTGATCACCAGGGGCAGCTCCTGTGTTGAGCATCTGCCTCCTGGTGGTCAGTGCGTGTCATAGCGATGGGTCAACCAGCCGTTCGGTCACTTAGGCTTTTATATATAGAGATAATCATTTAAATGCATTAGACTTCCTTGTTTAAGAACAAAATACACATTAAGAGCTTACTCCTTTTGCCAGTCCTTCTGAAGAATAAATTTTATATTCACAATAAATTATTAGCTACTAATATTTATTAAGTATCATTTCCTAAGATTCAAACTTGTCCTTAGTTCTTTCATTGTGCCATCTTTGTATTTTTTAGACTTCTTCAGTAAACACTTCTCAGAGGCTCTCAATTAATTCTTCAGTTTCTTCATTAGCATTGTCATTGCATCCAACTCCTCCAACTGCCTGCCATCTTAATAATTCAGGCCACATTTCCATTTGTCAGGCTATCCTTAATGTGGTCATATTCTTTCCATGGGATTCACACTTCAGTGTTGTCACCAGAAAGGGCACCCAGAAGTGAGATCCAACTAGAGAAGAACACATTCATGTTTTTCCTTCACACCCATTCTCAAGTTATCTGACAGTCACTAGGCTGTTCATGTCATTTGTGTTACCCTCCCTCCCTTCTTTTCTCCCCCTTTCTCTTCCTCCCTCTCTCTCCCATTTTTCCCCTAATTATAGAAGGTTGAATTCTTATAAGCTTAGCAGGTTTAATGCAGCTTCCATTTGTGTGTGTGTGTGCCATTTTTAGTCCTTTGTTTTTTTCCTAAAAATTTTTAACAAGGTAACCTATCAAGTTTCTTTCAACATTAAAACTTTGTACTTCTAATTTAGTATTTTCACAGAAAAAAAAGATTTTTGCAAGTATTTCTGTGGTGCTCTAAAATTTTTTAAAGCTTTTTTGTTTTTAAAATTATCCTAAGAGTGAAAAATCATTACCCTATTTTTAGATGAGGAAGCTTGAAATGGACAGCCCAGATGACCTGGCTAAGGTCTCAAACCTGGTCAGGACGTCAGAAGTTAAATCTAGGTGTTTGGGCTCTAGTTTCCATGTAAAGTGTGTTTGGCATGGCATCTTAAATTGCTTTCCATTTTAAATGTCACAAACTCTCTTTATTAGTCCATTTTAGGATTTCTTTGTAAAGATACCAAGTTTACCTCACTGAAGCTTACTGTTTGCATCTAGGACAGTTCTGTGTGTGCCTGCATGTGTGCGTGTGCACACTTTCATATGAGACTACATTAGCCAGTTATTTTTTTCAAACATATTTTGAAATTCTGAAACTGTATTTTGGTACTTTGACTAGAGCCCGAGAGCAGGCTGATAAATCTCAGAGGAAAGGCATGGGTGGGTGCAGAGAGATTAACCAAAGAATTTATATGCATATATGCATAACGCATGGACGCAGAGAGTAGCGTGGTATAGGCCTGGGGGTGGGGCGGGTGCAGGATGGAGGGGGTCAATGGTGCCAAAGGGGGGATAGTTGTAATACTTTCAGCAGTAAAAATAAATTTAAAAAGTAAAAATTTAAAAAATAATGTTTTTTTTAAATAACACTTTCTTCTAAATTTTTGCCATTTGAAACGACATTTCGGTATCAGTAATTGTGATAATTGCTACTCATCAATAATGTGGGATATCTGCTGACTAATCTACTCTGTTCTGGGCCACTCTCCCACCTGCTCTGCCCTCTCGCCACGTCCTCTAGGTCCCTTTGGTTCCTGGATGTTCTTTATACGCACGGTTCCCTCGTCCTGAAAGTGGTCTCAGTTCATGCCTCCTTCAGATTTCAAACGTTGCCTGACACCACCCTCTCCCTACCAGGTTTCTCATTAAAGCTCATTTGGCTCGTACCTTTCTTTTATAGCATCTATCTCAGTTTTGAAATTATTCGTTCACTTACATGATTGTTTTAATAATGTGCTTTCTTTCCACGTAGGATGTAAACTTCATGACTGTAGGAACCAGTCTGCCTGGTGTTTTAGTGCTGAGTAAATCTATATTGTGAAACTAAATTGCTGTTATCATTTACTGTCCTAGGATGAGTTTTTACTGTAGTCTGTAAGTTACAGAATCACACTGGTGGGATGACAGTCTCCTAACCCAAAAGTGTATTCACTGTGGTCCTTTTTCCAACTTCATTTTCTTTCCTACCTGTTCTCCTTTCATGTCACTCCACTTTCTGTTATCTCATCACGTCTGTCTCAGTGCAGTCACCAGCCTCTAGGTTCTCTAATAAGTAAGCACATAAAGGAGGCAAAAAAGGGGGTAATACTAGCAGTGTGCTCTATAAATAGTACTATATTATTATGGGTTGTTGTTTTTGTCTTAACAGGGTACAAACTGGCATTTAATTACTTAAAAGCGAAAAGATATGTGGATGCAATTGACATATGTCACCAGGTAACACTTAAATTTAGATTTCCTAAAATTTTTTAGATGCACAATTTCCTACTTTTAATTAACTTCAAGCTATATATGAATACGGTAGAGAGTGTAGTATTTTAGTTAAATGATTTATCAAATACATTCTGGACAGTTATCAGTTTTCAAAGTTTAGAAAAATTATGCAATGTTTATTTCCATTTTAAAGACAGAGGCCAGATGAGAAGCAAGTGAAATAAAACATTGTCTTTAAGTTAGAAGATATTTGAGCATTGTTATAGGTTCTCCAGGTCATTTTATTGTTCTGAATAGAAGTTCTGTGACTGTGTCTAAGTCTGGTTAATAGAGAATTCAGACTTATAAGTTAGACATAAGAGATATTTCTGTGATGTAGAAGTCATTTGATTACATTTCTGTGATTTATCCCCTATTAAGTGATCCCATACTGAAATGACAAATACGTTGCAGTTTTAGAATTTGCAGTTTCTTTGTATAAACATTGTCCTGTTGATATTCCACATAAAACATTACATTAAGCCTTGTTAGATGCTCCCAGGAAAGCTCCTTAGAAAAGAGCTGCGTAATGTCCCTTATCCCAGATGCTATGTCAGCATCCTTAGAGTCAATACTTGGTCTCAGTGATTGCTGTTGATTATTGAATCTCTCTGTAAACGAGTATTTCACATTAAGTTTCAGGTTGTACATTAATATAAGGTTATACATTAGAATCATTTGTGGAGTTTGGTCTTTTTTAATGAGTATCTCCCTATTTCTAGACTCAGTAGTTCTGGAATTTTGTATGTTCCGAAATCACTCCAGCTAAATCTGATGTGTACTCCTGGTTAAAAATAATTCTCTAGCTGGTTTGGCTCAGTGGATAAAGTGTTGGCCTGCGGACTGAAGGGTCCTGGGTTCAATTCTGGTCAAGGGCACATGCCCAGTTTGCAGGCTTGGTCCCTGGTAGAGCTTGAGTGCAGGAGCAGCCAATCAATGATTCTCTTTCATCATTGATGTTTCTATCTCTCCCTCTCCCTTCCTCTCTGAAATCAATAAAAAATATTTTAAAAAATAATTCTCTAAAGGTTCATTAAATATTATGTATAATAGTTAAATTTTAAAAATATCTTAATTTACTGATACATAGTTGTTTTCTGCAACTGACCTATTAAGGAAGTAATTGTATTTGTTGTATTTTCCACATGCAGTATTCATATACTACTGTTTTCATCTAATTACTAGTAATATGAATGAATCTTCGTGTCACATCTCAACACATCATTTTTTAAATTGCTGTTATATTTGCTGTATTAATATAATGAAATCTCAACTGTAATGTTCATTACATGTAAGTTTTGTAGTTCTCCAGTTCTGGATAATTACAAGTTCTTGTGCTTTTTGTCTTGTTTTTATTCTTTGCTCTCTGTTTTTACAGGTTCTTGAAGCACATCCAACTTATCCAAAAATCAGGAAGGATATACTTGATAAGGCTCGCACATCTTTAAGACCTTGAAAATTATTTTAATTTAGATTGGTGGTTAAGTGGGAAACGGATCTGCATTCTTCCAGTTCAAAATAGGTTTGAGCTGATTTTTTGTAATACAAGCATTCTTTTCTTTCTCCAGCAGAGGCTGCTATTGCATATAGAGAAATGCTATAGCAAATGGGTGTTTTCTGATGGAGAAGGTGAATGAGTAGATGCAGATTTGATGTCTTTGTGGTAAAGATTATAACCCATTTATATAAAGAATATTTTATTAACAGTTAGGTAATTAAGTAACCTATGTCTTTTCTAAAGAATATGACTTCTTTACTCCAGGAATTATATTTAAAATGCAACTATTCTCCATTAAAATTTTTTGTAACCTTGTTTGTTTCAAAGATCTGAACAAATTTTCTTGTAAATAACTTATGAAAATATATATATTTTAATAAATATTTTAGAAATGTATGGTTTGTATTCCTCTTGGCACTCAAAAGACACGGTAAGTTTTGCTTCATTAGGATGAGCTTCCCCTGCAGTCTGGAATGTTATGAGTACTGTTGCAGAAAATGTGGCTTTCCTAGAAAAAAATCATTTTGGAAAAACATAAAGAGTGTGCGTTCCCTTTCCCTTTATTAAGCTCATTCTTTCTGCTCTCACTGCCAGTGTGATCTTAAGAAATAATCAGTACCTGAAATCAGTTTAAGTGGTAAAGCAAAGACTAGGCCTCCTGGTGTTATTTCAGCCACTATCCCAACACCACTCCGACAGAGCAGTTCTCACCCTTGATGATAAATTTAACCTGATCTTAGTAAATGCAATCTTAGCATTTTTTTAAAAAATTGTTGTCTACATCTTTTCCAGTTGTGTAAAAATATAATAAGCAGTCTTCAATTTTATTTGCATTTTTAGTAAACATATTATTTTCAAGTCACTTGCTGCTCTTCTTTAAATGTCCTATGTTTATTTCTTTTGAGTTAAATTCTCTTGTGTCTGATCTATTCTCCAATTTTCCAAAGTCCTTTTAATTCATTATATCTTATAACATTCTAATCATTTTATTTCACCTACATTTTGTTTATGCCATTTCGTGAAAATGTCCAATATAATAAAAGCCTAATAAGCAAATTGACTGAATGGCAGAATGACTGGTTGCCATGATGTGCACTGACCACCAGGGGGCTTCCCCCAGCCCACAGGCCCCAGGCCAGCCAAGGCCGGTGCCAGCAGGGTCCCCCGCCTCCCCTTCCCCCGCCAGTCTTCCCACAGATTGGCCCTGATCGCCGGCCAGGCCTACCATGCACGAATTTCATGCACCAGCCCTCTAGTTTAATAATAAGAGGAGATTTGACTTGGGGTGGTAAATACACAATACAATATATAGATGATGTCTTATAGATTTGTATACCTAAAAACTATATCATTTTATTAACCAATGCCAACCCAAGAAATTCAGTTTTTTAAAATTCACAAAAAAAAATTATGAAGCATTTTGTATCTGTTAAAACACTTTCACATGTCTTATTACATTTGATCCTCACAGCCCTATAGTAAAGGTATTATTGTTCCTGTTTGCAGTTCTAGAACTGAGGCGGATTACCTTTTTCTCTGTAACTCAGGGGAAAAAATTATCTTTCTGTCTGAATAGACATTGTTTAGGACCTCATATAACAGAATAGCTTTAGCAGTTCCAGTGAACTTGCACTATGGAATACTAGAATCGTGGAAATTGGATAGAGAAAGTAAAACATCTGTTCTCCCAGCAAGACATTTCCAAATCAGCTTCCCTTATCTGTAAAATGAAGAGTTTGTTTTTGTTTCTTAAGCAGCCCTTTACTTTGCACCTGCCATTGTTACATACCATTCTAGAAACTTCCCTTAAATTCTGTCTTTTAATTCTCACTCAGCTCTCCAGAGAAATAATATTCTTAGATTTCAGATGGGGAAGATGAGGCTCAAACTAAATGATTTGCCCAAGGTCACAGAGAAAGTGTCAGAGCCTGGATTCCATACTGACACACACGATTTCAAAGCCAATGCTCTAGTTCCTGTATTAAGATACTTTTCCTGAGTAAGAGAGACTGTGTCTGTAAGAAAAATTCTCATGTCTACATCTGGCCAGCACATGAAACTAAGTGTTCTGTCACAGGGATAGGTAAGAAATGAGGAACCAGATGAACTGAATGGAGTGTTACTAACATAGAAACTGTCAAGGAGAAGTCGAAGTGCACAGCAGAGCAGCGGAGCTGTGGAAAACGTGATATGCAGTCAGACAAGCCTAGGTTTGAATATTGGCTCTACCACTACTAGATGTTTCATCTTTCTCTAGTTACCTAGGCTCTATCACCCATAGAGAAGCATACAAGGATAATAACCTGCCTCAGGTTGTTGTAAGGATTAAATGAAAACATGCATAAAACCTCTAATGAATCTGATTCACTTAAGCTCTGAATAAATAGTAGCTCTACGTATTTATTATAAATGGAACAGGACCAAGTAGTAATTGCAACTGAGAAGAACCTTCAGAAAGAAAAGAGAAAATGTAGTCCAAGGTAAGAGGAGGAGGGTAAGTTCCCCTACAGAGCACAGCCTACACGGGTTCAGGATTGTCATTCCCTCCTTCCACACACCTTTCATTTCTTCTCTACATGCCTCCCTCACTCCCTAACTTACCTCTCTCTCCCTCTCTTCTCCCCACTCCCTCCACCAAACATTACATTGCACTCTTACATGCATAATCTCATTTCATCCGTCTCAAACATGGTTTTGCCCTAACCTCTATTTGGACTTCTCTCCCATAGCCTGTCTCCACTCTAGGCTTATTCTTCCATTCAGGTATCAGTCTATCACCTCCTCAGAGGCCATGTTCATATCCAGGCCCACAATCTGAAGTAACCATCCTATCATTTTGTATCATACCCCCCTTTTTAAACATTGTGTTCAGCACTTAACTAATCTCTGATGTTTTTCTTGTTCACTAAGGCTTGGTTTATGGCCATGCTTTATATGACGAGCCCAAGGTTGCACATCCTGGAAAGCTGGAACTCAGATTGTTCTGAGCTGCTATTTACAGGAATCAAGTTAATTGAGACTTTGAGACCTATACTCAGGTTGAAGAGGGGAGGGACACAAAGAATTTTCCATATATGTGGGATCTGATTACCATCCCACTAAGGAAGCAGTTATAAATTTAATGCACTTTGAACTTAGCATGGGTTCTAAGAGGAAATAGCTGTCTCCCCTAAAAGTCAAGAACCTAGAGGAATTCTGGAAGGGTTGTATGCATGGACAGCTGAGGAAGGTAGGTTGAACAAGTAGGTAATGGAATCATTATGGAAACCAAAAGACCAATTAAGACTGATAGGAACTGTATCCTACTTTGGGTCTATACACCACAAGTGAATAGCCTTAAAACAGGGTTACATAGCAGGGTTAATGCTGATTGTGAACCCTGAAAGAAAGAACAAACAAAAAAAACCTTTAAGGCTCATGGTGGATAATTAGGCTTTAAAAAAGGCAAAGCCTGGTAGCCATCTCCCACTGGGTCCTCTCAAACTGCCTGCCTCCACCCTGAACCTGCACTGTGTTCTGCCAGAAAGCCAGGCCTTATAAAGGAGTTTCTGGAGTCCTGTTTCACCCAATAGGACTGAGGTTACCCCACCCAATTGGAGCAGCACAGCTCCAATCAACCAGAGGGGCTCTATTCTGACCAATCAGGACAGTGCCTTTGGAACAATTAAGCAAGATTTGCAGTCCTCATGTGCATGGAATGGACAAACTAGGGACTGGGGCAAGGACTTCTGTGAAAGTAAGCCAGCTTGGGGAACACACTTCCCAGAAGACCAGAGACTGCATGCCCCTGGCTAGAGCTGAATGAAACGCCAAAGACGTCTCTCCAGGTCAGGTCAGAGCAGACCATCCGTCAGAGTGGAGCAGAGCTGAGCTGCCTTGCCCGAGGGCCTGGCCCCAGCACTGCCTGATCCCAGAGCGGTTCCATGGCATGCTGTTTGCACAGCCATGTGCTGTAGCACTGTTAAGCTGTTTGCACTGAATAGTTTCCTGCTTCACCACACCCCAAATTGGGGATTCCTGTTGGCATTGAGTTGGTGCCATCCACCATCAGTTGACATGATGATAAAGTAGCAGATGTTTCTTTGTTTTTGTTTTCTATTTTATTATACTTTTTAAAATTTATCTTTATTGTCAAAAGCATTACCGATGTCTCCCCTTTTCCCCCCATTGACCCTCTCCACCTGCTCCCACCCCCTCCCCAGGCCTTCACAGCACAATTGACTATTGGGGTTTTTTTGTTTGTTTGCTTGAATATATTTATTGATTTTGGAGAGAGGAAGAGAGAGATGAGGAAGAAACATTGATGAGGGAGAAACATCCATATTGGCTGCCTTCTACACCACTCCTCCTTACTAGTTTTTGAGCCCACAACCCAGGCATGTGCCCTGACTGGGAATCAAACCAACGACCTCTTGGTTCATGGGTCAATGCTCAACCACTGAGCCACCCTAGCTGGGCAACATAATTTTTTAATAGTAGTTATATCTGAATGATGAACTATCTGAGAATTTTTATTTCTTTGCCATTTTGTAAGTTAACTGCAATGAAACTATACACTAAAAACAAGTTATTTTTCCTTTTTTATTTACATAATAGGCTTTTCAAAGTTGCTTTTTGCTAACTTTTTAAAGCTTTTTTGCTGAGCAAAAATGAATAGAAGAAAATAAAAGGTAGCATTCTTTCAACTCCTAAACCCCATACCTTACTAATTATTTAAACAAAATGTACTCTCATTTATTTCAATTGTCAAAGATAAAGATTCAGAAAGTAGATGATAGAGTCTGCCAGAACATGGTAATGGGAGTGGTAATAGCCCTCATAACATGAGAACATGAGATTGCTGAGGAGAGATGCTGGGCCCCTTGTCAAAATGAGTGAAGAGTGAGCAAAACCGGTTCTCCACGTTTAGTTCATGATTCTAGCAACAATTTTAATGAGGATCCTACCAAAGTTAATTAATAAGAAGCCAGCGGAAACAAACCAGGGCCACAATGTGTGGTTGTGCAGTGTGTGTCTTGGACAGTGACTGAGGAGAGGGAGGCTGAATTCCAACACTCCCAAGTATTGCACATGCAACTGCCTTCCCCTAGAGCAGTGGTTCTCAACGTGTGGGTCGCGACCCCTTTGGGGGTCGCCTAAGACCATCGGAAAACACATATAATTACATATTGTTTTTGTGATTAATCACTATGCTTTAATTATGTTCAATTTGTAACAATGCAATTGGGGGTCACCATACCATGAGGAACTGTATTAAAGGGTCGCGGCACTAGGAAGGTTGAGAACCACTGCCCTAGAGGCAGGGGTCCCCCTCTTCTAATTTGAAATTTCCTTGTAGGTTAGTGAGAGCCCTGTGAATGGAAGGTGTGGAAAAATGTGTAGTTAGAGCCAGGGCTGAGGTTAGGGAGCAACAGAGTGATGGTTACAGAGAGATTTAAGAAGTTTCTTTGTTTTATTAAGATAGAGGCTACTTGAGCACCTTGTAATATTTATGGGAAAAGCCAATAGAAAATGACTGTATAACCCAGCCAGCATGGCTCAGTGGTTGAGCATCGACCTATGAACCAGAAGGTCATGGTTGGATTCCCAGTCAGGGCACATGCCCAGGTTGCAGGCTCGATCCCCAATAGGGGTTGTGCAGGAGGCAGCTGATGGTGATTCTCTATCATCATTGATGTTTCTATCTCTCTCTCCCTCTCCTTTCCTCTCTGAAATTAATTTTTTAAAAAAGTTGCAAAAGAAAAAGAAAGAAACTGAAAGTATAAGAAATAGGAGAGAGGAAAACCTGGGTAAGAAAGGGGTGGGATCTGGTGGTATTTAGGAGAACTAGAGTTCAGAGGGATGTGTGAGTTTTGTTAAGGGAGTAAAGGAACAAACTGCAGAAAGAGGTAATATATATGAAGGTAACCTCAGGGGCTCTTATGCTAATAGGCTCCAGTAGTTTTATAATAAATAAAACGGACTTTGACCTGAGGGCAGTACTGCTCCTTCCTAAGCATGGAATTTAGGGGCCTGTATTTGCCTTGGTCCCTGAGGTATTTTTCACTTACCTTCCAGGTTCCTGGTTGTGGTTGCTGGAAGTTGGCCTGCCAGATTACAAGGGGGGTTACTGTAACATAATAAATCTCAGTTATGAGCAAAAAAAAGTGCTACCCACTTTTAATACTCTTCTTAAGAACCAGATGTTTTCTAGACAAATGCTTCACTCTACACTACAGTCTGCCTTCCAGTGCACATAAATGAATCTGGCACAATGCCCAAAAAAGCAATTTGATCCCATAAATGAGGAAAGCTGAGTAATGAGCAGGTTCGAAATGTCTTCCTTCCGAGTGGTATAACCTTAGACTCCATGGCAATCTTTAAACCAGGCTGTTTTCAAATACTGTGCATGTTATTTTTATCTTTCTTCAAACAAATTCTTCTGGCAATGTAAAAGAAACTCTGTTTTAAACAAACAGAAGGGTATTTTAAGAAGGTAATTACTATTTCAGTTTCTGCCAAAGGCAGGCTAGTTTTATTTTTAATGGGTAAATGATGTAAGGACCTTAAAAATAATACACGAGACAGGAAGAGCTGCACTGTGAAGTATTCTGTAGTATTCTCACTTATAATGGGCTGGGGTCATAGGTGTTGTTTCCCAGATAGAGTTTATACTTTCTTTGAAAAAAAAAAAATCATTAAGCTTAGGAACAGTGAAAGGGGGAAAAAATATGCCAAAATGCTAAGTAGTTAGTTACTATAAATGCTCTTGTCAAACAGTTTAAGTTAAATACTTGAAGGGGCTCTAGTCAATGAGTGAAAGCTTCTCCCTGATATATAATTTCTTGAAAATTTTCTGGCCAATTTTTTCACAATGGCTTCAGTCACAAACTGCAGAGGATGGTTTGAGGGGGATGTGGAAAATCAGGAAAATTCAGGATATGGAGAACACCCAAGAGCACAGTTAAAATGATTGAAAACATACCACACCAAGAGGCACAGGGAAGAAACGGGATGGAGCCGAATCTAGATCCTGACGTCACTTCACTCTGCTAAACACATAACTCTACTACTGTCCCTTAGGAAGTGTAATATCTTTTTGTGTGTGTTGGCTATTGTTGTTTTCATAGATTTCTTAAAATGCAAACATTCATTATTCTAGTTCCAATAAAACATTTTTCCCCTACAAAAACAGAAAATTCTTTTCTGATTGATTTCTTTTTGAAGTTTCATTTGGAAATCATTTCACACTTAACAGAAGTTGCATGAACAGGAAAAGTCCAAAGAGCACCCACATGCCATTTGCCCAGACACATACTAAAGTTTTGCTAATACTTTACCTCATTTGTGCCTTCTCTGTGTATAAATATATACATTTTGGTATATACATTTGTGCACTCACACACGTATATACACACACCTACATGTAAAATATTTTCTCTGAGCATTTTGAGAGCGAGTTGCATGTCTCTGTACACCTGAGCACTTCAGTGTGTAGTTCCCAAGAAGGGGGATATCCTATAGTACAATCACAGTTCAGTTAGGGACTTCAGGAAATTTGCCATAGTTGCAATACTTTCAAATCTACCACTCTGTACTGCCGATTGAGCCAATAATGTCCTTTGTAGCATCTTTTCCTCCAGCCAGGTTCCACCCTGGGAGCAGGTATTGCATTTCCCTGTCATGTCTCCTCCGTCTTGTTTAATCTGGAGCGTTTCCACAGCCTTTCTCTGTCTTTTACAACACAGCTATTTTTGAAGAAGACAGTTTTCCAGCCCCACCTTTTTATTTTTAGTAGAGTGTGTCTCCGTTTGGGGTTTGTCTGCTATTTCCTCATGACTCAATTTGCACTGAGCATTCCTGGCCGTAATATTATATAAGCGAGGCTGCATCCTCGCGCTATCACATCTGGAGGCACAGTGTCCATCTGCCCTCACTGGTGATATTAATTTTGATTACTCTGTCAATTTGTTCACTATACAGTTGCTATTTTCTCCCTGGCAAGTAATAACCAACCTCTGGGGAGACACTTTTAGATCATACAAATATTCTGTTTCTCTTCAAAAATGGCCACTAGCTTAGCATGAATTCTTGCCTGATCTAACCAGGATGATTATAAAGGATATTTTAACATCAACATTTTACCCACATGTACCACCAGCCAGCCCCTTAGCATTTTACTATAAGCAACAGTCTACCCTTGCTTATTTATTATTACTTACTTTCTATATACTCCATTTATTTACTCTTTAACATTTAATATCACAGGGGGTCATGAATTCCTATTTTTCCAATGGCTCATAATTCATTAATGTCCTTAATTATTTTAGTGCTTAAATTGTTTCAGATTTGGCCAACAGGAGCCGCCTCAAGCTGGCTCCTGCTGTCCTTATGACTGCCCCCATCATGTTTTGTTTTTTGTTTTTAGCACTTTCTCCTTTCTAGCATAACAAAGTGCTCCAGGTTCAACTTCGACATACCCTGCCCCAGCCCTGGAATCAGCCATTTCTCCCAGGAACCCTGGGTCCCTTTAGTACAGAAATGGTGTTAGAAATTTAGTGCCAAGTGTGCTCATTGCTATTAGGGTTATTGCTTCTAAATCCTTTCAGCAAATAGAAAACATGCATGTACATACAGACTTATATACACACTTATGCACATACATATTTGTGTGCACAGATACATGACACACATGTATAAATACATGATGATGCATTTTAGAAATCACAAAATTACACTGCTTCTAATTCATCACCATAGGGTTCTTTCTTGTTTTCCCCCAGTTTTCACTTGTCTCCTCTTCTACAGCGATACCCTGAGGCCCAACAACCTCAACGTTCTGTATTGTTCAATTCTTCAATCCTGGAATCCATGTAAACTCGTTTCAGAATTGCTTCATCCAAATACCCTAACGACAAACAAACCTACTAAAGCGAGCTCAGGATTTGTTTGCTGTCCCCCACCCTAGCAGCACCAATTTTGATTGATTATAATGTTGATAAACTGAACAAACTATCTTAAAATGTTACTGAAGGCGTTTTCCAGTGGTATGAAGTATTGTAAAGATCAAACTAAATAATTTATTGCTGGCAGGAGTGCACACTGCTTCATAGGCCAGTTTTGCAGTTTCCTTCCAAATATTCATCTCCTTGCAAAATAAATGCCATCCCTTCCCACGCCAACCAGTCATATTCATGATGTAGTGGCAGGAAAGAGAGGAGGAGACGGGCACGGAAGAAGACATCATGTGCTGAGGATTCACGGTTGAGCTTCTTGTTAAAAATATGTGGGAGATCTATATGATCATAAACAGATTTATTTTTATGTTTGCCCTTAAGTATTTTCAGACCCTTGCCTGAGTTTACATGGCAGTTATAAATATTTCTAAAAAAACATAGGAAATTTTTCTTCTTTCCTAGATTGTTTAAAATACAAGTTTCTGGTTTGTAGCGACTAACACTATTTTCCCCTCAACCTGATTTTTCAAACTGCTGCCTTTTCTTTATTGCTTGAATCCTGGTCTTGTTTGGAAGTATTAGGTTTATTTCCCCCATTCTTTATTTTTGTATTTACATTTTATATCTATTTTCTTGCGTCCTACGGCCTCACAAAGTGGTTTTGAATAGCAGAGCTGCCCAGAAGATGGGAAGGTCAGCGATGTTAATTTCAAAGCGCCCCAGCCTTCGGTGTGAGGTTGCCTAGCAACCCATCTCTCAGGCCTCTTTTGTGGATGCGAGGAGGCAATTCTTCTATAAATTCTCAAGCCGAGATGGTTTTATAAAGTGAAAAACCTTTCGCAAAGGGTCCGACACGACCCCTGTCTCTCCTTTTCTGCCAACTTTGTGCACCCCACACATGATGAGAGAAATATTTCATCGCTCCAGGCCTTAGATCTGACACAGATGGAAAACGGAACTACACACGCTATGGTCAAACATTGGAAGTGACCTGTGTCTCTGTGTTAAATTCTGACACATGAATTAAACTACTCGTGCTTCTCTTTCTCTCACATGAAAGCATACTTTCCCCTCAAGTTCTTCGTTTATTGACTTTATTGGGGTGACATTGGTTAATAAAAGCAGACAGGTTTCAAGTGTACAGTTCTATAACATATCATCTGCAAACGGCGTCGTGCACTCACCACCCCAAGTCAAGTCTTTTTCCACAACCATTTAGACCTCCCTTTGCCCTCTTCCACCTACCCCACCCTCTTTCCTTCTGGCAGTCACTATACTGTTGTCTGTGTCTGTTCTGTTTTGTTTTGTTTTTTGCTTAATTCTTGCTTTTTAACCCAGCCCCCTAACCCCTCCCCCTTTGGTAGCTGTCAGTCTATTTAATGTATCTATGAGTCTCTTTCTATTTTGTTTGTTAGTTTCTTTTTCTCATTAGATTCCACATGTAAGTGAAATCATATGGTACTTGTCTTTCTCTCACTGGCTAATTTCACTTAGCATAATGGTCTCCAGGTCCATCCATGCTGTTGCAAAAGGTAAGACTTCCTTCTTTTTTATGGCTGAGTAGTATTCCATTGCGTAAATGTAGCACAGCTCTTTTATCCACTCATTTGGGCACTTGGGCTGCTTCCAAATCTTGGCTATTGTAAATAACGCTGCAATGAACATAGGGGTGAATATATTCTTTCAAATTAGTGTTTCAGTTTTCTTCAGATATGTTGACTCGCTGGGTCATAAGGCACTTATGATCCCCTCAAGTTCTAAAAGCCAGTTATGTGCTTTTATGAAACTGCAACTGCAACAGCCTGCTGAGCATTAGTTACCATAGCGACGTGAGGCAGGAGTGGTGTTTTTCTCCTTAGGCACAGGATGGCTGAAATGTATTCCACCAGGGATGCAAGCAGCACGCCGACGAGAAATCAGACATCTGGGAAGAACCTGATCTATTTCTTTTTCTCCACTCTAACTTGAAAACATAAGGAACCCTTGTGATAGTCCCCCAAAGCTATTAGCTTTTTGGTAGTGAACTTCAGTGAGAGGCCGGAGTGCCCTCCCTTAGGGCATATATGAGCAAGGAGAACAATGATACAGGCCAATACAACCCACATGAACAGCTGAGCGCTGGAGAGAAGAAGGCTGTAGAAGATATGCTGCCCTCTGAAAACACAAAGTGAAGCCAACAACTAGAAATCCATGTATTTCCACATTGTAAAAACACTTATGTGTCATTTTTTGAACCATTCATGAACCCCTAACCTTATTTTCTAGGCAGCTGTTGCTATTCAGGAGAACATTATGATTCAGATCAATATTAAATTTATGGAGAGTCTTTATCGAGAGTCTCTATCATAGGTAGTTAAATCGAGTAGAGGGTAAAATACTTTGTGCTGTTCTCACTGGCCTCCATTTGTGGCTGAGAAGAGAGAGGCCGTATAGTACAGCAGGCTTCGGTGTCAGGCAACCTGGCTTTGGCATCCTCTGCCACTTATTAGCAGTGTAATTTGGGGCAAGTTCCTTAAGCTCTCCAAGTCCCAGTTTCTTAATATTTAAAATGGGACTAAAAAGAGGAGTGTTGACAGTGAGAAATATAGGAAAAGCACCTGGCACTAATAAGGGTGCAAACACTGAAGTTGTTATGATGAATTTGGCTTAATCACCCACCCAGTGCTTGTCGAATGCCTGGGACATACCCAGCATTGTGCATGATTGATGTGGAATGGGATATTGAGGTCCCACCCACAAAGAGGGCAGCCAAGTTTGGGGATGCCTTTTGGGGATGCCTCCTGCAGGTTAGTTACCTTTTAGACACTTCAGTTTGGTATGTTATTCTCACCAACATTCCATCCATACTGACATGGCCCTCCTTGTGGGTCTGCCTTCAGGGCCAATTCATGGGGGGAAAGCCTCACCGCTATTTTACAGCTACATTTTGCTTTTCTTCGCAAATTTGTGTTACCAGCTACCTTAGTCACTCTATTCCTCAGACTGGAGAGCTGCCCCCACTGGTGGAGTTAAAATAATGTGCTATCACCTCTGAATGCACTTCCCTACAGAGCTGCCAAACTGTTTTCCTCGATAGTACAACATGGAAAGCATATGAATCCCCAAAGTGCCTGTGTTGGGCTCTCTTTTCTGTCAAGGGTATACCTTCTGGTGATTTACTAACAAATCATTGACAGAATTCCTAAAAAGCATTACCTCTTAAACATTCAGATCATTTTGTCTAACCCCTTCATTTTAGATATAGTATAAGGAAAGGAGTTATTTTTGATTAATTTATCCAGTTTATTTGGATATATTCACTTATACATATACTAGAGGCCCGATGCACGAAAATTCGTGCAAGAGTAGGCCTTCCTTCCCCCGACTGCCAGCACCAGCTTCCCTCCGGCACCTGGGCTTCCCTCCCCCGGGCCCCCCACAGGCACCCAGGACCCAGCTGGCTTCCCCTGGGCCGCCAGCAGACACTGGGGACCCTGGCTGGCTTCCCTCTAGCCCCTGGTTTTGTCAGGAAGAACGTCCAGAATGACGTCCGGAAGATGCCAAGTCTAATTAGCATAATACCCTTTTATTATTATAGATTATTATTATAAATAGATGATACTACATGCACATACACATGCACAAATAAACACTCATGTAGTATATGCATATAAAAATGGAATTCTATAGATTTTTTCATGTTTATCTCAAAGAAGTCTCCAAGTTCCCCATTGTTATTAGTGGTTACAATTTGCAAGTAACAAAAACCAACATAGGATGGCCTTCGTATAACATAGGGTTATAGGAAGGTTCCACGGATCTCATGGAGCTTACTAAGGTCAGCACTGGAGATAAGAGGCAGGAAGCAACTGGAACCAGGGACTGGAATGTAGACAGGACTCTACTTCTTTCCTCCGCTGCTGTCTGCATGTCTACACTCATCTGTCCACCCACTCACTAGTTCAAGTCATTCAACAAATACTCACTGAAGGCCTATTCTGTGCCAGGCGAGGGAGAACCCTCACAGTGGGCAGGCATGCTCGCCTCCAGTCCTCACAGACATTTCACTGCTCCTCTGTTACAGGGTTAGCCACATGCAGAAAACTACGTGCAGCCCTTTAGTTCCAACTTCCCTCCAACTCTGGCGTGGAGGGAGGCCACCCAGTGAAATAGGTTACCCAGGTCTAACTCTATGGATCAGAATGTTGCTGAGCAGACAGTCCCAAACTTTCCTACAAGCATGCTGTCTGATTCTTTGCACCTCTCTTTCCTCAGTACCCCACTACTTAATCCAGCATTGAAAAAATAAAATAAAAAAGGCACTCACGGCACTAGCATAGCTGAACAACTAAATAAAAAAGCACAAATTTCAGTTAAATACTGGAGAAAATTACTCAACACAGTAAATTATTTATTCAAAATGATAATTCTTCTGGTGTTTTTTTTTCTACTAGATGTCTAAAAACCCAAACCAGAACATATCAAGGGCTACACTACTTTAGTGTTAATTAAGAGTTTAGTGGGGCCTCTATTGCTTAGAGTCTCAACAACCTGATTGCTGCCCAGGCCTGCACTTCTCCACAAAGCCCAGGGACTCTCCACGTTGATTAGTAAGCTATTTCAGAGAGTGTGTTGACAGTTGACAAGACCTTTGGCCTTCATATTCCTTCCTCTGTGCAAGATGGCTTTTATATTTACACATTATTTTGTTGTCGTGTAAAAGAAAGCCATAAATCACTATCTCAGCTCATGTGACAGACTGGGAGATCCTGGGAGGGGAACAAATCATACCAGTTCCATCCAGCTTCAAAGGATTCCTTGTTAGGCCACCCCATTAAGTGTCCAGGACTCCACGCCCCCCCTTTTTTGAACTCAAATATGTCCTGGGGCATGGTGAGGTGAGAGTAACTCTGACAAACAAAATTTAAGGAAGAGCATAAGCATTATTTCTTCAGGGAGGCCCCAAGCAAGATGCTAGCTGATGGGAGTGGAATCTCTAGAAGAATCAGAAGCAATGACAGCTGAGGCCCCAGGGGCAGGAGATGTTCATTCAGATAAAAGCTAAAGCTTCCCAGTGATGACTCCATTCCTATCAGGTCAATGGCTATAGAACTACATATTCCTGTTACACACTTGGGGCAAGAATATCATTGCAAACTTGCTGACGGTTTCATTTGCTTAGCTATAACCACCTCCTCTTGCCCCCTTCCCCTTACCCACCTACTCATACGCATGGTACTGAACAACACAAGAGCAGAGAGGGCTTTTTGGACACCATCAACAATTCAATGTGGAGTCACTGTCAGCCATGACAGTCATATCAAGTGCGATGTCAAAATTGAGATTATGGGTACAATGGGAACACTCTTAGGAGGAGCCAGAAATATCCAAAACCTCAAGTCTACACACTTGGATAAAGACTCCATTTGGACACCAATACGAGTGGGACCTTCCTCCATCCCTGGTGGAACAAAAGAACTCAGAACTCTGACTACCCAATGCTCAAGCCTGGCTGTACCATGGGCCACACTTGAATCCCTTTCCCCTACACCAAAAGCATACCACCACTGTAGCTGCCTGGCTTGAGACCCACACCTGCCTCTATACCTGCTGACACTACCACCAGGTACTAGGACTTCATGCCAGACATTTACTCTGCTGACTTCTATCACATAAGCGGCCTCTCTCTGTATGTAACCTGCCTGTGATTCTATCGGCTTACTGGGGAGGTTTCCCCTAATGAGCCTGGCATTGTGGAAAGACACAAATGTGTGTGACTCCTTTCATGGGTGCTTCCTTGCTCATTCCTCTCTCTTCTTATCTGTCTCCATGTCAGAAACCCTTCCTCAACTGGAGTGAAGCCCTACTCTCTCCTGTTTCAATATATTATCTCAATGCCCAAATTCTCTTGTTCTGGCTTCTAGCCAAAGTATCTTGTCCTCTTTCTTATAATTAATCTAAAAAAACAAACAAACAAACAAAACCCGTAAAATATTCAGAGTTTTATTTTTAATACTAAACCTTGAGGGCCTATCAGAGCCAAATGTCTAATCAACATTAAAAAAAATGTCTATTTTTGTTCAAATGCAGGAGGAACTTAAGCTCTAAACTCTTCAAGTACAGCAAGGAAAGAGAGGAAAAACAGAACACTTGGTTCCATATTAATAGCAATGTAATGTCCATAATTCAAAGGCTATTACTAAAGAATGAGAAAAGTAAAAAGTGGGCTTTGAAGAGTTACTGGATCTTGCTGGCCTTTCTGTATCAATCATTTCTCTTCTATTTCATGTAGCTGGGCCCCGCCTCTCTTGGACTTCCATCTGTCATCAGGAGAACACAACCATCTGGACTTAGAACAGATCATCAATCCTTCCACAGATCCAAGATCTTTTAAATTTGTAAAAAAAAAAAAAAAAATTAAACACACACACACACACACACACACACACACACACACACATATATATATTATAACTGAGAAAAAGGCATTGTTAAATTCCTCTGGTGGTTCTGTCTGATTTTCATTAGGGATCCATTATAACTCAGAGTGTTGTGAGTGGTGCCATGGGCATGGGGTCAGGGCAAAAACTGTGCCTTAGAGGTCTGCATTAGTTTCCTAGGTAACCAATGTGTCTTTAAACAACACAAATTTATTTATGTATTAGTTAATTCATTCATTCATTCATTCATTCATTTTCAAGCACAGTTTACATTCAATACCATTCTGCACCAGTTTCAGATATACATCAAAGTGTCAGAAAAACCATGCACTCTACAGAGTGGTTCTCCCACTGCTCCAAGCACCCACCTGGCCCAATACCCTGTTATTCAACGTTATTGACTTTATTCTTCAAATTTGTTTTCTTATACTTCTAGAGGTCAGAAGTCCAACACAGGTCTTATAGGGCTAAAATCAAGGTGCAACAGAGCTGTATTCCTTCTGGGGGCTCTGGGGCACATCTATTCCTAACTTTTCCACTTTCTAGAGGCTGCCTATACTCTGGTTCATGGTCACATGACTTTAACCTCTACTTTTATCATCACATCTTCTCAGACTTTCCTGCCTCCCTCTTTCCCTAACATAAGGACCCCTGTGATTATATTGGGCCTACCTGGGAATGGTCCCATCTCAAGATCCCTACCCGTGGTCGGCAAACTGCGGCTCACGAGCCACATGTGGCTCTTGGCCCCTTGAGTGTGGCTCTTCCTAAGCCTTAGGAGTACCCTAATTAAATTAATAACCATGTACCTACCTATATAGTTTAAGTTTAAAAATATGGCTCTCAAAAGGAATTTCAATCGTTGTACTGTTGATATTTGTTTCTGTTGACTAATGAGTTTGCTGACCACTCGTCTAGATTCTAGATGAGTCTCAACTGGGCTGACTGGGCACTTCAAGTCTCTGCCACGTACCTGTTCCATGCCAGTAGGCTACCTCAGGAATGTCCTCATGGAGATGACAGAAACACAAGAAAGAGCAAGGCCTCTCGAGTGGTAGACTTAGAAGCACCATACTTGCACTTCTGCTTCATTCTATTACCCAGGCACATGGTCAAGTCCAGAGACAGAGGCAGAGGACACTTCAAAGTTAAATGCCCAAGGGGGTGGATGCAGAGAGGGTAAAAGATCATTCAACCCATCAGCAAGACCTATCAATTCTACCTTAGAAATACTTTCCACACCTGTCCCATACTCCTATCTTATTGCTACCACCACTTCAGTTCACCATGATCTCTTACCTATCACCACCTGACTGCTCTGTCCAAATCTTTCTTGTCCATTCCTTCTCAGACCATTCTCAATGCAGCAACGAGAATAAACTTAAAAAGAAAACCTGCTCTGACCACTCATTTAATTAAGTCTGCCAAATGGTTTCCTATTGTTCTCAGGATAAAGGTGAAAATCCTGACAAAGGCCTAAATTGTTTTCAATTGAGGGGTTATGTTAAAGCAAATAGATGAACCTGGTGAAAGGGAGAAAGGGAGTGAAGAGGGAGTGTGGGAAAGAGAAGCTTTGTAATGACTTCCATGTGAGGACAGCCTGGGACCCCTTTCTCCAACTTCATCTCCTTCCATCCTTTCTTTCACTTTATGGTTGGAACACATCATAATTCCCCAACTTGTACACTATTTCAAGCCTCTGGTGTCTTACTTGGGCTGCTCTGTGTCTAAGTAGAGTTCTTTTTCCTTCCTTTTGGTACGGATTCAAAACCCTCTGCCTTTCTCCTTTTCTTCTGCTAGAGAAAAAGAAGAGAGGAGAAGAGCCCAGATTGGTTTGGCTCAGTGGATTGAGTGTTGGCCTGTAGACTGAAGGATCTGAGGTTCGATGAGAGAGAGAGAGAGAGAGAGAGAGAGAGAGAGAGAGAGAGAGATAACTATGTACCTACCTATATAGTTTAAGTTTAAAAAATTTGGCTCTCAAAAGAAATTTCAATCATTGTACTATCGATATTTGGCTCTGTTGACTAATGAGTTTGCCAACCACTGCCCTAACCTAATCACATATGCAAAGTCTTTTTTTGCTATGAAAGTTAATATATTTATAGGTTCTGGGGGTCAGGATGTAGATAGCTTTGGGGGTGAGCCATTATTCTGTCTGCCTCAGGGTCTGACATAATCAGAAGCTTACTTCCTGGAAATCAGAGAGCCTGATTTCCAATCAATGATTAAGAATTTCAATCAGGAGAGTGCATGGAGACTGTTGATATCTGGGTTTGACCTTTGGCTTACTTGACTGTAGTCCCAAATTCTGGCACTGCTCTACAGGATGTTATAATGAGAGGCACTGGCTTTAAATTAGACTAACCTGGCTTCTCATCTCTGCCACTTAGGAACTCTGAGAACTTGGGCAAACCATTCAACCTCTCTGAACTTCAATTTCCACCTCTCTTTTATGGGGACGTTTTAGAGGAAATGGACTCCAAGACAGAGACTTGACTGCAAGGGTGCTTTTGAGAATAACGTCGTGAGGGAGTGAGGGAAGTAGGGTTTAACTGTAATGAAGTCACAAGAAAAGCTTCAGGTGACCTTACAGGGGCTCTGCTATTGTGATGACTCTTCAGTATAGTCCCCCTGTAGGGCCAATGCCCAGGCATGGGTACCACCAGCTTGGGCTAGAACTAGGGTGAGCACTCACCTCAAGGACACAATTTAGGGGTGCCAATAAACTCAGTAACCAAGATAAATGTTTTAATATGCTACTCTAAAAATCTAAATTAATGCAAAAATCCACCATGAACAAAATACTGAACATTTTAAATAAAGATGGGATCAGTTAGAGTTCTGTGCTGTTCAGAGCCATATTGGAGCTTCAGGAAGAGGAGGAATTGGTAATTACTGATGCTATCTTTATCTGAAGGGTGATATGTTGCTCATCATGGATTCTTTGCATTTTTTATTTTTTAAAAAGAGCCATAAAATATTATTTATCTTCCTTACATAGATTTTTGGCACCTCTTTAAATTTAGTGCCAAGACCAATTCTACACTTGCTTCACCTGCGTCCTGGCCCTGCATTGTGTATGGGCTACCCCTTCCCTCTCCCCAGAAAGGGATATAATCTTAAGCCGAGGATAATTCTCAGAGAGGGCTTAGCTGTGAGCCATCAGCAGCCAACACACCTGGCATCTTGAGGAAGGAACATCTTGATCCTGAATAGAGGGCTAGGGCTGAGCATAGCATCCACTGGCGAGAAGACAGTGCCTGTTTATAAGGAGATTATTTTGCCATACATTTTTTTACTCATTGGGATAACAAGGTAGTCATAAAGCACTTTAAGACTTGTGAGGCTAATTGTTGCAGGTGAATGTAGTCACAGCCAAGCAATGGCCTGACCTCCCCCTTTAGTCTTCCTGACAGCCAACCATCTGACCAAAAGGCCCAGATCATTTACTTAGACCAGAGACTGCCATGAATATTACTGTCAACATATGGCTTAGATCTATGGCTTATTAGCTTTGGTTAGAATTGCTGAGCAAATAAGCCAAGTGAAACTTCATTCTATTCCATGGCTTGTCTAGGCCCTTAACCCCAAACTTGTGCTAGTGATCACAACCAAGTAGTGGGTAGGCATAAATATTACATTGGTATAAGAAATTGTATATATATATATAATAATATATATATATTAGAGGCCCGGTACACAAAATTCATGCACAGGGGGCGGGGGGAGGGGGTGGTGTCCCTCAGCCTGGCCTGCAACGGTGCCAGCATCCCTTGACCTGGCCTCTGACCCGAGGCCCCTCCCCTCCCCTTCATCCACGTGGCTGGGGCATGGATGCAGCCACCAGCATCTTGCCCCAGCCACTATGGGCATCGCCATCTTTGTCGCAGAGTGACAGTTAATTTACATATTACTCTTTTATTAGATAGGAGATATATATATATATATATATATATATCAAAGTGCAAGCTCTACCAAATGTTGGTTAGGGGATGCCCTTAGTGAATTTAGCATATATAAACACCATGTTCTAAAACCTGGCATAGAAGAAAAAATATAAATTCTTTGCCTTCATTCAAAGGTCAGTGATTCTCAAAAATGGACAGAGTTTGTAGCCACTAGGAGGACTAGTGATTCTCGAAATGGAAAGGTTTACAACCTCTGAAAGTCATATCAGAATTTACTGAGAAAGGTGTTTAACTTCCTTCTCAACTTCCCACTGGAGGGAGGTTCTACCACTTGACATAGTCTCCCCATGATTACTGTAGGAATGTAGGAATCACTGTTACTGATGGGAGAATAAAATTTATATCAGCTGACCCTGGCTGGAGTGGATCAGCAGTTAGAGCATTGGCCCACTTACTAAAGAGTTGTGGGTTCGATTCCTGGTCAATGGCACATACCTGCATTGCAGGTTTGACCTGGACTCTGGTCAGGGTGTATATGGGAGGCAACCAATCAATGTCTCTCTCTCTCTCACATTGATATTTCTCTCTCTCTCTCCCTCCCTCCTTCCCTTCCACTCTCTAAAAATAAATGGAAAAAATATCCTCGGGTGAGGATTAACAGCAATAACAAAACCACTGTTCTTGAAATTATGGACACACATACACATGACACAAAACAGTGGCAAGGCCTTGCATAAGTAACTAAAATACAGAGTGGCATTTTTGCCACATAAAAAATATAACTACAGCTTTTACATGAGTCAAATTTCAACAACAACTATTGAATGGTATTTAAAGAGTGCATCATTTGTTGAAATAATCTTTTTTCAGGAGTGCTGGAGATTTTTTACTTTATATATTAGCTGAAGGGAAAAAAAGACACTTTATTATATTTCAATAAACCCTCTCCCAATAAACATCAGGAAATGAACACTGTTGATATACTCCCTTTTCTTCTTGGTTTGATACTAGTTCTCTAGCTTTCTCCTTCTCCCTTCCTCTCCCCACTCCTCCTTCTTCTTTTTTTTCTTTTTTTAAAATAACTTCATCATCCTTACTAATGCAAACCTCACATTGATTCTGATGAAAGAAGCAACAGAATTTCTGGACACTGTGTACTCTTCGATAATGCACTTCTACAATGATTCAGTTTGTTTTTCCAATTTTGCAGATCATTTAGCAAAGTGTACATCCTAAAATGGATTGTGTAAATGCTTTTCCTTTGGTGAGCTTATTATAGTTCCTTTAGACATTTTTCTTTGTGATTTTTACATTTTGAGGGGTTAGGGTGGTGATATGCTATATTTACTTGCTTTATTTTTCTCTGATTGCCTTTTAGATCCAACAGTCACTTCCCTTTCCTCGTGATAATCATCTCTTGTATGATCTGAAAGCACTTTATGTGCGGGTTTTTGTTGTGTGTGTGTTTTTTTTTTCCTGTAATCCTAGTTGATTATACAGCATCTTCATTTTTGCTCAGTGCATACATCTTTAAGGTTTCAGCGGTAGTGTCCAAGTCACGATGAGCTTCAGTCATGGCCACTGATGGAAACTCAGGCTTTCAGCTGGTCTTGGGCACAATCTTAATTACTGCCTTTATTATAGTGTTGTCGGACAGTTCTTCATCTATGATCTCATGGAGGTTACCCTTCAGAATCGCTTCCTTGGAATGCCAAAGATTTATTTTCCTCATGTTCATTAATGAGAAAAACAATATATTAAATGAACTAATTGAAGAATCACCTTTTTGTGAGTATTTTACCCTCCATTCCTTCCCAATTTAAACCAACATAGTGTATAATTGAATGCCCACTCAGGTTTCACATGTATTTATTTTTAAAAGCAATTCCTCCTATCCATCAAGGTGGAGACAATACCAGCATTTTCAGAAACCTGGGGAGAACTTTGAATGCTAGAATATTAAAGGGAAATTGCAGACAAGTTAATCTTAAAATTGAGATAAGTTACAAAATGAATTATGATAGTATAGATTAAGTGTTGACCTTTAAGCTGGAAAATGTAAGCATGATCTTGAATTTAATGAAGTGCAGATATTGTCTTTATTGTCGTATCATGCTTGAACATTGGCTTTCTATTGGACACTTAAATCAAATTTAAAATTTACATTAAATTTTAATTGCCATCATATGTCTTCTAATTTATATGTACATCTATATCGGAATAAAAATTTAAATATGCACACTTTTTTTGCATTTGCCATATTGCAAAGTTTTTTAATGTTTTTATTTATTTATTTTAAAATATTTGTATTTAGTTCAGAGAGGAAGGGAGAGGGAGAGAAAGAGAGAAACATCGATAATGAAAGAGAATCATTGATCAGTTGCCTCCTTCATGCCCCCTGCTGGGGATGGAGTCCGGAACTGGGTAAGTGCCCTGACCAAGAATGGAACTGTTAACCTCTTGGTTCCTGGGTCAATGCTCAACCACTAAGCCATACTGGCCACACTGCTGTTTTTATAATATCATAGAATGCATCGAGAATGGATTATTGTATTTTTAAAACATTAAAATATATATTTTTATTGACTTCAGAGAGGAAGAGAGAAATAGAAATGTCAATGATGAGAGAGAATCATTGATCAGCTGCCTCCTGCACGCCCCCTACTGGGAATCAAGCTTGCAACCCGGGATGTGCCCTTGACCAGAATCAACCTGGGACACTTCAGTCTGCAGGCCAATGCCCTATCCACTGAGCCAAACATGCTAGGGCTGGATTATTTTATTTTTGCCACAAATGGTGGATGATTAGGTCATGTTTGATGGTTTTCTTCATTGAAAATTGTCACCTCTCATTTGTTGGTGATACTAGTCTGAATGTTACTGCTCAGAAATATACTTAAATGCTTTGGCACTTAAAAATAATTATTTCGAGAGGAAGGGAGAGGGAGAGGGAGATAGAAACATCAATGATGAGAGAGAATCACCGATCAGCTGCCTCCTGCAGGCCCCGCACTGGGGATTAAGCCTGCAACCTGGGCATTTGCCCTGACAGGGAATAGATCCATGATCTCCTGGTTCATAACTTGATGCTCAACCACTGAGCCACACTGGCTAGGTGCTTTGGTACTTTTTAAGGAATGGGGTTCTTTCTTTGGGGTTTAACCATTACATGTAAATTTGTGATATAATCATATTTATGGCTTGAGAGTATAATTATACAGGAATGTTGCCTCAGTATGACATCAAGGTTGACTGTACATTATTATTTAGTGCTATTAAAGAAATTAAGGTAGAGATTAGAAGAAAATCTAGCATTTTTCATATTTTTCAGGAAAATAACCTGTGAGTCTTTGAAAAAGGAACTTCTATTAATACTGGTTTAAGACATACTGGATTAGAGTGTGATTGTCAGAGTCCAGCATGCTGCAGTTTATGCTTTTTTGAACTTCTAAGTGTTTGTCTCCTTGTGTACCCTCTGTCTGTGCTACATATTGAGGATTTCTCAGGTAGGCATTCAGTTATCCTCATGCTGTTCTGATGGTCATTTGATTGGATTGGCAGTGCATGACACAGAGCAAAGCCCAGACCACCCAATCTTTCCTCAACTCTAACAATTGCCAAATACAGTGCCCTATTCATAGTAGATACTTGTGATTGTGGTAGGCATGGAGATGGTCAAGGAAGGGTGGAACAAATTTTTAAAAATTAAGGCAAAAAGAAGTGACAGAAACTAATAAAAGGCAGGTTGTGAAAGGCTTATTGATATTTAATGCAAGATAATTTATATAGTTTGCAGTACAATATAAAGACAATTGTAGGTGCTTCAGAGATATCAGTTTCTTTCAATTCTGTCTGACATATACGAAGAACTCAATGAATAGAAGCTCATAATATTCATGTCATTTTGATCATTGTCATTGTATGTTTGGGAGGGTTAAGAAAAAGCCTTGCTTGAAGATGAATATTGATCACTATCCTCTTAAGAACTTTTCCAGTGTTATGTGTTCATAGAATTCACCCATGTAAATTTGCCTAAATTTCTTACATTCCCTCCCAGATCAGATAAATATTTAATATTTGCTTTTTAGAAATATTCTAAGTTATTTGGGTGTTTTTATACTGATTTTTAAATCATCAAATTAAGCCTAAATAGGCTTCCTTCCTTTATTCCTTTCTTTGGTGGGGGACTAATTACTTTTATAGCTTCATTATAACCTAACACCTTATGTAAGTTATTTCTTGTTGTGTAACGAATTTCTACAAACTTAGTGCCTTAAAACAATGCACATTTGTTTTCTCACAGTTCCTGTGAGTCTAGAGTCTGGGTGTAGCTTAGTTGGTTCCTTTGCTTAGGGTCTCACAAGTCTGTAAGCAAGGTGTCAGCGGAGCTGTGCTCTCATCTGGAGGGTAAACTGGGGAAGGATCCGCTTCTGAGTTCATTCATGTTGTTGGCAGAATTCACTTCCTTGCAGACATATGACTAGGACCTGGTTTCTTTTTTGGTTTCAGTTGGGGGTTGCCCTACACTCCTAGTGGCCACCCCTAGTTCCTACAGGGCACCTGCAGCTCCCTGCCTCATGGGCTTTCCCTGGGCTTATTTTTCCAAGCCAGCAAGGAGATTCTCTAGAGTAGCCTGCTAGCAAGACACAGTCTTATGTAAAGGTAACACGATCACCAGAGTAACACTTCACTGGGTTGTTATATGCATTGGTTAGAAGCAGGTCCTGGCCACATGCAAGGGTAGGGAATTACATGAAGGTATGTACCTTTGGGGGCAGAAATTATGGGGGGCACTGTGGAGTATGTCTGCCACACACCTACAACACCCCCACGTGTAAATAGACAACATAAAGGCAAACACAGAGAATGCTGCTGACATGTGTTATATTCTGTCATACCTACATATTTAGAAATCTTAAAATTTTGTAAATTAGGGAGCTATTTAATTATTTACACTTATTTTTACCTCTAACTTGTATTTCTTAACACATTTTTTAATTTTATTTTTCATCCCTATTTCTACATGAGCCCCTTTCTCTGTTTCTGTTTTTCTACTTCTCCTCTGCAAATGTATATTTACCTACTTTTATAGTTCAAACACTATTTCAAGTACTGGGGATACAATAGTGTAAGGAAATACCCAATACATCTTTATTTTCATGGAGCTTAGTGGTTATAGGGGACTAAAATTATAAATGACAACTACGATCCGACTAAGATGGTGGCATAGGTTAACGCCGGAGTTTGCTGTTTTGAACAACTACTTCAAAAGTGAAACCAAAAAACGGAAGGGACATCACCCAGAACCACAGGAACGCTGGCTGAGTGGAAGTCCTACAACTAGGAGGAAAGAGAAACGCACACGGACACTCAGAGGAGGCGCAGTGGTGAAGTCAAATTCTGAGGTGCGGAGTGCGCGGAGCGGGCTGGCGGCGGAGGGTGCGGTTGGCGTTTTCAATCAGGAGGGAGTCGCAGACTCTGAGCTCCAGATCCGGGTGAGTCTTTAGGGACCCAGACTCAAACGGGAGAAGCGGGACTGTCTGGCTTCGGTCAGAGCGAGTGCAGCTTTCTCTCCGAGCTCTGCAGCGGGTGCTGGGACTCAGAGAGGCAGAGCCCCTGGGGACAGGACTGAGAGCCGCCATAACTGCTCTCTCCGGCCCACCCTGTTGATCCTGTGCGACCCGCCCAGCCCAAGCCCTGCACAGAGGCATTTGCCGAATAGCCTCAGGCAAAGGCTAGATTGGCACCTCCCTAGAGGACAGAAGTTCTCTCCCTGCTGACACAGCTGATTCTCATAGCCACTTGGCCTGGAGGTCAAACCCTCCCTGGAATTAGCTACAACAATCAAGATTCAACTATAAGACTGCGAACAAAGACCACTAGGGGGTGCACCAAGGAAGCATAACAAAATGCGGAGACAAAGAAACAGGACAAAATTGTCAATGGAAGAAATAGAGTTCAGAACCACACTTTTAAGGTCTCTCAAGAACTGTTTAGAAGCTGCCGATAAACTTAATGAGATCTACACGAAAACTAATAAGACCCTCGATCTTATATTGGGGAACCAACTAGAAATTAAGCATACACGGACTGAAATAATGAATATTATACAGACGCCCGACAGCAGACCAGAGGAGCGCAAGAATCAAGTCAATGATTTGAAATGCGAGGAAGCAAAAAACATCCAACCGGAAAAGCAAAATGAAAAAAGAATCCAAAAATGCGAGGATAATGTAAGGAGCCTCTGGGACAGCTTCAAGCGTACCAACATCAGAATTATAGGGGTGCCAGAAGATGAGAGAGACCAAGATATTGAAAACCTATTTGAAGAAATAATGACAGAAAACTTCCCCCACCTGGTGAAAGAAATGGACTTACAGGTCCAAGAAGCGCGGAGAACCCCAAACAAAAGGAATCCAAAGAGGACCACACCAAGACACATCATAATTAAAATGCCAAGAGCAAAAGATAAAGAGAGAATCTTAAAAACAGCAAGAGAAAGAAACTCAGTTACCTACAAGGGAATACCCATACGACTGTCAGCTGATTTCTCAACAGAAACTTTGCAGGCCAGAAGGGAGTGGCAAGAAATATTCAAAGTGATGAATGCCAAGAACCTACAACCAAGATTACTTTATCCAGCAAAGCTATCATTCAGAACGGAAGGTCAGATAAAGAGCTTCACAGATAAGGAAAAGCTAAAGGAGTTCATCACCACCAAACCAGGATTATATGAAATGCTGAAAGGTATCCTTTAAGAAGAGGAAGAGGAAGAAAAAGGTAAAGATACAAATTATGAACAACAAATATGCATCTATCAACAAGTGAATCTAAGAATCAAGTGAATAAATAATCTGATGAACAGAATGAACTGTTGATTTAATAGAATCAGGGACATAGAAAGGGAATGGACTGACTATTCTTGGGGGGGAAAGGGGTGTGGGAGATGTGGGAAGAGACTGGACAAAAATCGTGCACCTATGGATGAAGACAGTGGGTGGGGAGTGAGGACGGAGGGTGGGGCGGGAACTGGGAGGAGGGGAGTTATGGGGGGAAAAAAAGAGGAACAAATGTAATAATCTGAACAATAAAGATTTAATTAAAAAAAATAAAAAAAATAAAAAGAAGATTCAACTTTAAAAAAAAAAAATAAAAATAAAAAAATAAATGACAACTACAATATAATGTCACAAATGTTAACAGAGATAAAGCCCCAGGTGATGGACAGGCACATGGGAGGGCTTCCCAACCCATTCTGGAGAGGAAAGGAAAGACTTCTCAGAGGAAGTGACCACCGCATTTTAGTTATAAACCTAGAACAATAGCAAAATACTAGAATGGGAAAGTTTGTACTGAGGACCAAATATTTTTAATAATCTAAACATTAAGCACAATTGCTTTTATAGCTTAAACCTCAATAAGTACATAACAGAGAACATTTTAGTGCTGCATTAGTAAAAATGGGTCTATGAACAAACTCATAAAAGCTTATATTATAATGTTGTTGAATAAATATTCTCATTAGTTATTTAAATATTATAAACTTAGGCAAAACTATCTCTCTATGGCTCAGTTCTCTCATCTACGAAATGAGTTGAAATTGGTAATTCCTGAGGTATTTAATTGGCTCTAAATTCCATGATTCTATGAGTCTGTAGGACTGAGGATGTAAATAGGAATGATGGTGCTGAAAGACCCTCAGCTAAGATCCAAACATAGGTCCCTCAGCCAGTCAAGGCAAGACTTCCACTACCCAAGCCTTTGTGTGAATTATCGAAAGGCTCCCCCTCCTGGTAGAAACATTATAAAAATATATCCCTGGTTTAAGGTACAGAGCTTTTCAAGAGCAGTGAGGGATGAATTTCAGGGCCTTGAGTCCCTTGTACAGAGCAAAAAATATATGCTGGTACTAAGTCCAGTGTTATTTCTTACCTAGTTATGACCATTTAAGGCTCCAGCTTCATCAGAAATCAGAAATGTTCAACTGGATGGTGATTTGCCCACTGTTATTACCAACCTCAGTTCCTCAGTTCCTTTCTGAACACTCCAGTTTAGGAGGTGTTCTTGGATTCATTTTTAACATTATTTACCTGGACACCAAACATTTTTGAAGGCAGGAGTATGTGTTTGGATACTAAAAAAACCATTTCATTTTCTCCCTTATCCAGTTGTTATCAGGCTCTGGTTTAATTACACTTAAAACACTTGGCAAATGGCAAAATGATCGGATTTACAAGGTGAAGGCCACCATCTATCAAGGTAGATTTACCATTTGCACCCTTCTGGGTGACAGCTCCTGTTACAGCCCTTCCTTTGCCCCAGAGCCATCAGTCAGCATCAGTCAATCCCCTTCCTGGTTCCTCTGACACCCCATTGACTCCACAGGAACTCTGTGCGTCTTGTGGTTCATTTCCCCAGGACAGGATGCCTCACTGTTTGCCTGGTAGCTATTCAGGAATCATTAGGTCCTTTCAAATCCATACTTCTCTCAAAGGCCAGTGAGCTCCACCCAGCAGGCATCTCTCCTTCCAACAAGGGTTCATTTAGGTCCTTGAAAGGCCATCTTGGCCTCATCACTAGCTGGCAGGTGGATGGACTGTATTTTTGGTTCCGTTTGGAACTGAGCTGGGTGGACACAGGTGGGGCTCTCCTGAAGAGAACTAACCTGAGTCTGAGAGTCCTCCCAGAATGTGACACTGAAACATGAAAATTAAACTGGAATGGCCTGAATTCTCGGGTTCTTGTCTCGCTGGTTTCAAAGAATGAAGCCACAGACAAAAGGTTATAGGTGAAAAGTACAAAAACTTGATTGCAAGCAGACACTACCTCTAAAACCTAATTCTAAATTCTAAGCCTAAGACTCTGTCTCTCCTAGACAGACAGAGGGGCCCCTGAGAAGCGTGACCACTGCTTTCTTTGTCTTGAGGCATTAAATAGGCTGCAAATCCTTGTCTGAACCTGATGCCTTCTTATTGGTCATTTTGCTGCATAGAATTAGTTTTCAAAGCTCAAAGCCCACATGGTGTCCCCCATTTCCTCTCTCCCTTGTGTTGCTGGTTGGAGTCACTTTTGATTTATCTCATAGCTCTTCCAGTTGTGTTGGCAGAGAAAGCCCTATCTTATGGCTCTTCCAGCTACTCAGGTCAGGGCTACTTTTGGCCTACCTTATGGTCACTTTAATTACTCAGGCCCGAGACACATTTTGGTTTATGGCTGTCTTTAATTGCACAGGCCAGATATATTTCTATTTGCCTATTCCATTTCTCTACTCTCTGTACAAGTAAGATAAACACCCTGGCGTCTTCAAGTCTCCATTATGTATTCCTTCCCCCATAGGCCCCTTTTTACTCCTAACCTAAGCCTGCCTAAGTAAGCTAGCTAGCTAACCCTTTCAACGCCACCTTCACTACACAACAGAGTCCAAGGAGAATCTTTAAAATGAAAGTATAAGATGAGGAATATTATATATTTTGGAATATATATATCACTTCTCTGACATTAGCAATTTATTGAGACTAAGCTCAAAGAGATGGTTAACTTTAATTGTTATTATTATTAATGTCATAATAGCTAGCATTTCTACTAGTCACTCACTATGTGCCAGACTTTTTCCTAAGCACTTTCCTGAATTATCCCCTGTGCTGGGCACAGGCTACTTGGCACATACGATTCCATTTAATCCTCAAAACAACCCTAGGGATCAGGCATGCATTAGGTTCAGCAACATGCTACAGAGAATAAATAAGAGCAATAGCTCAAACAAAATAAAAACGCTTTTCTTTCTTCTCTAAATGCCTATGTAAATGATCTAGGGCAATTGTTGGGGATTCCATAATCACAGGATCCTCAGCTCTTGCTCTTGTGCTAGCCTCAATGCTCAGCTTGCATCTCATGGTTCAGGAGATGCCTGAATTCCAGCCTGCAGGAAAGAAAAAGCAGGGAAAGAACATCTTTCCTCTTCTTTTAAGGAAACGTCTTTAACTTAATCCTTTGGCCAGAAATTAATGGCATAAAGACACTCAGTTACAAGGGAGACTGGAAACATGGGCTTTATTTTAGGCATCCTAGGGTCTAGCTCACTTGTGGAGAATCATTATGATAAGGAAGGGGGGAAAATGGGTATTGGGGTAAAACTCACAGTGTCTGTCATAGTATGTATTGTCATTCTACAAGCGAGGAAACTGAAGGACAGAGAAGTGAATAAAGATGTCCAATGGTACAGCTAGTAAGCAATAGAGTCGAGTCGAGTCTGATGCCCTTGCTCTTTTCCACCATGATGCACTGTTTCTCGCACTCAGTTAATCTATTTTTCAAGATAGAATTCAACTAATCATATAACAACACCTTTTTAACCAGAAGACCAACTAGCAGAGTTTTGCTTTTGCCTGAGTATCTATTTGCTGCATTAGTTATTCTGCTTACCAGGAATAAACAGATACTCCATGCATGTTTACTCTTGGCCAATGCCTAGTTTAAAAGTAAGAGTTCCTAGGATGAATTTCAGTATTTCCATCCAATAGCTGTAAAAGTGGCACTTGGTAAATCAGGAAATCCTTGAATAAAGAGAAATGGCCTCCCCTACACCTACATCAAGAAGACTGTGACATATAAAAGATTGCATTAAATCAGATAAAGGGATGAAATGACATGAGTTTAATGATGATTGTAATAACAAGGTAATCAAGTTACCTAATCAAATGTTATGTGGCTTTACAGCAGTGGGCAAAACACAGAGTTAATAAAGCTATTATAATAATCATAAGCTGCATGTCTTTTTCCATAAGAGCAACTGTAAACCTACTTTTGCCCACCCCTGCATGCCTTAGGCTGCAACAGAAGTAAAGGAGATTTGTGTGCAGCCGCGACGACACTGTCTACTGGGCACTTGAAATGTGGCCAGTCTAAATCAAGAAGTGCTGTGAGTGTAAAATGCACGCAGACTTTTGAAGGCTTAGTACAAATATAAGAATGCAAAATAACTCATTAATAATTTTATATCGACTGGATGTTGAAAAGATATGTTAGGCATTTGGATTAAATGAAATATATCCATTAACTCAATTTCAGCTTTATTTTTCATTTAAAAAATATGGCTACTATAAAATGTCACTGCTTGTACTTGAGGCTTATAATTCTTTCAGGCAGCGAGGGTTTATTCAAACAGAAGCAAAGGAGACAAGGCAGACAATGTCCAAGAGGGAAAGCTCTTCCTCTGCCGTGCGTTGCATTTCCTAGTGACTAGAGAGGGGTGTTGTTTCTGTGTAGCAAAATTTCGACAGGATTTTTAAAAAGTTAAAATCCTCCTGAAAACTGCTTCCTAACTATGAGAGAGAGAGAGAGAGAGAGAGAGAGAGAGAGAGAGAGAGAGAGAGAGACACTTCTGATAACTAATCTGGATTTCTAGATCTTCTAACATAGAGTGTCTAGCGTAGGAGATAAATGCATTTCTGGATATTGGAAAAATGTGCTTCAGTGAAAGTAAAGGCATTGATGTTGAATCAATATGATGCTTTTAACTGCAAATAGTAGAAAAACTGGTTTGAGCAATAAGGAAGTGTTGTTTTAACAGTAAGCCAGAGAGAAGGCTTCTGCTCCAGTTCTTTTAAGTTTTCTCAGCCTCTGCCTTCTGAAGTGTGTTGGCTTTATCTTCAAATAGTTCAGTAATAACAAGTGAGTGGCTTTATTTCTTCTTATTATTCTGTTTAATTATTCCCATATTCTTTATCATTAAACATTTTCCTAATATAATCACATGATTTTTGCTGACATTCATTTATTTATTCATTTACTGAGCACATAAAATGTGCCAGAGACAGCACAATTCTTACTCTCATGAAGTTTGCTGTCTCTCTATATTAGATAAAGTAGACAAATGCACACAAATCATGTCCTCAATTTTGTCAAAATGGTAGGTATTTTCAATATACGTAAAGCTACCCATGACCTAAACACCTCTAAAAGTTTACATCTTTGATAATCCGTTGGGTGGCAGAGCCACCCTGGTCAGTCCAAATCATCCTGATGAGAAACTTGTATCAACAGGTTTTCCTGTTGATTTAGATCCCTCGGTGACTAATGCTTGTGAAACTATGCAGTGGTTCTTTATCAAACAAGGAGAGTAAGGCTTTACTACTCCAGGAACTTCTGTTTTTCTTTCTGCCCAGCAAAAACACAAAGGAACTCTCTAGGTCAGGACTCCAGGAAGAAGGCAAGCCGGGCCCAATGCCAACTGATTTTACATCCATGACACCCTTTCTCAAAACAGGTCCCATAGCCCTGAACGGTGGGGGATTCCAGAGAGGAACAAATTGTTCCCTCCTTTGATCTGGTGAAGCATTTTTTCTGGTGCTCTCAAACGGCACTTCAGATCCCTTGCAAATTGAACTTGACAGACCTTGGTTCAGGTGCCTGACTTAGCGATTGTGAAGGTGCTATCTTACATGTGATGATCGGATTCTTTGTGGAGGTTGTCTCCAACTCTTTGTGAAGTAGGTTTTGTTTTGTTTTAATGCCCATTTGAAACCTGAGAAAACTGAAGCTCAGAGAGTGAATGGCTCCTTAACCTTTCAGTTCAAGCTCCTTACTCAAGGATTTGGGAACCACACTGACCATGGCTTTGATCCCTTCTAAATGATGTCCAAGAACTCAGGAATTCCCTGGTCATTGCACAATAAGCTTTCTATACCTTCATCAGGGACAGGGGCTTCTAAAAAAATTAGGAAAAAAACAAAAACCAATCTCAAATTCCATTTCAGTTTTCTCATTGGATTGTCAGAGTTGGGCTCTCATTTTCTGCTTTAACAATCAACAATCCATAAAAGTGCTAAGTCAGTCAGTAAACATTTGTTAAAAGAATCAATGAATGGATGAGCACAGAATTTCTCATCCTCGAGATTGCATTAAAGTTTTATTTTCAAGGATGTCTTAATTTCTGGACAATATCAGAAAGAATAACCAGCTGGTGTGACACAGGGGTGCTCAAATGGTTTCACTATTCGGTTTCATTCTAAAGCCCCTCCTAAGGTTCATGACCATTCCTCCATAGCACGTAATTTTACAACCAAGAGTAGGAGAAAACAAAATGTCTTCGGTGCTTCTCAATTTTCCCCACTACATTTGAGTGGGAAATAGGAGAGAAAACAAAGAGTAGTGAGGATGCCTGGCTCACCCTTGGCTGGCTCCCTTCAGGTTGGAGAGGAAGGTGTTTCTCCTGACTTAGAGCAGCTCCTTGGACTCCACACAGGTGCGGGAACATTGACATTCCGAGTGGAACCGACCCTTGAAGCTGATCACTTTTGGGTGGCATATTTGAAGGCTTCAACCTTTAAATTAATGTGGTTGTGTGGCCCTGGACAGTGTGTATCAGTGGTTAGAGGGTTGACCCACACACCAAAGGGTTGCAGGTTCGATTCCTAGTTGAAGGGCACATTCTTGAAAGTTGAGTTTGGAAGTCAACCAACTCAACTGTGCTGTATCTATCTCTCTCTCTCTCTACCTCCCTCCCTCCCTTCCACTCAGAATTAACAACAACAAAAATGTGGTTGTGTGATGGGAAGTGACTCAGCTTAAAACCCTTCATCAATCATGAGAGTTCCCACCTTCTGGTGGGTCATGGAACCACCCCACTCCAGGCCCTTTGCCTTGACAGATCCATCTTACCTAGTGATACAGATAACTGCCTTCACTGATGCTTAATGTTTTAGTGGTAAATTTATAACACACACACACAATGTTTACAGTGGTAAGTTTATAACACACATAGACCTAAATGTGGTAGATGCATAAAGACTAAGATTAATAACTTTGTATTTTATCACTAACAAAAATCCATACTCATTAATAATTTTTCCATAATACTCTTGATCCAGAAGTAGAGTCATTAAAAATAAAGTGGGGGAGTATGGCAAGAGAGGATTTTCCTTCCTTCAAGCTTCTCTCTACCACACATCTTGCTGCCCTATTCCTGGCTCCTTTCCCAGCTCTAAAAGGGAGAAAAACACAAAAGCTCTCCTAAGGATACTTGTCAATGTTTAAAATTCCACCATTAGAAGCATATATTCCTTTGATGTGATGTGTTATCTCTTAATGACAAATAGATTACTCTGGAGAGAAGTTGCAGAGTAATCATCTTAGCCTTTATATTGATAGGGAAGAATGCAAAGACCATGAAGAGACTAAAATAAATCTTTATGTGGCATTGGTGGTAGATGGGCTGTAATAGGCAATTTGGAGTATCAAGAAAAGCCTTTGCCTACTGAATATTGTGGGAAGCATTGGCACTAAGACTTGATATTTTGCCTCTTACATATGGCTAGTGAGGAAAGTAAAGTGTTATCATGAAAATCACTTGGAATAACACCTGGTACCATCAAACTTTGTTGAATTTTTTACTGATTTGAATAATGTGAATTAAAGTCCAATTTGAATAATGTGAATTAAAGTCCTTTATCAGAAGGCACTTTACAGTAAGGTTTGGGAATCAGAAACAACTTTGCCACTTGTTAGCTGTATAAGCCTCAACTCTCAGAACCTTATTTTCAGTTAAAATGGATTTAACTGTAACTATTCTACAGTGTTGCATATTAAGTAAGATAATGTATGCCGATTATTTAGCACACTGCAGATTAATTTAAATAATATAGTGTTGCTAATGACTGCAATTATGATAACATTTTCTATTTGAGAAATACTAGTCAAGGTTTTACCATTTTCAGTCCCTTTATTTGTAGTAGAAGAAAACCCCTTAGGTCCCTCAGTAAAGACATCTATGATGTCATGTTCATGACATTTTGGAACTTTAATTTATTTTGACTTGATTTGGTAAGTCCAAATCTATACATATTCACAAGGCCCAACCTGGATGTAATATTACTGATGATATTCATACATGCTTTGAGCTCTTTTTAATATAAGTAAGTGATAGATTACATACAGGGTGTCCCAAATAAATGTATACCCACTTTAACAGCTAATAGCTTAATTTTGAAAATGAAATGTATGTTAATAAACACCGCCTTTGTAATTATTTAAAATGTGTGCATACATTTGGGGGGACACCCTATGTTTTATTTATTTTCTCAGCAAGCCTGTCCTGTGTGAGCCCCTTGAGTTCCACCCTGGGTACTTGTCTGGTTTGTGCTTTCTTCTTGACATTGACCATTTCCACAAAATCGACTGAGAGTGATTCCTTGCCCTGGGTCTATATACCCCACACCAGTGGTTCTCAACCTTCTTAATGCCGTGACCCTTTAATACAGTTCCTCATGTTGTGGTGACCCCCAACCATAAAATTATTTTCGTTGCTACTTCATAACTGTAATTTTGCTACCGTTATGAATCGTAATGTAAATATCTGATATGCAGGATCTATTCTCATTGTTACAAATTGAACATAATTAAAGCATAGTGATTAATCACAAAAACATGTAATTATATATGTGTTTTCCAATGGTCTTAGGTGACTCCTGTAAAGGGGTCGTTCGACCCCCAAAGGGGTCGCGACCCACAGGTTGAGAACCGCTGCCCCACACCTACTGGTTGTCTGTCCCTCTCCACCTCACCTTTACCTGCTCTGAGCCTTTAGAATTCAGCTTAGGTGTCACCCCTGCTAGAAACCCTCCCTTTTACATCTGGTTGAAGAGCTCCTCTTATAGTGCTTACCACATTACATTGTATGCTTTTTGTAGCACGATTATTTGGTGCCTCATACGACTCATTTGTGATAAACAGTTAACGTCACCTGGTTCTTTCATCCCTTTCTATCTATATTCATACACATATGTGCTCCACTTATCCTACCTATGTACTATTTGCTTAATCTATGCCTTATCCATCTGCTCAGTTTCACCTATCCCCTCATTTTCTTGACTTTTACAGCCTAATTACCTCTTATGAGACAAGATAGAAAACATATATTACAGATTATGTCTTTTTTTCATTTAATGCCATCAAGTTTAAATATTATTTCTTTTTTCTCTGAAGAAACCTGTTCTTGATAGTTTACTCTTTGAACCTAGTTCAAGTATTAAGCATTTCTAATTTAGAAGATAAACAATCTATTTCTTTTACTTTCAAGGTGATTTATAAAAGTCAAGTTAAATGGAACCGTGGTCAAGCAATTTACCCTCGCTGAGCTTCAGTTTCCTCTATAATAAAATTAGGATATTAAACATGTGAGTGTTGCCCTTTAAACCTCATGGAGACATGAAATCATGTTCAAATTTTGGTGGTTTAGCAGATCATATAGAATGAGCATCTCTCAAGTCTAAGGATGGTAACAATCTAAGTTGGCACTCAAAAAACACCATCCTATAACCTGGAGAGCATTATGCTAAACGAAATAAGTCAGTTGGAGAAAGATAAATATCACATGATCTCACTCATTTGTGCAATATAATGAACAACATAAACTGATGGACAAAAACAGATCCAGAGACAGAGAAGCATCGATCAGACCATCAAACCTCAGAAGGAAGGCAGGGGAGGGTGAGGGGAAGGAGGAGAGATCAACCAAAGGGCTTGTATGCATGCATATAGGCCTAACCAACGGACACAGACACCAGGGGGGTGAGGACATGAGCAGAGGGGTGGGGGAACAATGGGGGAATAAGGACACATATGTAATACCTTAATCAATAAAGAAAAATTTTAAAAAATCTATCTATATAAAAAGCCAGCGACCAGAATGCCCTAACAACTGGAATGACCAGTTGCTATGACGCCCACTGCAGTTAGAGAACCAGCCCAATCGGGGGGTGGGGCCGGCCGGCCAACCTCCCTCGGCCCCTCCCCGCAGCTGAACCCGCCACTGATTGGCCTCTCCCCCTGCCCCCCCCCCGCCCTTCCCCCCAGCTGGCCCCACCCCTCAGTGAGTCTGGCCCTGATGCCCTGATCAGGGTGGGCCAGCTGGCCAACCTCCCGCTGTCTCCTCTTTCCAACAGGCCCGGCCCGATCAGCCCTGATTGGGACCGGAGCCTCCAGAGCTGCCGGACCCCATCCATGCATGAATTCTTGCAATGGGCCTCTAGTATATAAATAAAAAAAGGCTAAGAGTATATCTGTTGCAGGACGACTTCCCCTACAACCAGTCCAAGTCAAGTCTCTCTTTTAGGAATGTTTATAGCACCATGTTCCTCTCTTTTATAGATTCATAACATTTATAGTTGCATTTATTTGTGTGATTAGTTAAATAAATTTGCCCCCCCCCCCCCCCACACACACACACACACACAACCACCCTATAATGAAGAAATGCTTGCTGGCATGGAGTGTTCCCAAGTTTTCACTGCAGTAGGCCTGGCCCCTTCATAGTAACTGGCTCACTTGCTGTGTAGGGGAACCAACCATCCTAGTTTGCCAAGGACTCTCCTAGTGTTAGCAGTGAATGTCCCACAGCCTGGGACACTCCTCAGTCCTAGGCAAACCAGGAGGGTTGCTCCTCCTATTTCTTAACTTCTTTAAGCATCCATTTCTTCACATGTAAAGGGAGGGATGCAGACATTCATGGTAATGCTGTTATAAGGTCTAAAGGTGGTAATGTAAGTGGAATGATTAACAACAGTGCCTTCACTATGAAGGTGATTATTATCATGATCACAATCTAGTTTTGGTTTTATTATCTCTGGGTGAGCTTGTGCTAACTTTCATTTTGCTTTATTATATTTTTCACAGGAACATGTAAACTATCAGAGAATGCAAGTGGTTCCTCCTAAAATGTCTGATTCTGCTGTGTGTGTGTGTGTGTGTGTGTGTGTGTGTGTGTGGTGTTTGATAATACACAAACACATAGTATTTATGGGTCCCCATCACAATGATTTTGATGGCTCTATTTCAGTGGTTCTCAAACTCCAGTTGGTCCCTAGACCAGCAACATCAGCGTCACTTGGGAACTTGTTTGAAATGTAAATTCTTAGGCTACAATCCAGACTTACTGAATCAAAAGCTGTGGGAATGGGGCCAGGAAATGTGCGGCTCATCCAGCCCTGTGGGTGATTCTAAGGCATGTTCAAGTTTGAAATCACTGTTCTGTTCCATGTTCACAACTGACTAGGCCACCACTGTGCCCAAGGCCAACTTCAGAAGGAGGGGCTTTATTAAAACAGTGGATGAATTATTTCTGGGGCTGGTAAGATTTTGAAAGATACACATCTTTTCTTCTCTGAACATAGATCACGTATAGGATAGGTTCTCATCCTCTGCATGTTCTTACACACAACACTTAACTGCTGAGGGTGAAGGGTCAGCCTCTGAATGGGAATGACCACAGCTTCAGTAAATATCTCCTAGGCAATTTACACCAGCTCTCCGTAGTTACCGTAATTGAATAAAATTAGAATAGGTAAAATTTCCAGTGCTAACTTAATAGGATATTCATCTTAGAGTTTCGAAACATTTCAAACAAACGCAGAGTAAAATTTTCAATTAAGTGTGGCTGAGTTTGACAGTTACATTTTAAATGGCAGAATTCATGGTTTACAGCTGTTTCAATTTAAGCATTTCAATTTGGATGCTTAGTTACCTTCTCCCCTGTGAGATCTCCTTGACTACTTTCTGCTTTAAAAGAAGCAATGACTTCTTCAGGGGAAGTCTAATCTCATTCTTAGTGATGGAGATAAAATGAACAGTGAAATGTAAGCAATGTCTATTGACTTGAAATAAATATGTTTTAGACTCAAGGTCTCTGTCAAGATGTTCCAAGTCCAAAATCCCTCTTCACAGGGTAATAGCTGCTCCACAGTTTAAACAAATATACTCCTAGCAATTATGTTGCACAACATTTAATGCTGAATTATCTGCCTCAAGAGTCAAGCTTCAATGTCTGCGGGCATCTCTTTCCAAAAGATTCTATTAGCTTCTGAGAAGGTTCCTCTGGCATCTCATCTCACTTTCTTTTTACCTTAATTTGAAGCACTCTTGAGTTTGCAGAGGAACCTCTTTCCTGAATTCTGTTTCTGGCATAGGAATGAATGTAGATGAGTGAGAGACATGATGAGAGGCAAAGAGAAAAACAGTGTTATTAACCCAGGCAAGAATTACACTGTTTGTTCTAGGTAGTTTATCATTATGCCTTATTTTCATACTTAGAAATCAAGTGATTACAGTGCCTTAGAAGGGCATCACCCCCAGCTATGATTCTATGATATATTTTGAAATGAAAAGAGAAACATTTTTAATGTTCAAGGAGGGTGTTATCTAGGAGACTAAAGAGATAGAGATTGGGAGACTGTTTCTGGACAACTAATTGAAACTTACAAGTCACAAGATCTGATCCTGGTGGGCCCTCTGCTTATTCTGGAGCCTGTTTTCCTATGTGTTATTTGTCTATTGGTGCATAATTTGGTGGCATAAACCAGTGGTTGGCAAACTCATTAGTCAACAGAGCCAAATATCAATAGTACAATGATTGAAATTTCTTTTGAGAGCCAAATTTTTTAAACTTAAACTATGTAGGTGCTGGGAGCCAGTCCATCCTTGCTGTTTCAAGGGACCTGGCATATATGGCATACTGTTCTTATTATGTTTGCTCACCTTCTTGGCACTATGTGTTTTAACCAAGGTCACCTCTCTGAGAAAGGTTGTTTCCCCAGGTAGGGATTTTCCCCTGAAGTTAGGGAGGGAATAAAACCTCTTAACTAAGTGCCAGGCGGGTAATTAATCACTTTAACTATGAGCAATCATGCTTCAGCTACATAATCTTTACTCCCTGGAATGGAGATAAGAAACGCCCTAACCTTTGGAATAGAGATTGATAGGATTGGAATCAACTGGTATAAATACAGATGTAACAAGACAACAAGGACACAGTACCTAGACACAGAACCTAGAGTCAGAACCTAGCAAGAGAACCTGGCTGAAGAACCTAGAGACAGAATCTGGCTACAGAACCTGGATAGAACATGGCAAGAGAACCTGACTAAAACCTGGTGACTGAACCTGGCTGGAGATCCTGGACAGAACCAGTCTGGAGAACCTAGCAACAGAACCTGACGACAGAACCTAACTGGAGATCCTAGATAGAACCAGAAGAGAGAACCCAACCATGCTGGTCAACTGAACGCTGCCTCCGTGTCATTCCTTCTTCGCTGACTCCGTCCACACCTTTGGGGATCCCTGGACCTGCTGGGGCAGGACCCCAGCATATAGGTAAGTACATTGTTATTAACTTAATCAGGGTACTCCTAAGCTGGCCTTTACTAAAAACGTCCTCAATCTGATTGAGGTACGTTTGCTGAGGTCAACCCCTTCCAACTCTCCCATCCACACTCGTCTTGTATACTTGTTTCATCTATCTCCTTTCATTCATCCGCTCTATATGTCCTAACCATCTCAACATACCTTTCTCAATCCTCGACACTACATCTTCTTTCACTCCACAACATTCCCTGTACGTGCGCGCCCGCAAGTGGTATTTTGTGGAAGAGCCACACACAAGGGGCCAAAGAGCCGCATGTGGCTCGCGAGCCGAGGTTTGCCGACCACTGGCATAAACCAATAGCAATCATTTATTATTATTATTATTATTATTATTATTATTATTATTATGGCTCTTCATGGTTTTAGAGGTGGTTGTCACTTGGGGTGTCTCACATGGTTGCAAGTGATTCCAACAGCGGATGGTCCTTAAGTGCTGACTGCTCTCTATCATTATGTGGTCTGTCAAACACAATGGCTAAGGGAATTAGATTTCCATCGTGGCATTCAGAGTCCAAAGGCATACAAAGAGCTTCCAATCAGCTCTGTAGTTCCTCATTCTTAAATATGAATACACAGCCAAGGATCACCAAGCAATGGAGAAGTGTCCAATATTAAAGATTAAGGCTAAAACAAAGCAAAATAGAAAAAAAAGGAGCCCGGAGGAAATGGATGTAATAACATTACATAGGCTTACTATTTTCCAGTACTTATGTTCTAAGTGCTTGGTACATATTAATCTCTTTGTATCTCTCAACAATCCTATGCCTGGGTAGTCTTATTATGTCTATTTTACTGAGAAAACTGATAAACAGAAGTGCAGTAACTTGCCCAAGGTCATTGGTTAGAGTCAATGTCAGTACTGGCATTTGAACTGACTGCAGAGTCTAAACTCCTACTATACCATACATTAGAAACCATACTGGAGCTGTGGGAATATTTTCAAAGACAAAAGTAGGTTTTTGCAACCATAAAACAAGAAAAGAATATTATTTAAAATAAATATTTTAAAAAGAGTTCTTTAAATGTAAAAAGAATATAACCATACAAATAAAATCAGTGGGATGAAAACACAAATTTAAAAAAAATAATAATTCAGGAAGCCAAATAAAAAACAAAAAGATAGAAAATAGAATAGAAAGGACAAGAAAAGCAGAGCTTCATATCCAATTAATGAGATCCACAAACAAGGAAGAGATAAAAATAGAGGAGACAAGATTATCAAAGAAATAATAGAATAAATATGTTTGCAGTAGAAGGACACATTTTCAGATTAAAGGGACCTGTCATTCATTTCACAATGAATGAAGAAAGATCCACAACAAGTTTCATCATCAGAAAGCCAGAGGTCAAGAAGACACCTTAAAAGTTTTCCAGAGAGAACAATCATTTCTTGTGACAAGGATTTAGAGCCGAGAGCAGATTTCATTGAACTTCTCAACAGCAATACGGGCCCTGATCCAGCTGGAGCACTGCCTTCAACATTCTGAGGGAAAAAGACTTCCAGCCTTGACTTCTGTACTTTGCCAAACCACAGTCAAACTCGAGGATGCAGGAAAGATATTTTCTGACTTGTGATACCTCAGTACATTTACCTCTCGTCCCCATTTTGTGTGTGTGTGTGTGTGTGTGTGTGTGTAAGATACTTTATTATTTTTAAAAATTAATTTACTTTCCAATTACAGTTGACATACAATATTACATTAGTTTCAGGTGTACAACATAGTGATTAGGCATTTATATACCTTACAAAGTGATCCTGCTGATAAATCTAGTACCCTCCTGATACTATATAAAGTTATTACAATATTGTTGACTATATTCCCTATGCTCTATTTTATAAACACTCCATGACTATTTTAATAACTGGCAATTTGTACATTTTAATCCCTTTCACCTTTTTCACTCATCCATCCCCCCTAAGTCTCCTCCTAAGCCCTCTTTCTTAATAGGCCACTGAATCATTTGTTTCTTCAAAATGAGAGAGTAAATAAAAAAGAGAAAAGGGTAAATTTCAAATGGGAATACTCGAGCTAAGGGCAGAAGAAATTTCCAGAAATTCCGCTGTGTAGCAGGCCTGAAGTGGGAAGGACTTCAGACAGCACGAGGAAGACTGTCTCCATGAAACAAATAGTACTAATGGCGTGCTGAGTGTGTCCTATTTATGAAGAGTTTCACAGCAGAGACAAAAGAAGCAAAACAGCACAGGACTACTTTAAAGCCAGGAAAAAAACAAAACAAAAATTAATGCAAGGAAAGATGTGTAAGTTACAAAACATGATAAGCACAGTTAGTAATATAACTATTAAACACTGATTTAACACCAAAGTATGTCACAAATATAGTGGGGAGATAGGTAGAAAGACATGTACTTGTGTGTATGGTGGGAGGTATGTATGAGATCTCTTACTATCCACTTTTCATACAGAAAAGTCAATCAATAATGATATCTCATATTGAAAAATCAACCAAAGAACTTGTGTGCATATATGCATAACCTATGGACACAGCCAATAGGGTGATGAAGGCCTGTCAACTTTAACTTTTGAATACTTTTGGTTTATAGTATTTACTGATATTCATAACAATTCTAAATTAAAATTTTCACTAATAAAAATATGATCTAAAAACAACTGTCCTCTTGGTTTTTACACTAATTTTTTAAAAATCACTTTACTACAATCATGTGTAAACTGTTCACCTGTAAAAATGTTGAAAATGAATAATACATGTTGACTACTAATGGGGAAAAAATTCAATAGATTGAGCAGATACTTGAGAAATTTGGGGATGTATACTACTAGTATAAACAATTATAGAGTTGAAAGTCTTGCTTTTGAGATGAGGCAATGGAGCAGGAGCAAACTATTTTTTAAAAAATATATTTTATTGATTTTTTACAGAAAGGAAGGGAGAGGGATAGAGAGTTAGAAACATCAATGAGAAAGAAACACCAATCAGCTGCCTCCTGCACACCCCCTACTGGGGATATGCCCGTAATCAAGGTACATGCCCTTGACCAGAATCTAACCTGGGACCCTTCAGTCCGCAGGCCAACACTCTATCCACTGAGCCAATCCAGTTAGGGTGGAGCAAACTATTTTTTATTAAAAGCTTTAAAGTGTTACTTTACTTTTTAAAAGAATGCATCTATGTATTACTTTGATAAAATTAAAAGATAAGCAAAATTAAAGCTCCACTGATAATATTTGTCAATATCTCTTTACTATATCTATAACTGTGACTACAAACCCAGAGCTGTTGCCTTACTTGGTGTGATTGTGGGTTTCTCTGAAAACAACCTGTTGTAAGAAGCTTAAAGTCCTTTTACGTAAGGGATTTCTTTCCACTGAGGCATTAAAGGCCACTTTTAATTGCTTTCTTACCTGGAGTAGTAACACACTGAACTACCACTAGTCATTACTTTTCACAGGAGTGCATCAGATAAGGGAGCGCCATTTAGGAGTGCCCCGAGGAAATAAATGAAGTCAAAGACTAAAGTGTGCTCATGAGTCTAGAGACGGAGGTAAAAATGATCACCGGGATCCTACCTGAATGTCCTGTTTTGAAGGGACAGAGCTGGACTGGAGAAGGAAAGGCTTGAAGGGGGGGAGGGGTGTCAATTGGTAAGGTTGGGCACCTGAGAAAAGGTGGCAAGGCTGAACAATAGTATGCAGCAGGATACATTTTCCTATTTAAAAGATTTGCCAAAGCTTATTTTGCAAAACTAATAACCTCTGTGGTTTTAACCATTTAATAAACACACCTGGATATATATTTGTAGAAGCATAAGAAGTATCTTAGTTCACTTCGGAAAACTCTCAAAATAGTAACTTTTATTTCTAAATGTATTTCGTCCTGGAGAACGTTTGTTAACTAGATCTAACCCAGTAGGTTCTGGTCAAAACTGAGGATGAGGGAAAAGAAGACAGTAGACTTTGTTAAGTGTAGTAGGAAAAGGCGGGCGTGTTTTTAACAGCCCATTGAAAAAACTGGGAATCTTATATTTGAAGATAGATTTAGGTAAGATCGCTTGTTGTCATTCTCTCTGGAGCAAAACAGTAACATTCCAGCTCATTCAAGCTAAAACTTCTGGGTTACTCATTGGCTGACAAGAGTGTTCTCTCAGCAACGTTGTTGAATTGGTGCCTGGCTTCATGTAACACATACCTTTTTCATTATTTTTTTAAATCTCTGAGCTGTACTCATTTTTCTACCTTCCACAGATTATTTGTCTTACTTGAAGAAATACACCCAGCCCAGCCAGCATGGCTCAGTAATTGAGCATGGACCTATGCACCAGGAAGTCACAGTGTTATTCCCAGTTAGAGCATATGCAGAGCTGCGGGCTCAATCACCAATGTGGAGTGTGCAGGCGGCAGCCGATCAATGATTCTCTCTCATCATTGATGTTTCTGTATTTCCCTCTACCTTTCTCTCTGAAATCAATAATATATATATATTAATCAATAATATATATATATTTAAAGAAATACATCTAGTATCGTCTTCATCTCAGTCCTTCATACCTCTTCACCACTTCTTTTCACCAAAAGACTCTTTCTAAATAACTTTCCTGTGATGTAAGATCATAAAACTATACTATGGGTTTTAACATTTTGGAAGATAGGTTAAGAATGAATTTCAAACATTGTAAATATCTATAGTGAGTAAGTTTTAGGAATAAAACCAAAAGAAATAATCAAACAAGCTCACATGGATATTTGCATTATATAAAATTAAATTGAAATTGCTTTAATGTTCATTAGAATAGACTGGTGAAATACCTACAATAGAAGTCCTGCAGCATTATAAACAGGGAGGTGGAGACTGATCCATCTATCTACATACCTATCGAATTATCTCTCTTTATTTATTTTAAAGGGCTCAGGGGTATATTGTTAATTCCAAGAGTATGGTATGACCCCATTTTTGTCCTAGAAAATGTGTGTGTGTACCTGATGTCTATCCACATAAATGTATGAAAGGACATACTTGAAAATATTAACATAGTGGTTTTTCTTTATGTGCTTAGAAATTTGGGTTGCCGGGGTCCAGCCCCAGCAGGTCCAGGGGTCCCCAAAGGTGTGGACGGAGTCGGCGAGGAAGGAATGACACGGTGACAGTGTTCAGTTGATCAGTAGCCTAGCCAGGATCTCCAGCCAAGTTCTGGTCTCGATCTCCAGAGAGGTTCTGCTTCCATGTTCTCTTGCTAGGTTCTCCAGCCAGGTTCAGTCACCAGGTTCTAGTCAGGCTCTCCTGCCAATCTCCACAGTCAGGTTCAGTCCAGGATCCCCTGCCATGCTCTCTCGCCAGGCTCCGCCTCCAGGCTCCGAGGCCAGTCCCTGTCCAGGATCCTCCGGCATGCTCTCGCCAGCGAAGTTCTTCTGTCTCCAGACTCCGTGTAGGTTCTGTCTTCTGAATTCTGTCCTAAGTTCTGTCTCTTTCTGTCTTGTTACATCTGTATTTATACCAGTTGATTCAATCCCATCAATCTCTATTCCAAAGGTTAGGGCGTTTCTTATCTCCATTCCAGGGAGTAACGATTATGTAGCTTAAGCATGATTGTTCATAGTTAAAATGATTAATTACCCGCCTGGCACTTAGTTAAGGGGTTTTATTCCCTCCCTAACTTCAGGGGAAAATCCCTACCTGGGGAAACAACCTTTCTCAGAGGTGACCTTGGTTAAAACACATAGTGCCAAGAAGGTGAGCACACATATTAAGAAAAGTATGCCATATATGCCAGGTCCCTTGAAACAGCAAGCATGGACTGGCTCCCGGCAAATTCCCCCTTTTTTATTTTTTAAAAGCAGGCATTAAAAAGAAAAACCTGAAATGCTCTCTTGTATCCATTTTAAGAGTAGGATTGGCGCTTTCCGCTATTACCTGAGTCCTGATCTATCACCCCAGGGAGAGCTTGCCAATCCTGCACTTTCCCGGGGTGGAAAGGCTGCAGTGGGGTTAAGGATAAGGCTCCTTGGGCCTACCTTCTCCCATGCCATTACATTTACCTTTCCTTCCTCAGAAAAGCATGGACATACTTCTTGTATAAAATGTTCCGTCTGACTGGGAGTAACCTTAATTCCTCTGCTAGCAAGCATATGTGTTAAAAGATCAATACAGAGTCTTATTTCTTTAGACTCAGTATGGCACATCTTCTTAATCTAAAGATCAATACAGAGTCTTTTTTCTTTGGACGCAGTATGGCACATCTTCTCAATCTAAGAATCAATACAGAGTCTTCTTTCTTTGGACTCAGTATGGCACATCTTCTCAATCTAAGTTCTGTACTATCCACCTTCTTACCCTACTTATCCTCTATAGGGGGGTCTGTAGCACCCTGGTGGAGTCCTATCCGTCCCGAGTGTGGGGGTTCTCAATGGGGGGGTGGGGGGGCTTACCTAGGGGAATCCTTTTCCAGGGGTTCCCAAAGGTGTGGACGGAGTCGGCGAAGACTATCCACCCTTTTCCTATGGTGGAGTCCTATCCGTCCCAAGTGTGGGGCGCTTACCTAGGGGTCCCTGTTCGGGCGCCAGATGCTGGGGTCCAGCCCCAGCAGGTCCAGGGGTCCCCAAAGGTGTGGACGGAGTCGGCGAGGAAGGAATGACACGGTGACAGTGTTCAGTTGATCAGTAGCCTAGCCAGGATCTCCAGCCAAGTTCTGGTCTCGATCTCCAGAGAGGTTCTGCTTCCATGTTCTCTTGCTAGGTTCTCCAGCCAGGTTCAGTCACCAGGTTCTAGTCAGGCTCTCCTGCCAATCTCCACAGTCAGGTTCAGTCCAGGATCCCCTGCCATGCTCTCTCGCCAGGCTCCGCCTCCAGGCTCCGAGGCCAGTCCCTGTCCAGGATCCTCCGGCATGCTCTCGCCAGCGAAGTTCTTCTGTCTCCAGACTCCGTGTAGGTTCTGTCTTCTGAATTCTGTCCTAAGTTCTGTCTCTTTCTGTCTTGTTACATCTGTATTTATACCAGTTGATTCAATCCCATCAATCTCTATTCCAAAGGTTAGGGCGTTTCTTATCTCCATTCCAGGGAGTAACGATTATGTAGCTTAAGCATGATTGTTCATAGTTAAAATGATTAATTACCCGCCTGGCACTTAGTTAAGGGGTTTTATTCCCTCCCTAACTTCAGGGGAAAATCCCTACCTGGGGAAACAACCTTTCTCAGAGGTGACCTTGGTTAACACACATAGTGCCAAGAAGGTGAGCACACATATTAAGAACAGTATGCCATATATGCCAGGTCCCTTGAAACAGCAAGGATGGACCGGCTCCCGGCAGTTGGTTCCTTCCTTCCTTCCTTCCTTCCTTCCTTCCTTCCTTCCTTCCTTCCTTCCTTCCTTCCTTCCTTCCTTCCTTGTTTTTATATTTTAGTGGTTTGTCTGATTTTGTTTTTCCACGAATGGGCATTACTTTTAATCGCAGAAAAAGAAATGATTTTCATTTACAAATACATACTCTGAAAAAGTACTCTTTGATTTAAGTTCTTATCAAACCCTTTCTCCTTCCAATAAAGAGTTTATTCTATTCTCAAAATATATCCAAATTAACTATCACTAAATTATTTTGAATCATAAAACAATAATCATGGAAGCAACTCCAAACATTGTCCCTATCTTTGAGCAAGATAAGCAATCACTATTTGTACTATCTTGCTTATCTTCTAGTTAAATGCTTTTATCTATTTTCCATGGGAATGTATTTAGTGTCAGTGTTGGGTGTATAATTAAAAGGCTAATCGTGAATCTTAAAAAGGGACAGCAATGCCGCTTGAACAGAGGGAGTAACTGCTTTCATAAACTGAGTGAAGTTCACTGATAAACACATCTATTCCATGTGGGTAATGAAAGTCAAAACTTCACTGCTTCATTAATAAATTGTGCAATAAAATATCCTAACTTGTCAGGAACCCTAGAAGTACAATTTGAGTTGTAAAAGTTTCCAGAGTAAAACAGAGATTTGTGCAGAAGTTTCTATGATACCGAATCAATATTCTGCTCATCAGCTTAAAGCAGAATAACTTGATTGGAATAATTGACTACAGAGAAACTGGAGCCTCTAGAACATAAAGAAAGGTTCCTTTGAACTGCAAACCTCAATCCAATTGAAATGGAAATGAAGCAGATCTTCTCAGAGCTCCCAAAGCCCCCAATGCCAATTCCTAGTTTCCACCAAAATTCCTTTCTCAGCTGTAAATATGTATTACTTTTGTAAAAATTTTTACTTTTATACTTGGGTCCATCATCATTGCTCTTATTACTAACGGGGACAAGGAGCTTGGTAGAGGTCCAATTTAAGGTCTGTGGAAGTTAGTTTGGTTTCCTTCCAGACCAAACCAATGAAAATAACTGGTTCCATTCATTTATTAGTCCAGATAAACAAAGCCAGTTTTATTCTGGGCATAATGCTTATCTGTGTGACTGACCTGCAGAGAAGCCCAGGGGAAGACAAAAACCATGAAAAGCAGAAACTAAAAAGTTGGCCTCTTTCCCTACGAGCTAACTGTGTTCCAGAGCACAGAAAAATATTGCTCAAATGAGCTAAAGTTAAGAGCGGTAGGCTCTCTGGTGTTTTTGACCTTTGGATATAGGAAAATTAAGGCAATTTTACTGTGTAGTCCACAAGAACAATTTTTCTTAGCTTGCACACAGTTGAAATATACATAGGAATGCAATGGATTGTTCATTAGGGCGCTGCTTCCTTTTTGAAAACAGCTCTCTCTTTCCTAAAAATGTGTAAAATACATTTCCTCTTTAAACTAAAGTAAATTACCATTTTTTCTTTGAGATGTTTAAAACAATCCTATACATACTTGAACTGTTTGAAAATGCCCTTCTAATAAAGTCAGGGCTGGGAACTATTAGTTTATTAATACGGGCATTTATGTCCAGATTGTATATTACTTAGTCTCCAAGAAGCCACTATAGAATTGACCCAAAATAGCTTCTCTTCATTAGGGTTCTTTCTTTAATTAAAAAATTTGTAATAAAAATACATTCGCATAATAAAAATGCTGATTACAAAGGATATGCAATGGAAAGTATTCTTAGCCCATCCAGAAGCAATCACTATTTGTACCTTCTTGCTTATTTTTTCAGAAGATTTTTGTGCATAACACAGTGTAGGGAAGAAAAAATTTTACTTCTACCCTTCTAGGTTCTTTGGCTGGTGTAATGATCAATTTAACATAAGACAGATTAACAGGAGGAAACAAATTTAATTGCATACACAAGGAGGCTCCACAGAGGCAATAAAACCCAAGGACACGTTAGCAGTTTAGGCTCCTATACTATCCTGAGCTAAGGAAAGGGATAAGGGCCTGAGGCTTCAAAGAGGAGGAGGGTAATTCATGGGACAATAAGAAGAGCAGATGTTTAGTAATTAGATGTTGGCCCTGCCTTTCAGATAGGTCATTCAGATAAAAAGTTATTTCTGGCAATAGCCCTTTTTGTGGGCCCAGCCTGCTAACTAAATTCTTTTAGGTAATTAAGGGAGAGGTAAAAGTTTTTCCTGAATCTGCTGGGTCTCATGGCCTTCAGCTCAAAATAATCAACATGCCAAAGTGGCACATTTTGGGGGGGCCTGTTCTGAACCCCTTCAGCAGCATTCATTTATAATTACTAAATACATAAATGCACACACGGGTAAATGTTTGTTTGTATCATCAATGGGAATTTCTTTTTTATATTTATTCTGTGGTTTACATTTTTTTAACTTATTTTTTTTTTTAATTTCAAAATATGTCCTGGAAATCATTTCAAATAAGCCCATATATATCTACATTATTCTTTCAAATGACTGCTTAATATTTAATTATATGGATAGATCATAATTTATTTAATCAGTTTTCTATTGAAGGATAGCTGAATCATTACCTGCTCCTTTTTCCCCCCACAATGCTTCAGTAAACAGTAAACATTCATATATATGCCTTTGAACACATGTGTAAGTATTTATATGTCGGATAAAGCTCTAGAAGTAGAATTGCTAGGTCAAAGTCTCTTTTTAAAATCTCTCTGTTTAGTAGATTTGACAATTGTTTTTCACTTTAATAATTCCACAGTGAAAGTATAAAAAATCAAGGAATTCACTGTATAAAATAGATACAGTGATGGACATTGATTTAAGGTAAAAAAAAAAAAAAAAAAAAAAAGAAGCAAAAAACACCACACTCATTTTTAAATATTCAATGGCTACAAAAATTAGCATGGGGATGCTGTTAAACCAGAGAAAAGGGATCTTCACCAGCTTATTCTCCCTTAAACACACACACACACACACACACACACACACACAAGCGCTTGCTCCCCACACCCAACATTCAGTTCCTGAAAGAATTTGCCACCAAGTTGTGAAGAAGCCCTTCTAGAGCATTTAAGGTCTCAAAGCAATTCAGTTCAATTCTGCAATTTATTGACTGCCTGCTCCTCATCAAATCCACAGGGAATACTGTCCATGCCCACAGGGACATGGGAGTGAGAGCAGACAGCTGACAAACAAGGTATTTAATGAAAGAGCCCTATTTGAGGCCTCATAATAACTTGGAAAAATCTTTATATCAAGTTATGTCATGTGAGAAGTAATCTGATGGGAGGAAGGTAAGGACGGAAACACTTGAACAAAAACAGTCTCCAGCATGTACCACCCAAAAAGATTTTTTACATGCCTTATTCATCCTTGTATCTTCATCAGTCACATGATGACCCCAAGTTCACACCTTATAGCCCATCTACCTTGAATAATTTGCTTTCTTCTGCTACACACATAGCCTTCTCAAGTTTCTATGCCCTTGAACACATCACATTGTTGGTTTTGCCAGGAATGTCTTATATTAGTCCACCCAGCAACAGCCTACTTATCTTTGCATTGTTGACTCGGGGATCATTATTTCTCCTGCCACACAGAAGGATACACCCACTCCTTCCCCCCATGCCTGTAGGGCATGTCTTCATTACACTTTTTATTTTTTCTTTCTGACCACTTATTCTTCTGAACTATCAATAGGACATATCTGTTCTTTCTTGCCTATTTATCATATGCTATCTTTATTACGGTTGTTTCTAAATATTACTTACAACTATGCTATAATTTATTTCATTATTTTTCTCCTTAAAAATACAGGTTTATATTTCTCCCTGTGTTTAGCACTGTATTTAATAAGAAAACTTACTGGACATCTGCTATTCAGGCAGTATGCTAATTTAATGGCTTATACTGCATCATGAAACATTTGGTAATAATGGCAAATAATTATAGGGCTTACCAGGTGTAGGCACTTTTAAGTAACTTTACATAATTAACTTATTTAATTCTCACAACAACCATGGGAGGTAGGTTTGCTATTATTATCATTTTCATTTTCAGATGTGGAGACTGAGGCACCAATAGGTTCAGTAACTTGCCAGAGTTTAATAGCTAAATGTTGGCACCAGACACTGGTGAGACTCCTTATGTCAGACTGACAACAGGCTTGAGTAGATGTTTACATTAATACTTAAATATAGGCATCACAATTTCTAGGTAGAGACAGGGCTCAGAAAGCAAAATAACTTGTTCAAGGTCACACAGATTATTGATAAAGACAGGTTCAAAATTATTTTTAACCCAAATCCCATATATTTCCCAATACCTATGCTTCAAGTCAAATAAACATCCTACCTTTCCCCAGGGCATGACTCAAGTCTCCATTTGTATTTTTCAGCGGTAGTTTTTGCCTGTTCAGGCTTCATTTCCCCCCTTTCTAACAGCATGCTGTTATTTCTTCCAGGACCGACTCCCTCACACTCTAGGTCCACGGAGAAAACCTATAAATTTTATTGCCATTATGTTTACCTGTCTACTTCCCAAGAACATTATTAAAGTTCCTTGGGAGAAGGAATAGTTCCTTCTTCTTCCCCCTCTTCCTCCTCCCCTTTTTTGTCATATCTTCTTCTTTTTCTTGTAACGAATCTCTCATGCACCATACATAGTTGAAGTTGAAAATATTTGTTGAATGAATGTTCACACATGATGCTTGTTCACTCAATATTTGTGAGATTGAACTGTTTGCAGAATAAGAACAAATAAAATGGGCCTCACCAAAGTGTTAGAATCTCAGTAAACAGAGAAAGGTCACCATCAATAGGACATGTCTGTTCTTTCTTGCCTACTTATCACATGCTATCTTTATTATGGTTGTTTCTAATTACTTACACTATGCTATAATTTATTTCATTTTTCTCCTTAAAAATAGAGGTTTATATTTCTCTGTGTTTAACACAATGCACTGTATTTAATAAAAAAAAAAAATTACTGGACATCTGCTATCCAGGAAGTATGTTAATTTAATGGCTTATATTGCATCATGAAACATTTGGCAATAATAACAAATAATGATAGGGCTTATGATTATTTGCTTTATAATCCAACCTGTTAGATATAAAGGAGCATGCTGACAAATTCTACATCTTAGAGGGAAAAAAGTCAACCTTCTCCAGATGAAGGCTATTATATGTCAACTAGAGGCCCAGTGCACAAGATTTGTGCACTCAGGGGGATCCCTCTCATAGTCCAGGAGCCCTTGGGGGATGTCCAACTGATGGCTTAGGCCCATTCCCCGCTCCTGCCACTGCTGCTGTGCTTGCCAACTGTGAGCCCGGCTCAGGACTTCTGGCTGAGCGGCACTCCCCCTGTGGGAGCGCACTGACCACCAGGGGACAGCTCCCGCATTGAGTGTCTGCACCCTGGTGGTCAGTGCACATCATAGTAACTGTTCATTCTACCATTCAGTCAATTTGCACATTAGCCTTTTATTATATAGGATAGCAAAAAGTAAATAATCCCTATGCACTATTTGTCTAAATTTGATTAAGACATTTAGAGTTTCTTAAAAAGAAAATAAAAAAATTATGATATCCACCCATCCTCCAGCTTTCTAAAACTATAGTTCCAAAAACAAATAAACAAACAAAATCCCCACAAACTCTAAACCAAACACAAAGGTATGACAAAGTTGTAAAATTCATTTTTTTCCCACTTTTAGACTTTTCCCAAAAGGATGAAACATAAATTTTTTTCAAAAAAATTTTTTGCAGGAGCTTGCTCTACTATGTCCCAAGCATGTCCTTTGTTTTTCTTTTGAATAGCTGTGTGTTACCTCTAAGAAAAAAGGCAACAGCTATGCAAGTGCTGACACAGTCATGAAAAGATAACTTCTCTGCTTATATCTCCTCTGGTACTGTACAGTGACCCTAACTTGGTCTAGACAACTTCTATTTTCCCTGTGAAAGACCCACTATTTATTTCCCATTACCCACAGCAGTGCTGCCCCAAGTATGTTCTGAAGAAAATAGTTCTAATAGTTGCAATGAAAAAAAAGTACATTGAGGTCACCCATATATGGGGCACTCTGTCTCATCCACTGGTGTTATCAAGATATTACATTGCCTATTATCATCTAACTAGAGGCCCGGTGCACAAAATTCGTGCACTGGGGGGGGGGTTTCCCTCAGCCCAGCCTGCACCCTCTCCAATCTGGGAACCCCTCAGGGGATGTCTGACTGCCGGTTTAGGCCCAATCCCACATCCCTCTCACAATCCGGGACGGCTGGTTCCCAACCACTTGCCTGCCTAACAGCCTGATCGCCCCCTAAACACTCCCCTGCCAGCCTGATTGATGTCTAACTGCTCCCCTGCCGGCCTGATGGTCCCCAACTGCCCTCCCCTGCCAGCCTGATTGCCCCCAACTGCCTTCCCCTGCAGTCCCAGTTGCCCCCAGCTGCCCTCCCCTGCTGGCCTGTTTGGCCACAACTGCCCTCCCCTGCCGGCCATCTTGTGACCACATGGGGGCGGCCATCTTGTGCGAGGTCATGATGGCCAATTTGCATATGATCTCTTTATTATGTAGGATGATCCGGGTTGGAAAAGAAGATAAATGTAGGTAATATTGTGGCCCTAAAGATCTATCATTGGGATACCATAATTACTATGGAGGCTAGTATAAATGGGGAAGTTAGACAAGATGCAAATAATTAATCTTGGTACTTCACTCTAGCCCAATGATGGTGAACCTATGACACGCGTATCAGAGGTGACATGCAAACTCATTTTTTTTGGTTAATTTTTCTTTGTTAAATGGCATTTAGATATATAAAATAAATATCAAAAATATAAGTTTTTGTTTTACTATGGTTGCAAATATCAAAAAATTTCTATATGTAACATGGCACCAGAGTTAAGTTGGGGTTTTTCAAAATGCTGACACGCCGAGCTCAAAAGGTTCACCATCACTGCTCTAGCCCCTGCTTCAAAAGGTTCGCCATCACTGCTCTAGCCCCTGATTTTCACTGAAGACCCTAATATTTCAACCAGTTACTCTCTGGTCTTCTGAGTCTAGTTTGGAGGGCTAATTTTTTTCACTGTACATAGATGTAAAATCATGGGAATTCGGGGATGGGGATGTAGAAAAGAGGAAGCATGGCATAGATTATTACTTCCTTGCACAGCCATCGCTACTTCTCTTTTTGCTAGTTTTGGATCTAAATTTCTCATTTTCTGGCTCTATTTACTGAAAGACAACACTGAGAAGAGTGAAGTCTGGAGAGGAAGTAGCCCCAAGGATAGTTTTAATAATGGTAAATATTTCCTAATTGCTTACAACATGCAGTCATTGTGCTAAAACTTGGATCATTTTATTAATTTCAGTACTCCAAAACGTAGGTATTTTCATTAACCAAAGTTCACAAGTGAGGAAACAAAGGCTTATAAAGGTTAAAAAATACTTGGTCAGCTGCCGGGAGCCGGTCCATCCTTGCTGTTTCAAGGGACCTGGCATATATGGCATACGGTTCTTAATATGTTTTCTCACCTTCTTGGTGCTGTGTTTTAACCAAGGTCACCTCTCCGAGAAAGGTTGAATCCCCAGGTAGGGATTTTCCCCTGAAGTTAGGGAGGGAATAAAACCCCTCAACTAAGTGCCAGGCGGGTAATTAATCCCTTTAACTACGAACAATCATGCTTAAACTACATAATCTTTTCTCCCTGGAATGGAGATAAGAAACGCCCTAACCTTTGTAATAGAGATTGATAGGATTGAATCAACTGGTATAAATACAGTTGTAACAAGACAGAAAGACTCAGAACTTAGAACACAGAACTAAGGACACAGGGCTTGGAAGACAGGACCAAGAGAGACAGAGCCTAGGCACAGAACCTACACAGAACGTTCTCTAGAGACAGAAGAACTTCGCTGGAGAGAGCATGCCGGAGGATCCTGGACAGGGACTGGCCTCGGAGCCTGGAGGCGGAGCCTGGTGAGAGAGCATGGCAGGGGATCCTGGACTGAACCTGACTGCGGAAATTGGCAAGAGAACCTGACTAGAACCTGGTGACTGAACCTGGCTGGAGAACCTGTACAGAACCTGGCTGGAGATCCTAAGCAGAACCTCTCTGGAGATCCGGACCAGAACTTGGCTGGAGATCCTGGCTAGGCTGCTGATCAACTGAACCCTGTCTCCGTGTCCTTCCTTCTTCGCCGACTCCGTCCACACCTTTGGGGACCCCTGGACCTGCTGGGGTTGGACCCTGGCATCTGGCGCCCGAACAGGGACCCCTAGGTAAGCGCCCCACACTCGGGACGGATCGGACTCCACCGTAGGAAGAGGGTGGATAGTCTTCGCTGACTCCGTCCACACCTTTGGGAACCCCTGGAACAGGATTCCCCTAGGTAAGCCCCCCCACCCCCCCATTGAGAACCCCCACACTCGGGACGGATAGGACTCCACCAGGGTGCAGCAGACCCCCCTATAGAGGATAAGTAGGGTAAGAAGGTGGATAGTACAGAACTTAGATTGAGAAGATGTGCCATACTGAGTCCAAAGAAAGAAGACTCTGTATTGATCTTTAGATTAAGAAGATGTGCCATACTGAGTCTAAAGAAATAAGACTCTGTATTGATCTTTTAACACATATGCTTGCTAGCAGAGGAATTAAGGTTACTCCCAGTCAGACAGAACGTTTTATACAAGAAGTATGTCCATGCTTTTCTGAGGAAGGAAAGGTAAATGTAATGGCATGGGAGAAGGTAGGCCCAAGGAGCCTTATCCTTAACCCCACTGCAGCCTTTCTACCCTGGAAAAGTGCAGGATTGGCAAGCTCTCCCTGGGATGATAGATCAGGACTCAGGTAATAGCAGAAAGCGCCAATCCTACTCTTAAAATGGATATAAGAGAGCATTTGAGGTTTTTCTTTTTAATGCTTGCTTTTAAAAAATAAAAAAGGGGGAATTTGCCCAGGAGCCGGTCCATCCTTGCTGTTTCAAGGGACCTGGCATATATGGCATACTTTTCTTAATATGTGTGCTCACCTTCTTGGCGCTGTGTTTTAACCAAGGTCACCTCTCCGAGAAAGGTTGAATCCCCAGGTAGGGATTTTCCCCTGAAGTTAGGGAGGGAATAAAACCCCTCAACTAAGTGCCAGGCGGGTAATTAATCCCTTTAACTACGAACAATCATGCTTAAACTACATAATCTTTTCTCCCTGGAATGGAGATAAGAAACGCCCTAACCTTTGTAATAGAGATTGATAGGATTGAATCAACTGGTATAAATACAGTTGTAACAAGACAGAAAGACTCAGAACTTAGAACACAGAACTAAGGACACAGGGCTTGGAAGACAGGACCAAGAGAGACAGAGCCTAGGCACAGAACCTACACAGAACGTTCTCTAGAGACAGAAGAACTTCGCTGGAGAGAGCATGCCGGAGGATCCTGGACAGGGACTGGCCTCGGAGCCTGGAGGCGGAGCCTGGTGAGAGAGCATGGCAGGGGATCCTGGACTGAACCTGACTGCGGAAATTGGCAAGAGAACCTGACTAGAACCTGGTGACTGAACCTGGCTGGAGAACCTGTACAGAACCTGGCTGGAGATCCTAAGCAGAACCTCTCTGGAGATCCGGACCAGAACTTGGCTGGAGATCCTGGCTAGGCTGCTGATCAACTGAACCCTGTCTCCGTGTCCTTCCTTCTTCGCCGACTCCGTCCACACCTTTGGGGACCCCTGGACCTGCTGGGGTTGGACCCTGGCATCTGGCGCCCGAACAGGGACCCCTAGGTAAGCGCCCCACACTCGGGACGGATCGGACTCCACCGTAGGAAGAGGGTGGATAGTCTTCGCTGACTCCGTCCACACCTTTGGGAACCCCTGGAACAGGATTCCCCTAGGTAAGCCCCCCCACCCCCCCATTGAGAACCCCCACACTCGGGACGGATAGGACTCCACCAGGGTGCAGCAGACCCCCCTATAGAGGATAAGTAGGGTAAGAAGGTGGATAGTACAGAACTTAGATTGAGAAGATGTGCCATACTGAGTCCAAAGAAAGAAGACTCTGTATTGATCTTTAGATTAAGAAGATGTGCCATACTGAGTCTAAAGAAATAAGACTCTGTATTGATCTTTTAACACATATGCTTGCTAGCAGAGGAATTAAGGTTACTCCCAGTCAGACAGAACGTTTTATACAAGAAGTATGTCCATGCTTTTCTGAGGAAGGAAAGGTAAATGTAATGGCATGGGAGAAGGTAGGCCCAAGGAGCCTTATCCTTAACCCCACTGCAGCCTTTCTACCCTGGAAAAGTGCAGGATTGGCAAGCTCTCCCTGGGATGATAGATCAGGACTCAGGTAATAGCAGAAAGCGCCAATCCTACTCTTAAAATGGATATAAGAGAGCATTTGAGGTTTTTCTTTTTAATGCTTGCTTTTAAAAAATAAAAAAGGGGGAATTTGCCCAGGAGCCGGTCCATCCTTGCTGTTTCAAGGGACCTGGCATATATGGCATACTTTTCTTAATATGTGTGCTCACCTTCTTGGCGCTGTGTTTTAACCAAGGTCACCTCTCCGAGAAAGGTTGAATCCCCAGGTAGGGATTTTCCCCTGAAGTTAGGGAGGGAATAAAACCCCTCAACTAAGTGCCAGGCGGGTAATTAATCCCTTTAACTACGAACAATCATGCTTAAACTACATAATCTTTTCTCCCTGGAATGGAGATAAGAAACGCCCTAACCTTTGTAATAGAGATTGATAGGATTGAATCAACTGGTATAAATACAGTTGTAACAAGACAGAAAGACTCAGAACTTAGAACACAGAACTAAGGACACAGGGCTTGGAAGACAGGACCAAGAGAGACAGAGCCTAGGCACAGAACCTACACAGAACGTTCTCTAGAGACAGAAGAACTTCGCTGGAGAGAGCATGCCGGAGGATCCTGGACAGGGACTGGCCTCGGAGCCTGGAGGCGGAGCCTGGTGAGAGAGCATGGCAGGGGATCCTGGACTGAACCTGACTGCGGAAATTGGCAAGAGAACCTGACTAGAACCTGGTGACTGAACCTGGCTGGAGATCCTAAGCAGAACCTCTCTGGAGATCCGGACCAGAACTTGGCTGGAGATCCTGGCTAGGCTGCTGATCAACTGAACCCTGTCTCCGTGTCCTTCCTTCTTCGCCGACTCCGTCCACACCTTTGGGGACCCCTGGACCTGCTGGGGTTGGACCCCGGCAGTCAGCGTCACACAACTGTGCTTCAATCACTATCCTAAAGTGGCAAGTGAACAACATTTAAGTGTAATACCCTGAGATGAGTCAAAGGGTCTTGGTCCAGGAATAAAACAGCCCACACTGATACCTCAGTTGCCTTAACTTTTCTGAGCTTCAGTACCTCATCTACCAACGTTATGGGTTATTGTAAAAATCAACTAAGATAATGGTTTCTCTAAGATCTCTGTTCATGGACAAAAACCATGCAAACACTCTGCATTACCATATTTCACATAAGTCAGGAAATCTCCATCAGAAGACTGAAGTTGAAGGAGAGCAGCCTGAATATCAGAAGAAACATGGCTACATGGTGAAGTATTCTGATACTTGGGAAGCTGGGCAGACAGAGGAGGATGCAACCGAGATGCCTCTGGGAGAGAACAGGATGTGGATTCCTTTCTGGCTGCTAGATTGTCTACTTTTGCTGCTATTGCTGCTAACAAAAGCTCATCTATTCTGAAGGTGAGAAAGGATACCCTTACTCTTCTGTATATTTGTTTTGGGAACTCAGGCCATACATAGTTAATTTCTGTGGGCTTGTTTTTTTTTTTCCTATTTCGTTTTCCTTTGGTGGAGAACTCACAAAATTGAATTTGACATTTTTGCCAAATCTTTTAAACCAGTGATTCTCAAATTTAGTGAGCATCAGAATCCTTGGGATAGGTGTACCAGATTTATCAATTAAAAATATAGGACATGCAGTTAGCTTTAAATTTCAGAGAAATAATGAATAATTTTTAGTGTATGTCCTAAATATTGCACAGAACATAGTTGTACAAAAAATTATTTGTTGTTTATCTGAAATTCAAATTTATATGGAAATCCTGTATTTTATCTAGCAACCCCACTGGAGCTTGTTAAAATACAGTCTTACTAGTTTTATATTCTGTCAGTAAGTCTGAAATAAGATTCAGTGATCCTCTGGGTGATTCTAGCGCAGCCTGTTTGTATATAGCACTTTGAGAAACACTGGTTGAGCTTGGATAATGCTAACCTGGGAGTGAGAGATTTCAGGAGGCCAGGGGAACATCCTGGGGAGAAGAGGGACTGTGCATGCACAGCTGTAGTGAGAAGTCTTGAAGATAAAGGACCTGATCCTTGAGTGACAGCAGAGATAAGTCTAGATCCTGGGAGCCTGATATGGTAACCAAAGAAGACATTCATTGAGCCTCTCTATTGTGTCATTTAATCCTCTCAACAACCACAAGAAGAAGATAACTGTTATTATCTCCATCTCATTAGATGAGGAAATAAAAGCTCAGGGTTAAGTAACTTGCCCAAGGTCACATAGGTAGTGTTTAGTGGAGTCAGGTTTGATCTAAGACCTATTGTTTCCAAAGTCCACATTCTGAACCAGCCCTATGCAACAATAGGAGATTTTGGCAATGTTGCCAATATAACTTTTTTTTCTATTCCCAGCCTTCTTCAAATTGCTAAGTTAACTAAAGTACAGTCAGGGATTTGACATCTGCTGTATAGAAATGCTCAAAGATCTTCACATTCTGAGGTATAATAGCCAAATGACATAAAAGTTTGTTAAAAGCTTAAGGGTGTGAGCTGATGAAAAACATGAAGAGCTGTTAGAGACAGTATGACTCAGTGCCAGCCAAACCCACCATCCCAAAGGGCAATGTATCAGGGGATACCCTACTTTGGAGGATAAACCAACAATTTTCTCACCAGGTGACCTCAGACAGCTGAATAAGCTCTGAAGAGGAAGGTAAGTGAGATCATTAAATAAATATAGGGAACAGGTAGATGAAGAAATTGGAGCCGATTTGAATAGAAAGGAGACAGCTCAAAGAAATCACAGCTGCAGTGCTCTAACATTTGTTGAACTGATTGAGATAAAAGGCAATGACCAAAGAGCACAGGTTGGCTGTTAGTAGGAAAAGGATCTTGACTCAAGAAATACGTGGTTGCCCTGGACAGTGTGGCTCAGTTGATTGAGCCTCATCTCATGCACCAAAAGGTCTCCGGTTCCATTCCTCAGGGTGCTTGTGGGAGGCAGCCAATTGAAGTTTCTCTCTCATCAATGTTTCTCTCTCAAATCAATAAAAACATATAAAAAATATGTGGTAGGTTGTGCTACTATTCAAAATATTTGCTGCCTATCTCTGGGATGTCTCTCTTCCTGGGGTAGGATTCCATGTGACTTGTGTTGCTAAGGAAAAGTGAAAACTGTAGGGGACGGCCTATCATTCACCACCATCTCTTTTCCTCTGCCCGGAGACCTGCAGTGACCTAGGGAGGAACTCCTCCATCAGCCAGTGTCCCAGAGGGGAATCTACATGGGGCAGAACCAAGCTGACTTGTGATAGGCACATATTGTAAGCAAGAAATAAAGGTATTTTGTCACTGCAGAATGTCAGTTATACTGACTGGTAAAATAAGAAAGCACTATTTAAAAGTTCAGAGGTGTCCAAAGATGGAAAGGACCACTGCAGAACTGGTAAGTTCCCTAGTTTGGAAGTATTAAATATAGCTAAAATACCACTTTGTAGATTGTTAAAAAAAAAAAAAAGTTGTTGTTGGTGGACAGGGAGAGGTAGATTCAGATATTGACTGAGTGGTTAGGACCTTAAGCTCCTTTCCATATCTGAGATTCTGTGCCACGTAACTGATGGGCAAGGCCTTCTGTACATCCATGCTTTAAACTCAATTGAAGAGGAGGAACACGGTGACATTAGGGTAGATTAATCTCAGTTTGTGGTTACTGATATTTAGAGTATTAACTTATGCTTATTTGAGAACAGGCTTCTGGAATGTAACTAAAAGGAGAGTTAAATATTTATGTGGTTTGAGATTAACCATAAAAGACCTTCAGGGGAGGATTAGAACACAAGAATAGCTAGAGAAAGCATAATTCAGTCACTACCATGAGCCTCTCCCAGAACCCTGCTAAATGTTAGATGTACCGTGCCAAACCACACTCTGGCCAGAGATCAGAGAAAGCAGGGACATGGAGTGGGATACTGCCATTCGCCTCAATCCACAGCCCAGAGAAATACCCAGTCAGTAATCACTCCTTTCTTCTCTCTCCCCTTTCCTGTTTGTTCCCTGCATAATCCCACATTTTTCTCTTTGCTCTTTTTCCACTCTTTCATTCACCTCTTACTCTTAATACTGCCTCCTAATAATCTGATCTCCCATCACTTTATCATCTCTCAATAATCTGATCCTGTTTCCATCTACCCATTTATCTAAGTCACTAATGAGAGAGCTAGGAATAAAGAAGGGTAAAACAAGGCAACATTATAAAATGAGGGAAGCTTTCATTCACAAAATGAAGGAGGCAGCATGTGGTGACATGCGTACTATGTGCAAGCATGACTTTGGGGAAAAAGACCTAGTCCAACTTCAGCTTCATTGCCTAAGATTTGGGTGACTTTGAACTAGTTACTTAAAGTCTCAGTGTTCTCAGTTTTCTCATCCTTAATGTGAAGTCAGTAACTACCTAGCTTGTTTGCTGGCATGATTATATGTTATATTGCTAATATATAATAGACCACAGGTAAAAGGTTGGTATTATCATATAGATTATGTAACATTTTAGTTCAGTTTGAATTTGCATTACTAGCTTTTTTCTCTGTTTAAATGCTTTAAAAGCTGGAATATTTTTTTCTTTCTTTTTTCTGTATTTTTCAGTGTCTACAATTTTTTTTGTCACAGAAATGAATAAGTACTCAAAGACTTGGGACACCCCCCGATTATATATGTAATCCTCCTATCTAATAAAAGAGAAACATGGTAATTAGCGTACAACTGCTACCCTTTCCATTGGCTAATCACGGAGATATGCAAATTAACTGCCAGCCAAGATGGCAGCCGGCAGCAAGGCAGCTGGAAGCGAACATGAGGCTTGCTTGCTTCAATGATGGAGGACTCCAATGTTCCCCGCCTGACTTGCCGGCCTCTGAGCTTGCAGTTTGAAACATTATAACAAATATAGAAGCTAAAGAAAACCCCAGAAACCTGCTTTCAGCTGGCCTGGGATCTCAGAGCTGGAATTATACATTGTTTCGATTATAGAACCCAAAAAAACCAGATACCTGCTTTCAGCAGCTGAGGCCTCAGAGCTGGAGCCAGAGCTAAAGCTGGCCCAGAAAAAAGAAAAAAGAAAAAAGAAAAAAGGAGCAGTTGGGAGCTTCAGTCATCCCCTCACCCAGGCTGGCCAGGCACCCCAGTGGGGACCCCCACCCTGATCCAGGACACCCTTCAGGGCAAACCAGCCAGCCCCACCCATGCACCAGGCCTCTATCCTATATAGTAAAAGGGTAATATGCCTCCCAGCACCAGGATCAGCGGAGCCGCGAGGTCTCCCAGCACCGGGATCAGCGGAGCCGAGAGGCCTCCCAGCACTGGGATCAGCGTGACAGGGGGCAGCGCCCAAACCCCCTGATCGCCCTGCGCCTCTGTGTGTGACAGGGGGCGGGGCCACAACCTCCCTATTGGCCCTGCTCTGTTCGTGACAGGGGAAGACGCCCCAACCCCCTGATTGGCCCTGCTTTGTGCCTGATAGGGGGGAGCTCCCCAACTCCCTGATCGCCCTGCAGCTCTGTGTGTGACAGGCTGTGGTGCCCCACCCCCTGATCGGCCCTGCTCTGTGTGTGACAGGGTGCTGCACCCCAACCCCCCAATCGGCCCTACCCTGAGCGTGACTGAGGGTGGCATCGCAACCTCCCAATCTGCCCTGCTCTGTGCATGACAGGGGGCGGAGCCCCAAATTCCCAATTGGCCCTGCTCTGAGCCCGACCAGGGGCTGCACCTAGGGATTGGGCCTGCCCTCTGCCACCCGGGAGCAGGCCTAAGCCAACAGGGCGTTATCTCCCGAGGGGTCCCAGACTGCGAGATGGCACAGGCAAGGCTGAGGGACCCCCCTTCCCCCCGAGTGCACAAATTTTTGTGCACCAGGCCTCTAGTATATAGTATATAATGTAAGTTATGAAATGACTGTTTCCTCCCAAATGCATATGTTGAGTCTTACCATGCCCCCTTTTTTATCCTCATTGAGGAAATGTTTTATTGTTTTTTTAGACAGAGAGGAAGAGAGAGAGAGAGAGAGAGAAACATCGTTGTGAAAGAGAAACATGATTGTTTGCCTCCTGAGTGTGCCTGGAACCAGGAATCAAACCCAAAACCTAGGTATGTGCCCTTGAGAGAAGTTAGCTTGAAACACAGGCAAATGGGTCCGGCGGGAAACAAAGGTAGGTGGAACATAGGCAGGGGCAGACATGGCAGTTTGAGCCAGCCTAATCACAGAAACCAACCATGCTGAAAAAAATAAAATGTTTTTGGACACAGAGAGGGAGGCATGGGAAACCAAGGGAGGGCCTGCAGCAACAAGGTGTATGTACAGATAGACACAGAGAAAGTTCATATATACTCCTAAAATGACTTGCTTTGCTGGCAACCCTTTCTTTGGGCCCCCTCCCCCTTGGGGAGTCTGAATCTACTTGTAATAAATTTCCCACGCTTTTGCTTAAATCTTCTGGTCCGAGAAGCTCATTCTTTAGCGTTGTGAGAAACCACCTGGGGAAAAACCCTCAGCTCACCATTCCAGTTATCACCCTGACCAGGAATCAAAGAAGCAATCTGTTGGTGTATAGGACAGTGTTCCAACCAATGCTCCAGCCAGCCAGGGCAGGTCCTAACCCCTTCATGTGATGGTATTTGGAAGTAGAGACTTTTGGAGGTACTTAGGTTTAGGTGAGGTCATGAAATGGGGCCTTCGTGTTGGATTAGTGTCCTTATAAGAAAAAGAAGAGCGATTTCTCTTAATCACATGCAGAGTGTGAGAAGGCAGCAGGCTGTCTGCAACCCAGGAAATGTGCTCGCAGGAGGGACTTCATCTTGGTGGCACCTTGATCATGGACTTCCCATCTCCAGAATCATGAGAAATAAATGTCTGTTGCTTAAGCCACTCAGTTGATAGTATTTCATATAAAGCAGGTGTTGCTGCCAACCTGAGCTGCCCAAGACTATATAGATATTACCCTCTAGTTTTGTTTAGTACCTTTTATACTAGTGCAACTGAGTGAGGGGATGTTGCCTTATTATATAGGATATAGTGGATCTATATCTATAATATAGGATTTGTAGTGTCAGCAATTTTTATGACCTAGTCCAGTGGTCGGGCAAACTCATTAGTCAACAGAGCCAAATATCAACAGTACAACAATTGAAATTTCTTTTGAGAGCCAAATTTTTTAAACTTAAACTATATAGGTAGCTACACTGTTATTAACTTAATTAGGGTACTCCTAGGGCTTAGGAAGAGCCACACTCAAGGGGCCAAAAAGCCACATGTGGCTCGCGAGCCGCAGTTTGCAGACCACGGACCTAGTCCTATACATAAGAAAGAGAATAGACACAACAATTTTACATCTCACATGACCTGAAACATTTAGACAGAATCTTTTTGCTGCCTACCAAATATCCATTCCATCTTTTCTACTGACAGAATTTATAATTTTGTTTGAACCATCAACGTACCCATCCCCAGGCAATGTTTCAATGATGAGACTTGTTTCCTGCTTTCATCGCCTCCTTTAAAATTCACGTTGGCCTTGAGCTGTCAAGAGAACTCACTAAGGGGACTTCTAGGAAAGCTTTTGCCTTTCTGACAAAAAGAGACATAAGTAGCTGGCAGCCCCTCCCACCATCCTGTCCTGGCGTGAGCAGGTGTTGGTGGTCGGGGGCAGCCATGTTGACAACCTTGGGGAAGGAAACCAACACCTTGAAGACAGTGGACCAGGAAAACAGAAGCACGTTATTGGCTATACTGTGGAGTAACTAATCCAAAGGCGGCAGCAACCACCTACTTCTAGACTGTTCACATGAAAGAAGCAACCTCTATTTGTTAAGTCACTATTAGATTCTCTTTCTTTTGTAAATTTTGGTTGAAGACCAGAGAAAAGTATAATGTATAGTAGAACTTTTGCTGCTGTCAGATTTCAGGACAAGTAAACAATGGGGTGAAATATCATTGGTATGGAAACAATGAAAAAGGAGAGGTTATTCTGAGGAGCTCTTTCTTCAAAAGAATACAATTTATTTGAACAAATAAAATCCTCATTGTGCTAAGACATGATAATCAGAGACTAGTTGTCCATGGCATTTTATAGGCAAATATTAATTTTCAGTATAAAGAATATTCTTAAAGTAGACATGGTAGGAAATGTAAAACTTCATATTTCAATCCTGAAAGGAAAAAGAAAAGGATAATATATACTTTTTAAAACATTAACAAAGAATGCTAGATGTATACGGCTATACGATAATGAAAAAAATTATTTTGAGAAACATTTTTATAGTAAATATTAGTTATGTTGGCAATTAACACATACAGTTTACCAGCTGTCTTCACATTTGTCAGTATCATGTGTTAAGATGTTTAAAGGAAACTAAGCATCAGTATATTCCATTTAAATTTTTAAAAATTTTTGGTTGCAAACTGATTTTTAAGAAATATATATTTTTATTGATTTCAGAGAGGAAGAGAGAGTAAGAGAGAGATAGAAACATCAATGACGAAGGAGAATCATTGATTGATCCGGATCAAGTCCACAACCTGGGCATGTGCCCTTGACTCGAATTGAACCTGGGACCCTTCAGTCCACGGACTGATGCTCTATCCACTGAGCTAAACCAGCAAGGGCCCTTGCTTTTGATTATATGTATTTGTGTTCATGTTTACTGACACCACTCACATCTACATTGTAAGCTCTTTGGGAGAAGAGGAATAGTGAATACGTTTTATATTATTCTCCACAGTATAACGTACACCAAGCATGTCAAACTCAAAGGCTAACAGGGCCAAATAAACAAAGGTTTAAGTTTATGTGGGCTGCAAAAACCCAAAAGCTTCAATTTTCATAAAAACGTAGGTTTATTTCTATAGAGACATGCTGAATACAAAGGGCTGACATAAATGAGTAATCGTTAACATAAAATAATAGAACATTTTAATAAAAGTTAATATTTTTTCTTGAACATTAACTTACCAGACAGTAAATAACTGCACAAATTAATAAGTGTAATGCAAATAAAATTATTTTTCTTGTTCTCCAAAAGTGAAATAGTTCCTGTTGCACACACCAAACAAGTCAGTACAAAATGAATTACAAGGCAATCAGCTGCTAAAATATTCGCTGCTAGTATTAGTGGAGAGAAATGGTGCGCCCGCGCGTAAGGTGCACAAGGTGCATAAGAGAAATGAATGCAATGTAATTATAGTGATCATTCATTAGCAAACGTTGTAGTTAGTTCGTTTTTAATAATCTATCCTATCTAATAAAAGACAAAAAGGGTAATTGACCGTACCTTCGCTTCGCTTCCCATTGGCTAATCAGTGTGATATGCAAATTAACCGCCAACAAAGATGGTGGTTAATTTGAATATGTATGCTCCAAGTGGTGGATCGAGCCAAACGTACCCAAAGCCGGCCGAGCAGCAAGGCATCATGTCCCCGGGATCAGCAGAGTCGCCAGGCCTCACCACCCCGGGATCAGTGGAGCTGGGAGGCCTCACTGCCCTGGGATCAGCAGAACCGCAAGGCCTCACTGCCCTGGGATCAGCGGTGCCACGAGGCCTCACAGCCCTGGGATCAGCAGAGCCACGAAGCCTGACGGCTGCAGGGAGGCTCTGGCCAGAGCCCAGCCAGAGTGAAGGCCTGAGTCCTGGGTGCCAGAGGAAGACTGGTGCCAGCAGCCAAGGGAAGGGAAGGCCTATAGCACGAATCTCTTCGTGCAACAGGCATCTAGTCCTATCTAATAAAAGAGAAACATGGTAATTAGCGTATGACCGCTACCCTTCCCATTGGGTAATCAGGGCGATATGCAAATTAACTGCCAGCCAAGATGGCGGCCAGCAGCCAGGCAGCCTGAAACTAACATGAGGCTTGCTTGCTTCAGTGACGGAGGAAACCAACGTTCCCCACCTGCCGCTGCCGGCCTCTAAGCTTGCAGTTTGAAACATTGTTACAAATATAGAAGCTAAACAAAACCCCAGAAACCTGCTTTCAGCTGGCCGGGATCTCAGAGCTGGAGTTGATATGGTGTTTCGATTATAGAACCCAAACAAACCAGATACCTGCTTTCAGCAGCAGAGGCCTCAGAGCTGGAGCGAGAGCTAAAGCTGGCCCAGAATAAAAAGAAAAAAAAGAATAAAAGGAGCAGTTGGGAGCTTCAGTCACCTGCCAGCCTGAAAACAGCCCTCAGCCCCTCACCCAGACTGGCCAGGCACCCCAGTGGGGACCCCCACATGATCCAGGACACCCTTCAGGGCAAACCAGCAGGCCCCCACCTGTGCACCAGGCCTCTATCCTATATAATAAAAGGGTAATATGCCTCCCAGCACTGGGATCAGTGGAGCTGCGAGGCCTCCCAGCACCGGGATCAGCATGACAGGGGGCAGCGCCCAAACCCCCTGATCGCCCTGCAGCTCTGTGTGTGACAGGGGGCGGGGCCTTAACCTCCCTATCTGCCCTGCTCTGTTCGGGACAGGGGAAGACGCCCCAACCCCCTGATCAGCCCTGCTCTGTGCCTGATAGGGGGGAGCTCTCCAACCCCCTGATCACCCTGCTCTGTGGGTGATAGAGGGCAGTGCCCCAAACTCCCCCCGCCCCGCCCCCCCCGCCCAACGGGTCCTGCTCTGTGTGTGACGGGGTAGAGCCATAACCTCCCCATCGGCCCTGCCCTGAGTGTGACAGGGTGCAGTGCCCCAACCCCCTGATCCGCCCTGCTCTGTGGGTGACAGGGGGTGGTTCCCCGACTCCCCTATTGGCCCTACTCTGTGAGTGACAGGGGGGAGCTTTTCAACCCCTTATCGGACCTGCTCTGTGAGTGACAGGGGGCAGCGCCCCAACCCCCTGATGGGCCCTGCTCTGTGCATGACAGGGGGCAGCGCCCCAACCCCCTGATTGGCCCTGCTCTGTGCATGACAGGGGGTGGGGCCGCAACCTCCCCATTGATCCTGCCTTGAGTGTGACAGGGGGCGGTGCCCCAACCCCCCAATCGGCCCTACCCTGAGCGTGACTGAGGGTGGCATCGCAACCTCCCGATCCGTCCTGCTCTGTGCATGACAGGGGGCGGCGCCCCAACTCCCCAATTGACCCTGCTCTGAGCCCGACCAGGGGCTGCACCTAGGGATTGGGCCTGCCCTCTGCCACCCGGGAGCAGGCCTAAGCCAGCAGGGCATTATCTCCCGAGGTGTCCCACACTGCACGAGGGCACAGGCCAGGCTGAGGGACCCCCCTTCCCCCCCCGAGTGCACAAATTTTTGTGCACTGGGCCTCTAGTCAACACTAATAAAAGAGAAAAATGGTAATTGGCGTACGAGCTACCCTTTTCATTGGCTAATCAGGGCTATATGCAAATTAACTGCCAACTAAGATTGGCAGTTAACTGCCAACAAGATGGCGGTTAATTTGCATATGTAGGCACAATGAAGGGAGGCGAAAGGGAAAGCAGGAAGAAGCCCCCTGCCACTGACAGTGATCGGAAACCCAGGGGGGAGCTAAGAGCTGGGGGGCAGGGCAAAGGCGGCCCTGGGGCCGCCTTTGCCCTGACCCCCAGCCATGATAGGAGAATCAGGTGCCTTTGCCGCCCTGGCCAGTGATAGCAGGAAGTAGGGGTGGAGTCAGCGATAGGAGCTGGGCACAGTCGAAGCTGGCAGTCCCAGGAGCTAGGGGTCCCTTGCCTGGGCCTAAAGCGAAGCCCACGATCGTGGGGCCGCTGCAGCTGCAGGTCCCCACTGCCCGGGCCGGACGCCTAGGCCAGAGGCGTCAGGCCTGGGCAAGGGGCCGATCCTGCGATTGGGGGGTGATAGGGGTCAACGCCTGAGGGCTCCCAGTATGTGAGAGGGGGCAGGCTGGGCTGAGGGACACTCCCCCCAACACACACCCAGTGCACGAATTTCGTGCACCGGGCCCCTAGTATATATATAAAAGCCTAAGTGACTGGCTGACTGGCTGATCGGCTGGTAGCTATGTCATGCACTGACCACCAGGGGGCAGAGCTCAACGCAGGATCTGCCAAGCGACACCAATTTTGCAGAGTGCCCTCTCACACTCCAGGGCCCCTCACGGGATGTTGGACTGCCGGTTTTGGCCCTATCTCCACAGGCCAGGCCTAGGAACCCCACCTGCCAGAGGGACCCTGTTCACTCTGCAGATGCCCTTTAAGCCCCAGTACCACCCCAGGTGTGGCTAGCCAGGGAGGGACCACGGGAGTTTGGCTCCAGGGCGTGTCCAGCCCATCTTGCCCAGTCCCTCCTTGCCAGCCACCTCCTAATTAATTTACTTTCAATGTGCACAAATCTGTGCTCTGGGCCTCTACTTATGTATAACAGGATATTGTGAAAATTAAGTTACAAAATTTTTATTAAAATGTTTCTTACATTCCGTTTTATTGGCTGGGCCAGAAAAATATTTGTTGTGGGCTGCATGCGGCCCATAGGCTGCGAGTTTGACATGCTTGGTGTACACAATAAGCATGCTATTCAGACAGTGTCTGGACCATCAGTCTTCTTAGATGTGAGAAGGAAAGCACTAATGGAAAACATACATTGTTATGGTATTTAGAATTAAACAGTGTGATTAAGAACACAAGCTTTTGCATCAGCTTGCATGGACTGAGTCCTTACTGTCATGCTCAGTAGCTTTGTAACCTTGGATAATTTATATAATCTTCTAGCCTCTGTTTCCTCATCTGTAATATGGTAATACTATGACCTACCTCATAGGGCCTTGTGCAAATTAACTGAAATAAGATAGGTAAATGCTTAGTATACATAATTATCATTCATTAACATTCACTCCATACCATTATTATTTTAGCTTAACATGCTTGATTTTTGTAATGGCTGATATGCTTCCTTGGCAATATTGGATGGTAGAGTAGAAAGTATCTCTGTACTGACTAGCCTTCCGTGAACATGAACTCATTTAGTACACTGGCCCACTGAAATGAACACCTTGGGAAAAATCCAAGCCACTGAACCTTAACTGCAAGATAAGGTTTTGTCGCTTTCTGATCCTATTAGTCCTAGGGATACACGCGTTAATCAGGTGAGCACGAGAGCTGAGAGGGTACCAACCACCCAAGGAATTTTCAAGATAATATCTTTGCTTTATTCTAATTTAAATAATGTGTAGGTCCTATAACATTAGGAAGCTTTGAAAAGTAGGATGTGTACGCAAAGGGAATAAAAAAACCTTTTTTTGGCATTTTACAAAATGTTCCTTCTAAAGAACAATACGTTTTTGTGGGCTTGCACTGATTAAAAAGAAGTATTAGATATAAATGAGAAGCATGTGCTTCTGGTGGTATTGTACCCAGAGGGTTTTAGTTAAGTAAAGCCTACACTTTTAGAGTATTTGCAATATACCCAATTGGGCAGTTAATGAACCCTCTTCAGCTTAAAAATGGAGAATTGTTACAAGTGAAAAAAAATGTACAAAAACAGTTATGGAGGAGACAAAAAGATATTGAAATCTTTTCCAATATTTCCATTTTGATAAAGTTTATGTTATAGCTAAGGAAGTGCAGCTTTCCCTCCATCCCTGAAATTGGTTTCTTTGCATAACACATTATTTTGAATGTTAACAATCAATCCTTGAGCTTCTTTAGACAATCAAAGACCAAGATTGAAAATGGAGTCAATTATTATTTCAGTCCTGGAAATGAAGACATCAGTAGTGTAATAGAAGGCAAGTAAAAGATAAATACGTTTGTTTTTCCATCTGTTAAGACATAACTAAAACATTCTTTTAATTTTTCTTTAATATTTTGTTTCCTGGCAACAAATGACAAAAATTCCCAATCAACCACATCTTTCACAATTCTTGGGTCTTTGAAAAAGCAGTACTAATACTATTATTTAGATCTCTAGTACAAAAAATAATTTCAGAAAAGCAATATATGTTAAAAAGAGTAACATATAATTACAGGTAGATAGATAGAGACAACATATAACTCAGTAAAGGAGCGTGCCATCAAACCACAAGGATGTTATATAACCACTTTGGAAAACAATTTGTTATTATCTGGTAAATTTGCTCTAACCCAGCAAATTCACTTCTTGGTATCCAAGAGTTCTTTTACATGCACCAGAAGGCAAGTATAATGTTCTAAGCAGCACTGTTTGTAATCTCTTTCTTTCATACATACGCCTGGAGATTTCTCAAGTGTTCATCAGATGTAGAATGGATAAACCCAATACAGTGTGAATATTAATTAATTACAGCTACCTGCAAAAAACATGTATAAATCTTGGGTACATAGTGAGCAAAAATTCAAGCAGCAGACTATAATGCATACATTTTCATAATATATAAAATTCAAAAGTGTACAAAATTAATTAGCATTTTGTTTAGGCATGCAAACATATGTGGCAAAACTAAAAAAGAGCAAGGAAATGATTACCACAAAATTCACAATTGGGAAGTGGTAGGACTTGAGTCCCACAGGGGATATCAGAGTAATATTTTTTTCTCTTTAAGTTGGTGGTAGGTACACAATTGTTATGATTCTTTATATACTCCATGCCTTTAATAAATGTTCTTTTGAAACTGCTATTTGGTAAAATAAATAAGTAAAAAGAAAATATTGTTACCCAATCATTGCCATTATTGTATCTAAGCAAAATATTTAAAAGTAATATAATCATTTAGTCCTTTAAAATGCATCTATTTGTGTTCAGTTTGGTATGGTCTGCGATGCTACAAATTCCATAAAACAAATCTACAGGCTGCCCCAGGTCTTTTGTGTTAGATAATCGTTAGAAATGAAACGTTATTTTGAAAACTCTCACTGAGATATTGTAAAATATATTATATATGAGTATTCTTATTTTGGTCTACCTTTTCATTGAATAGTTTTATATTATACACTGCTAGAATGGATCCTTAAATACAATCCAAACACTGCAATTTCATATATCTAGTATTTGTATATGTGCTCCAGTAACATTAAATTTCAAAGTTCACAATTCCATTTTTATATAAATGCGCTTTATTGTATCTTCTCAATTCACATTTTTGCTTCCAACAAGAGATTGATTTAGTTACAAAAAATTGGTCCAATAGTCTTTATAAGCATTTCACTTTCAACTAAAGTTATGTAGTACTTAGAAGTAAGAGAGACTCTTATATTTATGCTAAAATATCCATTTAGAGGTATTTTATTTACATTTTTTAGTTATAACTAAACTAGAGGCCCGGTGCATGAATTTGTGCACGGGTGGGGGCTCTCAGCGATCGAGGCCTATCGGGGGGCCAGCCAGCAAAGAGGGAGGGACCACAGAAAGTTGGCTGGCCAGGGGGAGGGGCCATGGGAGGTTGGCTGTGGGAGTACACTGACTACCAGGGGGCAGCTCCTGCGCTGAGTGTCTTCCTCCTGGTGGTCAGTGAGAGTCATAGCAACTGATCGACCAGTCATTCCGGTCGTTCGGTCATAACAGTCACTTAGGCTTTTATATATATAGATGGATAAAATTATGTTATTAAATATTATAAAGACTTACTTTGGAGGATTTTGTTTTATGTTTTTGAATATCACATACTCAGTTACTGTACAATTATACCAAAATTTTAACAATCCAAAATTTTGAATTCTCATTATATTTATAGTTATATTTAAAGTACCCAAATGAACAATTTGTGTTCCTTATTGTGAAATGGAACTCTGTATTGAAATGGTTTTGTACTCTCCTTTATTCTCTTGAGTTAGCTGGAGATTCCTGTGATCCTCAATGTTTTGGTTGTAGAAATAAGTGTTTACTTTTTTGGTATGACATCATTTCATAGCATCTTATATTTAAAGAAATCTTTACATAAAACAAAGTAACCATTTTGGTTTTAATATACTTGAAAATACTGTAAAATGTATATGTGAATAAAACCTTATGTTGCTTAACTTTTCCATATGTTATCAGTATATGAATGGATTGAAACTGTGAAAATAGAAATTGTTAATGAATGCCTAAAGATAAACAAAAGATGACAAATCATTCACCCTTGGATTCGAGGCAAAATTATTTGATACCTTCTATGCTATGTAGTTAGTAGATCAAGGGTTTTGGGGTTTGACCTGCTTTCACATGCCATCTCTATTAGCCATGCATATCTGAGCTTCTCATTGAGGTCTCCTCACTAACTGAGATATGAAGGAATAATTCCTGGCACAAAGTTAGTACTCAGTAAATGTTCTCTCTGCCCAGCATTCCAGCTCAAAGTAGGAGGTAAAATTTTCTCAGTACAAGAACATCAGTTATTGAGTGGATCATAAGCAACTTCCTTATCTGAAGCATTTACCAATATTTTTGGGGGGTTTGAGACAAGAGAGAGAAATAGTTTTCTCAGGGATTGGAAAAACTTACAGTTGAAGTAGTAAAATAAGGAATTGTGCATCATCGTTATTATTATCATCAGACATGGCAATGCTTTTTGTAAAGCAAGAGACCAAAAGAAAACCCACTGAGGCTAACCACTCAACATAGATTTCTTTTGCATCAATTTTGTGCTTATCACTATGGACATCCTTGTAGAGTGCTAGTTTCTGAAGACAGAATCCTATATAACAAAGAGGTACTATGCAAATTGATCATCACTCCAGCACACAAGATGGCCACCCCCATGTGGTCAAAGATGGCTGCCACAAGATGGCCGTCAGGGGAGGGCAGTTGTGGACAATCATGCCAGGAGGGGAGGACAGTGCGGGGGACCAGCCCTGCAGGGGAGGACAGTTAGGGGCAATCGGGCTGGCAGGGGAGCAGTTAGGCATCAATCAGGCTGGCAGGGGAATGGTTACAGGGTGATCAGGCTGGCAGGCAGAAGTGGTTAGGGGCAATAAGGCAGGAGAGCGGTTGGGTGCCAGCAGTCCTGGATTGTGAGAGGGATGTCCGCCCGCCCGTTTAGGCCCGATCCCACCAGGATCAGGGCTAAACGGGCAGTCAGACATCCCTCGAGGGGTCCCATATCGGAGAGGGTGCAGGCTGGGCTGAGGGACACCCCCTACCCCCTGCCGTGCATGTATTTCATGCAGCGGGCCTCTAGTCAAATATATAAGAAACTTAAAGTTATTTTTCTATGTCTATAAGGTTGATTTCTCTCTTAAATTCCTTTCATATCAGGTGGTAATAACTAAATCTCAGTAAAATCAGGGATATGCCCTGTTTCATGAGGAAATCAGCTATCTTCCCTAGGTGTTTTCTAGTGCAAGCTATGGGATGAGAGTGGGGAAATATCAGCATTAGGCCATCACAGCTATCCAGGCTGTCATGTGCTGATACTATATCCTGGTTCCAGTGCATCTTTTGGTCATGGTCTACACAGTTTATTTTTGGTAGTTGTCGTCACATAAGATTTAGGTTTTTGCAGTTCTTTGTGCTTCATCTAAGGATTCACAAACTTTCTTCTATCAAGGGCTAGATAGTAAATATCTTAGCCTTTATGGACCATACAGTTTCTCTCACTATTATTCAACTCTACACTTGGTAGTAACAGGTAAAGGAATGCGCATGTCTCTCTTCCAATAAAATTTAATTTGCAAAAACACGTAGTAGATCTAAATCATTGTCACCTACAGTGGACGACATTTTGGGGGTTCACTGAATCTTTCTGGGGCACAAGAAGGCTGTGGGGCTATCCAGGGCCTGCCTGACTCATGACCCCATTTAGAAATGTTTTCTGTTATCACCCAACATTGGGCAAGGAATAACCCTGGGTTCTTACTGCTCTCCAAAGTACAGCCCATGAGACCAGCTTCTCTTTTGCTCTCAGGGTCCCCTCACCAGTCTGGGTCTAGGGTCGCTGTTGCCTCACTGCGCACTTCATTCAATGTGCATGGTGGCCCATGTAGCTGTCCAGTATGGCGGGACTACAGGGCTTCTTCTCAGCATGCTGCCAGTGCTCCTACCCACACCCCACCTGCCCCTGATTCTCTTCTCTTTCCCCATTCTGAACAAATTCTATCAAAATTTGGGCTGGGAATAACCCACTCAGGCTGAGCACATATTCTTCAACACACATGGTTTATGGCATATGCTTTGTGTAGAGTCATTTAAGGCTTAGACTTTAAAAATTCCAAAAGCTTTCTCTGTATGAACAGGTAGAGTACAAAGGGTGCCTAAATGTAAACGATGCTTATGTTCTTATTGAGAGGCCAAAGTTAGATAAAATAGTTAAATAAATTAAAAATAAAATAAAAAATCCATCCAAACTTAGTGGCTTAAAATAACAACAAATTAATAATGTATCAAAATGTCATGGGTTGACCAGGTGGTTCTTCTGCTGACATTTTTGCCTAGGCTCCAGCACAATATTGCATTTAGCTAGTGGTGGGCTGGAGTCTGACCTCAGCTGGTACATCTGGGACAGCTGGGCCCCTCTCTCTCTTCATGATCCATTCCAGTCTCCTTTGTGGCTTGGCAACATTCCAAGAGAATAAAAGCAGAAGGTGAAAAATCTCTTAAGGACTTGCCTTGGATAATGTCCCGGCTACCATATTCTATTGGTCAGTGTGGGTAGCACAGGCACTCTAGGTTCAAACGGAAAGGAGACAGATTTCACTGGATGAGACACCAGATTGTGTATGTTGTGCCCTGAATAACGGTATCTTGCCAAAAGGCAAGCAGGGCTGGAATGCTGCCTGGTTCCATTCAGCCAGTGGGATGCCTTCGAGTGGATTTGCATCGAGCACAAGGTAGGGGTCATCCACTTGCCAGGCCAGGAACGGTGGACTCTCTCTGCCTAGCGGTGAAATTTCCTAATTCACACAAAGCACTGTTTAGGGTAGTCAAGGCCCTGCTGGGTGCCATCTTACTGTGAATCAAACACACAATGGATCTTGATGAAGGCAAAGATCTTTACCACAGAATTTAGGTAGTTATTCCAAAGTTGTACAGAGTTTGCGGGGGGGGGGGGGGGGGGGCGTCAGAAATTGGAGGTTGTTCCAGGTTTAGCTAAACTGCTTCCATTTCACTCCCAGGCCTTGGAATAGGGGGGTGTCTGTGCCCAAAGCTTCCTTTAGGCCTTCAGAGGATGTGCCATATGAATGATTCTTTCATCCTTTATTCTTCTTTATCATTTCCTAAACCCTCTAAATCCCTTTCTACAATAGCTTCTTCCTCACTCTCCTTTTTCTCTGTTATCCACCAATCATTCCAATAGAAATAAATTTCCTTCTCTGGCAGTGGTGTGTGCGTGTGTGTGTGTCCCTAAATGTCAGCTGCATGTCCTGTCTCTGAAGCTTGGCAGAGCAGAAGAGTGGGCTGTGGTCTTAGCGTCTGCTGACTCCCTTGCGAGTAGAGAACAGGTGCATTCTGATACTGTGATTAGCTGTGGGGCAGGAGGCATGATGATGACATTCTGTCTTGGGCAACAAGTCATTCTTCTGTTAATAAATTAAAAATCAAAGACACTGGAAAAGTATAATTTCCTTCAAAATTCCCTTTCTGGAATGCATGGAAAAAAAATCCATATTCCTTTCTTAAACTTGATGCTATTTTGTTTGGTTTAATACCTTAGACCTATTATGGTGAAATAGCATCCCTATCTCCTAGGATTTTATTATTTTTAAATTTTTTTAATCGATTTCAGAGAGGAAGAGAGAGAGATAGAAACATCAATGATGAGAATGAATCATTGATTGGCTGCCGCCTGCATGCCCCCAATTGGGGATTGAGCCTGCAAACCTGGCATGTGCCCTGGCTGGGAATTGAACTTTGACCTCCTGGTTCATAGGTCCATGCTCAACCACTGAGACACACTGGCTGGGCTATGGCTTTACTTTTAAAATCATTGTAAGTTATCTGGCTGTAAATGATACCAAACTCAGGTAGTGTCTCTCCACAATTTTCCCTTCATGGTATTGGAATAAGAGAGTGGGGAGTGGGGAATGAGGTCCAAAGGAGAAGGGAAGTCTATGTCACTGCACTGAAATGAAGAAATATCAAGGTATTTGGGCTGATCCAGGAGGCTTCACAGGATTCTGGGCTTTTGGCTGGGCTGGAGGGGTTTTAGAGAGGTGAAGAAAGAATATTGTATCAAAAGATATACAGATTTTCAGAAGAGGGAAATGGTATGTTATGATCAGGTAAGAAATCTGACTTTTCTGAGATAAGTGGGACACTACTTCCATATTTCTTAAGTGATAAGGTTTTCCTTGTAATGAGCATCCTTCATATAAAGATTTGAAAACCAGAATTAATATTCTTACAAAGAGAAAATGCTAAATTGCTAATATATTTTCTATGGTTAGTCTTTGTGATATGATGCCTCTAATAATATCAACATTGTTTATGATATTGGATGACTAATACAAACTGGTTTATAAAAGTCAGAAGAAAATCATAAATGTTTCAGCAGATGAAATGGTGATCAGTAGATGAAGAGTGTGATCATTAGAACACTGTTTGCAATAGCACAATTTGGAAACAATCTTCTTGTCCAATAATAAGTGACTGATTTTTCACACAAAAAGAAACTATGCAGTAATTAAAAATAATGCTGTTAAAAATGGATTTATTGGCATGGGAAAATATGTTAATTAGAAAATTCTGGCTAAAAAACAAGACCCAAATGTGATCTAGTTTTTTATTTTTAAACATGTCCCTGTCTCCCTCCATATCGCACATTCTACTCCCCCAACTTTTCAATATGAAAGTATCTGGAAAGATATACAATGGGAAAGGGTCTGGTGGCACTGATTCATCTTCATATAAGGAATTTTGCATATTTCAAAATTGGTTTCTTTTAGCTTTTCTGTATTTCCTGATTTTCCTATAATGAACATGAATTGCATAACAATTTCAAACATAATTTTACAGGAAAAAAGAGAGATCAGTTTAAAAAAGATTGAGTCAAGGATACCTGGAGTACACCTCTGAGGTCAACATCACACAGGACTGTCACCGTTTTCCCACAAAATATAGTTTGGAGCCACTGTCAGAATTTAGTGCTAGCTAGATTGCATATTAGCCTGACTCAGCATAGCATTTCTTTTTGCTCTTATGCTAATGCTTAAAAGCTTGAAACTCTGCACTCTATTCAATCCATTTCATCAAATATTTATTAAGCACCTACTATGTGCCAAGCAATTAGGATGCGAGATTAACAAAACAAAGTTCTGCTGCAATTTAAGTCAATAAGTGCCCTCATAGAAATCTGTACTTCTTTGAAAGTTCCAGATGGTTGTTCTGATATTTTTTAGAGGGGGAAAAAAAACCCAACAAAAAGAAAAACCTAAAAAGTGCTCATACAAAACAGTGGCCAAGACAGTTCGTACTAAAAATAATCTATTCATGTTTTCACTTTTCTAATATTTTAAACTAAATGTACAACTATGCTAAGTCTTAAGAAAAAATACCACATATTTGTGGCTCTTCACTATGATACCAGCACTATTCTCCTTTTGAATCAATAGCCATTCAACTCTTTTAGTAGAAATTATTTCAGTCTGTTTAGTCTTAGAGCCAAATCTCTCAGTTTGACTTTGAGATGCTGACTGGAGTCTCTAGTTCCCACAGGAAATAAAATTGTTTTTAAAGGTTAAATAAGGCAATACGTTTCAAACTAAAGTTGCTAAGCCCGGGTAACCAACAATTAGACAACTAACATGCTAAAAATGTTTAAAGTTGGACTTAATGAATCTGAACAATTTTACTTGTTACATGTATATTACAATTATTTTTTATGAATTGAAATTTCTATCTCAATTAAGTAATATATGTTTTCATCTTTGTTTTCAATTACATATTGTTCCTACATATCCAGAAGAGGTTTTTGTTTTGTTTTGCCTGAACATCCTCTTATCATGGAGTTTACATGAATTAGAGTGTAAAGGAACAGAAAGATAGATCACCTTGTATCACTATTTTGTTTTGTGGAAGAAAAAATTTAAGCCCAGAAGTAAAGTAACTTGTAGGAGTGTAAATTGCTTTGCATAGAGCCTTATGAAACACATAATTGGTAGTTATTGTTATGAGAAGCTTGTCCCTCAGATTCCTAGTCCATTATCCTTACTTGCCCCGGATTATCTTTCCATAATGTTTGGTTAAACCAGTGGTTCTCAACCTGTGGGTCGCGACCCTTTGGGGGTCGAACGACCCTTTCATAGGGGTCACCTAAGACCATCAGAAAACACATATATAATTACATATTGTTTTTGTAATTAATCACTATGCTTTAATTATGTTCAATTTGTAACAATGAAATTGGGGGTCACCACAACATGAGGAACTGTATTAAAGGGTTGTGGCATTAGGAAGGTTGCGAACCACTGGGTTAAACCATTCTTTGGACTTGTACTCTGCTCAAGAAAGTATGCATGTTAACTTTTTTATGGAATTTAATGGATTAATTTATCCAGTTAAATATTTATTGAGCATCTACTAAGGGCCAGATACTAGTCTTGGCATTAATTTAAATGTTAATAGAAATTATTAAACAGTGACTATTATTTCAAATCCATATAAATGAACATTATTTTGACTAATCTTGGAGAGAGAGAGAGAGAGAGAGAGAGAGAGAGAGAGAGAGAGAGAGAGATTTGTCTCTCTTCTTTCCTAAAATCTGCTCAAGTTTTAATTGCCATTATGTGCCAAACATGTAGCATCAAAATAAGTTTGTCTGAAAAGCATGGCTACACTAAGGCTCCTAGGTTTTATTTTATGAAATGCTAATTTCCCCTTTATAAAACAAATTCTATATTTTTTTAATTTGAATAGTATGATACTTTTAAAAACTCTTCCTCTGATTAGATTTAGGGTAAACATTTCAGCATAATAATGCCCCCCCCCCCGCCTGCCTGCAATATTTTCATTTTATTGTTAAGAAAACTGTCATTAATTTTAAGACTACTTTCAGAATGAAATGAAATAGTACATGTAATGCTGGTAGATATGCCAGACTCAGAAATATTGCTTCCTTGTTTAAATTATCTGTCTCCATTGTTAAACTGACAATCAATTTTTAGTAACTTCTAATTTTTACAGTTTATTTGTTCTTTTTCACTCTTCATGCAGTATTTTGGGTGTACTTACTTGCTCTCTCTTTTTATAGCGCTGTCCTAGCTTCTCTTTTCCATTATTATTTGACTTTACTAGTCTTGCTGTCAATGCATCTCTGTCCTTGGATTCCAGATTGCTATTCTATATCCATCTGCTATCTGTAAAAACTGTTTATCTTTGCTTGGTGGGACATCACAACTCTGATAAATCTTTGGTTCCTGCCTCATTTAGGGATGGATGGTCCAAGGTAAGAGACACACAATTTTTGGATATACTAGTACATTTAGGATTTTTCTCAAATTTCCCAAAGACTAACACTCTCAACTCTATTTTGAGGCAAACAACAAATCAAGCTTCAGAACCTAAAAAAAAAAAAAAAAAAAAAAAAAAAGATGCATGTGTGTGTGCGGGTGGGGTAGGAGGAAGCGACTTGGGTAGTCAGTGTGACTAGCTGTGGACCTAAAGACAAATATTATCAAGTTGGTATGATCATAAATACATAAGTAGTTCCCGAAGAGAACTCTTTTGGGGGGAAGAGAGAGAGAGAGCTTAAAAATTGCTTGTAGGTACTGCTATTAAAAGGTCACAATTCAAAGTTTCCTTGATGGTTACAAAGTAACCATAATATACAAAACAAACAACTAACTGAAGTTTTAAATCTAATTCATAGGTGTGGTAGAAAATAGCACCGTGGATGCTAAAATCAATGCCAGATTAGGCAAGTTCTAAAGCTACACCTGTTGATACCATACTAACCGGTATTTCAAAACCTTATTCTTAGGTCATGCATAACACGAATCTACCAATAAATAAGAACCATAAAAGTATGTATCAAAATGCCAGGGGGAAGGCCACAGCTAAACTTCATAGAAAAACTTGTCACCTTATATCTACTAGTAAGCATGTCACTAAAATGTTTACAACTATTTTTTCTATTTCCATTCCTATATATATGGAAGATACAGTCAAATAAATGAATGAGTTCATAGGATGGTGTAAAGGTCATGCTAAGTCCTGGTTTCGGGCATGTCAATGTTTGTCACAACAGCATAAGGGAGGCTGAAACAGAAAGTTGTAAAAACCATAAAAGGGAAAAAAAAAATACCGTTGACAATTATTTATTTATTTTTGCTTAAAAACAACAGCAGAAGCCACCCTCTGCCTGGAGCCTGCATTCTCCCCTGCCCCATCCTGTAGATGTGGAGCTTCTCAGCAAACCTACAGCAGACGCAAGCCCTCTCCAGGAAACCACAGTCTCTCTCCAAACAGGGAAGGCGCGTTTCTCTCTATTGTCGCTGCTTTTCCCTCGCCTCTGGGAATCGGTCTGTGTTTCGGTAGCCATCCAGGGCGGGGTAGTGCGCCCCAAATTAGCGAGGCTCTGCCAAATACCAGAGGCTCCTCTTTGGAAGAGGAAGGCTCCTCCTTTGGACGTGAGGCGCCCCGACCGGAGCGCGCTCTTGCAGAAACGGAAACCACTAGCCGCGCCGAAGTGAGTCAAGTGATGAAATCAAGCCGACTTGGGGAGGAAGCGCCGACAGCTCGCGCAGCCCGCGGGTGACAGAGCTGCGGAACCTGCTCGAGGGAGCCGTGCCAGGCCCCCGTGGCCGCCCGGTCATGAGGTGGCCCCCGGAGGCACCGGCCCCCCCAGCCTCCGGGCAGCGAACACCTTCGTGTGGGCGAACCCAGGAGGAAGGCACGAAGCGCGGAGGACCCATCTAGACCTCCCGCCCGCGTCCCCGAGGACGCAGACGGTGCCCTGGTTCCGAGGTGACCCCGGCCACCAGGTCAGTGCGGGGCTCCTCCGGGGCGGACGGGCTGAGCACGCCCCTCGCGGAGACCCCGCCTCGCCCCCCGCGGGGACCGGACCGCACGGCGGCCGCTCCGCCGGGGCCGCGCCCCCGCCCCGCGCGCTCGGGTCCTCACCTGGCGCGCAGGTAGGGCCGGGGCGGGGCGGGCGGCCGGCGCGCAGGCGCGGGACGGGGGCCTCGCCCCTGCCGACGTCGCCGGCTGGAGCTCACCTGGGAGACTCCGGAGGAAGCGGAGCCGGGGTTCGGCCTCTCCTGGCAACGCTGGAGGCCCCGCGGGAAGGCAGGAGGCGGTGGCGGAGGAGGAGCCAGGCTGAGAGGCAACTGTAGCGACAGCCACCGGAGCCGCCGCCGCCGCCACCTGCACCTGGCGCCCGGCCCACGTCCAGCGCCCGCCGGTCGCCGCTTCCCGCCGCCCGGTCCTGCCCACCCTCCAGGTAAGCCGGGGAGCCGGCGCCTGAGCCGGGGGGGCCGGGGGCTCCCAGGTGGAGCCGGACCAGGGGTGGTCGACGGCTGCGGGGGTCCGAGATGGGGAGAGGGTTCGGTCCCCGTGGCCGGTTGGAGATGGTCTCGAGGGCAGCTTTCAGTTGCCCTCTTGGGAGAGGCCGGCAGGGGCGCCCAAGGCGGGGGTAGGTGGCTCCTCGCGGTGGCCCTGTCACCCGCGCTGACCCCCGTCGGGCTCCCTGGGGGGCTCCGGGAGCCGGACCCGGGCTCAAGCCCTGGTGGCCCGCGCTTGTCCCCGGGAGGGTCGCAGCGTGGGGAGCCGGCGGGGCCCTGCCGGGTGCGAGGAGGCCGTCTGCACTCGGGCGAACAGGTTGCCAGTCTCCGCCGCCCCCGTGGCCGCGGTGGCCAAGCCCGGGACGCGGGAGGGCAGGACTTGGCCGGGCAGCCTTCCCGGCCGGACCCCAGACAGTCCTGCGCTGCAAACCGCGGCCGCCCGAGCCATTTCCACGGTTTCCGAGTGGTTTGGAAGGCGCGCTGTGGTCGGGACGCGGACATCCCCCGCCCCCCTCTCCTCTCTCTCTCTTTCTCGCTCTCTCTGTTTCGTCTCTACACTTTTCCGGGTGCGCTCCCTAAGCCAGAGCTGCGCCCACTTTCCGGTTTGATCAAAAAGAGTTATTTTCTTCGTGGCAGGAGAAACCCAGCTGCCAGTCACCAACCGCACACCCCCTCGTTAAAGGACCTGTTGAATTAACGACCTGCATATCGCAGCTCTGGTTTGCCTGTGGTATATGACTCAAAGGTTCAAAAAAACTTGGTTTCAGGATCCTGCCACGTCTGAACCTGGGTGTGCCAGGCCCAAATTCCTTTCCTGGGTTAATTAGGCTTTTCTGAAGCCTAAGAATTGAGGGTGAAACTGGTGCTTACATTAGACTTTTATTTCCTTCTCTCTCAGACTCATCAAAGCACTTCCTTCTCTTAAAACTCATCAAAACACTTCACTTCAAACTCATCAAATAACTGTTTCTGTTTATAGAACCCCTATTGAGTTACCAAATTTTTTGATTTCCATACAATGTGAAGATAGCATAACTTGATAGAGAAGTGATACTACATAATGGAAATATTAAAGTCAAATTCTATTGTAAAAAATCAATCAGTTGTACTTTCATTTGAAAATTTCTGGTTTTGGGAAAAATCTGTTACTGCTTTCACTGTATAAATTTTCCTTCGAGTTTGTGGCTGAAATGCATGAGGTTTAAGTCATAACCTACAATTAGATTTCTTTAAATTTAACTTTTAATATTTGAAGTTTAGTGTACATATGTGTTAAACTTCCTGTACAGTTTAGTACCAAGCATCATTCTTTTTATATTGCTTTAAACAGCATTTTTACATAGAAATTTCTAATAATGAATGGCAATTCCACTACCTAGGTTTGTTTTAGTTCTCTTTGCTAATTAAATTATACACACACACACACACACACACACACACACTAGAGGCCCAGTGCACAAATTCATGCACCAGTGAGTTCCCTCAGCCTGGCCTGCGGGATCAGACCAAAACTGGCTCTCTGACATCCCCTGAGGGGTCCCGGATTGCACCATGGGGCTGGGGAGGGACCATGGAAGGGCTCCAGGGAAGGCCCGCCTGTCTCACTCAGTCCGGATCTGCCAGACCCTAGCAGCAAGTTAACCTACTGGTTGAAGCATCTGCCCCCTGGTGGTCAGTGCACATCATAGTGAGCAGTTGAGTGATCTTAGCATATCATTAGCATATTACACTTTGATTGGTTGAATGGATGACTGGACGACTGGACACTTAGCATATTAGGCTTTTATTATCTAGGATATTTAAGTTGCACATTTAACATAAAATCCCCTAGGCAACACATAGTGTTAAAAAAAAAAAGGCAGTGCAATTAAAAGCTAAAACATCAACACAGCATGAAAGGACACAACTGGATATTTGTCAACCATTACTTTCTGCTTTTCTCAAAAGAGCCTTGCCTGCCCGCTTAATCTTGTCTTCATACAGAGAAATAAGTTTGCTAAATACTGTTTAAAAATTAGAGGTAGATGTTGCTCCCTGAATTTACTAGCAGAGCATTAATTTAATCCTCATTGATTATTGGGCCAGATGCTATTAGAGCATCTTTACTTTTAACTCCAGGGATAAATGCAACATGTTTACATTAGCTATGGTAACAGTGTGCCTCAGTTAAACTGTTTGTAAAATTGGAAAAATAATACTTCCTTAGATTGAGATATTGAAGCCATAAAACAAATCAGGACTATCCTCTGGTCCTAACATTCTCAGGATCTCCTTCTCACTTGGAGATGCAGTCAATCCATCCAGTTTATGAAAAACTGAAGCCTAGAGAGGTAGTTTAATTTCAGTTCTACTAGCAAGTTAGTGGTAGGCATAGTGTTATTATTCCAGTGGCTTCACTCAAAGCTCATGTTATCTTCGCTTTTTACCACCCAGGCTCTCACTTATCATTAGATGTTTGCCCTTTTGTCTCTCAGATAGTTTGTAAGGTCTTTGTAATTGACAGGATAGTCAATTGCTCTGTCCAGCCCTGGTTTACCCAAATTTCTACTTGTCCAGGTGATATTTGACTGCAGGGAGACTGAGGCCATCATTCTTTTCCTCTTACTGTGAATCACATGTGTATCAAAGATGCCATGTGGATTGAGATTTGAAACCCTTTCTTGGTTTTTCAGAGCCACAGTTAATTTTTTGAGTCAACACAGACAACAAAATTCAGTCCTCTGATCTTTTATTGTATTGGCTTAGAATATATTTTTTGAGGCAGCTACCCAGGGTCTTTCCTCTACTGGCAACACTCAAGATTTTTGGTTGGCAAGTCTACTTCCTCAACACCAATATTTTTTAAACTTTTTTTTTGGTCTGTGATCCTCAGTAAGAGATACATCTGTGCTTCAATGCACTACACTCGATTGTGTGTGTGTATATAAATGAAACAAGGTTTTCAAAACAATACTTAACCTTACAACATGGATGTTCTCTTATTTTATTTTTAAGATGTTGGTCTAAACACACTGGATTGATTTTATGACCACAAATGGGCTGGAACCTAAAATGAAAATGATGGTATCCCATATTGAATTTAAATTTTTTAAGGCTGAGTTTTCTACAGCTTATTGACTCTGTCTCTGTCTCCCCCCTCCCTCCTTATTTCTCTGCCTCTTCCCTACATACTTGCAAGAAAGAAAAATCAAACTGCACTTTAATCTATATATATAAAAGCCTAAGTGATTGAATGACCGAAAAACCAAACCACCAGTTGACCGGTTGCTATGACATGCATTGACCACCAAGGGGCAGATGCTCAATGTAGGAGCTTCCCCCTGGTGGTCAGTGTGCTCCCACAGCCAACCTTCTGTGGCCCCTCCCCCCACCAGCCACCTTCCCATGCCTCGATCGGCCCAATCGCCAGCCAGGCCAAGGGACCCACCTGTGCACAAATTCGTGTACCAGGCCTCTAGTATCCTATATAATAAAGAGCTAATATGCTAATTAGACTGGACAGTGGAATGACCTTCTGGAACGACCAGTGGGCGGGGTGTGGGGCTGTGAGGCGAGGCCTCTAGTGTCTATGGATAGATAGATAGATAGATAGATAGATAGATAGATAGATAGATATTGATTTCAGAGAGGAAGGGAGAGGGACATAGAAACATCAATGATGAGAGAGAATCATTCATCAGCCTCTTGCATGCACCCTACTGGGGATAGAGCCTGTAACCCAGGCATGTGCCATGTCTAGGAATTGAACCATGACCTTCTGGTTCATGCATTGACACTCAACCACTGAGCCACACTGGCTGGGCTCAAACTGTTCTTTTTAATATAGAAAATTATACTGTAATCTTTATTAAATATTCATTGAAAGGTTTGAGATTCTAAAACCTGGAGCTAGACTAAATCAAACATTGAGAACTGCATAAAACCTCATTGTACATTATTGTCTTTTAAATGGTTTACTTTGATAGGATTTAAAAAATTATTTATTGATTTGAGAGAGAGCAAGGGAGAGAGAGAGAGACTTATGGTTCCACTTAATTATGTATTCATTAGATGATTCTTAAATGTGACCTGACCAGGGATCAAACCTGCAACTTTGGCATATCAGGACAATGCTCTATCCCAGTGGTTGTCAATCTTCCTAATGCCGCGACCCTTTAATACAGTTCCTCATGTTGCGGTGACCCCCAACCATAAAATTATTTTCATTGCTACTTCATAACTGTAATTTTGCTACTGTTATGAATCGTAATGTAAATATCTGATATGCAGGATGTATTTTCATTGTTACAAATTGAACATAATTAAAGCATAGTGATTAATCACAAAAACAATATGTAATTATATATGTGTTTTCCGATGGTCTTAGGCGACCCCTGTGAAAGGGTCCTTTGACCCCCAAAGGGGTCGCGACCCACAGGTTGAGAACCGCTGCTCTAACCAGTTGCGCTATCTGTCCAGGGCCACCCTAATGGGATTTTGATGATCATAGTTATCAACTGAAAAATTGAGAGATACAAATAATTGTGTCCAGTTCCATTCTAAATTTTATGGCCAAGTTATAGTGCTGGATGGAGTCTGAAAAAAATTATTAAAGTAAACATAGGGCAGCTAGCCTTTTAATATATTTCGTTTACTATAAAACAGTTATGAGACAAATTGTAGGGACCATAATTCTTTCTTCTAAAAAAGATGAGTGAGAGATTAGATTAGATCCCTTAATGACCTGTAGGGATACAGGCTTGGAAGTTCAGATAGAAGCTTTTAATTTTAACCTGCCTTCACATTCTTGATAGAAGGAATATTTCTTCTAAAGAAATTATTAGTATATTTAATATTTTGGAAATGGTCAGTGCCCAAATCATCTCCAGACACATTCAGTTCTCTGGTCCATAGTGTAAAAATGAATTTGGTGTGACAGATCTTGTATGGGTATAAAATGTGATTGAGAAGGAAATATTCAGTTCCTTATCTAATTATGCATCTATTTCATATAAGAATAATTAGTTTTATATAATTTTAACACAGTTAATGTACTGCCAATAGCAACATTGAATCCAAATCAGTGCCAGCCATGGCAAGAAGCCAAAGAGCATTAACTTATGTCAAAGCAAAGACGAGTAGGACTCTGAATTCTAGGTCATTGGTGACTGTTGACAATTAGATTGTCTTTGAGTCATTCTCTGAGCCGGACTCATATTTTTGGCACTAAAATAGAGAGTTTTTCCCTGAGTACACATTTTCTCTATAATTGTTCAGTTTCAAACTGTTTGAACTAGTTTGCTCATGTATCCCGTTGCCTGCTGGACATCTTTAATATTTCATAATGACCTGAGCTTGCACATGTGAAAATCAGAACCTTCATCCCATATAACAAAACAAACACATTTTAAAAACCACACAAAGACAACCTGTTTTGCTTCATCTATTCTATAAGTATTAACAAATTTCTTCTTTGCAACTCTAAAACCAAAATGTCCCTGAAACCCAAACATTTTTTTGGTAACTGTTTGTCAGCAGAACTTGAACCCATTTGCTGTAAAACCCGAGTGAACTGTCAGGAAGCTATTTATGGTCTCTCCTGCTTGACGGGATGTGTCTCGCTACAGAAATAGTACTGAATTTTGATGACAGGTACTGTCCCAGGCCCTGCTGGGGATACACTGTTTGTTATATTGGGTATGTGAACCATATCATCCTTCTAACACCCAAAATATTCTCAATTTTAAAACACATCTGGCTCCGTGCTCCCCCAATTCTTCTTCCACTTCTACTGCCCTAGTTGAGGGTCTCATTAACTCTTGACTGGGGTACCAAAACCACCTGATATCTCAAAGCTACCGGATACCGCAAAGGATACTCAGATCCATCCTCAGCTGAACCCCCAAGATGATGATCTCTTTAGAGATGGAAACTGGAACACTTTCTGTGGCTTCCAGGATAGAGCCTGCTGCCCTTAAAATGGTCCCACCCAGGATCTGACCCTTGTTTACTCTGCAAACCAAGTTTTATATTCCACCAACAGATTTCACACTTTTTTTCTGTGTGCTTTTGTTTGTTACTCCCCACTGCTAAGAATGCCATCCATATTATCTACCTCTATAACTTACTGGTTCTTAAGGCTCAACTGAGGTCTTGCCTTATTTAGGAAACTGTACCCACCCACACCTCCACACACATCTGAGCTGAGTGATATGTCCTATGGATACTTCCATAATGTGCTTTACATAGGTGATATCATATAGTCTGCTTTTGCACCTGTGTTTACACACCCACCCACTCACCACCTTCCCAAACCCCCTTTTAGTTTATTTAAAAAGCATTTAAAATCTTCCTTTCCTCTCATCCGACTGTGGAGTAAAACATTGGAGTGAAAGTAGCCCAAGAAAGCAGCGGCATTGGACAGGCAGGATATTGCTCTTTATATGGCAGAGACCACAGGAACTGGGGAGTAGGAAACTTGTTTCACAATACTTAATTAGCCTATTTAATTTGGATTGCTGTTATTTCCATCTCATTCCTTTGAATTCCATGTTATTTTTGTGCCTTTTGGTTCTGTTCCAAGATCTGGGTTTTACCATTTAGAAATGAAAAATTAACTTTGTGATCGAACTGTCTTGCAGCTTTTGTTTATCAATATTCTACAACTGAGTACATTACTAATTGTGACAAGTTTGTGGGGGGCGGGTGGTTGGTGGGCAGCTTTTACTTAAGGAATATAATGTAATTAGACTAGAATAAAACAAGAAAGGCATACAATTCCTAGGAGTCTTCCAACTCCAAATTCCGTTAGTTTTATCTATTGAATAAATATTTCTCAGATTCATCTACTTTCCTCCATTACTATTACTTCCCTCCATCTCTTGCCTGATCGTTTGCAATGGCCTTCCTACTCGGCTGTCTGGATGTTTTCTGGTAGGGTCCCACACTGCACCCATTGTGATCTTTTCAAAACAGTTGGTCTCTGCCAAAAAAACCTTCATTGCCTTAAGAATGCAATAGCATGGCCTAAGGGCCTGATATGAAATAGGTCCTGCCCACCACACACCTCTCTCATCATAGTTCTTTGCTTTGGCTCTGCTAACCTTTTTTTTATTCCCATGGTTCTCTTGCCTCTACGTCTTTGGAAATGCCATTCCCCCTGCCTTGAACTCTCTTCCCTCCTCTTTTGCCCTATCTAGCTAAAACTCATCTTTCAGCACTTACTATAAATGCAGTTTTTCACTAGCACCCCCACCCCCACCCCACCCCCAACTATGGGTTAGAATAGTGATTTTCAGCTGCAAGGATTTTTTTTTAAAGCATGCAGTACCTGACTATTTAGTCAGGGCACTGACCTGTTTTCCCTTAGATTGTCAAAAAAATGACAACACTTGAATAGGCCAATAACAAATGAGGAAATTGAAGCAAAAATAAAATAAAATAAAATAACATAAATAAAAAAAAATGACAACAGCCAACACAACAATAGCTGTCTGGTATGAATGAATAATAATTATGCCTGTTTTTGTTTTGTTTTTTGTCAGATTAGCAAAAAATATATTTTGTGGTGTGCTGCAGAATTTTAGTGATTAGTTTATTTGTGACATGAGATGAAAAAGGTGGAAAGTCACTGGGTTAGAATGAAGACTGTAACCCAAAGAAAGAAAGTCCTACTTAGTAACTGGGAGTATTAATTTTTTAAAAAATTAAAATTTCTTCACAAAGGAAGCTGACTTTCATATGTGGCTCATAATTTAAAAATTAGATTTAGTTACTAATATTTTTATATTTTATCAATTAACACTAGTTAATATTTACTGTCATAGTAAGTATCAGTCCTCATTTACTATTGAGCACTTATATGCCAGGTATATTTTAAGCGACTTGCATGAATTAATCACTTAGTCTTCGGAGAACCCTACAAGGCATATGCTATTTCTCTCCCTATTTTAGAGAGAGGAAAACTGAGAAATGAAGTAATTTGCTTCTATTACAAGGTTGGTGAAATGTCAGAGCCAATATTAAAATCTAAGCAATCTGATTCTGTACTTGTATCCTATTTATATGTAAATAAAATGAAATAGGATTATTGAAAGGCTTATAATACCCACGGCAACAAAAATCCAGTCAATGCTCATCTCCCCTAGTCTGCTGACTAAAGGCAACCACTTTGACACTTTAAGATTGGTTTCTTCCAATATTTACCTTTTGAAATAACATGCTTATACTACTATTTCTTAATTTATCAATATTTGACATTATGGTAGATAACGTCATTTTTGTAGATAAATATTTAGCTCTTTCACACACATACCCCCTGCCAATATAATTCTCACATTCTTTCTTTTAGTATGCATTTTAGTATTTATTATGGTATAAATATTGTTCCCTGCTGAGCTAAGTGTATTAGGAGTATGGTTCCTTACTTGTAGATATGTTTTTTTATCCTGGAATTAATAATTAACTAATTTAAGAAAAATAAATTTGTTTTGTTTTTCAATATGTCAATTTTTATTGCTATACTTCCACATCTCAGTTTGATTTTTCCACATAATTGAATCTATCAGGTATATGGGCCCCTTGCTGGAGCCATCTGTCTGTCCTCTTGTTCCAGTTGTACTGTTGCTTTCTAGGCTTATTCCATAGCTGTCGTCTGGGATTTCTCTTTGCTGACATTTCCTTTGGAGTCTCTGTTTCTTAGATACTATGGCTTTTGTTGTTTATTTACTCCCTCATTTGGATGGAACATATTCCCCGGTAGCTTTCTGACAAATGCTAAATGGAATTAAGAAATTTGAGATACTGCTTGTCAGAAAATCTTCATGTTACCTTTACATTTTCTTTTCTCATTAATGTATTACTATCTTTTTAAGTAGTTCCTCTGTTCACCTGATTTAAAGTTTTTTAAAAAGTAAGGAAGGGTATATTTCTTTCAAACTGCCCTCTGATACTCATATTTTCTCTCTGGAGGCAACCAATGCTATCTTTTAAAATATAAAAACAATATGCATATATTTTCTCTCTTTTTAAAAAGCAAATAAATTTTGCTTTTTTCCCCATTTAACTTATTTTGGAGAAAACTTATCAGTATATAAAGTAGCTTCTTTGTTTTTATCTTAGCATAATATTCCACCATATCATAACTTATTAAGTTTCATATTGTTGCTAGTAGAGTGATAGATTGTTTCAACCTTTTGATATTCAAACAGTGCTTTAATGTGTAAGTTTACAGGCCATCATTTCACTTGTGTACAAGCATATCGGTAGGGTAAATCTCTAGAAGTTATTCTCACACCTGATACATTGATGGGGAATTGAGACCTTTCACATTGATGATTCCTAGTCAAATGGGATAAGGGTATAAGGATAAAAAACACACACCCAATAGCCAATACCTGATGGCACAGTGGGCCCTTCTGGAGGACAATAGTGGAGAGAGGGTTTTCATTGAGCTTTTTGACCATGGCCTTTATTTTTTCAGATATGGCTCATCTTTTTGAATTGGATAACACTTGTTTCTATTGTTACTTCAATTTCCTTCTGATAGTCTTTGTCCTCTATCATCACCTTCTGTACTGTTCATGGCCTCTTGTCCTTATTTTAGCTCTGGTTCTTCCTCTGAAAATAATCCAGAACAGAGAGAGCATTCCATTATCTGGTCCTTTTCAATAAGTCAAAAACCCATCCTTAACACACTTTGCAATTTAACCACCTCCCCAGACTCCCATTGATTCATTTGCTGAGTTCAGCTAACTCTACCTCCTAAATCTCTTCCCAAGCTCCCACACCCCTTCCTGTCATCTCTTGCCTGGATTATTCTTAATAGTCTCCTAACTGCCTCTAGACTCCTTTCTCTTCCCCTAGCCCCCTAATCCATATTCAGCAAAGCTTCAAGAATAATCTTTCCAAATTTCTGTTCTTATTAGGTCCTTTCCCTGCTTAAACTCCATCTAGGCCTCTCCCCTTTGCCTAAAGAATTAAGTACAAATCCGATACAATTAGGTACCCCTCCCTTTTTTCTTTTGTACCTACTACAATTCCTGTCTTATAGCAGAGTTGTAATACATATTTGTTAAAACAACTAAACAACCAAAGTTGGTTTCCCTATACTTTAGTGTTTTTCCCCTCTTCCTTTTTTTATGTGGAGCCTGGCATTAAGCATATGTCTCATAGACCTCACTGTGGGTTAATTGTCTATGTATGGTCCTGAGGACAATTACTGAAGGGCACCTTTTGAAAGAGGAATGTAAGTTTAGGCTAACACTGTTTTTTTTTTTTTTTTTCCAACTGAAACATATATTAAAAAGGTCTTTTCGTACTTTCACCATGAGGAGTGAGTAATTTCAGATGGTAATTGTATAAGTGGAGTGATATTGTGTGCTTCACATTAGGCACATATATAGCCTAATCATAAAGACAGACATTGCTTTTATGAACAGTGTTTGTGGAGAATTAATTTTGTTCTTTCACATCTGGGGTTTTAGCAGCTAACAGAGAAAGGAAGGGGTAAGTATAGGTAACCATATCAATATTGATGTTGAAGTCTTTTTGAATTTCTAGACTGGGGGTTGGAAAACTGCACCCTTGGGCCCCTGGTTTTGTAAACACAAACACAATTTTATTGGAACCAGCTATTTTCATTCATTTATGTATTATCTATGGCTACTTTGGCATCAGAAAAATTGACTTGAATAGTTGCAAAAGGGCCCACCAAGAAAAAAAATACTATTTAGCCCTTTATAGAAAGTTTGGGGACACCTGTTCTAGAGGGAAATGGAAGTTGAGAGGTGGAGGATAAATGAATTGTGGATAAACCTGTAGCTAGGTGAGAGCAAAGTGATAGCTATGGATCAAGCAGTCTTATTCTCTTGCTTCCCCACTCACCTATCCTTAGTATTTTGGGACCTCAAAGGAAGAAGGAAGGGACAGAAATTATTTTACTACTTGGGAGTGCTTGGACTCCTTCATAAACATCTGACTAGATTTATTGTGGGCATACCCACTTCCAACTATATTCCATGACAAGACCTAGACACTCCCTTCACTGAGGTTTTGAGAAAAGCAGTGAGGGGAGCCCCTGCATCAGTGCAGAAGACATCTATGATTGCTCTCCTTTGTAGGCCATTGAGATTGGCTCCCTGATTTCAGCAGGAGCCAAGTGACAGCACTTAAACTCCAGGGACAAAGTAGGTACATAGACAATAATGGAAAGCAGAGACATAGACGTAATCAGAAGGTATTGGCTCACAAATGGTTTTGGTAGATAAGGTAATGTCTTTGGCAGAGTTCTAGTGGTAACTAATAAATGAAATAGATGGGCAGAATTACAGTATCACTTTGTGTATAGAACAGGAAAACTGTAGGTCTGCTAGCAAAAATGTTGATTTTAGTTGATGCAGTTGAGAGTCACAACCTCTCACCCAGTTGCCAACCATAAGACATATAGTGGACAAGATGACACACTGTGGACGTCAGCTGCTTTCCCCAGCTACTCCAGGGCTTGTTCAGTGGGCCCATAAGCATGGCCATGGTGGCAGGAGGGGAGGCTATGTATGCATAGGCTAAGCAACATGGACTTCCTCTTTCTACAGGTGACCTGGCTAGCACTACTGCCAAGTTCCTGATCTGCAGAAACCAACACTGAGTGCCTAGGGGTACCAGCCAGCCACTGGAGCAGGTTGATTATATTTGATTTCTTAACACCATTGAGCGAGCAGAGATTTGTCCTCATTAGAATAGATAGGTAAATATTCCAGATATGGATTTGCCCTTCCTGCCAGCACCAACATCTATGGACTCACAGAATGCCTGAGGCCAGGGTAAATACAGAATGGGTAGTGGAAGAAGGAAGCCATAGATGCCAATTATGGCCTGATGGCCAACTAGATAAATGAGAATTGTAGTAGCTTTGCACATTTTCCCTTTGCTTTATGTGTGTGTGTGTGTGTGTGTGTGTGTGTGTGTTGTGTTTCTTTTTATATGCTAACACTTTTCTTAACTCCTTCCCCTTTTCTTTTAAAAACATATTACATAGGTGTTAGAGATTAAATTTACAACTTAGTCTTTAGGTAACAGAATATAAGTGGGACTGACATAGAATTTGAGAAGTAATTCACATATAGCCACAGCAATGACTACAATGGCTGTTGGCTCTGCGTCTTTTCATTTTGAGGTATCCTCTTCACTGTAAGAAGGATGCTTCGTCTTGTTAGGTGGGATGTGGAACTGTTTTGTTATTGTACAGGAGTTCAAGTATTTGGGAAAGTGTGCATATGGAGGCTGAGTAGTCACAAGGGTGAACAATGCTGTTCAGTTTATTGTTTCTCAACTCCAAATGCGTTCTATTTGCCACTTGGTAATAATGGAGCTGGGCCCTGTAAATATTGCTCTTTTGCTGGCTGCCACAATGGTGGGAAGGGGCTTTTCTTCTTGGTTTCAGAGTGGCTCACTGGCGAGACTCTTGCTGGCCTATCTTCTTCTCTACTACTCAGTCCCTTCCTCTCCCCACCAGTGTTCTCCAGTCTAAGTAATTGCATTCTCTAGAGTCGACATCTGCCTGCCCCCGCCCGCCCTTTCTCCAGAGCTTGACTTGGGCAGCAGTGATGTTATATCCTGGGGCCACAGACATCATGGACCTATTCTCTAGCCCAGGTCACTGTTCCCCACACTCTTTTTTAAAAATATATTTTGTTAATTGATTTCAAAGAGGAAGGGAGAAAGAGAGAGAGATAGAAACATCCATGATGAAAGAGAATCATTGATGGCTGCCTCCTGCACACCCCCTACTGGGGACTGAGCCCACAACCCAGGCATGTGCCCTTGACTGGAATCGAATTCAAGACCGTTCAGTCTGAAGGCTGATGCTCTATCCTCCCAGTAGGGCCCTCATACTCTTTCTTTAACCCCACACATGTGCACACTGGGGACCCCACAAGACTGGGTGTCTAGGGAGCTGGCTGCTCAGCTTTTATCCCAGGTGCCAGCCTGGAGCTATGTTGGCCCAAGATGCATATGCAAGTGCACTAGATTCCTGCAGAGGACAGCTTCTTAACTCCAGTTTCCACCAGTAGCTAGCAGTTTTCCTCAGCACCACCTCGCCAGTCCTAGGATTTGACAACTCCCTGTGAAGGGCTCCTTCCAAGACTCCAGGAGGCAGACTTCTGACAAGTCTCACCAAGTGAGGCACCTCAGTGACTTTTCCACTGTCAGGGAACCAACACCATGCCTTCTCTGTAGAGACCTCTAGATCTCAGCCCTGGGGAGGGGAAAGCTCTTCCTTGGCCCTCATCTCAGCCTTAGGGGTAGTGGTGGGCCCTTATATCCAGTTCTGTATTCTTTAGAATTTCTTTAACTCTCACTAGCCAGTTCCATTCCCCTAACCCCTAACTAATAATAGATTAAACTTTCCTTGCTCAAATCACTATGCAATTTCTGTGTCCTTACTAATCTAAAAGCCATCAACTATGCTTGCAATATAACTAGTTAGATGGACAAATCTTTTTAAAATGCAGTGCTTCTGCCTGGGGGGAAATATTTATTAAGTGAATAGTCTGTGGAACCACGCCAATCACCTCAAAATTCCTCTACTCTCTAATACGTCATATATAATCAATATATATCTTTCCTATGTTATGTGAAATTCATTCGCAGGTACAGAGGTAGCAGGAGAGAGTATGTGAGTTCCCCTTCTAACCCCTCGCCCCACCCTCCATGGGTAGTGTAACTCCATAATTCCTTTCTTGCACCAAACTGTAGAATTGACTGGTCCACAAATCAAGATCTGTCTTCAACCTTTCACCTTCAAAGATGTTTATCTGACCAGGTGTAGCAGTGGATGTCTCACCATGTCCTTCTGTTTAATAAAACCTGTGCCTCATAATTGCTGGAGGTTAAACTCTGGCAGTAGGCTTTTTGTCTCATAATCTAAAGAAACCTTTGTTCAAAAAATCATCCTATTTTATGACAAGTATGTGCCTTAGGTTTCTGCTGGTGGCATTTTCCAGCCATCTGGAACAACTCTGCTTTGTCTTTAGCCGGGGATCTTTGAGGTATGTCTGCATGTGGCTATCTCAACACAGTTTGCTTTGCATCATTGTTTGTCCCTTGTCATGCATCCATAAATCACTTCATGCTCAGAAGAATTGCTGGCAAGAATGTGAATGAACATGGACTTACACATAATCAAAACTAACAAACTGCAGTAGCAAATCACCATGAAACTTGACTCCACCAAAAAATATAAGCAGAAATCGCTTCCTGCCACTTCTCCATTCCCTAACATTTCACCAGCAGATAACATTTCTGCCCAAGCATTTAAGGGTTTATTATCAGGGCCAGTTCTTGTTTTTTTGTTTAGTTTTCAAATTTAATTTTTTCTAGGTTTGAAAAACTGTTGCATGATATTCCTTACTCAGTTAGTGAATCCAGATGATAATCTGTGGCAAAGATTTAATGAGTATTAATTCACAGTAGTGTACTTTTAAAAATTTACCAGCTATGCTAGGGTTTGGGGATGTAATTTTGTAATTTCTTGCTTGGTGTGGTTACCTTTAACTTTTTACAGCACGCTTTAACTCGGTATCAAGCAAGTTTCATACACCAATTAGGCACTGTGCCCATTAAAATCAATTGGAACCAGACCTTAAGTCCCTGGAGCTGTAAAGTTTTATTATCACAAATACAGAAACAAGAAATGGAAAGAATCACTATCCTCTTATTTTATTAAATGGTACCTTCACATGCAGTTATGAAGTGTTCTGCTTTTCACTGCATTAGAAGATTGCTTCAGTTGGAATTTTAAACCAACATTCTTGCAATGTGTGCTTTTCCACCTGGAGGGACAACCACAGCTATGAAGATGGATCTTATCTTGATATATCTCCACCTGTTTGTATTTAAACAGCATCCCCAGGTGCTTCATTGTCACATTAAAGTTTGAGAAGCTATAGCCTAGATAACTGGAAGCCACAGCTTTGTAGTTAGATTATTTTAATTTGTGAGATTTCAGTTTTTTTCTGTTGAGATGAAAGCAAATTTTTTTCTTTCTTTTTAAAAATGCGTTTTTATTATTTTAAAGAGAGAGGAAGGAAGAGGGAAGGAGAGAGAAACATCAACATGGCTGTCTCCTGCATGCTCCCTACTGGGGACTGAGCCAAAACTGGATATGTGCCCTGACTGGGAATGGAAACGGCAACCCTCTGTGGACAGGACAATGCTCAACCAGCCACATTGGCCAGGGCAAGATGAAAGCATATTTTACCCCTAAGAATAATCCATTGATTTTTAACCCAGTCTTATAGACATAGAGTCATGCATATTGTTTTAGCCTTTCAGAGTATCATTTTGTGGATATTTTTATTTATTATTAATGCCTTTTTGTAAGGCCTACATGCATAGTAGGATATAGATATATTAACATATATATATATATATATATATATATATATATATATATATATATATATATATAGAGAGAGAGAGAGAGAGAGAGAGAGAGACCCCAGAAGGTCTCTGAGTTTTTTTTATTAAATTTATTGGGGTGACATTGTTTAATATAATCATACTAGAGGCCCGGTGCACAAAAATTTGTGCACTCGGGGGGGGGGGGAAGGGGGGATCCCTCAGCCTGGCCTGTGCCCTCTCGCAGCCTGGGACACCTCGGGAGATAACGACCTGCTGGCTTAGGCCTGCTCCCGGGTGGCAGAGGGCAGGCCCAATCCCTAGGTGCAGCCCCTTGTCGGGCTCAGAGCAGGGCGGATCAGGGGGTTGGGGCGCCACCCTCTATCACCCACAGAGCAGGGCCGATCAGGGGGTTGAGGCACCGCCACTGTCACACTCAGGGCAGGGCCTGTGGGGGGTGGGGGGGGGTTGGGGCGCCACACCCTGTCACACACAGAACAGGGCCAATCAGGGGGTTGAGGCACCGCACCTGTCACACACAGAGCCGCAGGGCGATCAGGGGGTTGGGGAGCTCCCCCCTACCAGGCACAGAGCAGGGCTGATCAGGGGGTTGGGGCGCCTTCCCCTGTCATGAACAGAGCAGGGCCGATAGGGAGGTTGTGGCCCCGCCCCCTGTCACACACAGAGCCGCAGGGCGATCAGGGGGTTTGGGTGCTGCCCCCTGTCATGCTGATCCCGGTACCGGGAGGCCTCGTGGCTCCGCTGATCCCGGTGCTGAGAGGCATATTACCCTTTTACTATATAGGATAGAGGCCTGGTGCATGGGTGTGGTTGGCTGGTTTGCCCTGAAGGGTGTCCTGGATCAGGGTTGGGGTCCCCACTGGGGTGCCTGGCCAGCCTGGGTGAGGGGATGAGGGCTGTTTGCAGCTGGTCACACACCCCTCAGGGTGGGGGTCCCCACTGGGGTGCCTGGCCAGCCTGGATGAGGGGATGATGGCTGTTTGCAGCTGGTCACACACCCTTCAGAGTGGGGGTCCCCACTGGGGTGCCTGGCCAGTCTGGGTGAGGGGCTGAGGAGCTGAGGGCTGTTTTCAGGCTGGGACTGAAGCTCCCAACTGCTCCTTTTTTTCTTTTTTTTTTTTATTCTGGGCCAGCTTTAGCTCCGAGGCTTGGCTCCAGCTCTGAGGCTTCAGCTGCTGAAAACAGGTATCTGGTTTGTTTCGGTTCTATAATCGAAACAATGTATAACTCCAGCTCTGAGATCCCAACTCTCTGAAAGCTGGTTTCTGGGGTTTTGTTTAGCTTCTATATTTGTGACAATGTTTTTTAAACTGCAAGCTCAGAGGCCGGCAAGGCAGGCGGGGAACGTTGGAATCCTCCGTCACTGAAGCAAGCAAGCCTCATGTTCAGTTTAAGCTGCCTGGCTGCCGGCCGCCATCTTGGCTGGCAGTTAATTTGCATATCTCACTGATTAGCCAATGGGAAGGGTAGTGGTCGTACGCCAATTACCATGTTTCTCTTTTATTAGATAGGATAGGTTTCAGGTGTGGGTTTCTGTGTTTCAAGATCTGTATATTGCATTTTGTGCCCACCACCTAAGTCATTTTTTTTCTATATTTTAGAATTTTATATGGATTTCTAATTTAGAAAATTTAATTTTTTCTAGGTTTAAAAAACTATTTCATGATATTCCTTTCTCTTTTTCTGTGAGTTAGATATTTTATAATTAGCAAATAGCCATTTTGGATTGCTATACGTAAAGGGTTTAGAAAACAAGGATGACAAACCCTTCATATGTTAATCATTTCTAATATGTAAATATAACATTATATTTGACTTTGTTGTTGTGCTGATTTTATTTTCAAGCCTCAAACTTCTGAGTCCAATTGAAAATTGATTCTAGGTGAGATTTGTTTTGTTTTAATGGCTATTTAAACATAGGTCTTCAAATTTGTCAAGAAGCATTGTTTAGGAACATGGCATTATTCCCAGGAATAGGAATTAAGAGTCCTGGTTTTGTTTTACTTATGATTTTATTGTGTGTGTTTTGGATTATTTGTTTTATTGTTCAAAGCCTCAGGTTTTCTATCTTTGTGATTGGAACAAAATATTAGAAAAATGATTTTACAGCCTCGTAATTTGCAATAAAACTTCAATGCTTCAATTATATCAGCCATAATTCCTGAAACTGTTCCAGAAACTTTGACTCATTCTTGCTTTGGTTTTTAAATTTTCTCCCCATGTCAAAATAACTTTTACTCAGTTTATGCCGGGAGCCGGTCCATCCTTGCTGTTTAAAGGGACCTGGCATATATGGCATACGGTTCTTAATATGTTTGCTCACCTTCTTGGCGCTGTGTTTTAACCAAGGTCACCTCTCAGAGAAAGGTTGAATCCCCAGGTAGGGATTTTCCCCTGAAGTTAGGGAGGGAATAAAACCCCTCAACTAAGTGCCAGGCGGGTAATTAATCCCTTTAACTACGAACAATCATGCTTAAACTACATAATCTTTTCTCCCTGGAATGGAGATAAGAAATGCCCTAACCTTTGTAATAGAGATTGATAGGATTGAATCAACTGGTATAAATACAGTTGTAACAAGACAGAAACACTCAGAACTCAGAACACAGAACTCATGAGACAGAACTCAGAATCTAGAGACAGACACAGAACTTAGAACAGAATCAAGAAGACAGAACCTACACAGAACCTACAGACAGAAGAACTTCACTAGAGACCCTAACAAGAGAACCCGGCTATGATGATCAACTGAACGCTGTCTCTGTGTCATTCCTTCTTCGCCGACTCCGTCCACACCTTTGGGGACCCCTGGACCTGCTGGGGTTGGACCCCGGCAAGTTTATATCAAGCATTTGTTTTAAAAAACCTGATTTTGAAGTATTAGGAATTAATAATGAGGTTATCTTTGGATGGATACATTCCTTTCTGTATCAGGTGCTAGTTTTGATTTGCCAAAAATTAGACCAGTAATTTTTAAGCCTAGCTGCTCTTTGGAATTTTCTGGATAGCCTAAAATAACAAAATCAGAGCCTAGGCCCTGCTTCTAGAATAATTAAGTGAAACTCTCTAGAAGTAAGGCCTAAGGTACTGCCTATTTAAAGATCTTTCCACTAATGTTTATTCAGAGCTGAGGACCATTGATGGAGATGCTTAATGTTGAGTGTAGTTTTCATTAATGGAAGCCTGGATATTGCACATTAGCAGCAAAGGACAGAAAAGTCATACAAAATCCCTGGAGAACCAATGTTGAAATCTTTTATGTGATCAGCAATTGATATAAGAAGACTATTCTTTTCAGAAATAATCTGAAAAGAACAAAGCATCATGTTCTACTTTTAGTAGAGCAACTAAAAGGGCTCAGTATCTTAACACCTATTTTTCAAGATCTAAAACCTCATCCTCAATCTTTCTTTCCCCAAACATGCTCTTAAAACAGAAAAAAAAAGAAAGAAAAGAAAGAAAGAAACAAAATCACAAAACTCATTTGCCCTGAAATACTTACCTGAGGTGATATGAGGCTATTTGTACTTTTTTTTTTTTTTTTTACCTAGGTTATTCCCTAATTTCCTGACATCTAGGGTATCAGTTCTTGACTTTTAAAGACCCTTTTTTCAGATAACTTCAGTTAAAAGTTCAGGATTTTACATCAGACCTGAGTTTGAACATGGTTGGGAAAAATGCTACTCCTCCACTTGAAATTACCTTGGCCAAACTGCTTAATCTATTTGACTGTCATTGTCAGTAAAATGGGAATAACATAAATTTACAGAACCATTGAAAGACTGTATTAGGATTTATGTAGTAAGTGTTAAAGTATCAGGGACTTAACATTTAACAAAAGTTAACTATTTTTTTAAATTATTTCTAATAATAAATTAAATCTTGGTCCTCCTTCTCTTCTCCAATCAACAAACATTTATTGGGTGCCCACTATGTCACCAACATAGAAAAACAACCATGAGTAAGGGAGCCACTCTTCATGAACTTTCCTTCATTCCTGCATTAGAGACATCCTAAACTAAACCTACTATTTGAGTGACTCCCTTAGATAAACATATTCACACAGTGATAGGATTATTGTCCTATCGATGAAGAACTCCTTTAGTTTATAATTTATTCCTAAAAAAAAATAACTCTTCCAACTACTTCATTAATTCCATTTTTTTTTTACTAATTCCCCACCCTAGCCACAAATAAGATTTCTGGCATAAAATGTTTTAGGAAAAGTATCACTACTGTAGAAGAATCTAGTTCTGTCATCTCCCTCTTCTCTGTGATTTCTCTGGACTCTCATTGGTTCTCTGTTGTGTTAAAACATTCTTAGGAGACTATCTTATTCCCTTTCTGATTTTTAAATCTAGCTTACCTTTGGCTACTTAAGAAATCTGGTATCACTAAATAGCACTCCAAAAGGGGATTTTTAGTGCTTCTCCCAGATACTGAAAGGAGGGTGAACATAGGTTGATTTATATCCATGTCTGTTGTCAAGCTGTGGTTAGAGAAAGGTGATTAGGTTGTATTTCATAGGTCGGGGACTATAAAATAACATTTTGGTTATCCCAAATATTTTTCTCATCTTTATCTTTCTGGAAACTCTTAGGTCAGGTGGTTGCCCTGTTAGTCTGAAAGCATCTGGATTCTAAGCCTTAGAATCTTGGGGGCATAACTACAACTAGTCTATTGTATTCTCTTCCAAGGTTCATTCCTGGGTTTGCACTAAAGCTTGTTGGACCAGGTCTAGTAAAATTTATTTTTAAAGGCCAACTAGCTGTCAAGCGATTATCATCTCTCAAGGATAAGATGCAGATTGTAAAAAATCTAAATTTACCTGACACGGACACTTTATCTGCTAATGTATTTTTACTTGACTCCCCATTTGTTTTCCTTATTTTCCTGGGTCTTTTTTTCCCTCCCACCCCTTAAATATATACTATAGGTGAACTCTTCTGTACCCTGACACTGACTCTCAAATTTTCATCTCTAGCACAGAGCTTTTCCCTGATTTTCAGTCCCATATATGTTTTTTGCTTATGGGAACTCACTGGGAAGTCCTACCAGCATATAAAATTTGTCATGTCCAAAATTAAAGAAATTATATCCCTAATTCCCATCCCAAATCAATCCTTCCTTTGTTAATGTCATCACTTGACCCACATACCTCCCATTCTTCTCTCTCTCTCTCACCAGGTCCTACTTAATACCACTTACTAGTACAGGGCATATTTTTTTTAAAAAATATATATGTTTTGATTGATTTTAGAGAAAGAGGAAGGGAGGGAGAGGGAGAGAGAGAGAGAAAGAAAGATAAATATTGATTGGTTACCTCCTGTATGCACCCCGACTGGGGATCGAATCCAAAACCATGAGTATGTGGCCTGACCAGGAATTGAACTGACCACCTTTCAGTGCATGGGATGATGCTCAAGCAACTGAGCCACACTGGCTAGGGTTTCTGAACTCTTTTGAATCAGTCTTCTCCATCCTTCCTGATCTCTTAATTTTTTTTGTATCTATCAATTTTACTGGCACTAAGAAACTGATTGTTCTAAAGCATAAATGTGATTATAACCCTTCCTTAAAATATCCAGTTCTTTTTTATTCATTCTATTCAGGACAAATTGGTAGATTCCAAATTATCTTTGTTAACTTGCCTTTAACTGACCTTCCAGCCTCACCTCCTACCATTTCAAACCTGTGCTTTCCCTTTCTGCTGTACTCAGGATTGACCATGGCTTTTCATGCCTTTGTATCGGCCATTCCCTCTCTCTCCTCTCTGTTGTCCACCTGCCTACAATTTGCTTATCTTCAAGATCCTGCTCAGCAGTGTCATCTCTGGGAAATTTCCTCCAACATTTCTCTTTACCCTCCATGTTGCTTTCACAGTCTCTTGTGATAGCACATGTCATGCTGCTTTCTTGTTGCCTGTTGACATGCCATGTCTTTGCTCCTTAAAGGTAAGAGGCATCTTTAATTTTATAGTCTCAGCTTAACAAAACAGTTGACATAAGACATTACACAACAATTGTGTGGCTCTCAAACTCCTTATATTGTGTCTTCAAACCATGTATAAAGCTTAGGAGGGCATTTACTCTTTACTTGAGGCTCTTGAAATAACCAAAGCTCAGAAATATTGGCATCTCATTTTCATGGGCATATACGTCATTAGTTGAGGTATTTTCTGGAACTAGTATCCATTTCATACTAAAAAAAATAATTTAGAGCAGTCCAATTAGAAATAGTATATACAATTAAGTATGCAAGTTCTGGCATTTTTGTTTATTCAGTTTAAAATGTCTTGCTAAAGACCAGAGACTCCATCTTTGAACTTAGTTTTCTTATTTTAAATTTAATAATAACTTTGGAAGATAAAGGGAATAAAATGTCAAAGTTAGTTTTCACTTCTATAAATGATATTTTCCTTAAAATATGTTTATGGAGGACAGGTCTTACCCCTACAAATTACTTGAATAATTATAATGGTGCATGGTATGTAATTGTGTACTAAAACCCTTTCACATTACCTTTTTTTTTTTTTTTTTTAAAGCACCATGAAGAAAATAAACCCTCACTGTGATTCAGCCTGTCATAGATGCCCTTTTTCTCCCCCTCCTTTCTTTTGCTCCCGGTGGCCTATATTAGGTTTTAGTAAACATGTTGCTCTGTTTTTAGGGTCAAGAGCAAGCAGTATTTTATCAGGCCAAATGCTGCTTTTATAATTTGATGATCTCTGTTGCCTCTTTAGAGATACTACAAGTAAAGCTTGATGCATTTTTTTTTTCCTACTAGATTTTTGTATTTTGTGTGATGTACTTTTGTATTTGAAAATGGCTATTTTATAACAACCGATGCTCTTAATGTTCTAGTCTTAATTGGTTTTGTCAGAATTCAAAGTACTGTCAGGTCAGCAAATCTGCAAGAATGTGTTTACTTGTTGGTGATGCTGCTTTTTAATATTAATTTGTTTAGTTGGAGTAAAGGTTCATAGGTTATGGGCAAACTTCATAAAATAAAAAGCAATCTTTTGAATGAATGGCTGATAGTACCTGTCAGTATACCTTTGCTTTCTTATGGATTCCCTTTCTTTATAATCAGTTTAATGAAATCCTTTGCCCCCTTGATTATTAAGTTAAGATACCTGTTATTTTAGACTCAAAATATATTTTTAAAAGTAATTTTATGCATATTATATAATAGCTATTTGCCAGAGTTAACAATGTATTTTTTACTGGAGAAAAATACCTAATATTTTATTTACTATTTTTTGTTAATATATTTTTACTAGAGGCCTGGTGCACAACATTTATGCACTGGGGGAGGAGGGGTCTTTCAGCCCAGCCTGCACCCTCTCACAGTCTGGGGCCTCTTGAGGGATGTCTGACTGCCAGCTTAGGGGAGCAGGCCTAAGCTGGCAGTCGGACATCCCCCAAGGGGTTCTTAGCACTACAGCAGAGGCAAGAGAGGCTCCCAGCACCTCTGCTGTGCTTGCCAGCTGTGAGCCTGCTGGCAAGCCCAGCTTCTGGCTGAGCGGCACTCCCCCTGTGGGAACGCACTGACCACCAGGGGGAAGCTCCTACATTGAGCATCTGCCCCCTGGTGGTCAGTGCACATCATAGTGACTGGTTGTTCCACCATTTGGTCAATTTGCATATTAGCCTTTTATTATATAGGATTGATTTCAGAGAGGAAGGGAGAGGGAGAAAGAAATATCAATGATGGGAGACAATCATTGATTGGCTGCCTCCTGCACGCCCCCTACTGGGGACCAAGCCCACAACCTGGGCATATGCCCCTGACTGGAATCGAACCCGGGACCCTTCAGTCCGCAGGCTGATGCACTATCCACTGAGCTAAACCAGCTAGGGTTCTAATATATTTTATAGTCCTAATAGATTGTGGTTAATTGTATTTGTGTTCTTCCAAAAGTATAATTTGCCCCTGGTGGTCAGTGTGCATCATAGCAACTGGTTGTTCTGCCGTTCAGCAGTTTGCATATTACCCTTTTGTTATATATGATAGGAGTATATTGTTTGTAGCTCTTGTTGAGTTGTTGGTTGAATGAGTGAATTGAACCATACTGATAGGAATGAATAGTAACTAATGTCATTTATCATTTCTGTTTATAGGTATTACCATTTAATGAAACCTGCTTGCCAGCAAATCCATGATAAAAAATATAATTAAAAGCGGAAACTATAACTGTTATTTGTCAAGTGACAAGCTTTTAATGTCAGAATGACTCAACTAAAGCGACTAGTGAAATTACATCTTAAAAGACATTTTCATAAAAAGTTCTGGAAGTTTGGTGCAGTAATTTTTTTCTTTATAATATTTTTGATTTTAATGCAAAGAGAAGTAAGTGTTCAACAATCCAAAGAGGAATCAAGGATGGAAAGGAACATGAAAAAGAAACCCAAGATGCTTGATTTAATGCTAGAAGCTGTACACAATATTAAAGACGCAATGCCAAAAATGCAAATAGGAGCACCTGTTAGGCAAAGCATTGATGCTGGTGAGAGACCTTGTTTGCAAGGATATTACACAGCAGCAGAACTGAAGCCGGTTCTTGACCGCCCACCTCAGGATTCTAATGCACCTGGTGCTTCTGGTAGAGCATTCAAAATAATCAGCCTAAGTGTTGAAGAGCAGAAGGAGAAAGAACGGGGAGAAGCACAACACTGTTTTAATGCTTTTGCAAGTGACAGGATTTCTTTACACCGAGACCTTGGACCAGACACTCGACCTCCTGAGTATGTTGAAGAATATTCATTGTCTTCTGTTTATCATCAGGGCTTGCAGGGGAAGGCTGTTAGCTAAGGAAGTTGCTTGTTCTTTAGCCACTCTAAGGGGAAAAGATATCACCAATTATCATTTATTTACTCAGTTTTAATTACTTTTTATTTTTCTTATTGAGGCCAGATAGTCGTATCTATTCCTGGTGCGGCATTGGAGATGTGAAAAGTTATTGTCTTAGAAATTAGAATATTGAATTCTAGATCTGACATCTATAGAATCACAAATAAATTCTTTATTTGAAACACTTTAGTTTCCTCATCTGTTAAGAAAGAAACACAGGACAGTTTTTATGGAAAATATGGGAGTTGTCTCCATTCCTCTGTGTATTACTGTAGAATAGAAATGATTAAAAAGTATGCCAAGACTTTGGAGCTGTTAAATAGCAATATTTTATGAATCAAGTCACAGACTTTGTGGTTACTCTCTGTGCTATAATTATATTTCATTATATTTAAGAATGCCCTGTGTTTCATGACCTGTCTTTTAAGGGACAATATTGTTATAATTAGTAATTCAACTATGATTCCTTTCTCTATAGTTTTGTTGAATAAGTTCTGGTATTATAGATCTGTTTCCCTTCAGCTTCTGAGAAGTCAAGATTGCTTTTTATTGACACGTTACTTACATGCTTATTTCAAGTATATAGTATTTTGATTAAGTTTTCCTCCAGCTTCCTTTATACTGTTTGTCCTTAGTTAATGAACCATTTTGTTATCTTTGAGGTAGTGGTCAAATGCTGTTTGAACTGAAATAGCTAAAATGAATTTCTAGCGCTTTCAGACCATCTATAGATTTGTTAAAGTTCTAAGACAGAAAACTGTAAGCAAGCAGTGCTACATATTTTGCTTTCTGGTTATAATAAAAATATATTTGGAAGTGAACCTAAAGAAAAGGACTTAGGTCTATTGCTTCATTCATATTTTTCTAGATTTATGATCTGATCATAAATACCTGCTCCAACTATGAGTTCCTTAATGTTGAAGTTGTGTAGATTAAATTTCTGTTGCTGTATTATTTTTATTTTAATTTTTAAAATCCTCACCCAAGGATATGTTTTTGAGAGAACGAGAGAGAGAGAGAGGAAGAGAGAGAGGTAGGCATGAGAGAAACATCAATCAATTGCCTCCTGAACTTACCTTACTGGGGATCAAACCCACAGCCTGGGTATGTGCCTTGACTGGGAATCAAACCAGTCATCTTTTAGTGCATGGGCTGATGCCCAACCAACTAAGCCACACCATCCAGGGCTGTCACTGTATTATAATCTGTGTGATTCAAAGTTGGGTTGCTCATCGATATTAAATAAATGTGTAAAGAAATAAATGAATGTCTAACAAATATTTTAGCTGTTATAACAAGGCACAGTTTTGTTATGTTAAGTTAAAACGTAGTATTGCACTTCACTGATCTGGAGAAAGGTCTTGACTGAAAATCAATTCACATCACAAATGAAGAAACATACTTTTTATTCTTTAACATGATAATCAATGCCAGCTCAAGATAAACTTTCCCCCCCAATATAACATTTAAAAATTACAGTAATATTCAATAATGTTCATCATTAAGTAAGTGGGAAATAACTAAGCACGTAAAGAACCTTTTTTTTTTTTTTTTTTTTTGGATAGGCATGGGTACCTATGACTGTGAAGAGTTGGTGAAGACTTAATAATTTGCTACTTTAAAATTAACCTCTATCTGCAAGGAACACATTTTCTGAAGAATTCCTAATCTTTTCTTTGCTCATTAGAAATATAGGTCTAGTTTCTCCCAAAACCAGATGTGACTGATTGAGCACTTTTCTATTTGCCAAATCTTTCAAATGGCTTGATTAGAAATATGCAGTCACTTTGGCAAGTTATTTTAATTTCACTACTTTAAATGACATGTGAAACAGTTTTTAAAGCATAAGTTTAACATGCTAATTGTTTCCAAATAAATGAGGTTTATGAAGTAATATAAAATTTCATTACCACTTGCATTAATGATATGACATGACACTTTTATTTGATATTAGTGGTTATCAGTTAAGCAAATAAAGCCTCGATTAAACCAAGGGAAAGCATTGTAAGATTAAAATGATAACATTTTATTAGTGTGAGTTTTTGTAAAGATTTATACTTTAAATCTTCAAGACCTTTTTGTAATTCTTGATTAATATTACATTAGTTAGTCACATGGCAAATAAATGTAGGGAAACATTTTTTAAAATCTTGAAAATCTCTCCCCAAAATGCTTATAAGACAGGAAATCATAAGGTTTCTTTTTGTGTTAAAAAAAAGAAAATATGGAGTTTTTCATAATTTTTACTTATAGTTTGTTAGCTTATAAACCTTTATGTCTGAAGATACAAGCTTGTATTTAGTTATTTGTTTCTGTGTAATTAAGAGTACTATATAGGATGAGGTAGTTTATGTTTGGATATTATTTTTAATTAGTAGTTTATCCAAAATTCAATTTAGAAATAAGTAACTTGCTTACATCTATCAATGAGGATGAATGTGATTATTTGCTCTGACGATATATGTATATTACACTTTGAAATAACAAATGCACTGGAGAGTAAAATCACTTTCACTCAGTCAATTCCTCTATTTTTTCTATCCGGTGGTGTTGATACCCTCTCAATACTTATTCCCAGTCTATTTTTTTTTTTTTTATCACTACAAATATTCTACCCTAAAGACCTCCTCTTAGAAAAGAATCTAAGACACATACATATTGAGGCCTGGATATAAAAGTGGTTAATGAGAGTTTGTAGGATATCTTTTCCCAGGGTGGCAGTCCCAGGCCTCTCGTACCATACTGGAGGCTCTGGTTTCCCCACTGGCCCTGGCAGAGGGACTAAAGTGCTCTGGGCCCTTATCTCCATGAGTGAATGATTTACTTCCTTTTCTTTGTGTTTGACCAGCACTTGTTCACACACTGTACTTACAGTGCCTTTTGACTGTGTGGGAGATTTTTGTGCTCTGTTGTCTGAAATTATACAACCACTTATGGTTTTTAAGTGAACTTAAAGATAAACTTATTTATTTATCTTTTCCATATGTTCCAGGTTCACTATGTTTGATTTTACAATGTTTTGAAGCCCTCTCCTGCATGTTATTTCATTTGATCTTCACCTCAATGCAATAGGCCAGGGGACTGGAGTCTGTCCAGGTCCTCCCACACCCCAATGCTTCATATGAAGACAGTTTTCACAGAGGAAGACATTGTTATAAAAATGAATCAATTTATAACTTGTTTATAGCTAATGGGTAGCACAGTGCCATTAACCTGTCAAAAATTACTAGTGTTGCTCTCCTTGTGCCTATTGATGTTTCATGTGGTAACAGAGCACAGGACTAATAACATGGATTTAGGACTTTTATTTTAAATTTATAAATGTATTTTTCAAAATATTGAAAGTGCCTTGTCTCATTTAATTAAACAATAGATTGGATTACTGGAGCAAAATCTTTGCTGAATAATGAAAATCATGCATAGCTATGTAGTACACTATTTTCCCCCTATTGGTTCAAATATAGATTAAGTAAATTGATTAAATAAACTTGGAAAATATTACGTACTTAGGAAAGTATCTGATTTAAGATAATCTGTACATATATGAATATTTAATTAAATTGCAGTTTTAAAAATTACAAATAAGAAAAATGTATGATTTCCACAAGGAAGGAGAAAAACTTGATTTTTATTTGACTAATTACAAGTATTTGTCATTTTTATAGGTGGTCTCACTTGTCGGTTATTTTCCTTATTGAAAATGTTATTTTTATGTAAAATTATACTGTTGAAAAGTTTACAATAGCATGTTCTCATCTTTGACATGCAATACATATGAGTGGCCATGATCTAGGTCTTGTAAAGCATTTTGTTTTGCTCTACTTATGTTTATACAGCATTAAGATTATCTTACATAGTAAAAAGTCACAAAAAACTATTCACTACCATTTCTATAGTGATAAAGGTTAAATAATAATTTTGGTAATGGCATAGCTATGATATAAAGTAATAAAATTCATAATTGTTCTTCTACTTTGACTTTTTCTAGATGTATTGAACAAAAATTTAAGCGCTGTCCTCCCCTGCCTACCACCAGTGTCATAATAGTTTTTCATAATGAAGCATGGTCCACGCTGCTTAGAACTGTCCACAGTGTGCTCTATTCTACGCCTGCCATACTGCTGAAGGAAATCATTTTGGTGGATGATGCTAGTGTAGCTGGTAAGAAAGCATATGCAAATTAGCTTGTTTCCCAAGTAAATCCATATGGTGTTGTCCAATGTCTATTGAGTTATATTGTACTCTCAGATGCCATTTCAGAACTTGAATATAATAGTTTGGATGCTATATATGGTGGATGAAAGTAGAATCCAAGGGTGTTGATATTCTAATATTTTGCAGTTCAGAAATGTATAAAACACCATTGTTCATAACTTTGTAGTCTGAAATGTAACACTTATTGTAAGGAATAGTCATGAAGAGCACAGACTTGAGCCTGGTGTCAGACTTGGTGTGAATCCCAGCTCTGGTCCTAACCAGCTATGTGACTTGGGCAAGTTATTTAACCCTCTTTTCCCCTTACCCCCAATGCTTTAGTTTCATTATCTGTAAAGTGGAAAAAATGCCATATCTCATCAAGTTTGTTGTATGATATGTAATTAGTTTATATATCACTAGTTTAAGAAGCTCTCATAGCCAATTAAACTAAGATGCTATTGATTATAAGAAGAATTCAATTGTGCAGTTTATAATTGAGGAAGTACATAAGTAGTATATAATTCTTAGGGTTGTTTTGAAAATTAGATGAGTTAATATAAATAAATGTAATATAAATAAGTAGTTAAAAATTACTGAGTTATCACATCCTGTTTTAGTTTGGCTCTTAAATTTTTCAATATTGTTTGCAAAGTTAGCCACATTCTTTAATACATAGCTACTTAAAATTAAAGTCAAGAGGCACTTACTAAATTACACATTTTAAATTGGAATTGCAAGGCTAATTCGACAAATACTCTAATTTGCTAAATTTTCAAACATTACAAGCATTTTAAATACCAAACAGATATAGATTGTTTCAAGGATTGCGACATTTATTCTTGAATGAATCATAGTTTGGAACCAGATTCTTTAAGGAAAACTTCCAGCCCCAACACTAATTAGCTGTTTACTCATCTGTAAAATGGGGTTGGTATTCTTTCATCAAATCCAAAGCAATATCTGTGGTAAGATAAACCATTCCTTTATGTGTCATGAGAAGAAAAAAAAAGATACTGCAGATTAAGTGACATGTTATCAATTATAAGCTGTACCAAGACTTCAGAAATGGTAATAAGTGAATAAAACATAAATTATTAACCTATTTATTTCTAATATACAATTACTTATTTAATAATTTCTACATATAATTCTAAACCAGTGGTTCCAACCTTTTTTCTGCCATACCCCACCTAAACATCTATATAATCCTGATGCCCCCCCCCCTTCCCCCCCGACATATAATTCTTACTAGAGGCCTGATGCACAAAATTCATGCAAGGGGTTTGGCTGTGGTGGCCGTCTCTGCCTCGGCCCCCACCACCACAGCTTCACCTGGAAGGACGTCCAGAAGGACGTTCGGTTAATTAGCATAGTACGCTTTTATTATTATAGAGTATTCAAAAAATGAACTCCTATTCAGGTGGAGGAAACCTTAAATGCCATTAACTTGGTCTAAACAAGCTTCCAAAGAACATGGCATCCATGAAAGAGAAAAATAAAAGAGCAAAAGGGCAGTTGAAGTACTAAGGAAGAAATCACTAAGAAATTGTTAAAAAAGTAACATGAAGTATATGAAAAAATAGCCAATAAAGTTTCAAAACATAATAGAAAACTGAAATGCATAAATATATCACAATATATATTTATATACTGTAGATGAGGCCCCTAGAACCATAAGAAATGCAAGAGATTCACTGTTAATAATTCATTCTAGAATTGCCTCCCTTAAAAAATCAAATTGCCCCCCGGTGGAGTGTGTGCCCCACGTTAGGGACCACTGTTCTAAACACTCCTGTGGTTTCAAAACAAAATCTCAGTGAATTGCAGTTCTGTTCTCAATTTACATTAACATCTATGTGGAATCAGGTTGCTTATCACCTGGGGATTTTTTGCTTGGATGTGAGACATATTTACCAGATGGCAAAGTTTTTATAAAATACGTTTTTATTGATTTTTAGAGAGATAGGAAAGGAGAAGGAGAAGGGAGAGATTGAAACATCAAACAGCTGCCACCTACATACTCCCTGGTGATCGAGCCCACAACCCCAGGCAGGTGTTCTGACTGGGAATTGAACCATGACCTCCTGGTTCATAGGTTGATGCTCCACCACTGAGACATACCGGCTGGGCCAAATGCGGAAGCTTTATAATTCAAGTCCCCTACCTACAGTTAAGCGCTTTATGCAGATCTCTGATTTGAATCTTTAATCCTCTTACCCAGGCGACTTTACCGCTCAGTTGTAATCAACCAATTTATTTACTGCTTGATCTGTTCTGAATTCTTCTTATCCTTACGGTTTGGACTGCAGCCCATGGAGTTTAAAGTGACATCTGATTAACTTCTGCATACTTCATATGTGTTAGCTTTAAAAAACAACAACCACTTATCTTAGAAATCTTTCCCTCTTTGTTTTCTTGAACTTGATTCACAGATAATTCTTATTTTGCTTGATTTTTCAAGTAGTGAAGCAATAGGGGAACAGTAAGGCTACTTCTCAAAAGTCTTCAGTTGAAGGAAACTTTATTATTTAATTGCACAAAGAACATTAATAGAAGTAAAGGAAATAAAAATGAAAAGTGACATCTATTCATAATCTTCCTGTTTCAGTTATTTTAATCTTTTCCTCTTTTAATCATTATCTACTATAGAACGTTTATCTAATTATACCCATGTCATAAATCCAGTTTTGAAATTAGACATGTCACAGAACATTATTAGCTCATTTATTTTGCCTTCAAAATTTTATTTTTAATGACAGTTATGGACTAGATGCATTTTATGTAACCATTCACCTTTATTCACCTCATTGTTATTCTATATTACACTGTAATAAATATCCTTGCACTTCTGTTTTTCTTCTTTTGAATTATATCTTCAGATAAGTTAGAAGTAGAATTGCTTGATCAAAAGGGTGTGAATATTTTTATAATTCTCTATAGCAATTAAGGATATATTTGGGTTTTCTTGGCAAAGGCTATCTTTGCATATTAATATAATTCATCTTATCGAGTCAAAGAGCTGTCTAGTAAATACCCACTGTGGAAAAATGTGTCCCTACTTGCTGTAAGTAGCTTGTGAAGTAGAAACCACAATCCCTGATTTCATCTGGCTTAGGGAAAAGCAGCAGAAGTATGCCATAATCAAATAACAGATGTAAAGGGTGTCCCAAAATTCACACAAGAAGTAATTTTGATAGAAAACACAGGTTTATAATTAAAAATTGTAATTTTTTTTACTGATTCATAAAATATACAGTATAGGGTTATGTATGGAATAGCATATCGGGTAAATGGCCTCCACGGCTTTGCTGGCACATACGCACTCTTGTTGAAATTTTATCATGTCGTGATAGCGAGCACCATTAACCGTTATCGCCTGAGCAGCCCCATTTTCGAAGAATAATGGTCCGAGGATGCCTCCAGCCCAAAATCTGCACCAAACAGTGACACGTTGGGGATGCATTTGTTTCTCAACAATCACTCCTGGATTTTCTGAGCCCCAAATGCGACAATTTTGTCGATTAACTAAGCCATCAAGATGAAAATGAGCCTCATTGCTGAAGATGATTTTGTTTGAAAAATCAGCATCCACTTGTTGTTGTTCCATAATCCATTCAACGAACTCCATTCGCTGTGCGTGGTCAGTAGGCTTCAGTTCTTGAGTCAGTTGAACTCTGTAAGCATGAAGATGCAAACCTTTCGTGCGAATACACTGTAGAGAGCTTCTTAAAATGTCCAATTCTTGACCACGGTGCCAAAAGGATGTCCCTGGACTCTCAGCAACACTCTCACGAACTGCTTCGATGTTTTGTGTTGAACGACTTGTTGAAGGACGGCCAGAGTGTTTAAGATCACTAATGGATCCAGTCTCCCTAAATTTTTTAATTAATCTCTTCACAGTTGATGAAGTTAAATCACTGTTCTGACCATATTTTGCACGAAAATTGCGAACTGTAGCTGCCAAACTTTCATTATTTTTAAAATATTGCTCAACTATAAAAACATGTTCTTTCGTATAGCACTCCATTTTTAATAACCCTGAACTGTCAGCTGTCACGCTATCTTTTTTTTTCGTTGGCAACACTTTACGGCACAAATGGCGTAAAATTCAAATCTTGCGTGAATTTTGGGACACCCTTTAGTTAAATATCAATGATAGCAAAACAAAAGATAATCAACATTTACAGAATATAGGCCCTGTGCTAGGCCCTCTCTTAAATGCTTTAGTTGTACAGTAACCTCACATTTTATCCTTCCAACAATTTTTTGTGAGGGTAAATCCTATCATCCCCATCTTAGAGATAAAAAAAACTAAGTTACAAAAAGGTGAAATAACTTGCCCGCGGTCACACAGTTAAAAGTAATGGTGCTATAAATTGAACCCAGGAGGTCTGATCGCATAGCTTTGTGCTCTTAACCTCACAAAAAGTGGGGTGTAGATGGGGACTAAATTTAGGGGCTGGATAAGAATTTACAGGAAGTTTGGAAGGTGTGGGCAAATAATTTTTTTAAAAATTCAAACAATGTTAGGACTTTATGGAATCTATAGTGACTCCAGTTTTTAAAAAATCCACATTAATACCTTTCAGATGTTTCTATTTTAGAAGTTTATGATTAAAGCAGAAATATCCGTAATTATATTTTTAAGAAAAATTGCAATCTTGCTTGTCTCTCAGAAAATTAATTCTGAGAAACTTAGAAGGTGTTTAAAAGCTAATCTATTACTCTGAGACAACAATGTTTAGATTTATTTTTCTACTAAAATTGTTCCTAGACTCTCACTTCTTTTATGAATGTTTGTTTTCAATAAGCAGCTCTCTTATCTTCACCACTGAAGCACTGAAAAAAAAATATATAATCATAGATGAAACCATCTACATTTGCTTCTGAAATCTCGCAGAAGCAACATCTACAATAGGACATTTATTTATGTTTTCAGTATTCCCTAAACTTTATTTTTATTTTTATTGACTTCAGAGAGGAAAGGAGAGGGAGAGAGAGAGAGATAGAAACGTCAATGATGAGAGAGAATCATTGATCAGCTGTTTCCTGCATGCCCCACACAGGAGATAGAGCCCACAACCTGGGCATATGCCCCAATTTGGAATCGAACCGTAACTTCCTGGTTCATAGGTTGACGCTCAGCCAGTGAGCCATGCCATCCAGGCTTCCCTAGTCTTTTTGAGGCTATCCTATGGGCCCAAGAAGCCCACTGGAAGGACTGCATTGTATAGTCAACAAGAAATTGTTTAAAAATATGAATACTTGACTGACCTGATTAATGTGTTTTCTTTTACCTACTGTCTTAAATCTTGCTTATAATGTCTCATTCTCATCCAAATTGAAATACTTAATATCTCAAATGATACATCTGTTACTAAAATTTTGCTTGTTTTTAGCTTCATTCCTGATTCACATGTTCCCTTATTCCATATTTTAAAGGGAAAAAATTCTGTCAGGAGACTCTAAAACTTGAAATTTTTCTGCTGACTGCAGAAATATTCCCAAACTGCTATAGCCTTGAACTTTCTTACTTTAAAAAAGAACTATGTTTTTGTTGATTTTTTTTAGAGAGAGGAAGGTAGAGGGAGAGAAGATAGAAACATCAATGGCTGCCTCCTGCAAGCCCTCTATTGGGAATTGAGCCCACAACCCAGGTGTATGCCCTGACCAGGAATTGAACCAGCAACTTTTTGGTGTGTGGGAGGACACTCAATCCACTGAGCCACACCGGCCGGGCTGGACTGTCTTACTTTTGCTCAACATTTTGGTCTTAAATGATTTTGATCACTGCCTAAGTATCAGAGAATCCTTTTGATACTTGGCATTTTTCTTCACATTTCCAAATTAAATAATAATTTTAAAAAGCATCAAATCTTTTGTTGCCCAAATTTAGTTTCTTTACTTCCTTAGTTAATTTTCTCAGATCTCCAAATGCATTTTCTTGACTCCCGGGTCCACTCCATTTAAAGTCTTTCATTTTGCCCCAAAGTATTAACATGGCATATATAGAATCCTATATAATAAAAGGCTAATATGTAAATAGACCAAATGGTGGAATGATTGGCAGACACTCAGTACAGGAGCTGCCCTCTGGTGGCCAGTGCACTCCCACAGGGGGAGGTCCGCTCAGCCAGAAGCCAGGCTCAGGACTGGTGAAGGCTCCCAGACTGCGAGAGGGCGCAGGCCAGGCTGAGGGGACCCTCCCCCCGCCCCCCCACAGTGCATGAATTTTGCACACCAGGCCTCTAATCCTATATAATAAAAGGCTAATATGCAAATAGACCAAATGGTGGAATGACTAGCAGACACTCAATGCAGGAGCTGCCCTCTGGTGGTTAGTGCACTCCCACAGGGGGAGCTCCGCTCAGCCAGAAGCCAGGCTCAGGACTGGTGAGGGCTCCCAGACTGCGAGAGGGCACAGGCCAGGCTGAGGGACACGTCCCCCCCCCCTCCCCCAGTGCATGAATTTCATGCACCAGGCCTCTAATATGTTATAATGTTATATGTTACAATAGTCCAGATTTGCATGTGTAGTTTTTTTCAATGAAGAGTTAAAGATATAATTTTCATCTTTTTTTAAAAAATATATTTTATTGATTTTTTACAGAGAGGAAGGGGGAGGGATAGAGAGTTAGAAACATTGATGAGCGAGAAACATCGATCAGCTGCCTCCTGCACGCCTCCTACTGGGGATGTGCCCGCAAACAACGTACATGCCCTTGACCGGAATCGAACCCGGGACCCTTCAGTCCACAGGCCGACGCTCTATCCACTGAGCCAAACCGGTCAGGGCTAATTTTCATCTTAATGGAGAAATGTGTGTAACTGTTACGATTATGAATGTGGTTTCTTCATTAACTTTCATGTGTCATATATGAAAATAACCTTAAGAGTTAATCCTGGTTTTATTTTTTTTTACAGAGTACTTACATGATAAACTAGAGGAATATATAAAACAATTTCCTATAGTAAAAATAGTCAGACAAAGAGAGAGAAAAGGTCTGATCACTGCACGGTTGCTAGGAGCAACAGTAGCAACAGCTGAAACGCTCACATTTTTAGATGCTCACTGTAAGTATATATGTGTAGACATGGTTGTAACATTTTTCCTTCCCCTACCCCCTAATTTAAAAGGTAAGGAAGCCTTTTCTTTAAATGCCTAATTGCATTTTCTTTAACATCATTTTCAACTGGTGATTATAGCATTGACAGCCCAAGAAGATTATAGCTTTAGTACACAGGGACTTCCTTTCACTTATGCAAATTTCTTGCCTTCTTTGCAATTAAAGCTCCTCAACTTTAATGTCTTACAGTGGCCTACTTCCCCAGCAAGTTATCCCTGCTTGGGATCTTTTTCTGATGCTTGTTCTATTTTTTTTAAAGTGTTTTTATCCTTATTATTCTTGATTCCTATAATAAAAAATATTTTTATTGATTTCAGAGAGGAAGGGAGAGGGAGAGAGAGAGAAAACAACAACATGAATAATGAGAGAAAATCATTGATCTGATCAGCTGTCTCTTGCATGCCCCCTACTGGGGATCAAGCCTGCAACCCAGGCATGTGCCCTGACTGGCAATCAAAACATCAATCACTGAGCCACACCGGCCAGATGCCAGATGGCAGATGATTCCTATAATTTTAGATGAGTGAAAGTTTTTTTGTTTACATGTAGTCAACCCTATCATAAACTTTGTTCCTATACTAACACTTTTAAGTTGTATATTTCAATTTTTCTCTCCACCCCCCCCCCCCCCCCGCTTCCTCCCCCAAGGATTCACACACTCCTTCTTGTACCAAGTTACGGGTTCCCCTTCCAATTTCTAGTATCTCTTCCATGAACATTGTCAGTTGTTGCTGGGTTTTTTCCTTTGTATTTTATGTGTGTGTGTGGTGTTTTTTTTTTTGGTGGTTTTGTTTCTTTTGGTGTTGTGTGTGTGTGTGTGTGTGTGTGTGTGTGTGTGTGTGTGTGAATGATTCTATATAATAAAAGTGTAATATGCTAAGTGTCCGACCAATCGGTCGACCGTTGCTATGACACGCACTGACCACCAAGGGGCAGATGCTCCAATTGGTAGGTTAACTTGCTGCTAGGGTCTGGCCATTGGGACTGGGCAAGAGGGCTGGACACAACCTGGAGCCTTCCTGTGGTCCCTCTCTGGCTAGCCAACCAACCTCCCATGGTCCCTCCCTGGCCAGCCGCCCCCATTGGCGCCAATCAGCCTGATCGCCTGCCAGGTCGAGGGACCCAACCTGTGCATGCATTCGTGCACCAGGTCTCTAGTTTTAAATAAATTTGCAAAATATTTTTAGAGTCAATGTTTAATGTACACATTAGTTAGGTATTACTGAAATGTCATTTTGTCCCTTCAGCTCCAAGTTTGCTATAGTGGGTGTTACTTTTTGTATGAGTATTTAGCTCTGAATTTGCTACCCCTTGGTTGTATTTGACCCAGCAAATGGTAGTGAGCTTACACTAATGGTCACAGAAGGGCTTTTGGATTTGTTGGGAGTCTCTTTAGAGCTAACACTTAATTCCAGCCACTTAAAAATGAAGAGAGATCTAGGGTAATCCAAGAGAGGTGATTTTAAAAGGAAATGGTTCATCCTCCAGTCTTCCCTCTCTTGGTCCAAAATGATAATAATGTCAGACTGGGCCTTCTTCCCCTCCGGGAGAATGTGTTTGAAGTTCCTCCTGAGCCATGGCTGTCCAACTGCCCTTGTTGGGAGCCCTCAGTAGGACTGTACATGTCGGCATCTCCTGAACTCTGTGTTTTGTGAGATAGCCTGGCTTATGACGAGGGCCCAGACCTTTCATAGCATTCCTTTGCCCCACCTTCCATTAAGGCTGGGACAGGCTTGAATGTTCCTTCTTCTCCAACTGCTAAAATCATAATATTCTGACTCCTTGACTTACTTTCTTCTAAGATCCAGTTAGAGGAATGAAAATTTTGATTACTCCATTTTACTCAGGGAAGACCAGTTTAAGTAAGTCAGAATACATTTGGGGCTAAATGGTATGGATCAGCAAAAAACTTTCTTAGATTCATGGTCCATTAGAAAGAGAAATACCTCATCTGAAACTTAAATACACTGGTATCATTTTGCTCCTCTTTTAAGTTATAAAATGGAACATCATCTGTAGGAAAATTTTCCCAATGATGCTGAATCTTGTTTACTTTTTAAATCCTACCTTGATCTCTTCACAAGAAAACTTTAAGAAACCTCCCCCTATAAAAATGTTCAAAATACAAATGACTTTGTTCTCATTTCTCTGTAAACCCACTTCCCAAAAACAAAAGCAAAAAACAAAAAAAACCAGATTTCATTGAATTAATTACAATTGTGTTCCTTTCAGGTGAGTGCTTTTATGGTTGGTTAGAACCTTTGTTGGCCAGGATAGCTGAGAACTACACTGCGGTTGTGAGTCCAGATATTGCATCCATAGATATGAATACATTTGAATTCAACAAACCTTCTCCTTATGGAAGTAACCATAACCGTGGAAATTTTGACTGGAGCCTTTCATTTGGCTGGGAAGCACTTCCTGATCATGAGAGGCAAAGAAGGAAAGATGAAACCTACCCAATTAAGTAAGTTGAGGGTATACAAAGTCATATATCTATATAAATGGATACATGTCTATTTCAATTATTTGAATATGTATGCAGGCTTTGCTTTTTATCATAAGTGCCTCCAAGATAACTCACCCTAACAAAATAAAGAGCACACCATTGTATATGTAGGGAATAGAGAATTCATTTATTTATGTACCTACCCATGATGTTAGTGAGTAAGAATTAGCATTAGGTGAGATCGTATGCCTTCTTTGTAATTATTACTTAAGAACCTTTAAGCTTGGTTAGAAGATACTTAATAATTTTACTACATTGAGAAAGGATACTTAAAATACCCTCTCCCCAACTTGACTTTGAGGAAAGCATTTTCAGTTTTTGTTAATCTATCTAAGAGCTTTGGAATTAGAATCTCTCTTTAATATGTTTGTGGATTTGATTCAGTTGTTCTTTAAAGATTTCTTTTTTCTTATTTGACTTTTATAATACAGTTTGACAATGGATTATTTTTCAGAACACCCACTTTTGCAGGAGGCCTTTTTTCCATATCAAAAGAATACTTTGAATATATTGGGACTTATGATGAAGAAATGGAAATCTGGGGAGGTGAAAATATAGAAATGTCTTTCAGAGTAAGTTTATAAACATAGCATACCTATAAAACAGTGAAATCTATAGTTTGTTCTAATTGGCTGATTACCATGGATGTATGTAGTTTTTACTTTTTGTGCTTTCTAAAATTTAATTGCTAGAAATTTTAGAATAGGATATTTCCTTTAAAAATGTAACTTAAGCCCTAGCCGGTTTGGCTCAATGGATAGAAGGTCGGTCGGCCTGAGGATTGAAGGGTCCCAGGTTTGATTCTGGCCAAGGGCACATACCTGGGTTTCGGGCTTGATTCCCAGTGTGGGATGTGCAGGAGGTAGCCAATCAATGATTCTCTCTCATCATTGATGTTTCTATCTATCTCTCCCTCTCCCTTCCTCTCTGAAATCAATAAAAAAATAAATAAAATAAACTGTGCAAAATGATTTTTAAAAATGTAACTTAATATATTTATTCATTGCTGCCAATGTAACAGGAGGAATCAGTTAAATGCCCGTGTCCAGGCAATGACACCAATTAATGCACTTGTAGCTACTGAATTCCAGCCAAGATAAATATAATTAAATCTAGTGCTTCAGGAAATAAGTTGATTCTCGAGGGAGTCAGAATGGAGAAACATTTATGTATAATTTTAAAGGACATTGAATTTAACTTTTTGGATTAAATGAGATCCCCCATCCCTACACATATGAAAAGTTAATATGAGAAACAAAACAAAGGCTTTGGATGGTCTCCATATGTACTTATTTGATTTCATGAATTCATTTTCTGCAATGACTTTGTCATTCATTTTTATCCCCTACGTTGGAATGTAGTGGAAAAATAACTGAACTAGGAGTTAGAAGATTTAAGTTTTGGCTCTGACTCCATCTATCACATAATGGCAGTGATGATCTTAGCCAAGTATGAACTGCTGAAGGGCAGGGGTCTTGTTTTATTCATTTCAGTATTCCCAACCCTTCACACATGTTAGATCTCAAGCACAGTTTGTTGAATTGAACATATCACTGAGTTTTCTCATTTGTTTAAAAGAGAGAAAAAAAAATTTGATCGCTTGCCCTAATACTAGCTCATACTATTAAACATTATTTTAGATTTTTTGCTTAGTGATTATTTATGGCAGAACTAATTGTCAAGATATTTAAGTGGATAGGTATTGATTTAATGATTTATCATTTTATTTAGAGTTAATGCAAGGATTTTTTTCTTTTACTATCTCTACATACATATGAGTTTGTTTTTGTTTTTTTTATAAATGAGCAATTACTTTATAAGTTTAATAGATTTTACTTTGGTAATAATGACTGTTCAGAATTGTTGTCTTCACTATAAATTGGATATGTAAGGGATAATGGAGTGTGGGTTCATTTACTCCAAGGTCACTAGAAGAGAGTAACCATATAAGTTGTATAGGAAGACAGAAGTCAAATGCAGAAAAGGCTTTGGTCTTCTGTGTATATTAGAGCTTGCATAATTGTTTGCAAAAAATAAATTCTGGGTTTCATTTTTATAAGAGATCAGAAATAATTATTATGTTAAATTTCTGAAAATATGCTTTGGTTGACTTTAGTATACCATTTAATAAAATTGCTCTTTATATTTAAGAACTTAAGCTGAACTGACGGGGCAGAGACTATTTGTGAAGTTGTGCTAAAATTCTTCTATATTTTGCTTTTAATAATATCTTATAGGTGAACTTAAAAGCAACACTTTGATTTTCCTAAAATACTGTAAATTTAAACAAATATCATTAATTATCAGGTATGGCAATGTGGTGGGCAGTTGGAGATTATGCCTTGCTCTGTTGTTGGACATGTTTTTCGCAGCAAAAGCCCTCATACCTTTCCAAAAGGCACTCAGGTGATTGCTCGCAACCAAGTTCGCCTTGCAGAAGTCTGGATGGATGAATACAAGGAAATATTTTATAGGAGAAACACAGATGCAGCAAAAATTGTTAAACAAGTAAGTTAGAGCTAAGTAATTAAATTACAATAAAAATCCACTCCCCAGTTCCCATGTTCTTTTACTTATTTGAATCAATTCAAATATGGAATATTTTAAAAGGCTGTTTTTGAAGCTGGCTTTTTTAACTCTTAAAATATATAACTTATGATGCCAGTTCAATTTTTTTTTTTTTTAAGGAAAATTGAGTAAACTGCTTTTTAAAAATTTAGGCATTCTCCTTGATTATATCCTTTTGGAAAAAAAATATTGATTTCAGAGAGGAAGGAAGAAGGAGAGAGAGATACTAACATCAATGATGAGAAAGAATCATTGATCAGCAGCCTCCTGCATGATCCTCTACTGGAGATCAAGCCCACAACCTGGGCAGGTTGCCCTGACTGGAATCGAACTGTGACCTCCTGGTTCATAGGCTGATGCTCAACCACTGAGCCACACCATCTGGGCGATCATATCCTTTTTAATAGTGGAAGCCATTTAGTTTTGTAACTGCCTTGGTTAAAAATGTTTCTCAAAGAAAAGATAAGTGGAATTGTTTTTAACTGGTCTTAGGTGATGTGATTAACACCTAAATCAATGTGCTAAGTGGCTTTTTGAACTGGAGATAGAGACATTGTCAGAATGTGGCCAGAGAATAAGCCAGGAGTATCAAAGCCTTTTTTCCCCCCAAGTTCTGGTTCCACTACACACTGGAGGGACCACCTTGGCAAAGCCCTTTTGAAACTGTAATTAGGGATGGTACTTCATAAGTTGGTTAAGAGCTTGGCTGGATGTGGGATGTGTGCTCAACCAATTCTCTTCTCTGTCCTTTGGTGTTTCAAGAGAGGAAATACTTGCCTCTCTCCCAAAGTAGTTGTGAAATAAATAAGTGCTAACAAATGGTACTGTTATTGACCTGCCATAGATAAAAGCGCTGCAGAATCATGGTGTCTAATACATGAAAACTGAGTTCCAATAGGTTTCATGTTGGATGTGGTAAATGAGCTGGACAATTTAAGAACATGCTTCAGTGAATGGCACCCAACTTTTTTTTTTTTTTTTAGTTATGTTTTAATTGATTTAGAGAGAAGAAGAGAGAGGGAGAAAGGGATAGAAACATCAATGAGGAGAGAGAATCATTGATCGCTGCCTCCCAGGGATTGAATCAGCAACCTGGGCATGTGCCAGACCCGGATTCAAACTGGCGACTTTCTGGTGCATGGGTCGATGCTCAACCACTGAGCCACACTGGCTAAGGGGCACCTAATTCTTTATAAGAATCAGTGCTGATTTGTGGGGAAGGGGTTGTATACTGGGTTTAAAGGGCATCAACATGTTGACTGTCATAAAGATATGGTTACTTATATTCACTTTTTCTTTGGCCTCCATTGTCTCCATGTAACATGTCAGAAGGATGCAAAGTCAGAGCCCTGCTGGGTTAGATTGCTATCTTTTTACTGGAGGCAACCAAGACAAATTGGGCAGATTGTATACTGCACAAGGGTACTTGGCTAAGCAGGCAAGTAGGTGCTAAATATAGCTTATGCTCACCCATAAAGAGGAGTGTGAGCCAACAATCCCCCTCCCCCTTGTTTTTTTTTTAACACAGGGCAAATAGATCTGCTTGTAAAATGCATAAGTTAGCCAAAAGTCCTTTGTAGAGTTTTACACTTTTTGCTAAAACACCTGGGTTCAAGACTTTGAAGCTGGTAAGGAAAATATTTTCTGTAGTTGAACTGACTAGCTTGGGAATTTACCTTTTCATATATTTAGGTACCAAAGATAATATAATTTTCTTTAAAAATTTTCCTACAGACCAAATTCCTTTTCAGTTTAATAGTGCTTTTTAAAAAAGTTGTTTGTTTAGTTCCTTAAATAAAATGCCATTGCCTTTTTCTACTAATATGCTGTTATTGCTAGAATATTATGAGGGCTATTGTTAGGAATAAGCTACACCCATAAAGCTAGAAAAAAAATTTTTGTGTGTGATCTTGACTAGAGAAAAGGTATAAATTACATTATGTTTGGCACTTTCTCTATACCTGTTTTCTCACACCTCACTTTACAGATCATTTTGGGGATCAATTTTGAATGCTCCCACTACCATTTCTTTGCTCATAGCATTTTGCTAGAGATCTTCGTCCCACGGGGAGATTTGTGGTACATAGGAGGAGTAAAATAACACTGAACCAGCACCATGGTGGTACCTGATTCTCTTTGAAGCCAGAAATGAGCAAGTGGGAATACTTGTTGCATGAATGAATTATGAATGCAATTAAATTTTATCTTGCATTTAGCTCAGAAATTTTTTTTAAAACCTGAAGATAAATACTAATCGTAGCATTTGAAGTACTTTACCAGTGCTGTTTTGATGAAGCCTTCTCTTCACTTGTTATCTTTCTCCAGAAATCATTTGGTGATCTTTCAAAAAGATTCGAAATAAAGCACCGCCTTCAATGTAAAAATTTTACATGGTACCTGAACAATATTTATCCAGAAGTCTATGTGCCAGACCTTAATCCTGTTATATCTGGATATGTGAGTATTTTCCTGTTCCTTTTTACTTGGTATACTCCTTGCCACCAACATTTATGTGGTTCAGGGGAAATTGCTGAAATACTTTCAGGTTGTTTGCTTTTGAAATTTTTACACTATTCTTATTTACCCTACTTGTTGAAATCAATTGAAGAAATATATAAACTACACGGATTTAAATATTTTTTATAACTTGAAAATTTTCCTTTAGATTAAAAGCGTCGGTCAGCCTTTATGTTTGGATGTTGGAGAAAATAATCAAGGCAGCAAGCCATTAATTCTATATACGTGTCATGGACTTGGGGGAAACCAGGTGAGCCCTGCATTAAAAACCCTCCCTTCTTACTAGTCCTTACAAACACAAGTTGTCACATATTTTTTCAGAAGTCCTATATCAGTTTTATATTCGCGTAACTGGTGTGTGAAATGTTTCTAGATTAAGTTTGGAAATTTACATTGAAGTTGTAGAGCACTTTATTTTGATTTTCACTCTGGCTCTGAAAACAATTTGAAGTTGCTTACCTATTCAGTAGAAAGGCAAGTGAGAAAATAATGGAATAATGCCTTTTAAAATAAAAAATGGGATCTTTTATATGGAATTTTTATACTGTGTGACTATTGGCATGGTGATTTTGCAAAATTATACATAAAGGTTATATTTAACTGGATTCAATAGTGAATTATAAATTATGTTAATCCCAAAAAAGCAGTGTTATAAGTAATTTTCATGGCCATAATAAATGTTCTAAAAATAAGGTATGTTCTTGATTCTCTTTGGTTGATGACATTTCTGCTTGTTGCTACTTATTTGACTGTTTTTAACAATTTAGACTCAAATTTCAAATGTCACTGTTTGGCCTACTGTTGGTAGAGAACATATTAAAATATTATTTAGTTTTTATCTTTCTTTCCTTGCCTTTACAAGTGAACTCCTGGAATGATTAGACTCTTTCTTTCATTTGTTAATTCAGCAAATTCATGGAGTGACTCCTGCATGTCAGATACACTGCTGGGCTCAAGCAATTTAGATTCCAAATCCTTCAGGAAATCTGTATTTCAGAAAGTAGGCAAGGTATAATGGTTACAGGTTACAGGCAATGTGGGCTGAGTGGGGTTGCAGAGGGCAGGAGGCTGCCTCCAGGACCAGGTTATAGGCAATAAGGGCTGGGGGTTGCAAAGGCGAGTGCCTCTGGGATTAGATAGTTTCAGCCAAGAGGTTGTAAATCTTTACATAATGGTAGACAGTTTCTTGGGAAATGAGGATGGACTGCATTCTGATGTTAACTTCCATATCCCAGGGCATATAACTCTCAGCCAGGTTAGACTATGCTTTTTTTAGTCAGAAAAATCATGCTTAACAGAGAATGGTTAATATTTCTTTTTAAAAAAATATATTTTTATTGATTTTAGAGAGGAAGAGAGAGGGAAAAAGAGATGGAAACATCAATGATAAGAGAGAATCAGCAATTGGCTGCCTCCTGCATGACCCACACTGGGGATCGAGCCCACAACCCGGGCATGTGCCCTGACTGGGAATTGAACAGTGACCTCCTGATTCATAGGTCAATGCTCAACCACTGAGCCACACCTCCGGGCATAGCATTATATTTGTTTTTATCATAAAAGTTGAAGATATATTTTATAACATTGTTTCATCAGTTTTTCTCTTATCATTGCCATAAAGATGTTTTTATAGTTTTGTCTCTGGAGAAATAACTCACTTATTCTTTCAACAAATATTTGTTTAGGGCTTATAATGTAACATGAACTGCTATAGTTGTGAAGTCAAAATCCCTGATCTGGTCTGGTGGAGCTAGTGTTCTAGAAAGGAAGGAAAAAAGAAATATGTGATTTTGGGTATGAAGAAAAATAAAGCAGGATGGGGGGAAGTGTGTGTGTGTGTGTGTGTGTGTGTGTGTGTGTGTGTGTAATTTTCAAGGTTCAGGAAGACCTGCTTGAGAAGGTGACCTTAGAATCGAGGCCTGAGGGAGTTAGGAGAGGAACCAATTTCACGGGGAGAACCTCTGCACAGGGAATGAAAGGCCAGAGGCCCAGTGGCAGTACATGGAGCACACGGGAGGCCAGTGCAGGAGCAGAGTGATCTGGGAAGAGAAGTGTGGGAATTGAGGGCAGTGACATCAGTGGGGGGTCCTGGTCATACAGGTTTAACAGACCTTCTTAAGGGCCTTGGATTTAATTCTGAGCATGACAGAAGCCATTTGAGGGTTTTGAGCAAGAGGATGATATTTTTTTGTTTATATTTAAGAAGATAATTCTGGCTTCTGTTACCCTAACTTAGCCATCAATTTTATTTTGGTTTATTTCCTTTAAATTTATTTTCAATCAAGTATTGAATTTAAACTACTTTGTGAATTTTAGTTTCTAGTACTACATGTTTTTGAGATATCATCTAACTTAATCATTTCCTCATGCTCTTTTCTACTGTTTTGACCTGATAATTATATTTTTATAATCTAAAAATTCATTGTATCAGTATTTGTATATGCCAAGTAAAAATATTTTGATAATGCAATTAAATTGACAAATAAGCTGTGCAAGGCAGTCTAAGTCATTATGGCTCTTTTAAAATTGTTTTATTGCTTAAAGTATTACAAAGAGTATTATATATGTCTCCTTTCTTTTCTCCCCTTGACAATCCCCTGACCTCCCATACCCCCCAGTGTCTTGTGTCCATTGGTTATGCTTATATGCATGCACACAAGTCCTTTGGTTGATCTCGTACCCACCCCCTCAACCCTCCCTGGCCTTCCCACTGTTGACAGTCTGTTCAATGTTGCTCTGCCTCTGTATCTATTTTTTTTCATCAGTTATAATGGTCTTAATTATCCATAAATGAGTGAGATCATGTGGTATTTTTCTTTCATTGACTGGCTTATTTCACTTAGCATAATGCTCTCCAGTTCCATCCATGCTGTTGCAAATGGTAAGAGTTCCTTCATTTTTACAGCAGCGTAATATTCCATAGTGTAGATATACCACAGTTTTCTAATCCATTCATCTGCTGATGGGCACTTAAGCTGTTTCCAGATCTTAGCTATGGTGAATTGTGCTGCTATGAATATAAGGGTGCAAATATCCTTTTTTTTAAAAAATATATTTTATTGATTTTTTACAGAGAGGAAGGGAGAGAGATAGAGAGTTAGAAACATCGAGGAGAGAGAAACATCGATCAGCTGCCTCCTGCACATCTCCTACTGGGGATGTGCCCGCAACCGAGGTACATGCCCTTGACCGGAATCGAACCTGGGACCCTTCAGTCCACAGGCCAACGCTCTATCCACTGAGCCAAACCGGTTTTGGCCATATATCCTTTCTGATTGGAGTTTCTGTTTTCTTGGGATATATTCCTAGAAGTGGAATCACTGGATCAACTGGGAGTTCCATTGTTAACTTTTTGGGGAAACTCCATACTGTCTTCCATAGTGGCTGCACCAGTCTGCATTCCCACCAGCAGTGCATGAGTGTTCCTTTTTCTCCACATCCCCTCCAGCACTTGTCGTTTGTTGATTTGTTGATGATAGCCAGTCTGACAGGTGTGAGATGGTACCTCATTGTTGTTTTGATTTGCATCTCTCTGATGATTAGTGACTTTGAGCATGTTTTCATATGTCTCTTGGCTTTCTGAATGTCCTCTTTTGAAAAGTGTCTATTTAGGTCCTTTGCCCATTTTTTGATTGGATTGTTTATCTTCCTTTTGTTAAATTGTATGAGTTCCCTATAAATGTTGGAGATTAAACCCTTATCGGTGATAACATTGGCAAATATGTTCTCCCATGCAGTGGGCTTTTTTGTTGTTTTGTTGATGGCTTTTGCTGTGCAGAAGCTTTTTATTTTGATGTAGTCCCATTTGTTTATTTTCTCTTTAGTTTCCAATGCCCTAGGAGCTGTATTGGTGAAGAAATTGCTTCGGCATATGTCTGAGATTTTGTTTCCTTTGGATTCCTCTAGTATTTTTATGGTTTCCCATCTTACATTTAATCCCTTTATCCTTTTTGAGTTTATTTTTGTGTATGGTGTAAGTTGGTGGTCTAGTTTCATTTTTTTTTTTGCATGTATCTGTCCAATTTTCCCAACACCATTTATTGAAGAGACTGTCTTGACTCCATTGTATGTTCTTGCCTCCTTTGTCAAATATTAATTGAGCATATTGGTTCGGGTTGATTTCTGGGCTCTCTATTCTATTCCATTGGTCTATATGTCTGTTCGTGTGCCAGTACCAGGCAGTTTTGAGAACAGTGGCTTTGTAATACTCATTATGGCTTTTTAACACAGTGTTTCGCTTCTTCCACTTTCTCTTCCAAGTTATTTATACTGGTTCTAAGTTACAAGTTTAGCCAATGTTCTCAGCTTTTTTTGTTGTCTAAGCATCTTCAACTATTTTCCATTCCTTATAATGCCCCTTTTCGTGCTTTTAAAAAAGAGTAGATAGAGCGTTGGCCTGTGGACTGAAGGGTCCCGGGTTCAATTCCGGTCAGGGGCACATGCCCGGGTTGTGGGCTCCATCCCCAGTAGGGGGTATGCAAGAGGCAACTGATCAATGATTCTCTCTCATCATTAATGTTTCTATCTCTCTCTCCCTCTTCCTTCCTCTCTGAAATCAATAAAAATACGTTAAAAAAGATAAAAGGGGAAATTCATTCCTTAAAAAAAAGTGTGGAGTAAAATACTGGACAGCCTTTCTTGCCATCTTTGCAATCCTAAAATTTACTTTTCTTAAAGACATATAGCTAGAGTACTGTTTTCATCATCTAAACCCATTTTCTTTCAATGTTTCCTTCTGTCAGTTATAAAAATGACTGACATAATATTTGTAGAAGGAGGTAAATTAGGCATGATACTAAGACCAAGGGAACTCAAGATTAATTCAGCTAGTGTTTGTACAGTGCCTACTGTCATACCCATAAAGGGTATAGAACAGTCTCTCCACAGGACATAATAAAGGCTCAGTAAATATTAGTGCTAAGACTAATTATTTAATTACTGAAAATCAGTTACATTCAGTTATTTTATCTTTGGTATATCAACATTATGAAATGTTTGATTTGTAATGAATGCTGTTAACTAGTTACACTACCAGACTTTGGTCTGTGGTGAAGCCAGCTAGCTACGCACACAATTCCAATAGAGTGCAATAAAAGTTATCTTTGATGGACTATGGGAACCCTGAAAAGGATGTAATTTTGTGCAGTACAACAAATTCATGGAAAACTAAACAAGGAAAGGAATATTTGAATTGGCCTTTTGAAAAATAAAAAGGTGTTAGATAGGCATAGAAGGATCCAGAAGGATATTCCAGGTAGAGCACAATAGAGCAAAGTCTTAGAGTTATAGATACACATGTTCTGCATTTGTAGAATTGTTTGAAAGGAGCATCTATATATATATAAAAGCCTAAGTGACCGAACGACCAGTTGACTGGTTGCTATGATGTGCACTGACCACTAGGGGGCAAATGCTCAACACAGGAGCTGTCCCCTGGTGGTCAGTGCACTCCAACAGCCAACCTCCCGCGACCAGCCAGCCTCCTGTGGTCCCTCCTCCCTGCCGGCTTGCCAACCTCTCCCAGTCCCTTCCCCACTGGCCAACCTCTCGTGGTCCCTTCCCCCAGCCAGCCTGCGCCCCCATCGGCGCCAATCAGGGGGGCCAGCCAGTCAACCTCCCATGGTCCCTCTCCCCCATCAGTCGGCTCCCCTGATCGGCCCTGATCACCGGCCAGGCCAAGGGACCCCACCCTTGCACGAATTAGTGCACTGGGCCTCTAGTAGTATATAACTGGGACAATAGATAATAAAAGATTGAAAATGGAAGTTTCATGTACCAATTAAGGAATGTGGACTTTATCTTAGCAACAGCAGTGACTCACTTTAGCAAGGGAGGTAGGGGATCTAATAAATGTTATAGAAGACAGACAGTGAACTGAAGCAGAGTGAGTTTCCACTTACTGAGGTAGCAGAGTGAACTGAAGTATAGGAGCAGAAACTGCAGATAAATGGAGGTGTTGCAGTAGAGATTCTGAATAAGAGAAGTTAGGATATGGAAGGAAGGATGGGTGCGATATCTGAGAGAACAATTCAGTAGGACGAAGGAACTACTAGTAATTAATTGGACATATGTGGAGGAAGGAGCATCAATATAGTAACAATAGCTAAAATGTATTGAATGCCCAACATGAGCCAGTTATTATCATTGTTTGCATAAATTAACCCATTTCTCTTTATAAATTTAATGGATAGGAGCTATTAATTTACCCAACTCACAGGCAAGGGCACAGAGGCAAGGAGATTACCCCCTTTTAAATGTTCCTAGTTTAAATAAAAATTCCAAGAATTGAGATGAATAAGAGAGAAGGAACATTTGCAGTTAAGGTGCTTCTAGAGCTTGCCAGGCCCTTTCCTATGGAGTACCTGACCTAGCCTCCATCCTACCAGATAACTTCCAGTTTCTGAAATGGGGAGGAGACAATAATGTCTTAATTAGGTAACTTCCTGTTGGTACTAGGCTGGAGAAAGGTCATAGTATCTTCTGTCATAAAAACTCAGCTTATGTTCCTGATCCCAATTCCTACTGTATCATCTTGTTGAAGTAGACATGACTTCATTATTGGGCAAGTTGCTGATTTTTTTGGTTGGACTGTTATTTTGCACCTGAGCATATAGGTGCTTTTGTCAGTAACAGCAGTCTGTCTTTCACAGTACTTTGAATACTCTGCTCAACATGAAATTCGGCATAACATCCAGAAGGAGCTATGTCTCCACGCTGCTCCAGGTCCTGTTCAGCTGAAGACATGTACCTACAAAGGGCACAAAACAGTTGCCACTGGAGAACAGATATGGGAGATCCAAAAGGTACCTCAGTGCAGCTAATTCACCCCTTTATGTAATTACTGTTTTGAATAGCTCTAATTGCTTATCTGGAAACATACGTGAAACATTTTGTATTAACGTTATCCATCGGAACTTCTGAGCTTTTCTTAACTTTGTTATTGTTTGTTTACCAATGTGATAAAAGAGAATATATGAGTTAAATACTCTTAGGAACAAAATAATTGGAAAGCTTCTTAGTTAAAGCATGGTTTATATGCAGATCAACACTTCTGTGAATTATTAATTGTTGTCCATATTTATCTTTTTAAAGTTTCTTATAATGCATCTTGTAATAGACATACTTTTTTCCTTGGCAGAGAGAAAAGAAAAATCATTATTATTACTATTTTTTTTACCTGAAGTGCCCAATTCTTTTCTTCCCTGTTTGTGAATTTAGAACTAAGAGAATACACAAAAGTTATTTTCTGTTTTTAAAAAACATATTTTAGGGATTAGCTGGAATCTAGTAACTCTTATCTGAAAACTGTTTTGTGAAATGCAAGAACACTGACTTTTATGACTTACATTTTTTAAAAGAGTTTGTCACTTATGGGTATATATAGCTGGAATGTTTCTTGTTTGAAAACTTGATTGAGACCTTGCTCTGTATACCTCTCTTCATTTATATAATACCTTCTGTAGTGGCATAACTGGTGGTGTTTACTCCAGAAACCAACAAGATTTTACAGACATAGTGGATCTTAGAAAATAACAAGTTAAGAATGGTGTATATTTGGTGTGCAGGTTTTCCTTTAGCTTTGATGAGATCTGTTAGGGTTTGGGCTTGTGACTTGGGCTGAGAAGGAATTCACAACTAAAAGAAGGGATGTAGAGAGGAAGTTTATTTCACTTTCCTCCAAGGGAGAGGACCCTGCCCATGCATTGCTAATCAAAACAGGGGCAAGAAGCAAAAACCGGCTTCACTTTTTAAAGCAGTGGTTCTCAACCTTCCTAATGTCGCGACCCTTTAATACAGTTCCTCATGTTGTGGTGACCCCCAACCATAAAATTATTTTCGTTGCTACTTCATAACTGTAATGTTGCTACTGTTATGAATCGTCATGTAAATATCTGATATGCAGGATGTATTTTCATTGTTACAAATTGAACATAATTAAAGCATAGTGATTAATCACAAAAATAATATGAAATTATATATGTGTTTTCCGATGGTCTTAGGCGACCCCTGTGAAAGGGTCTTTCGACCCCCAAAGGGATCGCGACCCACAGGTTGAGAACCGCTGTTTTAAAGGGTAATGGCTGCTGTTGCTAGGTGACAAGGCAGGGAGGGGGATTTGAGGCTGAAGTGTTTTTCAGGAGACAATACCAGCAGATGCCTTAGGGAGGTGTCTTACCAATATTTTTCCCAAGCTTGTAAAACATGCTTAGAGCAAAAGTTATGAAGAGTTCAAAAGAAGCCTATTTGAAGGGGGGTTGCAGGGGAAGGGAGTTTTCTATTAACTAGAGAAACCTTGGTGCGAAATATCCCTTAGTTCTGAAAATAGCAGGGAGGAGGGGTATGCAAAAATGTAGCCTTGAGAGTATCTTGTATTTGTCTTGTAGTTTGAACACAGGGGCTGTTTGAATCAGAAGAGCTAACAATCTTAGGTGCTTCTCATAAATTGTGGAAGGCTATAGCAAAGAAAAAGAAAGGCCTTTTTTTTTTCTTTTCTTTTTCTGTCCTTACAAGACCATAAAGTAGTTTTTGTATTTATGAGTTAACTTTGAGTCTTAAAACTTAATGTCTGTTGTGTTTCTTTTTATTCTAGGATCTACTTCTATATAATCCATTCTTAAAGATGTGCCTTTCAGCAAATGGAGAGCATCCGAGCTTAGTGTCTTGCAATCCATCAGATCCACTCCAAAAATGGATTTTTAGCCAAAATGATTAAGTGTTCCTTAAAATTAAGGAGTTGAAAAGGAGATATTTTTTCTCATAAAACTGTGACTAGGCATACACTGTAGTTTTTGAAAATTATGCAAAAGCAGCTAATTGTAACTTATTCCAAGTGCATTTTTCTTATTTATATCTTACAATGTCTCTGTAGCATTGCTACGGAAATCCCTTGTTTCCATTTCAAAGCACAATAATTAATAATACCAAAGACTCTTTTGACATGTCCGTATGTAGGGGGAGATATGTTTACAGTATGATGAAAATAATTTTCCAAGTAAAGTGATGTTTGTGTGATTTGTACACTCAAGGATATGCACAACTACATTCACACACTCACAACTTAAAATATTTCTTCTAGTTTTGGGGAGAAAGGGAGAAAAATTTGATACTGTATTTTTTTAACTACATACAAATGGATCAATGAAGGTCAAACATTGGCCTTTATACACAAACCAGGAAATTTTTATAGATCTAGAATTTATTACATGAAAATGCCGGTAAATGTTTTTGTTGTTTTTTTTCCTTTTGTTTACTGATCTGTCAAATGTTTCCTTAAACATGGAATTAAATGAATAAAATTTTCTTGGAAAATTTTAAAATATTTTTTATTCTGAAGCCCACTTGGTTTGAAGCACTTAAGTCTTTCTTAAAAGACTTTTCTTAAGTAACAATACTGTGTTTTCCCAAAGCAATTAAAAAAAACAAACTTTTATAACTTACAACCTGTTGAAAAGGTGTCTTTTTCCTTCTTGTCTTTTTTTTTTTCTTACCAAAATTCACTAATCTTGAATGTTTGTGAAATTGAATTTTAAATGCAGAATACTTGACTCATTTAAAGTGAAATTTTATTTGTTACTGACTTAATTCAATTTGTTACTGTTCAGTTAATAGATTGTCTTTGTTTTGAATATTTTTCATTCAAGAAAAACTTCTTTCTCTCTATGTGGAAAACACAATAAAACAAAACCTTACTATTGTAACATTGGATTTATGTATTTTTCTCTTTTGGATAAAATATATCATTGATTATAAGTAGGGGAAGCATGAATTTTATATTCTGAATTTGTAAGAACTGATTATAGAGCCAACAGATATTTCTTAAGGAAAACTCAAACGTTTGATAATCATGGCATAAAAAATGTGTAATGGCGAAGATTCCATGTTAGATGTTTAAAAAATTTTGTACTAATTCCTGGTAACTTTCCTTGAGCATCTGATAGAGTAATTTTTTTTTTTTTAATGTGATGCTTATTTAGGAGATTTAGCACTTTTTTCTTTTGGGCCATTTTATATATAAGTCTCTGGTATTCTTATTTCAGAGGTGAAGTAGGATTGGGTTTATATTTTAAACCCGGCAGAGCCTCACTTGTACAAAAGAAAAAAATTAAATATTGGTCCCATCTGCTCATTATTTGTAACTTTGAAATTGCATTTTTAAAAACCTGCATTCTTTAATTTGTCATAATTCCAACTTTTATTTCAATTAAAGTGCCATTTATTGTGTGTCTAACTTTATGACAAGTTATGGTAGGCAGAGTAAGACTTACATTGCCTTTGAGCTTAGGTCTTACAGAGCAGAAAGAAAGACATAATTTTGAAATAGCATCATGAGTGACTTTATGATGTTTTATTTTATGATGAGATGACAGGTCATTATTCATATTTGATATTTTTAATAAATAAAGATATGTCTTTATTACTATAACATATTAATATGTATTGTGAAATATACACTAATACCCACTTACATGTACAACTTCTGTTTCTTAGTTTCTTACTCTAGAGCAGCGATTTGCAACTAGTGTGCTGCAAGAATTTTAAAACATGCAATACCTGACTATTTAATCAGGGGCGCTGAGATCTTTTCCTTTAGATTGTCAAGTAAAAAGATGACAATAGCCAACACAATAATAGTTTATTGTGAATGGATCAAAATTATACCTATGTTTTTTGTCAGATTGGCAAAAAATATATTTTTTGGTGTGCTTCAGAATTTTAGCAATTTATTTATGCCATGAGATCAAAAAGGTTGAAATTGCTACTCTAAATGAACATTCAGGAGCAAATATTGCCCCTAAAATTTTTTTATATCTCCTAATCCTATATAATAAAAGGCTTAATATGCTAAGTGTCTGGTCATCCAGTCAGCTGTTCAACCAATTAAAACATGCTTATTATATACTAAGGCCACTCAACTGCCCACTATGACATGCACTGACCACCAGGGGGCAGACAGTTGACCAGTTGACCAGTCGCTATGATGTTCACTGACCACCAGAGGGCAGACGCTCTGACCGGTAGGTTAGCTTGCTGCTGGTCCAGCCGATCGGGACTGAGTGAGACAGGCTGGAAACACCCTGGAGCCCTCCTGTGGTCCCTCCCGACTGGCCAATCTACCATGTCTCTCCCCAGCCCTGATCGTGCATTGGTGGGGTCCCTCGGCCTGGCCTGCACCCTCTCGCAATCTGGGACCCCTCGGGGGATGTCGGAGAGCTGGTTTTGGCCCGATCCCACAGGGGGAGTGCCGCTCAGCCAGAAGCCGGGCTCACGGCTGAAGAGCGCAGAGGTGGTGGCAGGAGCCCCTCCCGCTTCCACAGCAGTGCTAAGGATGTCCAACTGCCTGGGGAGTGGGCCTAAGTCAGCAGTCGGACATCCCCGGAAGGCTCCCAGACTGCGAAGAGGGTGCAGGCCGGCTGAGGGACCTTCCCCCCCCCCAAGTGCACTATTTTGTGTACCAGACCTCTAGTATGAAATAAAATTAAACAGAACAAATTCTCAAAGATATTTTATAAATGAACTTAAAGTAAAACATATTAAAAACAAACAAATCTGAGTACTCTCAGTGTATTAGTCACATGCTGCCATGTCAAGAGCCAACCAAAATCTGCTTAGATTCATTCGGTTGATTGTTTTATGGCTGTGATAAATGCATTCAAAGGGAGAGTTTTTCTTACCTGGTTTGGGAGCCCCAGGCTGTTGCTCATGTGACATTTAACTCATTTCACTAGGGATTTATCCCTTCTGGTCAGGTAATAACTTTTAAAAGTCTGAATTTTGAAGCAATGCTCATAGAAGTTATTTATGCAGCCTGATTGACATCCACTTGAGATATTTAAATGTACTCAAGTGTGAAATTGTGGAACTCTTGCTTAATTTGAAGCTACCATGGCAAATTCTGCAGAAGACCTGTCCTGTTGCCTTTCTTCCAGAGGACCAAGTCCCAGGAACTCGAGATTGGGAGGCTACACTGCCAAACCTGCTAGGGTCAACCTGATGGGTGGGCTCCCTGAAAACTGGGATATGGCCACGCAACTGTAGGAGAAAGTCAGCAATACACTAAAATTACTATTACTACAACCAATCATGATAACTTTTAAGTTGCTCTGTTACCAGATAACTGGCCTTGCTGTTGAAAATTTAATTAAATACTATGTAAATCATAAAAATATAGCAAAAGAAAACAGGATTGAATGCTTTGTGAAAACTTAGTATTTTTAAAAATTTGGCTAAGTTATATGTGGATGAGAATTATAAAAGATAAGAAAAACAAAAATCTAGGAAGATTCTGTGCTCAAATTGCTTCACAATAGGCTTTAACGAAAGCAGAATGCATCACATGATGCGTTCTAGTATTATTACTATAGGAAAGATGTTGCACAATTCTCATAAACCAATGCATACTCAAATAAAAGGGCTCGCCTTACAATGGAATATTTGTGAAGGAATTAATATACATAGTGTGTGTATTTTAAGTTAAAATATTTCATATGTATCAATTTTTATGGCTTTCAATTTTAAATTCCCTTTTCAAATCATCATTCATCTATCAGCTCAATTGTGTTGAAGGAGAGTTTTTCTCCTCCACACATATTTAGACACTATTGTTCTCCTATCTTCAACAACTTGTTTTCTTTTTGTTTTTTTGTTTACAAGCAATGGGGAAGATTTCATTTTATTTTTAAACTATTTTTTTTTATTGCTTAAAGTATTACAAAGGGTATTACATATGTGTCCTTTTTTTCCCCCACCCTTGAACAACTTGTTTTCAACAATATTTAGGAAATATTTTTGTTTGTTTGTTTCAGTGATTGCAGTAGGCACCAGAAACTAATGATGCACAAAGTGATCCCTATCTTCAAGAATTTTAGAGTATTGTAATGTAGTTATCAATGAAGTATAATGATGCTATTTTATTTAATTATTTTTTTTTGTTATTCCTCACCTGAGGATATTTTTCCATTGATTTTTCGAGAGAGTGGAAGGGAAGGGGAGAGACAGAGAGAAAAACATTGATGCGAGAGAGAGACATCGATTGGCTGCTTCCTGCACGCAGTCTGATAGGGCCAGTGGTTGAGCTTGCAACCTAGGTACAAGCCCTTGACCAGAATCGAACCTGGGACCCTTCAGTCCACAGGCCAATGCTCTTTCCACTGAGCTAAACCTGCTAGGGCCAAACATATCTCTTGAGTACTATATCGGTCACAATGGAATACCTTCTTGAACATTAGCTGTGATAGTATTTGTTTCCTTAGTTTATTCACATAAAGACACTTCCTACAGAATACTAATACAAACCATCCAAAACCAGTACCATCGGTTCTCAACCTGTGGGTCGCGAACAATGAAAATACATCCTGCACATCAGATATTTACATTACGATTCATATCAGTAGCAAAATTACAGTTATGAAGTAGCAACGAAAATAATTTCATGGTTGGGGGTCACCCCAACATGAGGAACTGTGTTAAAGGGTCGTGGCATTACCATCCAATTCATTCCAAAAACCTCATTCAAATATCGTTAACTTTTTCAATGTCTCTTTTTTCTTCCTGGTCCAGGACCTACTCTAAGATCATGCCTCACATTTAGTTCTCATATTTTTTGGTTTCTTTTAATCTGGAGCAGCTTCAAAGTCTTTCCCTGACTTTCATGTAGCTTACAGTTTTAGAGTACAAAGAATGTCAACCAACCTATGCGATATTTTCTTCTGTCCAGACTGAAGCCATTCATTCTCATCAGGAACAGCACAGAAACAGTATTGTAGTATTCATCAAGAGTCCTTCAATGCTATTTTCATTCTTATCAGGAACAGCACAGAAACAATAGTATAGTATTTATCAAGAGTCCTTCAGTGTTATTCCTTCCTACCACTAGAGATGTTAACCTTGATAACCTGTTCAAGTTGGTGCCTGTCAGATTCCTGAACCATAAGTCCACCTTTTCCCACTGTGTAGGTGGTATTTATTAAGAGATACTCCAAACTATGCAAATATGTAATTCTTTTTTTTTTTTTTTACACTTGCCAGTACTCAAGGGGAGGAGGGCTTGCGGGGTAACTGGATAAAGACAGTGAAGGGATTAGCTAAAGAACACATATCCATACCCCATGGACACGGACAATAGTTTGGTGAAGGCCAAGGGAGGGGGAGGGAAGGGTGGCAGACACATATGTTTTATATATATATCTACGTGTTACCTAATTATATATTTGTACACACATCTTTATCTATTCCTGGATCTCTCTCAGTTGCAGTCCCATCCTGTAACCTCTATTTCCATTTTCATAAACCTCTCTCTAACTGTGAGAACCCTGGTTCCCATTATCTTCCTTCTATTTAATGAAGTAATCTCCTGACCATGCCGTCAGACTTCCTGGCCTCTGGTCTCATCACCTCCTCACCCATTTCCTCCCTCTTTCTAACCTCCTCAGCCCAACTACCTCCATGAGAAGGGAAAGAAAGAGGAGAGGAGACAGAAGGAGAAAAAAGAGGAAACAAGTTTTTATTTTTTATACACACGTCTTACAAAAGAAAAAAAAATTGAAACTAATGGGTTTGACCAAATTTCATGTATTTTATTGTAACTGAGACTAGAAGAAATGCAGTGAACAAATTTTAAAAAAGGACAAATCATAAGGGGCATTTTGATAACTTTGTAAAGGTTCTGTACATTAAAAAGTTGGACTAATATTTGCAACATGTATATCTGTTTTCTAATGCTACTATAACAAATCACTGCAAACTTGGTGGCTTTAAACAACACAAATGTATTACCTGGCAGTTCCAGAGGTCAGAAGTCCTAAATGGGTCTCTCTGGTCAAATATCAAGCAGTTAGCAGCACCGTGTTCCTTCTGGAAACTCTATTTCCTTGCCCTTCCCAGCCTGTAGACTCTACAGTGTAGAGGCACCCACATCCTTTTGGTTTGTGACTCCCTTTCTCCATCACTAAAATCAGCAGTGTAGCATCTTCAAATCTCCCTCTGAGTCTGATCCCTCCCCTGTCTCGCTTTTCCACTTCTAAGAATCCTTATAATTACGTTGAGTCCACTGGGTAATCCAGGGCCATCTCCCTATTTTAAGGTCAGTTGATTAGCAACCTTAATTTTAATTTGCATGTGAAATAACATATTCAGAGGTTCTTGGGACAAGGATGTGAACATTTTTGGGAGGCCATAATTCTATCTACCAGGATATAAGGCATAAAAAAATGTTGACATCCTTTTTTTTTTTTTTTTTTAATCCTCACCAGATGATATTTTTCCAGTGATTTTTAGAGAGAGTGGAAGAAAGAGGGAAAGACAGAAAGAAACATAGATGTGAGAGAAACACATTGATTGGTTGCCTCCTGCATAGAGTCCCGACCAGGGGCCGGGCCTGGGAGGAGCCTACAACTGAGGTGGGTATGTTCCCTGGACCGAAGTTGATCCCAGGACCCTTCGGTTTGCATGCTGAAGCTCTATCTATTGAGCCAAACTGGCTAGGGCAGAATGCCAAGGGAGTTAAAGGGTTGACCCTGAACACATCAGCGGGCATGTAGATGAGTGTCAGGGTTGTTTTACTGGCAGGCATGGCTGTGCTCTGTACTTTGGAGGGCAACTTTGAGTTAGCCAGTTTGACTGTCCTTTAGCTTTCCACTAGTAACCTGGAGTTTATTCTTTGGGTAAGGTAAAAGAGGGTGATTTTCGCCTACTCTTGAGGGCAGGAGATGGGCCATGGTGAACTTAGAAGCAGAGGCAGCTGAGCTGGCCCCCTCCTGATCCTGATGCTGACCCAAGGCCAGACCTGCAGCTCCAGACGCACATCCCAGATCCCTAGCTTTCCACTCTATTTCCCTCTCCTTCCCTACTAATGACTTTTATAAACTCCCTAGGAAATGGAGCATCTCTGATGGAAAACCTTCTGGAAGATGTCCTCTATCAATGGCGATACTGATTTCTTACACAGGCAGGCTTATGATGGCTACTGAGTTGTGGACAACTAAATGATCTAGTGTTAGAGATAAATCGTAGGGAGTAAAAATAAGAAGGGCAAAAATCTGGATTAACACGAAATTCAATTATTAGCACAAAAGTTGTGATAATGGTTACCTCAGAATGTGGGAGGACAGAAGTGTGATTGGGAGGGGACACACAAGGACTCTCTATGGTACATTTTATTAAGGTGGATGCTCAGGTGTTCATTTTATTATTTTTGAAAATGAATATTTTCATTTTATGTATATTTATATTTCAATATCCCTGTATACATGGGTAATATTTTTAAAAAGAAGATGTGAAGAGGCAGGAGCATGAGGATGATGCAGAAATAAGGTTATGTGGAGGTGGCTTTCTTTGTCTACCATTATTTTACTCTATATTCTCTACAATAGCCCTGTTGTCTCTAATTTGTTATAAAAAATTAATGACAGATATTTGTTTAACCTTACAAGAGGCTTTGCTAAGCAAAGTGCTTTGTGAATTAGAAGTGGAATTTACAATCCGTTAGAAGGGCCTACAGGATATGAAAGCAGTAGAGCCCGAGCTAGCAGCATTGAACAAATGCAGCATAAAAGGATTTGCATTGTGTTCCAACCAGAGAGCAAATGCATTTAATGGAGTTATAAGGGAACCATGGGAATTCTGTGTTTATAGAAAGTTCAAAGGGAGTTGCCACTGTTTCAATGAGGAGGGGCTTTGTGGAGGAGGCAGGATTGCTGGAGCCATTTGATAGAAGCAGGAGAGTTTGAACTGGGGGAAGAAAATGGTTCAGGGTTTGAAGGACTCGTGGTCCTGCTGCTATTCCGTCGGCTACAGAGCAGGAGCTGCCTGCATGGTGATGGCCCCGGCCCGCGGTGGACTGCTCAGGAATGCTCCACCGTGGCTTCCACCTCCTCTCTGGCAGTCCTTCTCCCAAACCACAAAACCCAAATGAATGTGTTTTTCTTCTAAATGGGCAGAGCTTTAAATACGAAACCCAAATTTTCAGTTTGAGAAGAGTCAAGCTTTTGACGGCATTTTTACTTCTGGTCTTTATTTTTCAAGTGTAGCAGTAAGGATGAACTAACCCCTCCATCTGTGCTTACATCTTTCTATGGCTAACCAGAAGCCGGACACCTGGGTGCTCATCATGTTTATCCCTATTCTTGTCTGCTTGTTACGTACTTTTAGTCTGTTTTTCTCAACCATGGAAGTGTGCCTGCCCCTACCCCTTGGTATTCAAATTCACTTTGTGACGGGAAAAGAGAGTTACCAAAGGCCTAACGATTTCAGCATCCTCTCCCGTTTTCTGCTTCCTTTGGGGTGGGAGACCTCTTCAGTTTCCACATGAATATTAGGATCAGCTTGTCAATTTCTATCTATCTATCTATCTATCTATCTATCTATCTATCTAGCTATCTAGCTATCTAGCTATCTAGCTATCTAGCTATCTAGCTATCTAGCTATCATCTATCTATCATCTATCTTTATGTTGAAAGTATTACAGATGTCGCCCCTCCCCCCCCCCATGCTCTTGTTCCTTTTCATTGTCCTTCTCGTCCCCCACATCCCAAAGTCCTCTTGTTCTTCTAAACTCACTCTAGCGAAAGACTCCACATTGGGAAAGACTGATGAGTCCCTCCAGGAGACGACCTCACATCATAATCACACACCCGCTGCTGCCCATCCCAGGAAACTTGGACCTGCACCATCTATGTTGGACATAATTATAAGGAGCAGTTTAAACTGTTGCTTAAATTGGCCCAAATACGGAAGTCAGTTTATTTTTCATAGAAATTGTATCTAATCAGAGTAGAAGTAAGATAGAATTCTTTTTATATTCTCTACGTCGAAAATGATACTACAACATCATCATAGGAACAATGCAGGCAGCTAAAAAAATATAGAGGAAAGGTATTATAGAGGCATGCTGGGTCAATGAACAAAACTATGGTGTTAATTTTGATTTTGTGATGTTTATGATATTTTTTAACTTTTCAAAATTTATCTTTTGAGATTAAAATTCTCAATCTAGCATTTACCTTTGTGCTCTATGTATATCATCTTATGCTTTATTTTCATCACAAGAAACCTCTAAGTTGTAAAAGCTTCAGCCTCCACAACACTTGGCTCCGGCCTCAGAGCCCAGGAAAATGAACAACGGCAAACGTGAACAGTGAACCATAAGTGAAGGAGCTTATCCTCATCCACGGGAGAAGGCGAAATGTAGCTTCTTTTATGCTGCTTTTACAATGTTTCTGGTTCTGCTTTTTAACCCGTATTTTTATATTTCCTGCCACCGTGTGGAACCATTTTTTCAGAGTCAAGTTCATGTTACACCGACTCTTTTCAGAGCATTAGCCATCCTCCTAACTCAGAACTGTGCTTTCTGGTTGCTGGAAACCTGCCCAGTGAGCATTGCCCTTGTGCACCCATTTGATATAGAGCTTCCACGAACTGATGTTTAATAAATATTTAATAGGATGTGTTCAGCTAAATTAGGTCAGCAGCTAAGGTGGGAGGGGAACTGCAGTTTTATTAATATTGCAGCAGCTTCGGATGTCGAAAAGCATTAGAAAGCAAAGGCCCTGACAGGGAGGACAGTAGGTCCTGCCCTCTTTTTGTCAGGGAACTCCAGAAGCGGCTCAGAATTCCCAAGATGTTCCAGGCAATAGCAGTTTGAGTCTAATGCTGATCTGAGAGCCCAGGGAGAGAGGCGTTGTAACACCCCAGCCTGTGAGCTTCAGAGGGTTTGGAAACTCACACAACACGGGTCCAAATTATTGTGGAACATTGGAGAATATAGTCGTGAAAGGGTGTCATTTCTGCAACTTACAGTCAAATGATACAGAAGGAAAAAATGAGAGCTAAAGCAAAGATGGTAAAATTTAACAATTGGGAGATCTGGGTAAAAATACATGGGCCCTGGCTGGGTGGCTCAGTTGGTTGGAGCATCATCCTGTACACCAAAAAGTTCCAGGTTTGATTCCCAGTCAGGGCACATACCTAGAAAGCTGGTTCGATCCATAATTGGGGCAAATACATATGGGAGGCAACTCACATCAATGTTTCTCTCTCTCATCAATAAAAATTATCCTCAGGTGAGGATTAAAATGGAATTTTTTTGGTACCATTCTTTTTTATTTAAATTCTATTTTTTTAATTACAGTTTACATTCATTATTATTTTGTGTTACTTGCAGGTGTATAGCAAGTGGTTAGACAATCATATACCTTCCAAAATATTCCCCCAATATTTCAAGTACCCACCTCACCATACATAGTTATTGTAATATTGTTGCCTATGTTGCCTATATTTCTTATGCTGTACTTTGCAACCCTATCTATACCGCTCTTGAAACTTTTATACAAATCTGCAATTATCTACACTAATAAAAGACAAAGATGCTAATTGACCATACCTTCACTACACCCCAAGCCATGCCCACCAGCCAATCAGAGCAACTATATGCAAATTAACCCAACCAAGATGGCAGCTGGCAGCCACGGAGGTGTAGCAAGCAGGAGGCTTGGTTGCCTGGGCAATGGAGGAAGCCAAGCTTCCTGCCTGCCCTGAGCCAGCTGTTGCCTCTGCTCATGGCAACAAGTTTCAATTATAGAAGACAAATAAATCCCAGACACCTGCTTCCAGCCAGCCTCCACTGGGTGCTTGGGTGGCTGGGGGCCGTGGCCAGCCTGCAAACAGCCATCAGCTCCTCACTCAGGCTGGCCAGGTACTCCTATATAATAAAAAAGTAATATGCAAATTGACCCTAACAGCAGAACGACTCGGAATGACTGGTCACTATGACACACACTGACCACCTGGGGGCAGACGCTAAATGCAGGAGCTGCCCCCTGGTGGTCAGTGAGCTCCCACAGGGGGAGCTCTGCTCAGCCACAAGCCAGCTGATGGTTGCCAGTACAGCGGTGGTGGTGGGAGCCTCTCCCACCTCCTCAGCATCGCTAAGGATGTCCGACTGCAGCTTAGGCCTGCTCCCTGCTGGCAAGTGGACATCCCCCAAGGGCTCCCAGGCTGCCAGAGTGATGTCTGACTTCCAGCTTAGGCCCAATCCCCCAGGGAGTGGGCCTAGGACAGCAGGTGGTCATCCCCCGAGGGGTCCTAGACTGTGAGAGGGCACAGGCCAGGCTGAGGGGCCCCTCCCCCCCCGCCCCAAGTGCACAAATTTTTGTGCACCGGGCCTCTAGTCTATATATATAAAAGCCTAATATGCAAAGTGTCCCCTCAGGAGTTCGACCAACTGCGAGTTCCATTGCTCGCTATGATGTGCGCTAACCATCAGGGAGCAATGCAGAACTAAGGAAGACCCTGGCTGGCAGCTGGCAACTGGGTAAGGGAGGCTCTGGCAGGTGGCTGGCAGCTGCAAGGGACCCTACCCATGCATGAGTTTTGTGCACTGGGCCTCTAGTGTAAAAATAAAAAGTTAATGGAAAACAACTAAAGGGTGTCCCAAAATTCATGCAAGAAGTACTTTTGATAGAAAACATAGGTTTATAATTAAAAGTTGTAAATTTTTTATTGATTGATAAAGTATAAAGTATAGGGTTATGTATGGAATAGCATATAAGGTAAATGGCCTCCATGGCTTTGCTGGCACATACGCACTCTTTTGTTGAAATTTTCCATGATCGTTTTGCATAAATGTGGTTGAATTTCGATGAGGCTCATTTTCATCTTGATGGCTTGGTTGATCGACAAAATTGTCGCATTTGGGGCTCAGAAAATCCACGAGTGATTGTTGAGAAACAAATGCATCCACAACGTGTCACTGTTTGGTGCGGATTTTGGGCTGGAGGCATCATCGGACCATTCTTCTTCGAAAATGCGGCTGCTCAGGCGATAACAGTTAATGGTGCTCGCTATTGCGACATGATAATCCAGTTTTTTGTGCCTAAATTGCAAGATATGGATGTGGACGACATGTGGTTTCAACAAGACGGTGCCACATGCCATACAGCCCGAGAAACAATTCAATTACTGCATGAGTCATTTCCTGGTCGTGTAATTTCCTGTTTTGGTGATCAGAATTGGCTGCCCAGATCATGCGATTTAACGCTGTTGGACTTTTTTCTTTGGGGTTTTTTGAAGTCTAAAGTTTATGCCAACAAGCCCACGACCACCCATGCCTTGAAGGAGGAAATTGAGCGCTGTATCAACGAAATTCAGCCACATTTATGCAAACGGTCATGGAAAATTTCAACAAAAGAGTGCGTATGTGTCAGCAAAGCCGTGGAGGCCATTTACCCAATATACTATTCCATACATAATCCTATACAGTATACTTTATGAATCAATAAAAAATTTACAATTTTTAATTATAAACCTGCCTGTGTTTTCTAACAAAATTACTTCTTGCGTGAATTTTGGGACACGCTTTACAAGCAATAAACACAGAGCAAAACAATAACAAAATAACTGTGGATCTCCATTTCAACCCTACTTTTTTCCTTAGTATAATGAAAACACTGACACAAAAAATTTAAAGAATTGGTCCCATCTTTCTTTACCTGAAAATTACTGAATGCTAAGCATTATTGAGGGTTTTTTAAAAATTTAAATTGTTTTAAATGCTGCCCATTTAAGAGAATCGGAACAGTCTGTGAATAAAAGGAAACCTAAATCTTTTAGGACTCTACAGACAATTTCACATTTCAAACAATATAGATAACACAAACAGTAGGACCCCTCAAGTTTTTTTGAAAAGTGGGATAAAGTTAGAGGTCCTGGCATTACTGCCAGTAGCCTGACTTTATTGTTGTTATGGCTATTCATTACTTTTTTTACATCCCCTCAAAACAAGGTAGGTTCTGTTGAGATGGTAAAAGGGTTATGAAGGCGTTCCTCCAAAAAGGAGATTTTTGCACTATACTGGAGGAACAAGGCACCTGTTTGCTAAATAGAGGGGAACTTTGACTGGGGTAGGACCCGCCACCTATGATATAGCTATGGGGTCACTGCAGGCCAAAGAGAGGTGTGCAAAAAAGACAATGAAATATCCAAAAAAACATTTTCCTTATGGTAGTCCTTGCCATTAGGAAGAGAAAACACATTTTCCCTTTGTTTCTCCTTTTCTCGCCTCTTTATGCCTTCATTCTTCCTTCTCCACATGCCCATCTATTCCCAGAACTTAAGGTAAGTGTGTTTGAATGACTCTTCTCCTGTGATTACTATGCCACATACATATAAAAGCATATTAACCACTTAACCATCTCCTAAAGAGATATTTATGTGGTTCTAAGCATCTAATTTAATGGTAACTTTAGAAACAAAGACTACAAACTAAGAAATGCATTATGAATTTTTACTTTTGAATCAGAACAATTTTCAGTTTTGCACAGCCTCAATTTAGTACAGCTATAGAGGAGGAAACCTGACCTTGGCCGAGAAATTGGGACTCTTATTCATGTCCCATAAACAACAGCATCTGAGAGTGTGTCCCCAGCAAATCTTTGCTTCCCTGTGTTTGATATAATAGGTCTCCAGCAACCCATTTTTTTAGTCCTGACAAAAGTTTCTATTAAATTATTTGGCATCATTACTACCTCAGTAGTCAAGTCAATTGCATTCTGATTATCTTTAATGTTTGACTTTAAGGTTTTTCAGCCTTCCTGGTAAGGTAATAAAAGGTACAGCATTAATTTTCTATACCTGGCCAATCACTAGGATCTTTGAGGAGCTTGTTAAGACATAGATCCCCAGGTTCCTACCTGGTGGTCTGGACCAAATTCCAGAATCTGGAATTTGTAATAGCTCCTTACTAAGTAAGGAAAAATAGCTCCTTACTTAGCTAAGTTTGGGAAACAATGCCAATGGAAAAGGGAAATTGGAAAATTTCCCAAATGGTACTAAATATGCAAGTCATTCATGCAGAGAAATAGCTTTATTAACTGGTATGCGAATAAATAATGAGCCGTATTTTCTTTTTCCCAATGTCCTTTATTTAGGTAATTGTTTTACCTAATTAAGCAGGTAACATTTATTGCAGGAAATGTAGTGCTAGATACAGCATTGTTTTGAATCCTCAAAATACTTCTATTAGATCCTTATTATCCCCATTTTTCCAATAATGGGAGAAGGATTCAGATGAGCTCAACATCTTGGCCACAGTTCTCCTGATGGCAGGTTGAAGAGCTAGAATTTAAATTTAGAAATGTGTGCTGTCTAGGTAAGTGCTGGTAAAATGCCATTTTCCTGGGGAGTGATATACATCCAGATCCTGTATTTTCTATCTGTGATAGCAATAAGACTACTATACAAATGATAAGCTTGAGACTATGTAAGAACCAAACATGAAATATTTGCTATGCTTTATTTGCTATGGCAGGAAGAAGGAAGACATCTCGTGTTCTGTTTTGCTGATTAACCCTAAACTAGTTTACCACATCCATTGAGTTAAATTAGTTTCCAGAATCTAGAATTACTTCTGATAGTTACTAGTGAATATGAATATACTCGTAGTTTGCCAGATTTCCTTAAAAACACAAAACAAGCCCTGACTGGTTTGGCTCAGTGGATAGAGTGTCAGCCTGAGGACTGAAGGGTCCCGGGTTCGATTCCAGTCAGGGGGATGTACCTTGGTTGTGGGCACATCCCCAGTAGGAGGTGTGCAGGAGACAGCTGATCTATGATTCTCTCTCATTGATGTTTCTAACTCTCTATCCCTCTCCCTTCCTCTCTGTAAAAAATCGATAAAATATATATATATATTTAAAAAACACACAAAACAAAATGAAATTTAAAAGCTACCCAGGGGCTCTGATACTGGAGGACCTGGCAATCCTTCCAGAACGTTCTTACCTAAATACAAACTTTCCTTCTTCCTTTAACCCATCTTCCTTCGCCCCATGCCACTTCCTAAAGAGCAAGACCTCTGGAAATTGAATTTCAGCTGCCGTTTATTATGTGTCAGGCACTGTGTCAGGCACTGTGTCAGCATTTGTTATACAACCATAAAAGGTGATGTTTTGGCCTCATGGAATTTACATTTCTAAAGGGCAAAAATAATCAACAGGCAAACAGCTGAGAAATATCAGAGTGCCATGGAAAATACAAAACCAATGAACAGGATAATACAACTAGAAAGCGAGTACCACGGATTGGATGATCAAGCAAGGACTCTCAGAGCTCTGAGTGGCAAAAAGAAGGCAGACACTCAGCCATCCCTCCAAACTTCTTTGGAGCTGGGTGGTGGGGTGGGCTCTCCCCCCCATTTCCTTTTGAAGTCCTATGTTTGATAGCTGTGAGGGAAGACATGCTGTAGTGGGACTGGTGACCTGAACTACCCAAATAAATCTGTGAAAAGAGGAAAAATGCTGGCTAGTAGCAGCTGGAAAGTGTACCATAATTACTGGGTTCCTACATTAATTTAAGAAGCTGTGTTCTCTACAATAAAAACAACACATAACCCAATTAAAAAACAGGTAAAGGGCCTGGCCAGTGTGGTTCAGTGATTGAGCATCGACCTATGAACCACGAGGTCACAGTTTGACTCCTGGTCAGGGCACATGCCTGGGTCGTGGGCTTGATATCCAGTAGGGGACGTGCAGGAGGCAGCCAATCAATGATTCTTTCTCATTGATGTTTGTATCTCTCTCTCCCTCTCCCTTCCTCTCTGAAATCAATAAAAACATATTTGAAAAAACAAAAGCAGGTAAAGTATTTGAATAGATGATTCTCCAAAAAATATATATAAATGGTCATTAAAGCACAGGAAAAGATGTTTAATATCATTATTCATTAGGAAAATGCAAATCAAAACCACAATGAGATACCATCGCACACCCACTAGGATGGCTATCATTAAAATTAAAAGGAAAATAACAAATGTTGGCAAGGATGTGGAGAAATTGGAATCCTTATATATTGCTGGTGGGAATGTAAAATGATGTTACTGAAACAGTGGGAAACCGTTTGGCAGTACTTCAAAAAGTTATGCATATAACCCAAAGATTATACTCCTAAGCATAGACTAAATATAATAAAAAACATATTTTCACACACACACACACACACACACAAAATTGGTGAACAAATGTTCATAGCACCATTATTTATATTAACTAACAAGTGGAAACAACCCAAATATCTATCAACTGATGAATGAATAAAAAATGTGGTATATCTGTACAATTATTCAACCGTAGAAAGAAATGAGGTTCTGATACATTCTACAAAATGGATCAACCTTGAATACGTTAACCTTAGCATAAGAAACCAGCCACAAAGGATCACTTATTGGATGATTTAATTTACATGAAATAGGCAAATCCATAGAGAAAGAACATTGATTAGTGGTTTTCCGGGGGCTGGTTTGGTGGAGGTGGGAAGGGAGAATGGGGAGTGTATTAACGGTTTCTTTTGGGGGTAATAAAAATGTTCTACTTGTGGATAGTGGTGATGGTTATACAACTTGGTGAATACACTAAAAACAACCTTAAAATTGTGAGTTTTATGGTATGTGAATTATATCTTATTAAGAAATATGTTGAATAAAGCTGTGTTACTCCCCTGACATGTAAATATTGAGGTTGTCTTTCATAAATCAAGTAACTGAGAAGATTTTAATTGTTGAACAAGAAAGATATCTATCTACACCAACAAAACAAAGTTCATCAGTTATTTATTATGAAAAAGGTGGTGAAAAAGTTAAATGTAATTTATAAAGAAGTAGAACTTGAAAATTCAGGCACTTGACTTGGTTAAAGATCTTATCCATTCCTGCCTTGGTATTACTTTACAGAGTATCAATAAGCTAAAGAGCTAATCAGATAATCGCACTGAGGTCTACATAGACTGACTGGGGATTCTTCATCATGATCTTTAAAGAGCATCTGATAGCTCAGTAAGAGTCGGCACTTGGCCTTGAATGAACATTAACACTCAAGAATGTAAAGATTGAAGGAAGAGATAAGTGCCAAGGTAGTAAGATAGAAATTATGGGGCTTAGTCAGAGGGAGAGAATGTGTTGATTAGTTTTCCGGAGAGTAAGGATGTAAGAGTAATAGGATAATGTGTGGAAGATTGAACAAGAGGGAAGAAGAAAGCTTAAATGCCAGGATAAAGAGAAGAAAACTAAGAATTCCCCGTTTGTCCTGGCTTTTCCCTAAGTCCCCGAGTAAAGTTGGATAATTTACTTTTCACTCTCTCTGTTCAAGATTCCTTTTCTATAATGGGAGGTACTGGAGTTAGTTTCTACAGAAAGTGTTTTATTGGTGTTAATGCTGTATTTCATGGTTCACTCGATTAATATTATTGCTGTAACAATTTAAGCCACAAACTCAGTGGCTTAAAACAATATACATTTAGCCTGGCTTAGTAGTTCAGTGTTGACCTATGAACCAGGAGGTCACGGTTCAATCCCGGTCAGGGCACATGACAGAGTTTCGAGCTCGATCCCCAGTAAGGAGTGTGCAGGAGGCAGCCGATCAATGAATCTCTCTCATCATTGATGTTTCTATCTCTCTCTCCCTCTCCCTTCCTCTCTGAAATCAATAAAAACATATTTTAAAAAAACAACAAAGAACAAACAAACACACACACATAAATTTATTATTTTACAGTTCTAGAGATCAGAAGGATAAGATCAAGATGTCACAGAGCAGTGTTCCTTCTGGAGATTTCAGGAGACAACCTGAGAATCTGTTTCCTTGCCTTTCCCAGCTTTCAGAGACACATCACCCCAGCCACTGGTCCCATTGTCACATCTTTTTTTTCTCCACTTTGACCCTCTTGCCTCCTCCTTATAGGGGCCCTGTGATTACACTGGCCTACCTGCATGCCAGAAAAATCTTCCCATCTCAAGATCCTTAACTTAATCACACCTGCCAAGTCTCTTTTGTCATTTAAGCTAATTTATTCACAGGTTCTGAGGATTACAACCGTGGACATCTTTGGGGGCCATTATTCAGCTCATTACAATCACCTATTATACATGTACTGGCATTCTTAAAGTATATGTGTTTACAAGAGTCTCCTCCTAGACAGACCTCCAGGAGTGGAGTCAGGAATATGCATTTTATTTTATTTTATTATTTTTTAAAAATATATTTTATTGATTTTTCACAGAGAGGAAGGGGAGAGAGATAGAGAGTTAGAAACATCGATCAGCTGCCTCCTGCACATCTCCCACTGGGGATGTGCCCACAACCCAGGTACATGCCCTTGACCAGAATCGAACCTGGGACCTTTCAGTCCACAGGCCAACGCTCTATCCACTGAGCCAAACCGGTTTTGGCAGGAATATGCATTTTAAATAAGCTTCTCCAAGTTTGAGAATCACTGCTCTGAGAAAAGGCATGTCACTCAAGAGTTCTGAGGATGAGTAGAGGAATGAAATTAGTAAAACAGTGTTTTAACATAAACTGTGAGATCTTTAAAACCATGTGAGAGTTAAGCTGTGTGGAGGGCTACTGAAGTTTTGGTCGACAGTTACTCCTTTTTTTGTATGGTAAGAGGAAATTCTGCATAGAATTTGGATTAAAAAAAAGAAAGAAAGAAAGCAGTTGATTTAGGAGTGAGAATATAAGCAAGCCTGATCTTCTTTCTTTCTTTCTTTCTTTCTTTCTTTCTTTCTTTCTTTCTTTCTTTCTTTCTTTCTTTCTTTCTTTCTTTCTTTCTTTCTTTCTTTCTTTCTTTCTTTCTCCTCATCCAAGGATATTTTTTCCATTGATTTTTAGAGAGAGTGGAAGGAAGAGTGAGAGACAGAGAGAAACACATTGAGATGTGAGAGAGACACATTGATTGGTTGCTTCCTGCATACCCCTGATGAGGCCTGGAGTCTGCAGCCGAGGTAAGTGCCCTTGACTGGAATCAAACCCGGGAGCCTTCAGTCTGCAGGCCAACACTCTATCCACTGAGCCAAACTGGCTAGGGCAAGCCTGCTTTTCTAGTCTATGAGCCATCCTTGTTATTAAACTCCTTTGCTCCTTGGGGGAATCCTGCTTTCCTGGGGAATGACTTGCCAGCAGGCAAGGCTTTCAAAAATCTTGTTGCAACCTGACGGTGGACATGCACTGCTACAGCACCTGTGCACATGGAATGAACATCAAAATGAGGTTAGCAAGCCCTTCCTTCCCGTCAGATAATTGCCCTCTCTGCACTACTTTGCTTTAGTGTCACGTGACAGGCTCCTGAGCCCTAAAGCTCAGAATGAAAAAACCCTCTTGCATCATGGTGAGTCAGTCCTCAGGAGGGGCTGGGGTGCATAAGACGGCTTCCTCAGCTCAGCTTGTCCTTTCCCTAAGCACGTGTCCTCAAAATGAAACACATCAGCCAGGATGCCAAGGGGTTTTCTCCAGGAGGCAATGTCATGAGGTCCTAGCAGGTGGCCCCGCATCTGGTGCGTCAGTGCTCGGCCTCACCTGCACATTGGAGTTAAATGAGGGACCTAACACAAACTATCCCTCTATCCTGGATATTCTGCCATCGGTTGAAGAAGTGTCTCTGCCATCAGTATTTAAGAAAAACCCTCCAAATCATCCTAATGCAAAGCCAAGGTTGAATGCCACTGAAGTAGACATTTCGGTGGGTCCAGGTTAATAAGTGTCTAATTAGTCATTATCATGTTTTTAGAAATGGAGTACAGTTAAGGATTCTATTTTAGCTTATAAGCAAAGCTCATTCACCATGTTTAAATGCTGGTGCTCACTTTGGTGATAATGAAGGGTTAGAAGGATTTTGGAAATATTCTCATGAGATTTAGTAAAACAAACAAACAAAACCTTGGGCTTTGGAGAAAGGGAGACTTGGGTTTGAATGACTTTTTCTCTTTCCAATTAGTAGCTGGGAAACCTTAAACAATTACTCCTCCTAAGCTTCAGTTTCCTCCTCTGTATAATGTGCATGATTATAATTTGTAGCTTTGCTAAAAAGAATAAATGTAACGTATAAAAAGTCCCTATCATATTAGTAAACACCGTAAATATTATTACCCCCCCTTTCCATACAGAGGAGAAAGTTTAGGCAGGAAAAAAACCCAACCCTGCTGTGTGTCTTCCCTAAGCAATACTATTAAACTAGTACTGATGGTTTGTAGCTAGGATCTAGGTCAGAGGTGACACGCGAACTCATTTTTTTGGTTGATTTTTCTTTGTTAAATGGAATTTAAATATATAAAATAAATATCAAAAATATAAGTCTTTGTTTTACTATGGTTGCAAATATCAAAAAATTTCTATATGTGACATGGCACCAGAGTTAAGTTAGGGTTTTTCAAAATGCTGACACGCCGAGCTCAAAAGGTTCGCCATCACTGATCTAGGTCTTTTGCAGAATCCACTGATGTGGCTAATACATTATTTAGAAACAGTAACATGTTGCCCCTGGAAGGTTTGCTTCTAGAAGTCTATTCGCTGTAATAGCCAAAGTCATCATGCCTCCTTTCCCCCCTCACTCTTTAGCTGCATAATTAAATTTACAAGAGGCAGTTAGTCCAGGCCAAGGCATACCTTATGTGGCAATAACAATAATATGCTTTAGAACAGATAATAAGCATGCTACCACCCGGCCAGTGTGACTCAGTGGTTGAGCATCGACCTAGGCACCAGGAGGTCACTGGTTCAATTCCTAGTCAGGGCAGGTGCCTGGGTTGTGGGCTCTATCCCCAGCTAGGGGTGTGCAGAGGCAGCTAGTCAATGATGTTTCTCTCTCATTGATTTTTCTATCTCTCTACCTCTCTCCTTTCCCCTCTCCTTTCCCCTATCTCTAAAAATCAATAAAAACATATTTAAAAAACAAAACATGCTATCACCAATGAGAGGGCGGTGCTGAGAACGGCCCTCCCTGGCCTGCTCAAGGTGACACAACTCCCTGGGCTTCAACAGGATTCTAGAATCGTGCTGTTCAGTACAATAGTCCTAGCCACACGTAGCTGTTTAAATTAAAATCAAAAGGAACTAAAATGAAATGCGTTTTAAAATTTAGTCACTCAGTTGTACTGGCTGCACTTTAAGTGCCGAGTAGCCACATGTGGCATATGGCTACTGTATTGAACAGCACAGGTAAGGAGCATTTTATCATCACAGAAGTTCTATTGGGCAGCGCTGTGTTAGAATACATATTTGTTTCTTTGGATTTTTCATCATATCTAAATTTGTGAATTGAGGTTGTTCTGTTAATAACTATTCCCTATCTATATATATAAAAGCCAAGCAACCGGAACAACCAGAACAACTGGTCTCTATGATGAGCACTGTGGCCAGCCAACTGGCTTGATGGGGCCTGGGCCAGCCGGCCAACCTCCCATGGCCCCTCTCCCCACCCCCGGCCAGACCTAATGGGCCTCAACTGGGCAGGCTGGCCAGACCCCACCTGTGCATGAATTCATGCACCAGGTCTCTAGTACAGTGATGGCGAACCTATGACACGCGTATCAGAGGTGACACACGAACTCATTTTTTTGGTTGATTTTTCTTTGTTAAATGGAATTTAAATATATAAAATAAATATCAAAAATATACATCTTTGTTTTACTATGGTTGCAAATATCAAAAAATTTTTATATGTGACATGGCACCAGAGTTAAGTTAGGGTTTTTCAAAATGCTGACACGCTGAGCTCAAAAGGTTCGCCATCACTGCTCTAGTATAACTATGAAATGGGCAAAAGGTGGGATGTTATATGAAAATAAATGAGAGAAAGAATATATAAAGAAAGAGAAAATAGAGTATGTCTGTCTGAATTGACATCTGGCAACTGACACTTCAAGCAAGAATAGACTGTCTCCTCTTCTTGTAAGTGGAAACACCCTGGCTAAAGAGCTCTTTATTCTGGTATCTGAAGGCTGGGGATGGTGCACAGTCCGATACAAAGGTCTGGCAGGCAGTGTGCCTACTGGGCTCCCAGTGGGTTCCCACAGGCAGCTGTCACCATAGCAACGCTCAAGATTGAGGCTGGAGCCCTAAAAGCAGCTGCTCGTGCACCATTGCCCCACTCCTCACATCCATCCTGAATGGCCCTAGCCACAGTCTAATCAGTCAATCACTACGAAATCCCCAGAGAGCTCAATTTAAACACTTTTTTTTTTTTGCAGTAAAACGTAAGACTTGGAAAGAAGTTCAGACATTAAACTGATCCAGCGAATATAATGTTAGGCCTCTTTCTGTTAAAATAACAAAATCAGAATATAAATTTCACTGTATCCTATTGCCATATGTGATTCTCTGCTAAGAAGCACTGTCCCCTTTCCTGCATTGATATATTTACTCATTTAGTGTCAGTGGGATGGTTATTGGTGCCATTTCCCAAGCACATAGTAGGATAACACTTTTCCTTTCAGAGGTTAAAGTATCTTTGTTGGGAATCAATTAAGACAATCAGAGTAAAATGCATTCTATTTCTGTCTATACAATTGATTTATTTTGGCCCATGCAATGGTAGTGGTGTCATGTGTTACTTCCAGCTAGAACCCTTTAGGAAGTGGTGCATAATTCACCCATTTCCTCCCCTGCCTGCAGTGTTTCAGAGGGTGGAGGCTCCATCAGTCTTAATATCTGAATGAGGACCACTTAGAGCAGAGTACCTCACTCATTTGATGAGCCTGAAGTGAAACCATTTTTAGACCATTGGGATTTAGAAGCTTGTGTGCTGTTAAACAGGATGAGTTTAGCATCTCTTGACTAACACAGTGAAAATACCAAAATAAAAATAAAACTGAAAGATTGAAAAAATCTGATGAGAACAAACAGTTTTAATATAAACTATTAATTCCAAGAGTATCCTGTTTATTGCACGATCAGCTTCAAGAAAAAATCAGTTTAGTGGTATGATTTTTTTTCCCATGCCAATATCATTTGTCTTCCAATCAAGAATAGTCTTGGTTTAGATTAAAGCAAAAAATTAGACTTTACTAGTGACTAAATCAGCCGTGGGCAAACTACGGCCCGTGGGCCGGATCTGGCCCGTTTGAAATGAATAAAACTAAAAAAAAAAAAAAAAAAGACCGTACCCTTTTATGTAATGATGTTTACTTTGAATTTATATTAGTTCACACAAACACTCCATCCATGCTTTTGTTCCGGCCCTCCAGTCCAGTTTAAGAACCCATGGTGGCCTTCGAGTCAAAAAGTTTGCCCACACCTGGGCTAAATGGTCTCCTCAGCCTTCTTGATGTCAAAACACACAGAAAAATATTTGATGACACCTATATATAGAGATATTAAAATGAATTTTAAAATAAAATATTTCAGTTCTTATCTTATATAATAAAAGCCTAATATGCTAAGTGTCCAGTCGTCTGGTCTGCCATTCAACCAATCAAAATGTAATATGCTAATGATATGCTAAGTCCACTCAACCGCTCACTATGACATGCACTGACCACCAGGGGGCAGACGCTTTGACCGGTAGGTTAGCTTGCTGCTGGGGTCAGCCGATCAAGACTGAGTGAGAAGGGCCGACACACCCTAGACCTCTCCCACAGCCCCTCCCCAGCTGGCCAACTTCCTGAATCCTTCCCTGGCCCTGATCGTGCAACGGTGGGGTTCCTTGGCCTGGTCTGTGCCCTCTTGCAATCCGGGAGCCCTCAGGGAATGTCAGAGAGCTGGTTTCAGCCTGGGCTGAAGGACCAATTGCTATGACATGCACTGACCACCAGGAGGCAGGTGCTCACTGCAGGAGTTGCCCCCCTGGTGGTCACCACTCAGCCAGAAGCCAGGCTCATGGCTGGCGAGTGCAGCAGCGGTGGCAGGAGCCTCTCCCACCTCCACGGCTAAGGATGTCTGACTGCGAGAGGGTGTAGGCCGGGCTGAGGGATCACCCCCTAAGTACGCGAATTTAGTGCACCAGGCCTCTAGTCCTATATAATAAAAGCCTAATATGCTAATCGACTGAACAGTGGAATGACCTGTCGCTATGACATGCACTGACACCAGGGGGCAGATGCTTAATGTATGAGCTACCCCCAGCCCACAGGCCCCAGGCCAGCCAAGGTGGGTGCCAGTGGGGGCGCCCCGATCGCCCTGCCAGTTGCCCCGCAGATCAGCCCTGATTGCTGGCCAGTCTAGGGACCCTTCCCGTGCACAAATTTTGTGCACCAGGTCTCTAGTATTTAAATAAGTAGCTTGTGGGAGAGGTGGGTGATATATACTTCGTACATTATTTGACATTTTAAAGATTATTTGTGGGGAATCCTAGGGAACAATCTGAAAGACATCTGTTTTATTTTTATCATTTTAGATACAATTGTTTGACTTTACTACTAGTTCATTATTGTTTCAGCATAGTACAATGATTAATGGAGGTTTCAAAATGTCAAATATTAAAGTATTAATACTTCCCATAATTAAAGGTATATCCCAAACAATAAAGCAAAAAAAAAAAATTATTGAAGATTGCTTTGAACAACGAGAGCCTGCTTATTGTAAGCGTGTATTTTCCAAAAAAAATGCAGCATTTAGATATATCAATCTTGATGTGTGTGTATGTATCTTATCCATTACCTCAAACAGTTTTTAAAATTATATATGACATAAAAACTTAAAAATGAGAAAGCAGTCATATTATTTTATAATCATATATCCTAATAGACTCTTTAAACATCCACTAAAGATAAATAAATATAAAAACCAACAAATAATTCTGGTGGATTTTATAAATGCCAAGGATGAGATTTCCTTTCTTTTACTTTGATACTCAGAAAAGAAAATCATTTTAGCAACTCTATTATTATTTTTTATTATTATTATTATTATTATTATTATTATTTTATTAAAGCAGGAAATTTAGAAGTTAAGCAGGATGCCTCCTTCATGTGTCTTCCCACTTCTCTCCAGGTCTAGCACATTCTGCCAGTTGGCCAGTAAGGGGAGCCATCACAAAGTAATTACAGACACATTTACATGACAATTTCCCTCATAGAATTAAAGTTTGTGAGGGATTTTCTAATGCACACCTTGCTCTCTAGTGAATTTTCTAGGTCATCACCCACCATGCTTTGTCTGTACGTGCCTAGCTATTGTAGCCCCAGGCCACCGGACAGTAAATGCTGTATAAAGCTCAGATGCTTCTACAAGGTATTGATACCTTTGGAAATCCTTTCCCGTGTCCCATGCTGTTAGAAAAAGCTTCTATTGCTTCGGATCCAGGTCAAAGGCTCTGATCTGAGTCACGCTGCTGCTTTCATGTCTACCCCTATTCCAGGATCTTTATTAACTGCTCTCACCTCTCCAATAATAAATGTAAATTACATGTTTCTTTCACATCCACCTACTCACTTCTTTCAGGAAAAGCCATTTGCTCCCATGCACCTGGAGCTAATTCTCACTTCTTGCATCTTACCTACTGAGCCAACCTCCCGCCTTGCCACCTCCCCCCAGACGCCCCTCGGTGCCATTTTACCTCTTCTGGAGGCCTGAACTGATGTGCTTTCAGGCTGGCCCCCAGTGAAAGCATTCACACACTGAGGTTTCCCAGGTACAGGAATTCTCGGCACTGTTTCAGACCCTTAAAGAGTTGAGGGCAAGTTTCGAGTGTGGCACCTCGCCAAGCATAGTTGTTTCAAGAAAAGTCAATAATGCATATTATAAACATGGTTTGGTGACCAAACACAGCCTCCCAACTATAGGTCTCTCGTAGAAAAGTAAGGCAATTATCTCAATCAGTCAAGTGAAAAGGTCCATTTATGCTTCAATTCTCTAGCTAATTCAGGCAAAAATAAAATTTTCATCTGAATGATCTCAGTAATTGGCTTGCTGCTTTGCGTTACCAGTGAAAACTTGACAAAGAGGCAGAGGCTGTTCCCTGCTGACAGGTTAAGGGTAATCACAGGGAACTTCTGCACAGAAAACATCTATGAGAAAGCACATTAGTGGAGACTTCGTTGAGAAATTTCAACAAAGATAACTCCTAATCATAGATGGTTAGGTAAACATTAGAATTCAGTCTTTCTCTCACCCTCCCTGCCCCTTCCCTTTATCTTCCCCTGCTCACCAGCTATTCTTTCTTCAGTGTATCGAGTCTGGAGCAAGTGTACCACTAGGTGCAAATCAAGAAATCTATCATCCTTGACTCTCTCTCTCTTAATCTTCATTCATGAACAGGTTACCTCCTGGCTGTTTCCACAGCCATTATCTTAGTTCAGGAAACCATTGGTATTTTGCTTGAGCCTATTCCATGTGCAGATACAATGTCAGGTACTGCAAATACAACGATGAGCAAGATAGACATAGTTACTCTTACTCAGTTTCTCTGCTTACTATCTTACACACCTTCACTAATCCATTCTATCTTGCTGTCAGACTTACCCTTTCCAAACACCATGCTTGTTGCAGCTCTTTGTTGCCAAAGCCTTATGTACGACATACAAGAATCCTGATGATATTGTTCATTCTCCCCTTTACCGCTCTCATGGTCTTATATTTGGCAAACCTGCACTTTACATAATTGCCTAAGATAGCTGCTTTGATCAGATATGCCCCTTCCCCACTTTATCTGGTTAAGGTACACCTGCACTGCTTTTTTTGTTTGTTTGTTTTGGTTAATCTTCACCCGAGGATATTTTTCCATTGGTTTTAGAGAGAGTATAAAGGAGGGGGAGAGACAGAGAGAGAAATATCAATGTGAGAGAGACACATTGATTAACTGCCTCTCTTACGCACCCCAATCAGGGCAGGAGAATTGAGCCTGCAAATGAGGTACGTGCCCTTGACTAGGATTGAACCCTGAACCCTTCAGGCCCCAGGCCAATGCTCTATCCATTGAGCCAAACCAGCAAGGTCCTGCACTGCTTTTCTACTTGGTTTTGACTATTAAAATGATCCTCCCTATATTATGACAACTGTTGGCTTCTTAGATTTTTAGCTATTCATTCCACAGGGAGTAATTTCAGCCTCTTTAGGTATCTGAAGAAAACCTCTATTTAGTGTCAACGTGAATTCTCTCACCTAGTCCTCTTTTGTTTTACTTCTTAACTCCTTTACAATTCCGATGGCTCTCATGTGTGAACACATCCAGAAAGTGGATATTCCTCTTAAACTGCAGTAAGCAGAAATGAACTCAGCACTCCATGTGGGTCTATCATGAAGGACAAATCTTGTACTGGTGAATATATGTGTCCGTTTTTTAGACCCAAGTTAAAGACTTCACATTTATCTCTGTACTTCTTCTTTTGATGTGACGGAGATGGAGATGTGCCGCCCAAAGTCTTTTTAGTGCTGACTGTTCTGTCTTTGAGAGATGACCTCAGCTTCAGAGAGGTACTTTGCTCAAAAGTGTGACCTACCTGAGTGTTTGCATCCCATGACTGATCATGGCAAAGCTATAAAGACGTGGCACTTTTGCTCACTAGGGGATAACTCCAAAGGACCACATTGTCTCTGGGGTTCCTTGTGGGTTGGGCTGAAACTTTGTCAGACTGCATCACAGTTCAACTTATCCCTCTGTTCATTTGCTTTCTCATTGTTGCTTCTACAAGGTATTGATACCTAATAAATATTCTGCACATCAAACTCCATTTCAGAATCTGTTTCTAGAAAACCTAATCTGACATTTGGTACCAGGAATGGTCCAAAAAAGAAGTTAATGACATTTGGAGCTGCATTTGCATTTGCCACTTGGCTGGTAATGTGGACCCCATGACTGATGGTATGTGGAACACAGAATTTCCTCGCCCAAGGTGGCAATCCAGTGGGGATGACAGAACTCTGAAATAATCGAGGATGGGTGGTGGCATATAACTGCTAAAAACCAAAGGATGTAATTATCATAATGAGCAACAGAGTGGCAGCCAGAATGTCCTAACCCACAGAGATTTATGACAGTGGTTAATAGAAAGGGGTATATTTAGAGACAAAATAGATGGACAGCCAACAAGGCTACTTCTCAGTTTATACCATCACAAGAAATTAGGTTGGATGACCCGGGACCTGAAGGCAATTACCCCAATAAAATATAATATCTCTTACCCACTTCCAGACCTGAGTTAGTTTTCAGACACAGGACCCATTAACCCAATAAGAGGCCAGGTCCTTAGGAGGAAAGACCCAGCTACAAGTAGACATGGTAGTGATTGAGCAGTGCTTCCAAAAAGGTACCTACAGCCATTTATGTGGATGACTGTGCACCAGAAAAAGGGGAATACCCAAACATTTAGAGGATGTTTGATACTGTATCAGATTTGACAATTATCTGGAAGACTGAAGCCTTATCATGAGCTCCCTGTTCAAGAGGGAATATATAAGAATCAGGTAATAAACAGAGACTTGGTCACATCCATGGGGTTTTATACCCATTCAGCAGTCACTTATCCTATTTCCAAGTACATTATTGGGATTGAAATATTTGGTATATATGTATGTAATCCCCTCAGTCGACCTTTGACCTATGAGATAAAGACTGTAATAGTGGGGAAGTTTCTGAAACTGTTTCTGCCCCATTCCCCAATCAATGTAAAATAAAAAAACAAGTTTGCATTTCAGGGGCAATAGTGGAAATGAGTGATACCCTTAAAGACCTAAAGGATGTAGCGGTGGTGGTCCCCATTATATTCCCATTTAAGTCACCTCAGTGCAATGAGAAGCCCCTGCAGAACAAGGAAGAATTCCAGAGAATGAGTATATTATTGTCAATTTCACCAAGTGGTAGCATAGGGTGCAGTTGCTGTGCCAGATATAGTACCTTTGCTAGAGAAGGCTAACCAATATCAGGGACATGGGTGAGGCCTTGATTTGGCAAACTCGTTCTTTCCTATTCCAGTTAGAAAAAAGGATCTAATGGTATGTGGAACACAGAATGTCCTTGCCCAATCAAGGTGGCAACCGAATGCATTTACATGAGATTTTGTTATAATACATTACAAAGAGATCCAGACTCTAGACATCCTACAGGATACCACTCCATTTATATTATGATCCTCGGGGCAGATGAGCAATAAGCTGTCAGCATGCCGGAGGCCTTGGTAAAACACATGCACTCTGGAGGGTGGGAGATAAATCCTTTGAAGATTCAGGGCCTGCTACATCACGTTAATCTTTAGGGATCCCGTGGTCTGGGGCAATTCAGACATCTTCACAGTAAAGATAAATGACTGCATATTGCACCAACACAATACCTAGCAAACCTCTTCAAGTTCTGGATTTAGCACATTTCACACCTGGCCATAAACAGGGCAACGTGAAAGACTGCCAGCTTTGAGAGGAATATGGAGCAGACAAGGTCGGTGTAGAAGGTCTTGGCTGCGGTATTCAAAGCCCTTCTGCTTGCGCCACATGACCCACAGACACTATGGTATTAGAGGTACTGGTGGTGGCAAAAGATGCGGTGTAGAGGTTATGGCAAGTGCCAGTTGTAGAATCACACAGAGGCCCTGAGATCCAGGCATTGCCATTCTTATCAGCAATGTATACGCCTTTTGAAAAACAGCTCCTCATTATATTAGGAGGCCTCTCCAAGAGGCCTTGGAGAGACGAAGTGCCTGAATGTGGGATGCCAAGTGACCATGCCTCCGGAAGCATGCATCGTGAGCTGGGTTCTAACAGAGCCACTAAATCAGAAGAGAAGACAGGGATAGCAGCACTGTGTTGTAAGACAGAAGTAGAAAAACTGGGATTGAGCACCAACAGGGCAGGAAGGCACAGGAAGATGTATGGACGGATAGCCCTGACTTCCATGTCATCCACCACCCTTGGACCGGCACCTTTCCCTCAGCTCACCTCTCACTCCACAGGAAGCATTCCCTATGGCCAGCTGACGGGGAGGAGGAAACATCAATTTTCTTTGGTAAGTGGATGCAGTTGCAATGCAGCCAAAAATTGGTGGCTACTGCTCTGCAGTCTCACTTAGGGGTAGCTTTAAAAGACAGTGGCCAGGGACAACCTTTGAAATGGGCAGAGTGTTGGTAGTATACCTACTCATTCTCTTTGTGTGGCTCTGTTAGAATATATATATGGACTCGTATCTAGCTGGAGTAGCTCAGTGGTTGACTGTTGGCTGATGAACGAGGAGATCATGGTTTGATTCCTGGTCAGGTAACATCCCCGGGTTGCAGGCTCGATCCCCAAGAGGTGGTGTGTAGGAGGAAGCCAATTGATGTTTCTATCTCTTTATCTCTCACCCTTCTCTCTAAAAAAATCTATCTATCTATCTCTCATCTATCTGAATATATATATATATATATATATATATATATATATATATATATATATCTCCTATATAATAAAAGGCCAATATGCAAATAGACCGAACAGCGGAACGACCGGTCGCTATGACACACACTGACCAACAGGGGGCAGATGCTCAATGCAGGATCTTCCCCCTGGTGGTCAATATGCTCCCACAGCAGGGAGCACTGCTTAGCCAGAAGCTGGGCTCACAGCTGGCGAGCGCAGCTGCGGTGGTGGGAGCCTCTCCCACCTCTGCAGCAGTGCTAAGGATGTCCCTCTGGGGAGCAGGCCTAAGCCATCAGTCAGACATTCCCCAAGGGCTCCTGGACTGAGAGAGGGCACAGGCTGGGATGAGGGACTCCCTCTCCAAGTGCACAAATTTCGTGCACGGGGATATATATATATATATATATATATATATATATATATATATATATTATATATGCTCATGCACAGAGGTGAATGGTTTGGTTGACTAGTCAGGGTCCTGAAAGGTGAGATATGAGACAATTAGGAAAAAGGAGGTCTGGGATATGATCATGTGGATAGACATATGGGAGTGCACACACAATGTGAAGATCTTAGTATCACATGTTAGCACTTACCAGAGAGCATCTACTATGAAAGGACAGCCTGGACCTTTACTCTGTCTAGTCCAAATGCTCTAAGTGTAAAATATACACTGGATTTAAAGACTTAGTGGCTCAAGAGTAATGGAAATAAAAACAATTTTTTTTTATTGATAACATCTATACTAATAAAAGCGTAATATGCTAATTAGACCAGACAGCCAAACGACCTTCTGGACATCCTTCCGAACAAAGCTACAGGGGCGGAGGCTGAGGCCAAAGCGGTTAGGGGCAATCAGGCAGGCAGTGGAGCAGTTAGGGGTGATCAGGCCTGCAGGGGAGCAGTTAGGGCAGCCGTGGGCAAACTACAGCCTGCGGGCCAGATCCGGCCCGTTTGAAATGAATAAAACTAAAAAAAACAAAAAAAAAACTGTACCCTTTTATGTAATGATGTTTACTTTGAATTTATATTAGTTCACACAAACACTCCATCCATGCTTTTGTTCCGGCCCTCCGGTCCAGTTTAAGAACCCATTGTGGCCCTCGAGTCAAAAAGTTTGCCCACCCCTGAGTTAGGGCGTGATCAGGCTGTCAGGCAGAGGCAGTTAGGCACAATCAGGCCAACAGGCAGAGGCAGTTAGGGGCAATCAGGCAGGCAGACAAAGGGGTTAGTGGCGATATGGGAGGCAGGCAGGTGAGCAGTTAGGAGCCAGTGGTCCCAGATTGTGAAAGGGACCGGAGTTGGACATCCCCTGAGGGGTCCCAGATTGGAGAGGGTGCAGGCCAGGCTGAGGGGAGACCCCCTCAATGCATGAATTTCGTGCACAGGGCCTCTAGTGTTAAAATAATATTTTTATATTAGGTTAAATAAAATATATTGAAATTAATTTCATCTCTTTTTTTCTCCCCCCTATTTTTAAATATGTTTTTATTGATCTTAGAAAGAGAAAGGGAGGAGAGATAGAAACATTGAATTGAGAAGAACATGGATCAGCTGTCTCTTGCACGCCCCCTACTGGGGATTGGGCACACAACTCAGGCATGTGCCCTGACCAGGGATTGAACCAGTGACCTCTTGATGCGTAGGTCAATGCTCAATCCATTGAGCCACATAGCAGGACTTTTCTACTATTTTTAATATGTCTACTAGAAAATGCAACTCACCCTTGTGGCTCACACTGTATTTGGTTTGGAAAGTATTGATACAGACAGAATATCTTGGCAAACAACAGCAGCCAGTCTCAGCCATTGGCTATTCCAGTGCTGCCATGATAGACACATGAATAGGTGGTAGTGGGAGACATAAAGACTGTGCCTGGCCCATGAGCATGGCCTCCCATTTACCAAGGTTAATAAAGCTACTGCTTCTGCCAAATTCATAGATTGCCAGCAACAGAGACTGATGCTGAGCTCTCAATATGGCACTGCTCTTCTGGATTCTGACCAGACACTTGCTGGCAGATTAGTTACATTAGACTTCTATCCTTGAAGGACAAATGGATGTATGTATAGGATTGGGCAAAAGTAGATTTATAGTTGTTCAGATGGAAAATACAATAATTCAAATAATACAAGAATATATATATATATATATATATATATATATATATATATATATATGCATCTTAAGTATGATTTTGTCTTTCTTAGTTGCAGGGCTTACAGTGTATTTGATCTATCCATATGGGACCTCACATAATAACATCATATCAGAGCAGGTAAGTTAACTTACAGGAAAAAGGTATGGGAATGAGCCCATGACTCAGAAGCTGGTGGCTGTTACAGTGCAAGTTTGGAGGTGGGACTCTGCAGGATGGGTACCATGTTTCAGGATGCAGTATGTAGTTTTATTTTTCCAATAGGAGCTCATGAGTTCCTTCCCTGGGGGTGAAAGCAGGAGTGGCCCCATTTAACATAAACCACTGGGGAAAATTGTGTCTTCTATCCCACAACAATACAGGCTCTGCTGGGTTAAAAGTCCTAGTTCCCAAAGCAGGAATACTGTTATCAGGGAATTAAAGATCCCCATGAACTTAAGCTACTGCTGCTGCCTGGGCATTTGAGGCAGGGAGAAGAGTCGCCATTTTGGTAGAGGTAACTAACCTTGAGGTAATTAAAGAGATGGATCTACTGTTGGACAATGGGAATGGGAAGAAATATCCACTTAGATGCCTCTTGGGTCTGGGCCATACCACAATGTAAAGCCACTGAGTTGAGCAAAGCCATTGCTGAGGCTGAGAAGAATGTAGAATTTATAGTGAAAGATGAGATGATGAGTATTCATTGTGGTTCTAAGACTGGCGGGAGTGGCAGCCGTTATAGTTTGTTCTACTAACCAAGCTTTTCTAAGTTTTCCCGAACCCTGGAGGGCCTTCTCCATGAGATTTAGATGAAGTGGATTGAGGGGTGGGCTGTGGAAGACACAGAGTAGTGCCACCTGTCAGAGTTCCCTTCAAGGAAGGACTTTCCTGGCTTCTGAGAGCGCTGTCAGCAGCCTCCAGCTCTCAGCTTTGTCCAGGCATCTCCTCTACTGCAGGTCCCCGACTCCCCCCCAGAGCACTCCCTTCCTGGGGTGGATGGCATCCAAGGACTGACTGATCGTGGGGCGATTATTAAGGCCCAGCATGTTCAGCCCACCAGCTCTGAAGAGCCCTTTATTCCCCAGGGCACCCAAGTGGGGATGGCCTGGTGTGGCTTGTTGGGTCTGCATCACAGTATGATTTCTCCCTTCCCCAGCTTCCACAGTATTGATTCCTAATCAATATTCTGCTTGCTAAACTCCATCTCAGCATCTTCTTCTGCGGAAGACAGGTTTCAAAGATTCAGTTCTCTCCATTATGCTCTCTGTCTCTATAGTCTCCTCTTAAAACATTCACTCACTGCAAGTCTTATATCCTTATCTAAGCTCCTCACATTTCTTTTTTTTTTAAAATATATTTTTACTAATTTCAGAGAGAAAGGGAGGCAGAGATAGAAACATCAATGATGAGAGAGAATCATTCATTGGCCACCTCCTGCATGCCCCACACTGGGGATCGAGCCCACAACCTGGGCATGTACCCTTGAGGAATCGAACCCGGAGCACCTTAGTCCACAGGCCGATGCTCTATCCACTGAGCCAAAGAAGCTAAGGCTCACATTTCTTTTTGTCCATTATTTTTATTGTGTATTCTAGCATCAATTCTAATGCTATGTTAACTCCTTCCCCATACTCCACCCACAGTATTTTAAGCTCATAATCTTGTTACCTTTCATCTCTCCCACTCAAGTAGGCCTTCTGATAACTGACCCTTTCTTTGCCATAGTCACCCAGACCCCTACACTGGCTTATCTGGGAGGACCCTGTCTGTTTTGCTCACTGCAGCCCTCTGGTTCTCTAGCACAGTGTCCTAAACAGAGTAGGACCTGGACAATTATTTTTCTCATGAATAATGATTGCAATCAGAGGACTTTTACTTTGGAAGTCCCATCTTCCCAAATTGTCTGTGTACTGCAATCAGATTCCACGCGGCTAAACATCACTCTTGTTTGGTTGAACTTCCTCTTCTAATACTTTCAGGATATTTGTAGGTCTCTAAGGATACAAGGCAGACTCTTTGGACTGGTTCTTTAAAGCTCTGCAATATTTGAAACGATTCTCCTCAGCTGATGGCTCATTTGTTCCCAAAGGTAAATCGTCTGCTCTTAGCAACCTCCTCTTGCCCCACACAGAAGGGGGTGACTTAATCGTGACGCAGCCTTTCCTCACACCATCCCATCATGAATGTCCCCTGCCAGCTGAAACTCTCCCTCCTTCTGCCAGCCAGCCATCTGTCCTTCATCTGCACGCCTGCAAACGCACCTCTCATTTCTGCACTGCACATATATCAGTAAACATGTTTTAAGCACCTACCATGTTCCAGGTACTAAGCTGGAGGACAATAGAGAGAGTAACAAGACACATTTTCTGTTCTCAGGGAGTCCTGCGGAGGGAGTAGACACATACATAAGTGTATGCAGTGAGACCTAGAGAGGCTCTAATAAATGTCTTCAGATTGGGCATAAAAGAGCAGGTAATCAATTCTCAGGAGAATTAGAAGGGAACCTAAAAGGACATTTGAGTTTTCTCTTGAAAGATAAGTAGCTGATCATTAGAATTGTGCTGTCAGGATGGAGTTGTGTGGTGTGTACTCTGGGCAAAGGGGACATACTGAACAGAAGCAGAGAAAAATGGAGCAGCAGGCAAAGTCTAAACAGTCTTTTCTGTGGGTAAGGAAGGCCATGGGAGGCAGTGAGAGTTTGATAAGCAAAACTAGGCTACAGAGGTTTGCTGTACCCAGAGCTGGTGGGGCATTCCAAAGAGTTTGAATTTTATCTTATTGGCAATAAGGAAGGAACACTATTGAAGTTTGTAAGTAAGTGATCAGATCAACATGATCAAATTTGAGTTTTGGGATAATCACACAATCACACATTACTATTTAACTGTCAAAATATAGATCCAGTGTCCAGATGTAAGATGTAAGTTATTTGAGGACAGTGACTTGCATATAATAGATTGGGAAATATACATTTTCTTCATTCTACTGCTAATAAAAGTACTAGTAAGTTTGGTTACCTTCAATCAGTATTGCTAAACAGATAGGCATATGTATGTCCCTATCTGTACACATGTATTCTAAATGCCAAATCACACAGATCTTGCTTTAAGCAAGGCAAAACACAAATACTACTGAACAGGTGAATTACAGGATGCAACTTAAAAGGGGTTGGAGTTGTCTTTGTAAAAATATCATCCTCTATTTAATTTGAATAGGGGGCTTCCTCTCTGGCCCCTGTATTTATGTATACATCATTTCTTGATGAAGGAGTTGAATAGCTGAGGAAGAAAAATGTTATTAAGCACCTCCACTTAGAGATCAAACATCATAAAGTTAACACATCTTTGAGATGATAATATAATGAGCCATTTCACAGGAACTGGATTCACTCACAACTTTTCAAGAATGTCTCTGTTACACAGAGGGAGGGAGGTTTTCTTGAGTATGTGTGTGTGTGTGACAGCTCGGAATGTAAGAACAAAGGGCTTACACAAAATGCAACAGTAGATACAACTTAGAAACCAGTTTTACTCTGCTGCAAACAAATGGACAAGATATTATACAATATATAATAAAAAGTACAGCATAATACAAGTGCCACTAATAAAAGAAACTTAAGGATAAGACTTAAAAATGCTTGTTTGTGATATATGTATATATATATACACACATTGCCATAAAAAGCCACAATAAATACACAAATTTCCATGTCATTCATAATAAATACTGAAAATATAAATACAGAAGATTATAGCTAATATGAATAAATTATTACAACATAAGGTCCAGGTTAAGTTTTATTGAATAATATTGTAGCTTATTTTATATACCCTTTGGCATCTTTGATGTTATAACTTATACACAAGAGAAATCAGTCTAGAAACTGTGACATATAACATGACATCTTAGAGTATAGTGATTGTGTGTGTGAACTGTAAGTTTGATTTTTCCCCCTTCTGACCTTTCCATTTGATTAGATTACTATTTAAATTGAGTAAAAATAATAACAGAAATCAACAAAAAGATAAAACCAGTCAAATGTTAAAAAATTGTTACAATTTATCTCACTGAGTTTTTAAATTACTCCCCCTCCCCTGAAGTGAAAACAAACAAAAGCAAAACAAAATACTCTCAAAAGACTTCCCTTGTGTAAAGCCCATTCCCAATGTCCTACAGTTTAACATTGACTGAAGGATAACGCCCGGGCGCTCTAGAGCATTCGATCCACCATCTCATTTAGGTCACTAGGTTTCACTAGAATCTGCAAATGTACCAAATTTCTATGGCAGCTGGAAAGTGGAGACACAGTTGATGTCTAAGACTATGATCAAGGTCAAGATACTGCAAAAGGTGACATCTGTCTATGCAATGGATTATACAAATATATTTTAAATGGGGAAAATGCATTTTTGACCAATGTCAAATGATCTTTTCCTATCAAATTGATATACCCTGTGACACTGAGGGAAACACACCGAAATAACAAAGTGCCATTTTCTGCATTAACAGGCATTAACCAGTACATATGTATTAACAGTTCTACCTCAAGAGGCTATTATTACACCAGAAATGCAATAAACTAAATGAAAGCAGATCAACTTTACTAAGACACAATAAAGACTGAGGTTCTCAGGAACAGAGTCATCATCTACAGGTTTTTAATTTTTAAAAACTATTTCTGCACTGTAAATGTCTAGCATTTATTTTACAGCAAACACTTTTGAAACATGTTTCACAAACTACGCCTCAGACTTATTTCCATAGAGGTGCCTAAAGTCAATTAAAACATGGGCCAAATCATTCAACCTTCTTTACATAAGATTCTATAACTTTATTTATTTATTTATTTATTTATTTATTTATTTATTTATTTAGTAAAAGGGTTATTTCCCCTGGTGGTGTTGGTGGGGAACAGCCACACTGATGTGGCTGGCGTTTCACAAGGGCATCCTAGTCGGGGAGATTTTAAAAATCCCATGGCGAAAGGAGACTTTTTGGGGGTGCTCCTCATCATAGGCTAGTTCTGACTCCTAGTTGGAAGCAACTAAGCAAACAGAAAAACAAAAGCAACATTCTGAAAGCTGGCTGCAGGGGGTGATTGGGTCAAGCGATGCAATCAGAAAAAAGTCACCATCCTACAGGACTCCTCCCTTGGTTTTCAGGCTTTGTCAGGATGATAAATTTTTAAATCATTTTGCTGATCCCTGGGAAGGCGAGCATCTATTGTTTATAGAACATGGGAAGAAAGGCTGGGATCAAATGGAGGGTGAGCAATTCTTTGGAGTAATTTTATTCCACATCAGACTCTCCCAAGCTAGTCCCAACTTCCCCAGAAGAAGTGGAAAACCATGAGATTCTCACTTGTCATTTTAGGGTAAAGAGAGTTTAATGAGAAGGTATTTATTTAGAAGCAAGAAGGTAAAAAAAATGCTCATTTTTTGTAATTGTAACTTCTCAGAAACAGTCACTTTTCCTGAAATTGTCTCCTGACATCTCAGTGATGAAAAACAAAAAACACACACACAAAAACTAACTAAAGTCATTATTTTCCAGAGCAGGTCATAATTTTTGACCCGACATAATTGTTTCAATACCCACATCTTTATTTTAAAAAATCTAGTTTCTTAGGAGACTTGTGGAATCATCAAATATAATAATTATCAAAGGATGGAGAAATCCAACTTTCTTTAAGTCTCCCAGTACAATGGCCCAAATCACCACAACTGTTGCCAAGTGCCTAGCTCACAACGACTGGCCAAGATATTTTCTTATTGTGAGAAAAACCTAAGAGATCTGGATTGTGTTGCCGAGGAAACTGCATTCCCTGGAGATGTGAAGAATAGATGGGTATCTCTCCTGTTGTGCATGCCTGAGTGACAGTTCTCCTTGGAAGGAGATGGATGAGCCAGATGACCCCTGGAGATCTCTTCTGGTCTTAGGACTATAACATTTAAAGAATATAGAAGAACCTCAAACTTTCCATTGTTCACACACAGTTGGCTATTGTGAGTATCTTTGAAAAGATTAAACTATTTTGAGATACCCCTTCGGCATGACTAGCACTGATGAATCAAGATTCAGACAGTAAACTTTGACAGTGGACCCCATTTGATTATGGTACAAAGGAAATGACTTTGCCGACTGCCAACATTTAAAGTCTGTCAAGTTCAGATATCATTTTGGTATTATTAAATCACCCAAGGATCAACAACACTAAGCAAGCAAAAAACAAACAAACAAGAAACAAAACAAAACAAAACCAAAAACAAACAAAAAAACTAACCTTAGGCAAAAATAGATATTTAGGTTTTCCTGTATAGGAAAATTCAGATTTGGGTGGATTTTTGTTTGTTTGTTTAATTTTTTTTACTTCTTTCTTCTCTTTCATATTTAAGTAAAATTTCAAAGTAATATATAGATCTTTGAATTTATTTTAAAGATGGTTGGCTTTATTTATGGCTAAGGAGACTAGCTTAGTTGCCAACATAAAAGGAGCCAAACAAAATTGGATAAATCATGCTATAAAGTTAGAAATTTTATTCTCTTTTAAAATAAGGAAGCTAGACCTCTGAGAAGGGGGTTTCTGATTTTACCTAGAGTGGCACTAAGTCTTGATGAAAATCTCTGGTGATAGAAATTCCTAAATAATTTTTAAAGAGCTATTTTCCAATCCAATTTTCTTTCAAATATTCATTAATAAATAACTTTAAAGATACTCCCAACCCAGGTAAAAAATATTGGAAGAAAGCCAAAAGAGAAAAAGAGAGAGGTACCTAACAAAAAGAGCCGTTCCAAAATTACAACTGAAACCATTCTATGAGGTCACATAAATTAACTTAAATAAAGGCAAGGCTGATTTCTACTATAAATTTGTCTTCTCCTGAATCCTTCTGATCAATATACATTATCTTAAAAATATTTAACTGGCCTCACACATCACAAAAATGAGTTATTGAACTGACATGACTATTACCGTGGTAATGAGTAACACAAGGAAAGGAATGGCATCATTAGCATGTTGAATACAAATATTGTCCAAAATATAACTTATATTCCTTTGAAAACTTTAGTTCTGCCAGAAACTTATGAGATGTAATAAAATGACACACTAGAGCTGGCTTTTCTTGAATTATAAATGTCAAGTATCAAATTAAAAAAAAATTACCCTGTAGAGTGATATATTTATCACAAGTGAAAGTAGTCAACAACGTGATTTAAGTCCTTGAAATTACCTCATTTTCTATGAATGTAACAAGCACCTGCATTTACTGAAATTCCAAGCCACCTGTTAATTAGATTACAAAAACTGCACGCAGAAAATGAACTTGTTTAGGCTTTGAATCTATATAATCCTGCTTCCCATCCTTCTGTCTGAGTCACCACTGTCAGGATACAAAGCTCAAGACATGACATTTACTATCCAGACAGTACAGTTAGACTAACCCCAGGACTGCTCACCAGTAACACCCAGCTTTTGAGTTTGAATTTCTGACAAGAAAAACAAAACAAAAGACCTGTATTGGTTAGGAAGGGGGAATCTCATGGTCTCGGTTGAAAGATAGGAAAAGAGTTAAAATAAAATTTAGAAAAGTGACTGTTTTAAAGAGTCACACTGAATATGCAGATTGGCAAGTAAAATATTAAAGAGCTCCTTTATTTCCTTATTTACCATTTATTTCCATACTACTTCTGACAAATAGTCTGTCATTTGAATATAAAATGTGTTTAAATCTTAAAAATGGTTTCTTTAGCATGTTCCAGCTGTTTTTATCTTTTAAAGCATCAAATGATTTTTGGATAGGAAGATGGGATTGATACGAACGGTGGGCAGCAGGCTGAGCACCATCAGGGCTGTTCAGTGTCCACACTGTGACTGCCCTTCTAGAATCTGGGCTGCCATTTGTGAATCTACTTTTTTCTATTATAGTAACATTTTAGTTTTTCATCTCTGCTGAAACTTATGGTTTCAAGGATACACCATCACTTATTAAGTTTATATTCCATCCTCACCCCACCCTGACACTTCCATAATTCTAGTGAGGTTTCAAAATGCAGATTATTCAGTTAAATTTAGTCAATTAAATTATCCAATGCTACATAACACATCTGATGAGCTGTGCTATTTGTGCAAAGCTGGAGCATTTGGCTTAGGCATTTACGTCTCCCTTGCACACGTTAGTAGATCTCAGAAAGAATAATGTAATCAGAAGTCATAATTTGTGTTAGAACCAGGAGTAGTGATTAAGGCTTTAAACTTTTGGCGCTGGTTGTGGTCAGGATCTATGGAGAGTTCCAGTTTCAAATGACAGTACAATCTTGCCTTTGAAAGCACGCCAGTACTCCCCGTTTGAGTTTGGTATTTTATACACTGACTACAATAATGAGTCTCTAAACTCTCTGTGAGAGAGAAGGAGCAGATGCCATTTGAAAGAGGAAGATTAAGTCATATTTGGAGAAATGGAAGGCTTTGTGGCACCTTCTAAATAGGCGGTCTCCTGTTGACTTCTGACGACGTCAATTTTCCACCTGCTGATTTGATGGTTTGTAACCCCAGCGAAGGTGAGAGGGCAGAATGACCTTTCTGTTTTCTAGGGGCTGCAAGGCAATGCCTTTGAAACTTGGAACTAGGGCTTTGCTATTTTGATAGGCTGTTTATAAACAGAAGTGTGATTGCGTTCCCTATTGCTGTTTCAAAGGTTTCCTGAAATGCTTCCTGCCTTATGCATGAGTCAACCCGCCTTTGAAATTGTCTAGTAGGAGCCTGCTGGTATAAATTTAGCATCACTTATATGGGTCTCACACTGAAAAAGCAATTAGCTGAAAAATCTCTTTTTCATTCGATTCAGTTATTCTCACTGGGTCCAGATTTAATTCATAAATGTCAGATAAGAGGAAAGGAGGAGGATACAGGAAGTCTCATTAATTTAGAAAATAAGAAGTTTCCTTTAAGCTGCAGTTTGCATATAACTAGACAAGAATTGATGTCCCACTGTCTATCACTTTATAAAATCACAAATTAAAAAGATTATAAGGATTATTTCATGCTACTCTTTATCATCATAACCTTTAGAAATTGTAACGGTTCCCCCCCTGTTTTTTACCATCTCTAACACAGCAGATGTTCAATAAATATTTGTTGAAAGAAAGAATTGTTACTTAATAAATTCTAAATACCACGACCAAAGGGTTATATAAACCTGTACAACAATATCAGAACTTTAATTAAAGAATCAGTGATATATCATATGCTCTTCTGCTTAATGGTAACCAAACCAGATTTTTGCCCAGAAGTCAGCTGAGTGTAAAAATTTAAAGAACATAATCGCTTATAATCTCTTTGCTTCTGGATTAACTTGTGGCCTGTGTGTCTGTAACTCATAGTTGTATATGTGTGTGTGTGTGTGGGGGGGCGTGGAAGGGGGAATGTGGCTATTGCTGAGTTATATATGGTTGTGAAGATTTTATCACTTTAATAAGTATTAATTTCACATTTTATATGTGGCTCACACAATAAGAAAAATATAGTTTTATCACAAAGAAAAGATTGCCTTTTGAAAAGTAACTATATTATTCAATTAACCAAAAGACATGAGACAAGCAGATTTTACTTATGTCTTAATAATCAGTGTTCAAGAGATGGGGAAGACCTTAAATGAATCTCTTTCACTGACTTCTTTCTCTCATAAAAAAAACACACACCTAGAATGTCAAAGAAAATGAAAGCTGCTCCAAGTCACTTGACTTGCAAATCAGTTTGGCCTGGATTCTAACTGGGAATTAAGCTCCAATAAAAGGTAGAGGGCTGGTGCTAAAACAACAGGGACCAAAGCAGGAGGCTTTGCCCTTGACAGTGAATGACTAAAGAGCTGTGTGTCAAAAAAAGGCTGTAATTTGGTTAGATAATGCTATGGGAGCAATGAAAGAGCTGCTGGTCTGGTTAACGTGGCTTGGTATAATGATCTTAAGTATCCCCACTGTCTGTGTCTAGCTTGATCCCCATTTTAAAAAGCTTTCCTGGTATGTGGGCAGTATTTGTTGAATAGAAGGGCTATTAATGGGGGAAAAAAGTCAGATAGAACACTGTGCTCTCTCAGCTTTTCTGGGAAAGGAAGTAACAATGAAATGATTCCGTCAATAACATTATTTGCAACTTTGAGTCAATCTTTTCAAACTATAGCTTTAGAAATTATACTTTTTACAAATCACATTTTTAGATCATAAAACCCAACCGGATTCTAGGGTAGGGAAAATTCAGATCTCATTGGCCATTGCCTAAAATCTACTGTTCTCCAGTGTGTGTGTGTGTGTGTGTGTGTGTGTGTGTGTGTGTGAGAGAGAGAGAGAGAGAGAGAGAGAGAGAGAGAGAGAGAGAGAAGGGTTTTTTAATAGGTAATCTGTGTAGGCAGCTTATGGGAGATGTTTAGGGGTTAGGTTATGTACATAAAAACTTGGAATGGTTGGAAGGCTAATCCTTCTGTGTAGCAGTGACTTTTATCCCCAATTGGACAGATAGGGAAATAAGCTCTGGGGTGTGTGTTTGTCTGTTTGCTTGTTCCTAGGTTAAGCATCCTTTTGGAAATGAAACTACAAAACAGAGACCAATGAAACATAACCAAGTAGGCATCAGCCTTCTTGGGAAAAATGAAGCTGAACGGAATTAAATATCTATCCTTTCAGGAAGTGGACTGACATTCTATACCCTTCAACTCTGCCCCAGCCAGAGTCGCCTCTTCCCCACTCTGCCGAACTCTGTGTTCCAAGAATAAGCTGAGTGCTTCCCATGTAAATACTGCAAGGACTTGCAACTGGTCCAGCAAATATGGCACATGTGATTCTTTTACGTGCTTGAATAAGGAGCAATAGCCTTTCGTCAGTATCTCTTTGGGTCTGTGCTCTTTGCATTGTATTGGTGGGGGTGGGGGGCGGAATTTGAGGATCAAACATGAAAAACGGTAACTTTGTAGACATACCCTATATGCTGCTGATCAAGCAAAACCTCAATCAGATTACCAAGGGGCTTATCACTCAAAAGGAATATCCCTGCCTTCTTTACCTCCATAAAGGATAAACCCAAAGATCCTTTAGCGTTAATATTAATGGTTATAAATTTGGCCCATTGGTGGGTAGAGAAGGGGCAGGTACCAACCGCACAGCGGAGAGCTGCAAGTAAACACATTTTCCCCAAGTCAAGTTTTAGTAGAAACTTTTCCACTGGAGGACTTTAGATCAAACATTTCCAAGTTCAGTGAAGTAAGATGGTATTTTTGAAGGAACTGAGATCTACGACCTATTTATGTCCATATTTCTAAACATCCACGTCTAAAAGACAGAAAAAATAAGTAGCAATGCAGTCACTGAATAGCAAGGCATGTCCACATTTCAAAGAGGCAGAAACTGTGAAATGAGATCACGATAGGTCCAGAATCTGAAACAGGTTTAGCACGGTCATAGTGTATTGAAAAAAAGACGGGGAAGCACGCTACTTAGTTACCTAAACTAATTTACAGGAAAACAGGGTCTTAGAAGTCCTCCGACGAGCCAGGTATAGATAATCTAAAGGTGGGGAGTGCTTGCTTTATTTCTAACTGTCCCCTTTAACAAGAGAACGTGAGGTAATTAGAAAGTATTCAACGCTTTCTGGACTGTTCTGTTAAATGTCCCAGGCAAGATAAATCAAAACGCTGCAGAAAAGTAAGGCCTAGTTGAGTATTTGGGTAGAGGCCCCCGCTTTGATCAGCTAGTCACTAAATGGAAATCTCATTATACACTCATCCTGTAGAGATGGATTGGTCTCGCTGTAGAAAAGGCTGGTTGCTGAGGGTGTGTCTCTTCCATGTTCCTCAGCCTCTTCTGCGTTTACAGAGTTAGGTCTTCAGAGCGGCGAAGGAAAACAGGTCATTTTTCCTTCACAGAGTACCATTGGATGATTCCTCTATATTAAGTATATGAACCTTATCAGAGTTACAGATTTTAAAAAAATTGTTTTAAAATTTGTCATCTCAAAGAGTTCTCAGTCCCCACCCCTCACAAGTTACCATGAAGGGGCACTAAAGTGCATTTTGATGTAGGGGAGTCGAGTTTAAAAGTGCTGTCCAAGGTAAGAACCAAGATGATGCTGTTTAAAAAAGAAAGGCAATTCCTTCTACCTCCATCTCTGGAGTCAACTGAGGGAGGGCAATGAACTAGACCCTCCCCAAAGGATTGTCCTAACTCTTAACTGGAGAGAAAACTGTGTAAGGACCTGCACATATAGACTCATTTATTTGTCCAAAATAGCAAAAATAGGCCTATTTTACCCTTAAGAAAGTATTTGCAAATTTGATCAGTTATGATCGTAAAAACGTGAATGGATTCCAGATGCAATCCATGTGGGCATGCTCGGTGGTACTAACTATGCATCTTCAGCTTAAAAGAACATGCGGCTGCTCATTTTCGTCAAAACATGACTTCGAACTACCATAAATAAAATACACATGGGACAATTAAATCTTTTTCTTACAATAATTAGGTTTACATTAAAAAGTCACCATCATCTTCAGATAATATCGAAAAGTAGGACTCTAAATCTTACTCTCTCCCAGTCTTAGTTAACAATTTTGCACAGGCCCGATAATCCAAAACTTGGAGCTCTGGTCTACACAACTTGGCAGGTTTCACACAGTTTGACAGGTAGGCAATTGTGATCTATGCTTTTTTAAAATTAGCATTTTCTATCAAAACAGTCTGAAATCGTTTAAAATCCTCACAGGGACTGTATTTGTGCAATGCCACAGACACACAGCTAGAAAGGGGAAAACAAAGTACAGTCTGGAAGATTCATCACAGTCCAAGTTTTCTTGGTCCTCAGTTTAAACAACCACGAGCCCAGGAAATCCAATTAAATACCGTGCTTTAAATAGAAGACTTGGTCCTAGAATAACTTAGGCGACTAGACAGGGACGGTCTCCACCACGGGTGATTTGATGCACTCTTCGTGCAGTCTGCTCTTTTCTGCGAGGCTCAAAGGATTTTCAGCAGAATGCTCTGAAATGTGGCTGCCATTCAATGTAGAGACAAAACCCTCCTGGGAGGGGCCTTTCAAGTATGAGTGAAATTCCATTTGAGGGTGACTGGACCTGTGTTCGGGATATAAGCTATTGCAGGCCACACCGCTGTCATTTTCCGAGGACGAGCAGCAAACGATGACAGAGGGGTTGGCAGCTGGGTAGTGGGAGGTGCCGTAGGCCTCTTCTGCGTGTCGGGCGTAGTCAACGAACTGCTCTGGGGTCATGGTGTAAGGCACCAGCGAGAGGGTACCATTTTTGACAGTATCTCTTTCAGCATAGTTCTCAGAGATCTGGTTAGGAGTTCCTGGCATGTGGCTATCTATTTGGTAATACAGAGTTGAAGAGTTGGCATAAAAAGAAGCATTTTTCGCGTGGCTTTCATGCACGGCGGTGCCATCAGAATAACACAGGACGGAAGGGAGAGGGACCACTTCAGCATGGGTACCCAAACCTTCCATGAAACTGTCTCCTTTCTCCTCCTCCTCCTCCTCCTCTTCCTCTTCCTCTTCCTCTTCCTCCTCCTCATCTGACTCACTGGGTGCCAAGCTCTGTGTACTGGAATCGGTGACCCCGCTGCAGAAGCTGCTCCCATCCTCCTCCTCCTCCTCCTCTTCCTCCTCCTCTCCTTGGCAATCTAATTCCTCAGCGGACTGCAAGTGCAGTACTGCAGCCTGGGGGTCAGTTTCAATCTCAAAATTGTCTGTGATAGAATATTCTACGGAGTGAGCGACAGGGCCCATGGAACTACTGTGAGCACTTATCTCCCCATGGCAGCCGTTCAGCGTGGGGATCTGCTGCTCTCGGTTTTTCTCCAGTTCAAGTTTCATGATTGTGTGCAAAAAGTGAGTCCGGACACGGATAGGATTAAACTCAATTCTACCTGCTGTGTTACTACATCCTTCTTTAGTGCAGCCACACGGGAAAGACATTCGATCCACCTTGGAAGGAAGGACACAGATTAGCCCCATGGAACTCTTACAAACCAAATACAAGTCCAGTACCTTCCAGCAACCCCTCTGAATCTGTGATTACTTAATTCCACTTTGGCTAGACCAAATGACAATCATATTGCACAGAAATGAAAAGGGAAATGGAGGCTTAAAACATAAGTGTCAACCAGTTTTAAAACCTACATTTAAAATAAAAGTGAGTTACAGTATTATACTGAAAATATACTGCATATTTTGAGTTTGCTGACCCCTCCTTGTGCTTTCTCTACTTCTTCCTCCATTCTTCCTTTTTCCTTCTCTTCATCCCATTCACTTTGCTCCCTTTCTAAAAATGTTTCTGTCCTTTCCCCAAGATGCCATTCCTTGCATGCCAGCTCATGCGTCCAATTTTAAACAAACTTGCCACCCTCATCTCCACCTGCTATTTTTTAATATAAATTTTATGACATTTCCCATATTAGTCATCTATTTTTTTCTTGGCTTATTATAAGATGAACTTCTCTGTCCAACGTGTCCAGATTGACACCACTCAGTATATTGTGTAGCCTGATGATTTGTTCCCATTGGTTTGCCTCTGTGCTCGCTGCATGTATGCTGACTGCAGGGCTGCGATGGATATGCACATTCATGACTTTGACTGGTGGACCCCTGTGCTTAGGTCCTGGCTCCCTCCTTCACCACTCCACTCCAGTAGACTACAAGTTCCTCAAGTAAAGGGGATGCTCATTTCATCAATATCTTAAAATTATTCAAGTGAGTGGATCCTGTGGACAGAGTAGTGGGTTTCGGCAAGTGTTGTTGGACTGAATGCTTAAATAAGTGATATGTGGAATTCTTGGCAATCCAAGGGTACTCCTAAGATATTTGCTAATTGTCCCAGATTCCTCCAATTAGCCTATATGCAGACCAGAGCACAGGCCACCAGAAAGAACTTGCCCTATTAGCACCTTATCCAAATGTGGGGAATTTCTTATGCAACAGAGGAGAAGGCAGACTCTCATGCAGTCATCTGGGCCCAATAAAAATTAGTAGCAGATGTCAGAACCAGAATCGACAGCTGTTTTCTTACTCATTAATCCTTTTTCTGTGAATCTACCTCAAACAACTATTCAGCTGATGAGAACTATTCTCTCCTTCTGCCTGTCTAAGGAGCTATCCTTATTAAAAAAAGCCAAGTTTCTGCCTAAAATAATGACACCTAACTAATCATGGAACATCCGTGCTGTTATAGATGAATGGGGACCTGAGAATCATCTAATCCAGGGGTTGGCAAACTTGTTTTGGTAAAAGGTCCAAGAGGAAATACTTTAGGCTTTATGGGTCATAGGTCTCTGTGGCAACGAGTTGGCTCTGCTGTGGAAGGGTGAAAGCTGTCACAGACAACACACACACTGTGTGCCCACAAAACTTTATTTACAAAAAAAACAGGCGACAGTCCAGATTGGGCCTGTGAGTTATAGAGTTTGCCAACACCTGATCAAGTTCAGCCCTTTCACTTTAGAGGTGGGGAGACTGAGCCCAGAAAGTTGACCTGACCTGCCAATTTCACGTAGCTGGCAACAAGCAGAGCCAGGAGTAGGACTCAGTTTTCTCCGTGTCAGTCTAGTGATTTTTCCACTCGTCTATACCACCTCTCCCCAGTCATCATTTTAAACCCCTGGATGGATCCGAAAATAGACACTCAAATATTAGGGAAGTGATGATCTGCCTGAATGCTTGTAAAAAGCAAAAGTAAACTAGTCTAATCAATGGATCCAAGAGCAAATAATGTCAGTTAACTCGGCTACAGCTTGGGTCGCCTTTCATAAAGGCAATAAAGATGTGCAGCATTGTGCGACTGGGGTTATATCTGAGATGATGAGCATGTTATGTGTGCCCATACATGTCCTTGGACGGGGATTTCTTCTTTTCTTGAATCAGGTGTCTTGCCTCACTCAACGTTTTCTTCCACCCGTGGGAAACTTCATTACATGGAACACGACGGTCTCTTTAGGGGGTGGTGTGTTACCCCCGTCTTTGGATTCCCCGAGATGCAAATCCTTACCTGACACTTAATGCCTGCCAGGCTGCAGGTGCACGTTTCCGGGTCACAGAACACGCGGCAGTCACAGCCGCAGTCCTCGCGCGACAGGCGGATGGCTCGCAGCTCGTGCTTTTCTTCCACATCGATCTTCTTCACTCCGGACGCCCGCAGCAGTGCTCGTCGCTTTTTTGTTGGCAGGGGTTGTAGGAAGAAGTATTCGTCTACCTCTGTGTTGTCTAAATCAATATCATCATCAGAGATGTCATCCACGGTCAGAGTGCTAGCTTCTTCAGACTCCACGGTGCCATTCTTCGTCATCTAGAAACACAACGCAGCAAATAAGAGACCGCGAGGGCAGAGGCTACAATCCTAACTTCCACAGTTCAGAACAATGAAACTATTCCATCGCATCAGGTCCCCATAATCAATAAGTGTTTGTGGGTCCAATCACTTCCATTTATTTTCCTCTTTAGAGAAGTCACAGGGAGGAAAATGAAGGCATCGAAATGACAGGCTTTTAAATGCACAGAGGACTGTTAATTGGGTCTCTTAACCTCCTAATGTGAGAGCTAGAGTTGTTAGAGCTTTTAGCCAGGGCAGTGTGAAAAGGACCAAAGGTTACAGATGCCCATCAGTGACAGCTATCTTTAGACTTGGTTCGTGATGGGCAGCTCTGAAGTTGGAATAAATTCACCCTTGTTCAGAGATGGTAACACCTTCGTGGGAGCCACTGCCACCTAAGTCAGCAAACACGCTGTCCTTGAAATGACCACCCTGTCTTTGGGAGTCCAGCAACAGCACGTACTAGGCAATAAACACGTGCAGCATTGCGCTACTGGGATTAGGAGCGCGGTTACCCTACAGAGCATTCCAACAATGAGCCCTTGATAGGAAGCAATCAGTCAGGTCGCTGTGACCGCAGTAAGACAAGGAGCAGAGGGCAGTGCTGGCAGGAGCTGGCCAGTGGGCACTGAGTCAATAACCTCGCCCTCAAAGGAGATCCCCCGAACCTGTGCCCAAAGCAAGCGCTTCCTCATTACAGCCCCTGTAGACAACTGTCTCCTCTCCCCATAACTGTTCTGCTGCTATTTATGTTTCTTCTCTAATTAATTCCATCCATCAGTAAACCCTGTATCAGTATTTCACTTCTGACTGTCCTACCACCACATATTGTTTCCTTCTTAAAAAAGCATTTAGAAAGAGACGTTTTCTCTGATTATGAGCAAACATGTATTCTGAGGGGTAGCACAGGAATATATGCCAAAGCTCTGTAAGGGATTATTCAAAAAAAGTTTTAAATATGGAAGCTTTTTTGATCCTTTAATTTTAAAATTTATTCATAAATGTCACTAATTGTAATCATTACCATGCTATTTGATCTTAACAATGGCTCAATCATGACACAGTTAAAATGCTCTGGTGACATCAAACATCAATCTCTCAACTTCATAGAAAAGGCCCGACATTTAGATTAGAATAGTAATTACTGCCCCAAATCCCAAACTGGATTACTCTGAACGTACTGAAAAATGAATAGAAGGCTGGTCTTTGCCCTCAAGTAGAGGAAACAATACAGTAGCAAGTGTACATTAAAATGTATTTCAAAGGGTCCCTGAAATGCATTAAAAAAACACTACTACATTGTACTTTTTGAATATTTTAGAACTTAAATCTATTTTCTTGCAGAGGTGTGCATTCCCCTTCATTGGGTTTTGTTTCTTGGCATGATCTGCAATTTTTTCCTTCCTTGGCTTTCCTTTATAAAGGTATTGGTTCAGCCGTTTTCATGTTTCCGGATGTCCACTATTAGGATGTTATTTTGAGTGGTTTCTGTTACCATTTGTGTTAATTCTTATTTGCAAACAGAAGCATATTTCTATCTGTAAAGATCTGATTTGCTAAGGAATTCAAGTGTGTAATTGCCTAACATCTACTCAATTCTCTGTGATAGGAAAAGCTGCATTACCACACAGGAAGAGTTACCTTTCTCATCTTGTCACCTCTGTGGCACTTAGATGTGTTTCCATTGATTCTTGGCTTGCCTAAATGAACCTCATCAAACTTCTGACTCCATGGCACACGAATACCAGAAATATTCTGGAAGAACATATTCTTTTTTTTTTTTCCAAAATGCTTGTTTTTTTTCATTTTTTAAAAATTTTGTATTATTGTTTAACGTATTACAAATAGTAGTACACATGTCCGCCCAAGCCTGGAGCACTGATCTGGCCCCCGCAGGTGACGCTGATGCAGATGCCCATGGTGGCCCTCCAGCAGCCTCAAAAGTGCAAAGAGCATGTTCTTAAAGGTATTGCCTTTGCCTGGGGCTGAAGGCCAGTCTCCCGGTCTCCATCACTTTGGTTAGGCATATTTTCTCTGTACTTGTCAAAATAGGTTGTGCATATGACATGGCAAGTATTTGGAATATTAAAGTTTTCCATTTGGTGTTGGAGCAGGCCTCCGTTTGGGGATGTATTCCGGAGAGGCAAAGCAGGAAGTATGCCCTTGAGTAATCTCTGTAGTGTTTAACAGCGAAGTTCAGTAGGGATAAGTGGAGTTAAAAAAATACCAAGGTATTAGAGAAAACTGAGAAAAGTGTATAACCCTGGGACGACATTGGAAATGGTACCAGAGAGGAGATAGGCCTAATCTCAGGAAGAAGAGGAAGAACAATCAAGGTTGAAAAAACATTGGGAAAAGAAGCCAGTCAAAGCTGTGAAAGCTAAATTAAATTTCCTAGAACAAGGTAGTAGAATCCAGTAAGATATAACCCAGAGGCAACTGGAATGCCAAGGCTCTTTTGAAATGTTCAAATGGCTGCCTACTGCATTTTACAGATACATGTGAAACGGGAATAAAGGCTAATGTAATTGTTCAACAGTGTGGTGCTGATGATGAAATCTAAGCACTTAATTTGGAAAAGAGTATAGTATCAAGATGACTGCATTGATTACTGTGAAGAGTATGACATGTTTGAATGCGCTTGACAGAGAAAAAGAACTGTGCTCTGTATATTTAGAAATCTAAAGGTAGTTATTTCTTCTGGGACCATGCATTTTATTCAATCAGCTTTCTCTATTAATTGTTTTTAGACAATGTTTGGAACATCAACAACAAAAAGGACACACTTGAACCCTTAAAATAAAATTGTGTTTTTTTTCTACAAATCTAATTATACATATTATTACTCAATATATCTATGTCATAATTTGATTGAGATGAATTACTAAATTAGAAGAAGTTTTATAATGAAAAACGAATCTCTATTCTTAATTTGTCCTCAACATATTTATTATAAGGAAGCACTATGAAGTGTGGATGTTTCTTTTCACTACTTCTCCACTATGAAGGCCCCACTGGAAGAGGTGCTATGGAATACGCTGGGTTGGAGGCACAGAGGAAAGAGAAAATGTCTCTTGACTGCTTTGGGGCTGTTGGTTCTCAAATAAGTAGGAGGACAACTGCCCGGTTCCAAGTCAAGTGGGTTTCCTGTGGTGTTTATCTGGTCTCCGTAGTGAGAGCTTTGGAAAGTGTTTGTCTTGTCAGATGCTGCCTTCTCTCTGCTTTACTCAACAGGCGGTTCACTGCCTCTCACAGAGGACCACCTCCAGGCAAAACCAAAGTGGCAAAGTTTGTTTGCAGCAATCCCGGCTTTCTTCTTTGGACCCCTTTCTGTGCCGAAACCTTCCTGCTGCCTCAATGAAAATAATAAAATCACTTTAGCTACATTTGTTTTGCTACTTACCTCGGAGGGATTTTTATTTCAAAACAAATGTTGCTAATATTAAAGGTAAAATTTCAAGTATCAGAGAGAAATTTTTGGACAGTTAATGTTTTCTTTTCCCAGTTAATGTTCTTCAATAGCTAATTTTAGATTTTGAATAGGTAAACCTTATCCCAATAGAGTCAGTGATATGTCAAAAACCATAAACGTTAGTATGCTAGAGGAATCACAATGAAAATATACAAGCTTTCCTCCATTAATTCTCCTCAGTTGTTTTCGTTTTTTTTTTTTTAGCAAACTGGTCCACATTGCTGTGATCTCTTATTAGGTTCATGTGATCATGTGATGTGTGTTTCTGAGCTTCTGAACACTTTCAGTGTAGTGAGGCTAAAATCAGGTCATCTTAGAATCCCATTATCGTTTTTGCTTGGTATTCATTTGGAAGAAGCTATGCTACCCAAATGATTTTTGTTTGCATCTTCACCAAAAGAAAAGGCTGCATGTTTTCACCTCTCTGCTTATCAATGACAAGCCAAGACTTGCCACCTACTCAGATGATTGCCTCTCCAACTTGAATCAATAATAGAATGCTCTTTTTGTTTCTTTTCTTCTTCAGCTTGTTAAAAAAGGCATAGAAGTAGCTGAATACAAATGACAGGGTCAGAATATATCACTGCCTGATGTGGAGGAAGGTTCCTGTAGTTGTGTGGCTCCCCCTAATATCCATCACATGCACAATCTGCTTCAAAGTTCACAATAAATCTTCTGGTTTTCAGATAGAATTATAGTTCCCCAGCTGTTAAAAACCACTGCACACAGTACTAAACCTCAGAAAGAGACGGCTCCCTATAGGTACACAGATTGTCTTTCCCAAGGTCTATAGGGGATAATCAATTAATTTTAGAAGAGGAAGTAACAAGATCATATGACCAGTTTCCTGCCGAGTGAGCCAGCTATATCACATCTTGGTGCTGCTTCTTCTTTAGTTGTACACATGGTCTCATAATTTACCTATTCCACTGGGTCTTTGTTAATATTAATGTAAGTAATGTTTATAAAATGTCTGACAAATAAAAAGCACTGAATGAATGGCAACCATTACTACTGAGTTTGAAGAATGACTTCACTCTTTTGAGTAGGATGTAGAGTCGGTTTGTAGTGGGTTAGAAAGGCAGAGGGTAGATTTCACCAGCAAATCTGCAAATTATTATTAAGTTAAACAACATGCAAAGCAGTCACGAACAACAACAATAATGGATTGCCACCAAAAAATCTTAAGGGACATTTAATGAAAGATGGCAAAAGCACCTCCAAAGGAAATATGAAACATGCTCTATGCTGACTGTGTCCAGCTTAATTTAAGTACCTGCCTTCTTGTGCAGTTGGTAGCAAAGCACATATATAAATAGCAAAATGCATAGAAACAAGGGATTTGGAAACACACATCATATCTCTGCCAACTTTATACTAGAACAGCCGTGGGCAAACTACGGCCTGCGGGCCGGATCCGGCCCGTTTGAAATGAATAAAACTAAAAAAAAAAAAAGACCGTACCCTTTTATGTAATGATGTTTACTTTGAATTTATATTAGTTCACACAAACACTCCATCCATGATTTTGTTCCGGCCCTCCGGTCCAGTTTAAGAACCCATTGTGGCCCTCAAGTCAAAAAGTTTGCCCACCCCTGTACTAGAAACTAAAAACTAAAGATACAGGTAATAATGGTATGCTTATGGTGCTTCAGCTATTTCATGAATAACCCTTTATATTAAGTACTCTGGATTACCTGGATTTTTTTTTTTTTTTTGTCATTAGATAATGATGGGAGAGCATTTCATATATATTGGTAGGTTGATGAATCATTGCAGATATAAAAAGAGCCTCTGGTCAATGAAAGAAGTTTTCTGAGCTGTGTTTCTCTCCAGTTAATCTCTAATGTGGCAGAACAATGGGTATCTCCCCCTGGACACCTCCCTGACATGTCTTAAAGAACTCAAAAGCCTCTGAAAATTAGTATGTCCAAAAAATATCTCATTATTTACACCCCACACACACACACACCCAGCCCCAATCTGTACCTCTTCCTGGATTCCTTGTCATATCCTTGTCATAGAGGAAGATACTATCATCCACAACTTACTCACTTTTGTAAGCCAGAAATTCAGGAGTCATTCTTTTCCTTCCAAATCCACCCATTATCAAGGACTGTTGATTTTACTCCCTAAATTTCTCCCTCTGTCTATCTCTTTTCATCTTCCTTACAATCAATCTAATTTAGCTCACCCTCATCTTTCTCCTGGACTGTTGCAATAGCCTCTTACCTGGTCTAACTCCACATACCACAACCCCTCACATGGCTGTCCCCACCCCCTACCCCCAAAATATTCTCACATCAGAGCATGACCAGATCACATTACCCCACCAACCCAAACCCATGCTGAGAACTGCTGGATGACTTCTGATGGCCTTAGGATGAAGAGAGGAAGGAAAAAGCTCTAACAGGGTCTACAAGGCCCTGTCCCAACTCCTTCATGTCACGCCACTCTTCCTGTCCCTGCTGTAGCCACACCCGTCTCTGTGTGCTCACCCAGCTTATTCCTGCCACAGGGCAGCTCCGGGCCGTCCTGCTGCCTGAGCCAATGTTGCCACCCCTTTCGCCTAGTTATCTGCTCAGATTTCAGTTCAGTTGTCATTCTCTTGAAGAAACCTTCTGTGACCTTCAGATCACAATTCTCTATTATGTACTTTTACAGCACCTTGCAACTCTCCTTCCTAACACTTAATACAGCTGTGACTCTATTTTGTCTACATGATTAATATTTTCCTTTCCTATTAATATATTAATATGTAAATTCCAGGAGAAAAGGGACCATATCTACTTTTGATACCAGTTAGCCCCAGCCAAAACACAGGTCTATGATCTAGAATTACTCAATAATACACCTTTTCAAAGTGTATTTTTTTTAAAAAATAAACCTTTTCAAAAAAAGGTTTCATTATATCTCACTACCAATTTCACACACACACACACACACACACACACACACACACACACACACACATTGAGCATCCCCACCCTCCTTGCCCTCAGGGGCAGATTTCTGAAGCACTTTTCCCGCTTTTATTCCTAAGCCCAGAGTTTGAAGGCCAGAGAGGGATCAGCCTTCCCCCAAGCTCACACAGCGAGGGAGGGAGAGGCATAGAGGAAGGGGACCTAGATGGGCAGGCAGCCCTGCACTGTCTCCTTGGAGTCCTAGCGAGGCTGGGCCCCGCTTGCGGTTGCGTGGGAGAACTGCTCCTCACTTCTGGGCCAGTAGATGCCTTCCACCTGGTGCTTCTCCCGCAGTTCCCGCACCTGCAGCAGCAGCCCCACAGCCAGAAGCAGGGCAGCCAAGAGGGAGAAGACCACGGTGACAGCAGCGGTGGCCTCCCTATAGAATGAATTATGCATAAACAACATCAGGTAAATGTTCCACATTACTTCATTACTTTCAGCGAAGACACTATACCGTTTTTGCTTAAAAAAAAAAAAAAAAAGCCGTAGCAGGCAGTCTGTTGTATAAAATGCCCAGTTTGGCCTGTGGATATAAATATGAAAATGCTTAACTCAACTAAATCGAAGAAAAGACACGGGGTTTTGCAAAAAGTGAGTTTCAAATGCTGTTTACCTTTAGTTTTAAAGAGTTCAGTTTTTCCTCCCTGAGGTGTTCTCTTAACATCTCCCGGTGGATCCGCTCCTGCTCCCGGGCGAATTCGCCCAGCGTGTACTGGCGCACGCTGTTGTGGCGGCTGGACATGCCCAGAGTGCTGCCACCTTGGCTGGGCACGCTGGTGAAGCCCTGCCTCCTGGTGAAGTAGTACACGGTGACGCAGCTGAAATGCACATTCTTCGTCCGCAGCCGCTTCTCCCTTTTGAGGATGGAGGAAGCTGAAAGAGAAAAGAGCAAGACAGTGAACACCTGGGGCGGCAGTTTTAGATGAGGCCAAGGATTAGAAACTGCCACCTGAATCTTTTGGTCAATCCTTTTTGGAGGGGAGACACAAAAAAGGTCATATCTCAGGATTAGCGCCTATTTCTATGTCCTTTCTTTAATCTTTCTCTAGCTGTGGTGGAGTAGACTTTTAAGTTCCATAAATAGCAGTAGTCTAAACAAAACTTTAGGAAAGTTGCCAATAGTCTGTGAATCTGTAGCAGAATTTAATTTTTCACTTCCCCAAACCTCTGAAGTTTCTGTTTTATGGTTTTCACATGAGTTGCATCAGACTTTAATCAGAAAAGACATACTACAAACCTTCACACTTTGGGTCTCATTTTGATATAGAGGGCATTTCTGCTGTTCTAAGTCCCTTGGCATAAAAATATGTCTACTTAAAAATTTCAGAAAATTCTAAAGAGCAATAAAAATCCACAAAAAAAGGCTCACTGGCAATATTTAGGTATTTTTATAATAAAAATTTAACAAAGCTTTTATTTGATATGACTTTCACTAAATAGCATTACGGACAGGGGATTTTAATCTAAGTGTATGCTGAGACCATTGAAAATGCCATGAGACATTTTATTATTAGTTACTAGAGGCCCGGTGCACGAAATTTGTGCATTGCGGGGAGGAGGGTGGTGGGGAGGGTGAGGTCCCTCAGCAAGGTCTGTGACCTCTTGCAGTCCAGGAGCCCTTGGGGGATGTCCCTCAGTAGGACAAACAGTGAGCCCAGCTTCTGGCTGAGTGGTGCCCCCCCCCCCCCGCCCCGTGGGAGCACACTGACCACCAGGGGGCAGCTCCTGTGTTGAAAATCTGCCTCCTGGTGGTCAGTGTGCATCATAGCGACCAATCATTCCACAGTTCGGTTGATTTGCATATTAGCCTTTTATTATATAGGATAGGGACTCAAAATGCACAGAGCATCATGGAGGGTTGAGACACATAATGTAGTCAACAGAAAGAAAGTCACATTCTAATCAGGACCTTTTAGAGTTGAAAGACATGCTAGACATCATCTAGCCCATTCTTTTTATTTTATAGTGAAGTGACTCAGGCTTGCAGAATTTGAGTGGCTTCTTTAAGTGTAGACAGTTAGTCGCAAAACTAATCTTAAACCCAAAAGCACCGGGTCTGTTGCTATATTATATGACACTTCTCCATTGGGTAAGGAAAGGTACAATGAATTGAAGAGACAGATATAGAATAACGCTGCGATGGATTAAACTGTGCCTCCTCACGCCCAAAATATATTGAAGTTCTCACTCTCCATACCTTGGATGTAACCTTATTAAGGAATAGTGTCATTATAGAGGTGATCACGTTACAGTAAGGTCTTTAGGACGAGTCTTAATCCAATATGACTGTGTCCACATAAAAAAGGGAACAATTGGGCACAGACATGCACAGAGGGGTGATGTACAGACACAGGGAGAAGCCCACGTGAAGATGGAGAAAGACGGGGATTTTGCTGCCAAAGCCAAGGAATGCTTGGGGCCACCAGAAACTGGAAAAGGCCAAGAAAGGCCGTTCCCCTGCAGCTGTCAGAGGAGCATGGCCCTGCCAGCACCTCGAGTCTCCAGAACTGTGAGACAGGAAACTTCTGTTCCAAGCCACTGAGTTGGTGGCATTTTTTTTTAACAGCAGCTTTAGGAAACTAACACACATGCTGAAGTAGAACAACACACAGGAAGAAACAATGCACTGAGAATAAATCCTTGAATAGCAAAAATTAATAAAAACTAACATTTGCGAAGTGCTTCCTAAGTTCTGTATTATGCAAAGAACTTTACATGAATTATTTTATCTTGACAACTCCTTGGGTTGATATTGCCCTTGTCTCCGTCTCCATTTTGAGGAAACCAAGTCATCAAAAGTTACATACATAACATGGCCAAGGTGATACAACCAGTGGTGAAGCTGGGATTCATTATCCCTGAGCCCAGGGTTTTAAGCATCATGTCACAGCCAGAGCTGAAGTCACCCAGGAAGTTGCACAAGGCTGAGAGATGTCAACTGCTACTGTCCTCCAAGATGAGTTTAATTTGGAAGGCTGCATAAGCAATGTAAAAGAAAGAGTATGGAATCACTTTGGATTTATATAGAATCTTCTTCCATGTGGGTTCAAGTGTTTGTGTGTGTCTTATTCCCCACCCCACTCAATAACATATTTAAGCCAAATATAAAGAGGCTGCCATGATTAATCTCATTTCATAGATTTATGTATTCAATAAGTATTAACCAAGGACCTAGTATGTACAAGGAAACGCTCTAGATGATGGGATACATTGGTGAATAAACCAGATGGTGATCCCTGACCGTGAAGCTTTCATTTTCAGTGATGAGCTCAGGCAGAATGCACAGATTCAGAAGAATATAGAGTATGAGAAATAGGACATGTGGGCAAGAATTTAGCTTCCCCAACCTCCCCTCTTCCCTACTGTTATACTTCTCCAAAGGAGATTGCCAGAAAGCAAATGCTTTCAAACGCATACATAATTTCCCCATTTATTTATGTGTATGTTCACTGCAACGTATACTCCTGGCTGCAGAGACAATTTTCAGCTTTGATTTAAAAGCTCTGATCTGCTTCATGACCGTATGTTTAAATCACCTCAAAAAAGAGAAGCATTTGTAAAAATGTAAAAGATCACCATAGAAAGCAAAATTCAACAATCTGCCTGGTGATCTGACAACCTCATCTGTCACCCCTTACAGCAGGCTAGAGCTTCTGATTTTGGGGTGATAATCTTCAACCTTTTTCACCCTTGATATCATAAAAATGATGTCCTTAAATCATTATCATTTAAGGTCATACATTTATAGGTAAGAAAAAATATTAATGTAGTAATTTAAGATAATTATTATAAGCACCTCTGACAACTTTATTACTTGTTTCTTCTTAGACAATTCTGGTACTCTAGACCAATTTCCTTCTTAAAAATTTATTTAGATTGTAAATCTGTATTTTTAGATTATAAGAAGAACTCTTCAATCTTCTGCATGAATATATTGTACCACCGTTTCCTAAAAAAACAGATAAGAACCAAGATGGCGGCATAGGTTAACGCAGGAGTTTGCTGCTTTGAACAACTACTTCAAAAGTAAAACTAAAAGACGGAAGGGACATCACCCAGAACCACAGGAACGCTGGCTGAGTGGAAGTCCTACAACTAGGAGGAAAGAGAAACGCATACGGACACTCAGAGGAGGCGCAGTGCTGAAGTCAAATTCTGAGGTGCGGAGTGCGCGGAGCGGGCTGGCGGTGGAGGGCGCGGTTGGCGTTTTCAATCGGGAGGGAGTCGCAGACTCTGAGCTCCAGATACAGGCGAGTCTTTAGGGACCCAGACTCAAACGGGAGAAGCGGGACTGTCTGGCTTCGGTCAGAGCGAGTGCAGCTTTCTCTCCCAGCTTTGCAGCGGGTGCTGGGACTCAGAGAGGCAGAGCCCCTGGGGACAGGACTGAGAGCCGCCATAACTGCTCTCTCCGGCCCACCCTGTTGATCCTGTGCGACCCACCCTGCCCAAGCCCTGCGCAGAGGCATTTGCCGGATAGCCTCAGGCAAAGGCTAGATTAGCACCTCCCTAGAGGACAGAAGTTCTCTCACTGCTGACACAGCTGATTCTCATAGCCACTTGGCCTGGAGGTCAAACCCTCCCTGGGATTAGCTACAACAATCAAGGTTTAACTATAAGACTGCGAACAAAGACCACTAGGGGGTGCACCAAGGAAGCATAACAAAATGCGGAGACAAAGAAACAGGACAAAATTGTCAATGGAAGATATAGAGTTCAGAACCACACTTTTAAGGTCTCTCAAGAACTGTTTAGAAGCCGCTGATAAACTTAATGAGATCTACAACAAAACTAATGAGACCCTCGATGCTATATTGGGGAACCAACTAGAAATTAAGCATACATGGACTGAAATAACGAATATTATACAGACTCCCGACAGCAGACCAGAGGAGCGCAAGAATCAAGTCAATGATTTGAAATGCGAGGAAGCAAAAAACACCCAACGGGAAAAGCAAAATGAAAAAAGAATCCAAAAATGCGAGGATAGTGTAAGGAGCCTCTGGGACAGCTTCAAGCGTAACAACATCAGAATTATAGGGGTGCCAGAAGATGAGAGAGACCAAGATATTGAAAACCTATTTGAAGAAATAATGACAGAAAACTTCCCCCACCTGGTGAAAGAAATGGACTTACAGGTCCAAGAAGCGCAGAGAACCCCAAACAAAAGGAATCCAAAGAGGACCACACCAAGACACATCATAATTAAAATGCCAAGAGCAAAAGACAAAGAGAGAATCTTAAAAGCAGCAAGAGAAAGAAACCGAGTTACCTACAAGGGAATACCCATACGACTGTCAGCTGATTTCTCAACAGAAACTTTGCAGGCCAGAAGGGAATGGCAAGAAATATTCAAAGTGATGAATACCAAGAACCTACAACCAAGATTACTTTATCCAGCAAAGCTATCATTCAGAACGTAAGGTCATATAAAGAGCTTCACAGATAAGGAAAAGCTAAAGGAGTTCATCACCACCAAAGCAGGATTATATGAAATGCTGAAAGGTATCCTTTAAGAAGAGGAAGGGGAAGAAAAAGGTAAAGATACAAATTATGAACAACAAATATGCATCTATCAACAAGTGAATCTAAGAATCAAGTGAATAAATAATCTGATGAACAGAATGAACTGGTGATTATAATAGAATCAGGGACATAGAAAGGGAATGGACTGACTATTCTTGGGGGGGAAAGGGGTGTGGGAGATTCGGGAAGAGACTGGACAAAAATAGTGCACCTATGGATGAGGACAGTGGGTGGGGAGTGAGGGCGGAGGGTGGGGCGGGAACTGGGAGGAGGGGAGTTATGGGGGGGAAAAAAGAGGAACAAATGTAATAATCTGAACAATAAAGATTTAATTAAAACAAACAAACAAACAAACAAACAAACAAACAAAAAACAGATAATCCTTTCCAGAAAGTCAGTCCAGAAAGGACTTTCTAACAGAGAGCAGGGTCCCTTCACCTGGGCTCTTGGCATCACTAGCATTGTCAGATTGTGCTAGGATTCGTGATGCTTCTGTCCCACAAGCCTTCACAAGTCACACCTGTGCATATGGTTGTTTTAGCATTTGCATATTATAAAAAGCACTGAGAAAAGAATGATTGGAACGCCTACAAAGTATGTTTAAAAGGAAGGCTTTGAAATACTATAAGATCAGCTGTATGAGGGATGTTGTAAGTGTGGGTTTCCTGAACTTAGGAGCCACCCGCGTCTCTTCTGATTGCATCGGAGCACTAGCACGGGCTTTTATGGGCTATCTCCTGCCTCCAGGCCCCAGTTTGACTAACATCACAAAATGAAGTCATAAAAAAAGAGTCTGTTTTTCAAGCCTGGGAAAAAACAGACAAATTCACTCAACACATCTGCCTTAGGGAATCTAAAACCTCCCTGATATACCTACCTAGTCATTTGTGCCCTTTGCAGAAAGCCTGAACTCAGCTTTGTGTCACTACAGAGTTTCGTGTTCAGTTTACTACTGTGAGGTCAAGAGCAAGAAAAAGGCAGGAAAAGCTGTCTTTCATTACTGTTTTAAAAAGAATTAGTCTGTTTTCATGCACAATTCTAATTTTTTGGTGTCTTTCAGCTCCTTTTCTTTTATCCCATTTACAATTAACTCCCGCCCAATCCCCCTGACCCCCACCTCCCAAAGCAGAAGTGTCTGAATGCAACAATACTGCACATGCTGCCTAGGACGTAGCTCTTGGGAACACCACTATGGTAACCACATCATAATGTGCATATTGGTGTTACTATAAAATGATCACATATTATGGAGATAATGTTGATTTCTATAAATTAAAGAAATAAACAGCTCAGGGAGAATGATATTAGCTATCAGCAGGTTATTCTTCCTAAAAAATGCTTTAGAAATGAATGGTAAATAAAAATGAGAAAGTCACTCATTCACAATGCCAGGGTAAGAATTTAATTAGATAAAGTAAAATAAACTGTATCACAAAATATATAATTAGTTCATGGGCAGAGTGGATTAAAAATGGAAGTCAAAACTACATTTGGGGAAGTGTGTTTCCAGGGTGAGACAGTATTCCGATAAGACCAATATTCTGGATATTCTGATCCCACAGAGGAGTTGAATATATCAGGTATCAGAGTTGAATCACATCAGTCTCTAAGAAAATTCAACTGACTTTGCTTAATTTCCACACTCATAAACCAACCTGTTCATATAAATTTGGATACACCTTCAAGACTAATGAGTTGACACATCAATTTTGTTTCTTACTGCAAATGACTTGTTTCAAATTTATACTTTAGCCAGTAGTGAATGTGATTAGCGCATACCACGCCATCTGAAATTGCCTTCTCCGCCCGCACAGAGACCATCATGTGGAGACAGAGGGAGGCTGGATAGACAGGGATAGGAACCATGATGGGGGGTGGGAAATAGAACCAGGAAACCCAGCTGGGCAGGGAAGGAAGGGCACACACAACAGACAAACTTTAAAATGTATGGATGTTGCTAAGACAGGCAGCTTGCAAATAACCAATCACAAGGCAGTGAGGTGTATAAACCAATCCCAAGGATGTGGCTAAGGCAGAATTCTTTGACAGGACCAATCAAAACCTAGCAAGATATGCATCTGCCCCTAGATTAAAAAGCGCACATGCTTCCTCTCTCCTCTCTGCTCTCCCTGCTAGATTCTTGGGTTGATGGCAGGGTTGATGGCTCCCCTGCACCCATGTGGTTTATGGCCATGTGGGACTCTACACATGGACTAATGAGACTTTAACACCTGACTGTAACATGGGAAGAAAGCTCTGAACACACTGGCCTGCTCCTAGCACTCCTACACCTTTTCCGGGACTGGCTTCTCTCAATAAACTTTGCTTCTGCTGACCGTTTTGGTCCATGACTTCATGCTTCAATTTTGCGAGAGAATGAACTGACTCAAACACCCCGCATTTGGGTTTCAATCATGGATCTGGGCCTGCAAAGAGGAAGACCAGATTCCAGACCATGGACACCACCATAGTGCTGCCATCCTGGAGCTCATGCTGGCACAGCAAGCCGGTCACCCTCTCAATGCAGGCTTGTTCCTTGTGCCAGCAACTACCAGCAAAGCCTGCGTATAGCTGGAAAGGCAGGAAGCAGTAAACAGACCTAAGTATTTTGCCACTAAATCTGGCACATGCAAGTTGAGAGTTCATGGACCAGTGTGATGTTAAACAAGGGGTAAACCCTGGAAAATATTAGTTCTGCTGTTTGGGTCTGAAGTCATTAGCTCACTTCTCTCTCTTGTGCACTATGCTCAGAAGGAAAACATCAGGTGATTTGAAAGTCTATACTTTGGGTTTATTTTTCATTTATCTGGGGGGAATTTAGTAGAAGCAAAGTGAAATTGCTGAAGTTAACTTGTTTATTTTGGTAAATCTTGGGGAATTAAACGCAAGTTTTTAAAACATACAGACCAAATGAATCGGGGGCTCTGAAAGTGTGCATGTTGCTTTGTAACTTTTGAAAAACAAATTAAGATCAAATCAGACTTAGGAAGTTAGGAAGCCTAGCTTACAAACCCAAAATCTTGTTTCATCAGGAAATACTTTATGTAGAAATTAGCCTAATAGCTTAGATATTAAATCAATTTTCAATGGTTAAAGTGATTAAGATTTTTTAATAAGTCCTAATCTTTACAAGTGACTTCTGCAAATTTCCTGTGATCATATTCTCACATTTTTATCCATCTTGACATGACTATCAAGGTTGGTTCCTCTTCATGAGAGTGTTGCCCACATGTTCTTAAATCTTAACCATAAGTAAGGAGCAAAAATCAATCTAGCAACCAAGAAGTATAGGAATAGTTTCTTTGAAAATAAAGTATAGTCTGCTATAGAAAGCAATTCATACTTATTTTAATTATCCTCCTTTATTCCTTTAAGTTACATCCTCAAGTTTTCTGAATATAGTTGCTCTAGTTTTGTCTTTTGTTATTTTGTTCAAGTAAGGCTTTTAGGGCAGTTGTAAATCATTCAAGTGGGAGAAACTCCAAAAAATTGATATTCTTGGGTCCTGGGTGAATGAGAGGAAAAATGAAAGTAAAGATTAATTGGGAATATTTTCTTTCCAACCACGCACAAAATACAAATTACCTAAAGTGTGTAATGTAAAGTAATCTATGGCAAATATTACATTACTTTACACTCGGTTATGAAGAGCATAAAACACACACAATCACAAACAAAGGAGACGCTCCCAAATGCTGTACATATTATAAGCAATATTGTGTATATCCAATATTTTGGAATTAAAGTGCTTTGCATTTCCAAAAAGGTACTGAGACAGAGTCAGCAAATGTGAGAAAATGTCAGAATCCAGATAATAGGAAACAAATCAGGAACCATTTTTTTCTTCTCCTACTGCCCCTATTACTATGAAAGTAGCATTAAAAAACAAAAGATCCAAGAAAAATAGGTCCCACCCATAGTGCTACTCGAGATGCCTCGTCCACATTTGTATTTGGTTCCCTATAGTGAGAATGATAGCTCTAAATGCTTTTCAAATTGCAGCACATCTCTCTCCTCAGTCCCTAAATGGCACTCTTCTCCATCTCAAACCAACCAGCCAACTTATGTACTAGTTAGCAAAGCAGCAAGTCAACAGAACCATATAAAATACGATAAACAGACATAAGAACCAGTCATCATTCTGATTTCAGTCCTTCTGTAGAGGAGGAATAGTTTTATAATTCCTAGACAAAATTAGGTAGTTTAACCATTTAGCTGCATTTTCCATTCCAATATTAAGTTAGAAATATTCACAGTGAATTGCCCCCAAGGCTAATAATATATTTCGAGCATCGCAGCTTCTGAGTGAAATAATTTAAGATGAGACGCTTTGAAGTCATTAGTGTATCAAATCAAAACCAAAAATAAGACCTTCTCATATAAGACTATGTAAAATAATAAGTATCCTATCAAGAGGTGTACAAGTACCGCACCATGCATTTAAACAAAAAATATTAGCAAGACTAGAAATAACATGAAAAGATGACCCTTGAGGCTGGATGACTAAAGCTTTGTTTTGGATCATAAACATGCAAGTCACGTCGTCATCCATTCAGTCTGTCGGCTACATCCACACAAGCGAGAGATCTGCATGGAGGAAACCAGCTTTCTCGCCAGTCTCTCCACACAGCTACACCCCGGCTGCCCAGCACACGGCTAGCTGCATTTGACATTACAGGGGTCGCTTAATAGCATAATCGTCGATTTGCAATTCTCAGCTTGGAAAAATGTAAGGTTTACCACCCAGGGTTTTGATGTACATTCGGAATCCTGCCTATAGAAATTAAGTGTAAACTTTGACCTTCCAGCTTTGATGTCATAGATAATTAAAATGATTAAATATCAAAGAGTAATCATCTTTCAGAACTAGCTATTTTTCATCCACACATTCTCCTGATTAAAGATGCTCCCTGCACTTTCTAATGCTTGTGAGTAATCTTTAAAAAAGGGGGGGCGGGAGTGCAGGGGGTTGTTTTATTCTCATACTTGTAAGATACAAGGAATAAATGTTACATTTTAATGTGATAAAATTGAAACAGCAAAAGTTAAAAAAGAAAACACGTCCTCTTTTATATATAATCTTAACATATAATTGACTTAGCACTGATCCTCGTCCCTCTTACATTAAGTTGACATTCCCTTGAAAATGTGATATGACTGCAGAACGTCCTAGCCACCAACACAAAATGCCATTAACAGTGGGGATGGTGAATTGTTAAACTAAAACAAATTTAGATGAAACTATAGATTAAAATAGTACCAGTAACTGAGCAATCTACTGATTTTCATTCTAATTTTCCTTTTGCATTAATTTGTCCACCAAATTTATAGTACTAGGCATCATGAATTTTGGTGTTCCAATTCTATGTTTGGAACAGTCTTCCTTCTGGCTCAATTTTGTCTTTGCATGACACACCACTTAAAGTCTATACATTAAGATCCTTGAGCAAAATTATTTGAAACACAATGTGACATTAAAATATTTTGCTAAATTTAGGCCCTGCATTCTGATCAGTTCTGCCCAAAGGAGACTGGATGTTGGAATTATTTTTTTTCCTGTTCCATACAGTCAGCTAACCATTCTACATTATTATTGGTAAAATCATTTTATAGAATTTTGATCAATGTTACCAGCTCTTTTCTCTTTTCACACAATGTACATTCCTTTAGGTAACATTAAACTTTTCCAAGGAATCTTTGAGGTTTCTACAGTCATTGTTACAGTCATATGGATCATACATAATTATTGAGGTACCTAAATATCTTTTCACTTTTTAAAAAATAAAATGTTTCTTTATTGGAAGCATATCCTGGTATTAATAATGAATTAGAGAAAATATTGTTCTGTCCTGAGAAAATGATAAATTGTGAAATAATAAAATCAATAAAAAATCTGAATTCTAATACTTGCTAAAATCCATTATACAGATTATATTAATGAGTAGCTGCATTCCTTAGTTCCTGCACTAATATTTTCAGAATTATGTTTATCTACATCATAGTTATGTTATCAAAAATAATTACCTTTGTGAAATGACTTAAGAATCACAGATGGAAAGCATTACATATGCAGAGTACTATCTTGGTGACGCTGTTAAACCAAATAAAAATCATGAGAAAATAAGTACCACCTACTTCCCAGCTTGTTTCCTTAATCTCTCATCTGTGCAATTAAACCCTAAAACTTCATGCTAAAGAACCATATCTCACTGCTACTAAAGTAACAGCTATTTCCAAAATATATAAACCTATACTCTCATTTTATGAAAATCTCAATATGGATATCATTTTAAGACCATACCGCTTCTTATTGGGGAAAAAGGTAGTCGTTGCTAAACATAAATAGTTGCAGTTCTGGCTGCAGTCCAAGGTGTAAGCACTTCCCTCTGCTGTCTCAGCAATTCTCCTGATGTCAAAGACACATTAAAATAAATGGGAACCATATGGCTTCTCAGCAGAGCACCCGCGCTCTTACAACCGAGAGGGCAATGCAATTCATTACCACCATCGGAGAAATATTGGAGGGACATGGAATATCTCAATGCAAAATAAAGCTGCATGAGGCAGGCCATTTGATTAAAAGGCTCACACAATGACAGAAGGAGACATTTGCTATTCTTCAGCTCTCCCAACCTGTTTTGCTGCTTTTGACATTTTCTCAATACCACCAGGAGCCTTTCCTGTTAGAAGAATTACACAGCACTTTCCACCTGCTCAGTGACTTTGCCATACAGTATTCCATCTGGGGCAACAACGTAGCCCCATTAAGCCTAACACATCATAATAACCCAGGTCAGAACATCACTTAACAGCAGCAACAAAACAAAATCCTCAACAATAAGAGCAACACAACTCTCCTAAGATCAAGTCATCCTGGAGAGCAACAGCAGGCCAAAGATTATACACTTGAATTTTGAACTTTGCCCAGAAGGATGAAATCTGGATGCTTGATTTCTGTTTTTGTCCTTAAGCTTGAAACACCTTTACTATACTTATCCCAAATAAAAATAACAAATCATTGAACAAATACGGAAGGAAGAAATTAATCAATGTTGGCTCCGTATGTCAGAAATTCTAAATTTTAAAAAAGGATCCAGGGCTTCAGAGTTGGGATTAAAGCAGAGGCTGGGAAGGCTGGTGGGCGAAGGGCAGCTAGGTTACTCAGGTACTTTCTTTTTTTGGCTGTCAATGAATAATTGAATGAATATTCATTGAATATTCAATAAATAGTCAAAACCCAAAAGACGCACTTTTAGCTATGATTTTTCTATAAACATACCCATTTTTTGGTTGACCTTATGTGCAGTTTTCATAATATTTGTTTGTTTTTAATTCTTTTTAAAACGACGAATAAAAAAGTTATTTATACACAATGTCTAGTATGGAATTGTTACCCAATATCTACTAGAAAAATAAAATTGTCACTCAGCTCAAGTGTCAACTCCAGAAAGCCTTTCATAGAACTCTTAGGATAAGGTGAGAGCTCGGTCTGCACATTTCCAGAGCATCCTTGCCTTGATATTGATCACATTAGTGTGTGTCTCTCCTCTACTAGCGTTCAATCAAGACCTAGGGTGGAGGCCCGAATTTTACTCCCTGGAGAACCCTCAGCAAATGGCATACTGCTGGGCATCTAGAACTCACCTGATAAGAGTTAAACTAAGTTCCATGAATGAGCATATGAAGTACAGGGTAAATCAATAAACATTTGCTAAATATATTTTTCTTAATTTTAAATGATAAAATGACATATGACAGCTTTTCCCTGAAGCCTCATGGTCAACATAGCTTCCTTCCTCACTAATTTCTAGACACTTTATTTTCCTGGGGTGCTTTTCAATGGAAAGAAAATGTATTGAAAAGAGGACATATCACCCTCATGGCTAGTGGGCACACATAACTTTTGTATTAGAAACCACTTGAAAAATGCTATAATTTACATGCCAGAAGATCTCACATAACCAACCAACCACGGCATCATAATAAACCACAGTCCGTCAACAATGAGCCTGTAAATCCATCTCTAAAAATCAAGTAGTGGTTGGGGGGAACAGTTACCTGAATATTATAAAATGATTTTGAAAGAGAAATCCTGCCTATAAAATATCACTAATTGGTTTTGACTGACAGCAAAAACATGACTGAAATGCTTGCCTGTAGCAATTCATTGGTGATGGATCTACAAAATGACTCTGTCTCTTAGTATTTAAATTGTCATCTTTGCCTTAGAGCAGTGGCTGTCCCGTAAAAATAAAATCATACTGCTCAAGAATTCATTTCCGATGAAATATAACATACAGGCATGCTCTACGACAGACGACTTTCTCCTTTTGGTGATGAGACATAAGAACAAGGCCCAGTTGATGAGACCCTGAGACAAGGTACAGGAATAAGCAAAGGGGATTTTACATTTTTACTGAAATATGAAAATAGGGCAGAACTGAAACAATGTGGGCTGGAATGAAAATTGAATGAGGGCAGAGATTTGTCATGTCTGGGACTGAATTTACCCTAAAGCTAAAAAGTTGTCCTGTTCATGTTTCATGAATGAGGGCAAAGACAGGAGACTCATGGGTCAGAACAAACTGCTTTATTATTCCCAGCATATCAAGTGTCATGAACATCATGTGTCCATTGGTATTTCTTGTCCCCCAAGTTCTACAGGGGCGATATGTGTGTGTGTGTGCGTGTGTGTGTGTGTGCAAATAGATATTACACACACAGTAGGTTTGCATTGGATCCAAGGCATAATGAGTATAGGAAACCACAGTTTTTCAGTGAGCAAGTAAGTAACCCTGTTTTGTTTTGTTTTTGTCCCAGAAGGAGACATTACCTCACCCATCAAGGTTGCTTGCTACAAACACAACCCTGAGAACTGGCTCAGGTAGAGGGCCAAGGTCAGTGCATTCTTGGCACCCACAGAAAAACAGCTAGGAGTATGAAAAGCCATGCAGGAGTGTCTCCCAGTGGAATTTTTATTTTATTTTGTACAATCATATACCCCAGGAATCTGAAATAGAATGTTGTGTAATATTCAATTCATAGTTTAATAAGTGAGTGATTTATTGATATGTTTCTACTCTTATTAAACACTGCAATTCTTATAAAATTCTAATTTTACAAGCACATATGCATAACTATTATTTAGTATGTGAAAGCAATATTCAAAAAACACATAAAGAAATAGTCTTTCTTTACAAGGAGACTATGAACTAAAACAGTTCCTAAAGAATGCTTAATGAGGTATTTTTTATTACTGTGAGGTATAGCATCTTTCATCTTCATAGCTCAGGGATATTTCCCTTTGCAGATGTGTTGCCAAAAGAGAAAACCAATTCAAAGACCTTTGGAATGATTTCAGCAGTTCCAAGGAGTGGTATCAGCTACAGCTCTCCTATCACCTCTGTGATCTATGGATATTTTTCCCCCTCATGTACCTCCTGGATACATATAAACAGTCCTAAAAGGATATATGTTTGCCCTTTTCTATGCTACTCTTCTGATATATGGGTTGTTACAAACATATTTTTTCCCCAAAGCTAAAGTAACCCTGGGTTTGGACTGTATAAAGGAGTGGGTTTCTTTTCCTTCCTGCCCCTACATTGAAGGAGTTTCTATTCCTTGGGATAGAAGAGGAAAACATGAGCAGAAGAATGAGTATACTATATTTTACAAAAGCAGGATTCAACTTCTTCCATCTTTAAGAGCATCATTTCTCAAGATTTCTGTTCTATCATCTAGAGCAAATCAGACTTCCAAATTTTGGCTCACAGCAGTCTCCATTAACCAGTTTCTCTGCCCTCCTTTTCATGTACACAGTCTTCAATGCCTCTAAATTTGATTTTTCAGTGACTTCCACAAGCAAAATATTCATCTCTGATCAAATTTCCTCACCACAGAGTTGGAAAAAGGCAAAGAGTGAAAAGCAGAATCAACTTAAGGTAAACTTGGCCTTGGCCCCCAGACTTCTGGCCTTTGATAAAGGACTCACTAGAGATAACACAGAATGTTGAATATGTGAATACTATTGAGGGAATGAAGAAACTGTTGTTCTCAGATGGTAATGGAGATAATTGCTTTTCTTCAGCAGTTACCCTTTTTCTTTAGTATGTCACTGGAGGAGGCCACAGGTACCGTTGAGCAAAGAACTCTTTACGGAGCGGGGATGCAATGATCCAGGGTGTCTAGGGAAGCTCCTGGCACTGGGGAAAGATAAACTAGGACTTGGTGAACCGTATCTGTAGTCTAGTTTAAAACTGTATGGAATCTATTACTATAGCAATCCATTTCCATAATTTATACATAAAATAAGGATACTGGTATGCTTGCTAATTTTAATGATAGAGATGTGTGGCCACAAAAATTTTGAAGGTACTGGTACACAAGAGGTGAGACTGAGTAAAAGACAAATTTGGATAATTTTAAAGTATGTATTAGTGAAGTTTTTATTAGTGAAGTTTTATTTGTATGTTTACTATGTGCCAACGACCTTTCTTAGCGTCTTCTAAGTATTAACTTATTGAATCCTCACATCAGTACAATCATGGTTTGAAGAGGTAGAACTGTATCAATTTTACAAATGATACTGAGGTCTAGAGAGGTGAAGTCATTTACCAAAACCTCACAGCTGGTAACAGAGCAGCCTGATTTGAATGCAGACAGTGGCAGTCCAGAGATCAAGCCATTCATCTTGACAACATACTGCCTGCCTTTCTGAGATCTGGAATGGTCTGATACTCTTTCTGCTTCTTTCTGATATTCCATGAGCACCTGCTTCCAGGACCCTAACGCAATCTAGAATTATGGCAATGATAATCTAGCTGCACTATTAAAACAGGAAGCGATAAAGCAAGTAGCCTTATTCTTGGAAGCAGCTTAGGAAACCACTGTAAGCCTCTGCTGTTTTATTACCAAACCGCTGGTGACCTGGAGCTATAAATCGTGATGACACAGGCTTTGGAGTCAGACACACCAGAATGTTCATCGCTGCCTTAGGTCAGTTACTTAAGCCCTGTTCCTTTATCTGAAATCTCCTAGGAATGTTGTGACGAAATTTAATTTATAAACGTGAACTCTGGGGCCAAAGCACTTAGTTCAAATCCTGAGTCTACCATTTACTTGCTGTGACTTTGGACAATTTACTTTCTTTATGCCTCATGCATAAAATGGTTTTAATAATAATACCTACTATGTAGTATTGTTACAAGGATTAAATAAATTCATATTTGTAAAGCATTAAACAACGCTTGGAGCATAGTAAGTACTATATAAGTTTTGTTAAGTAAAAATAAAGAAATTAATAACTCATTCATATAATTGAGTCCACATAAGTCATTTATATAAAGCAGCCGAATGTTTGAAATAGAGAGATCGATAGGTGTTAACTATTTATTGGCAGTGTCTAGTCCTATATGACATGGGTTTTATAATTAAAATGCTTTATTCTGCACTTTAAATGTACAGAACTCTGTACTTTTTTTGTTCTGACATTTATTTTTGGTATATTTTGGGCATTGAGTATCTGACATATATATCTGATAGATAATTGGCAAAACATATTGGGAATTATGCAAAGTCCTAGGGCTATAACTGTGGATGAGAGGCAAAACGTAACTGTAAGGACCATTTGGTCTAAGGAGAGTACCTTAACTTTGATGCTGTGGCGGAGAAAATAGTGGGTCTCATCCAATGTCACAAGTGGGCAAATGAGACTCACAGTCACCCACCTCTGTCCCGCGTCACCTGGTGGCCCTTCCATTTCCTGTCGCTGCCTCTCCTCAGGTGTCAGCATACTGGCTACGTCATTCTCAGTTTTGCACTTTCCTTGCTGTAGTTAGTTATGCCAACTCCTATCTATTTTTCAAAATGATAGGTTTTAAAGAGCATTTTTCATTTTGCAGGTTCCCTTTAAAATGAATTAATTTATCTTTATCTGTCTATTCCTTCATTTCTTTACTCATCCATATTTATCCCCATTCACCTGTAGCCAGATCACTGAAGTATGGAGATCTAGTCAATCTTCACTATTCATGGATTTTGTATTTCTGAATTCCCCTCCTCTCTTAAACTACTGGTAACCCCAAATCCACACTCATGGCACTTTCATAGTGTCTCACAGACATGGGCAGGGTTAGGAGACATTTGAGTGGCCTCCCACTCACAGCCCAGGCTGAGCAAGGTGGCTGCCTGCCCTCTAGTTTGAGCTCTCCCCCTGTAAAAAGCATCCTTAGCGTGGTAGGTGCAGCGCCACATGATTTGCTCTTTTGTAGGTCATTCTGCTGTTTAAACTGGCCCCAAAGCGCAGGGCTGGAGTGCTGGCTAGTGCTGTGAAGGACAAGAAGGCTGTGATGGGCCTTACAGAGAAAATTCATGCAGCAGTCCGATCAGCTTTGTTCAGGCAGGAGTTACGGTGCTGTTGGCCATGAGTTTAATGTTAATCGATCAATAATATATTAAATAAGGTGTCTTTAAACAGAAACACACTAAACAAGGTCTGTATTGATCGGTGAATGAAAATGTTATGAGCAGAGGCTCCCAGACATCTAACCCTGTATTTCTCTAGGAACAATGGTTTGGTATTTGCTAATTTAGTGTTCACTGAGACCTTATGGAAAATAACTGCCATGAATAATGAGAATCAGCTATCCTTTTTCTCTGTACATGGGATATTTTTCTAACAATTAACTGATGATCAAAGTTTAAAAAAATAGAAAGCTGACAAGAAATGATGTTAGAATGTCTGAAGTAGGTAAAAAAGTGTTTGACCTCACTAATAATCAAAGAAAGCAAAACCAAAACAATAGCAAAACAATTTTCTCCCATCTAATTAGCAAATAATATAAATTATTATAATCTCAAATTGTGACAACAGTACAAAGAGATGAGTTCTTTTCTATACTACTAATTGTTATATAAATAATGACATTTCCAGAAAGCAACTTCTTAATGTATACCAATAACCTATAAAATATTTACCTTTTTGAATAAAAATGATTCTGAATCTAGGATTATATAATCAGAAATTTAGAAAATTATAGATGTCCAAACCTGTTCCTCATTAAGTTATGTTGGCAAATTGACAACTACCTAAATGCTGGGCACTGTGAAAATGGGTGAGTAAAATGGGGCTCTGTCTATATGAAGGGGTATTTTTGTAGCCAATAAAATTAATAAGATTTTATAGATGTTTTTAATAATTAGAAAATGCCCGATATAGTGTTCAGTGAAAAAACAGAACAGATTAAAAAAAAAAAAAGTTTAACTATATGTGGCAACTATACAATAAGACACACAAAAATAGTAGGACAAAAACCACAATGCTAATAGTGGTTGTCTTGATGGTGATAGCATTACAATTTGAAAAACATTTCTTTATACCCTTTTGAACTTTCCAACTTTTATGCAATGAACCTCACAAAAAGCAAAACACTTACAAAGATGGCAAATTCTCTATTTTTTACTTTAAGAAACACTTCTATAGTTTTCTGAACACAAGACAATAAAAATGTTTAATACATCATGAAGTGGCATTACTATAAATGAGTCATCTTATACCCTAGCACTTATGGCCATATGTTTCACATTTTCAAAAATTTTATTAAACATAAGCACAAGTACTTATTCATAGGATTCCATAAAGTAGTTTTAAGAGCATAAACCACTCCATAGTGGTTATGAATCTGTCATTCCTTGCTGGTCCCGTCACAATCTGCTGTGAGTACTACTCCCACCTAATTCTAAGCCAATGAAAACGAGCCTGGGAATATATTAATGGCGCCATCTCCACTAGCATGCCAACTATACACTCAGTTTGGTTTTTTTCCTTCCAGGTAGATTCAAATCCACTGGATAGTAGTGTTTCTGCCAAATCTCCATGTAAAGACCCAGACAGTGTGAAGCAGCCTGATTCTCGGTTCTAGATTTGATTCCATTTTCCTGTGAGAATTCAAGCTTTCCTAGCAGAGTCCAATCTTGTTAGCTCTTTCATCCTACTCAGGGCTTGGTCTTGTTCCTTTAATTCCAAACTATTGTATGAGTTCCTGCTGTAGGCTTGTTTAATTAACCTAGAATCACAGCTCTGTGGCCTGCCTATTGGATGCAGCAATGTTTTCTGCCACACTTCTTTCCACTTTATCACATATTTTAGCTGAAAATTAAAGACTGACTTGGTCAGAATTGCATATGCTATGATAGCCGCCGTGTTGTGAATAGAACTGCTGGTCGTCTGACATAAAGACAACCCTACTTCCCAGTGACTGCCCTCAGTCTCGGTTAACCAGTCATAAATCCAGTCTCACTGTGCTCTGCTTTAGCACTGGTAAAAACCAAACAAATTCAAAGCCAGCGATCCAGCCAAGGTTTAATACTGTAGTTACTTAAAAAACAATAAAAGTGTAGCAGCATTAGCATGGTGAAACTTTGGAATGGATAGAGAAATATCCATAGAAATTAAGTTGTGCTAGAATTTAAATGCACATGTGATTTACATATACAAGTATCATATACTTGTATATATCATGTTTTCACAGGCATACACCCATTCGTGATAAATATGGTATCTGGTTGATTTGCTAATTGGGTTCTAGTGATGCCAAGGTCACACACAGTAATCTTGCACATTGGTGCTATTAGAGATGAGAACCAAATGGGAGAGATGTATTTGAATAACACAAACACATCAACGTTGCCGGGAAAGCTTCTCAAGACAAGGCTACTAACTAGTATTGATGAAGTTAGAACTGTTATCCTCATTCACAGATCTCTAAAATCACGTAGTTCATCTTCCTATATTATTCACTTCTTCAAAGAATTCCTCACCTATCCACTCCTAATTTATCCATGGATTCATGCATCAAATTACACATGCATGCATTCATATTTATTCACTCACTGAATAAATATATATTAAGCACCTGTAACCCAGGCAATTCCTAAGTGGCTTTGCATAAAACACTAATCTGCTTATAAATGGTTTGTCACCAGCCACAGCTGAAAAGAACAAATAAGTTGAAAGACACTGTTCCTCTCAATGTTAGTAGGAATATTATGAAAACACAGTGCCATGTGTTGACATAGATTTAGAAGACTGGGTTACAACAAAGAGGTTTCTTTACCCTTGGGTCTGCTACTCCCAGGCTGTGTTTGGATAGGTGAGTTTAGGAGTAGAATCTGGAGGAAGCTAAAGGGCTCTGCATAATGGGAGGAGATGACTTACAGCTCTCAGGGGAGCAATTCATGAGAAAAGGAGAGACTGTGGAAGTAGAGAGTAAGAGTGGAGCCAGGGGATGGAGGGAGGTTATGTATTTTGTTGTATAATGACTACCCATGGCTCTGAACTAGATTTTCAATTCTACAGAATCATGTAATTCTGGGCGTGACCTTGATGAGCTGCACTAAACCATGACCACAACACCCAGATGCTGACTGTCATCTAACACAAAATCCAGACCAGTCCAGACTAATCTTACCATTAGGTAAGATACTGAATGTAGACAATGTCGTCGCCCTAGCTGGTTTTGCTCAGTGGATAGAGTGTTGGCCTGTGGAATGAAAGGTGGAAGATTTGATTCCGGTCAAGGGCATGTGCCTCAGTTGCAGGCTCCCTCCCTGGCCCCAACAGTGTGGGAGGCAACCAATCAATGTGTCTCTCTCACATCGATGTTTTTCTCTCTCTGTCTCTTTCACTCTCTCTAAGAATCAATGGAAAAATATCTTCGGGTGAGAATTAGCCAAAAAAAAAAAAAAAGACAATATTGTCTCCTATGCAAATAATATAATAAAATTAGGGATTGAAAATAGGTATCTGTCCTGTGTATGCCGTGCATGTCCCTCCAGGAGCACAGATTATCCTGTTTCTTTCTCACTGCTCTTTCTTTCTGCCTCACTGAACACCAATGTCCTTATCAAAACAGCTGATTATCTCAGAGACCATGTCTCAGATATGCCTCTGAGAATGAGAATAAGGGTCCCTGAAAGACTTTGGAATTTCAACTTTCCATTTAAAAATGCCTTCTTTTCCTGGGAGTAAAACAGGGACAAGCTTTTGTTAACCAAGATGAATCAAGATGTCCTGTGTGGTCTTGGGTACATTTTTTATGATTCAGGGAGAAAACAATAAAAGATTCTCCAGGTTCCACCAATTCATTTCCACTTTCACAGTAAACTCCTCAAACAGAAGGAAGAGGATGACCGCACAGGAGCCCCAGGGGTCCTGCCTGGCTGTACTGCTTTGGCAGCTCTCCCACTCATGGCGGCTCTCTGTGTGGACAGTAATTCACAGGGGAGAGCAATCAGCTCGCTCTGCTGAGAACCAAGATGGGAGCTCCAGGTGGCTCCTCCCCAGCTCCTCTTGAAGTGCTGGGATGTCTCCCCTCCAGACCCAGAAGCAGCCGCTGCGTCTGGAATACACTGGGCCCTAAGCACCCTGGAGCATTCCAGGATGAACACATGGTTCCTTCCTGGGTGAGATGACAATAGAGTAAGGCACACAGAAGCACATAAAAGAGCAAGGCAACCACACCAGTGTTAGAATGGCTCTCCCCCATAGGTTGTATCCGTGTACTTTCCACACCCTAGAGTGCAATTATTGTCACCTGACAGGCAGGTCTCTTCATGATGTGAGTGAGCAAGGAGCGTGTTTCATGGATCTTTATATTCTCAGCCCCTAGCACAAGGCCTAGCATATTTCTTTGAGTAATCCAGCTTTCTGCTCACATGCCTTCTACTCTAACTTCCCTGTGTAGAAGAGCCACCCATCCATCATTCTTCATTTCCTTTTCCTCCTTTGTTTTTGTCTGCATCTATATCATTGCCTGATGTTATGTATCTGTCTGTATTATCCACCTTGACCATCAGAATATAAGCTTTGTAAGAAGGGGCCTTTGTCAGTCTTGTTCACCACTGTATTCTCCGTGCCCAGAATATTGCAGAATAGGTGTCCAATACATCTTTTACAGATGATATTTTCTAACAACAAATATTTATTGAATGAGTGAATTGCTTTAATACTGTAATGGATGTAAGGAGTGCTATGAAAATTCAATAAAGAAATTAATATTGGTTACAGAAGGATCAGGAAAGGTTTCACAGAGCAGGGCTTTGAAAGTATGGGTAGCATTTCAATAGTTCTAAAAAGTACCCCCAAGTTGTAAGGGGCAGAACACATTCAGAGAGCCATGAATAGTGGGTGGTTGTGGAGGAGGTTCTGTTCATACTTCAGTTATTAAATTTAACAGATATTTTGTGAGCATCTACTATGGGCCAGGCACTATTCTCTGCACTGAGGAAATGAACAAAGGAATCAGACCTAGCATTCAACAAGAAATAGGGGAATAGGCTAGCTTAATTTTAAGCTTAAATCCTGTGATCAGGAAATGGAATTTTATTCTGTACTCAGTGGGGAGTCTTGGAAAGCTTGCGAGCTGGGGGATTCAAGTTATTATGTAGAAAACAAAGGAAGGCATTAGAATGTTGAATAGAGCAAGATAAAGAAGCTGCAATTTCTTAAGAGTTTGCTTTCTTTTTGCAATTAAAAAATGTCCAAATACTTCCATGCACATTCACAAGAAATCCTAGAAAAATAACAAGATAAAGATATTATTGATGCCAGAATTTGAGGCCTCATGACAAGCCATTTCATTCTTTCTTAAAGATAGAGACCCAAAATCTGCAGACTCCAGGAGGTTAATGTTTCACATTTCAACATAGTTCCAGGTGATAGAAGAATAAAAGAAGTCCTGGCTGCCTTCCTATAACAATATTATTGTATTATCAGCCATTTGGAGTAGAGCATCGCTAGGTCTAAATATCTTGAAATGGTATCATCCGGTAATGATTGGGATGAATGCTTTAAAGGCATTAAACAAGCTTAACCACACAATCAGTGTGTGCTTCACTCAGGTGGTCCTTTTGCTCAGTTTAGGATGACAGGAACATTTGCATTGAGTAGGACATGAAAGATGTTCAAATGCTACAGAATGTATCAAAAAGGGAAGAAAACGAATACTTTCCACATGTGTACCACAGTGCTAAGTGCTTTTCAGGTTTTATCTCATTCACTCTTGGCACAGCTCTACAAAGGAGATAAAGGGCTTCTATTTTGTAGATAGGAAACAGAATTGACAGCTGATAAGTCTCTGAGTCCAGGTTGCTCAACCAAATTAGAGAGTGCAAAGTAATGATAAAGCAGCAGCAAAATAAAGAATCGTGGGGCATGTCATGATCATACTTTATTGGAAATATCCCATGAAGAAATATTCATTTAATCAAAGTTATTTTTTATGAATCAAAAGGGAGTATTCTAATGGAGAATTTATCTAAAATATGAATGCATTGAGATTTGTTGATGTCTAGACTTAAAACTTTTTAAATGTAAATGTAAGGTTCTAGAGTCCAAGTGTAGGGACAGACTGTGAATGAAAAGAGAGAGGGAACATTTGGTTTCTCTTATTTCACTTTTTTGTTCATAATAGGATGATAAATTTGTGGCATTGATAAGAAAATAAGAAGAATTTCTTACTAAATTCAGAATTAATATCTAGGCTATATTCTAAGCACTTACAAAATGCTTAATGGTTTTCTATGATCGTCAGTGTGATGATGGTCATATTTCATTATCATTTCTAGGCCTGGCCACACGGCACAGATATTGTGAAAATACTACAAGCAAGTCTCGAGTGGATACTTTCCAGGGCAATAGTGTTTGAACTCATCCCTTTAATACAGGTTTATACATATTTTATCGCATAGGTCAACCAACCTTTTCTGTCAAGAGCCGGATAGTAAACATCCTGGCTTTGTGGGCCATTTGGTCTCTTGCAACTATTTAACTCTGTCAGAGTGCAAAAGCAGCCCCAGACACTGTGCAAAATGTGAATGAGTGAGCATGGCTGCGCTCCAATCAAGCTTATGAAAACTGGCAACAGCATGGGTTTGGCCTGCCATGGCTGTAGTTTACTGAAATCTGATATGGTAAAATTCATTATTGTTATAAAACTATTTAAACACAAGGATGTAGTCTGATTGTCTAATCACTCAGGTGTGTAATTCCCCTGTTCCCATGTCTGTCTCATCTGCTAGATGAAGGTCTTCTGGGGCATGGCGTGCATCCTGCTTTTCCTTAAAACTTCTAATACATCATGGGCAGGATAGCTGAGCAATTGCCAAGGGCTCCTCTAAGTAACTCCATAACGGGTTACTTAATATCCCTGGAATAAATAAAAGATGTGTGCCAGGAAGGCTGACTTCCACAGGAGACTGGCAGCTTGTAAATTGGACTAGTTCCCACCAAAGTAAACAGCTCCCATGAGCAAGAATATAAAAAAGCCTTCACTGACACCACTCATCTGCTGAGGAGATGCATGGTGAGCACACAAGCTGCTCCGTGCAGTGGCAGGAAGAGCCACTTGCCTGCACAGACGCTGCCCCAGCCCCTACTCAGTTGCTTGAAATCACTGAGAGCTGAAATTCTGAAAGTGCGGGATGCGCGGCATCGCTGCTGTTTACCGGGAACATGTGATTTATTGTATCATTTAAATTTAAAACCCTCTTATAGGCCTCCTCAGAAGTTATCTGGTTCAGAAAATTGCAAGAGCAAGGCAATTACGATTAAGTTAGAATGTTACATGATATTTAGTGCAGGTAATAAATCTCTCATTTTGAACATAATGAAAAAGGCACACAGTAATTGAAAACCCTGGCCTTAATAAGAAAACGTTGAGCCAATAATTACCTCCCTAGGGTAGCCACATGTCCCTGGGTGCGCCTGGGCGGGCTTTTGATAAATGTTGAATGAATGAGGGCAACAGGCCTTGGTTCCACCAGTTCTGAAGAATCAAAGAGCTGACTTTGGACACGTTGAATATTAGCAATTTTATGATACGAGAAATAAAATAATTTCTGATAAAGTTACCAATAGGGGATAGCTGTACAAGGTCAGTGTTTCCTAAAATGGTGTTGAAAGTCACAGTGAGTGACTTATATCCACGCACACAGTAAATGTGAAATGTCGACTTTGTCTCTCCCCTGCCATCTGGGTGAGAAAGAGATGCACTGTGAGAGCAGTTTTGGGGGAGACCCGGTGGGAAAGTTGCTGGTATCCAGCGGAAGGGACAAGCTCGTGGCAGGCCCTCACGCGCACCCAGAATGTCTCCACCACGCACGCACCGCAGTCAATGCCCGGGGGAGGTCGGGGGCTAACGAATAGGAGACACTATGGTGGATTTCAAAATGTTGAAGAAGAAGGCATTACAAATGGGTAAAGCAGGAAAGGCAATAAAGAGGGCGAATGAACACTCGGAGAAAAGGAAGTCAGATCTAGGTATAGAAGAAATAAAACTCACAATTCTAAATGCTGTCTCAGTAGAAAATGAAAAGACTATTTCAAAATGCATGTGCATAATTTTAGAATTAATTCATTGCTCACCAAGAACACCGGAGTTTAATTTGTCAGACCGAAAAGGAGACAAAAGGAGCTTTTAGTCCTTCAAAAATCAAAGAACAGGCACCCTTGTATGGTGCACCCTAGGTCTTATTTTAGTCTACACACAGATACAATGATTAAGCTTTTGTATAGTCTGTGAGAGTCTTTGAAAGAAAGCTTGTTTTAAACAATCAAATCCACCTGACTACAAAGGAAAACGCTGCAAGCTTTCTTTTAAGTGGTTGAGCACTGAACCACAGGAAATCAGCTTGGAGTCATCTAGATCCAAGAGAAGAAATAGCTTGCTGAATGCAGCACGCAGGGCACCTGGGAATGAAAAAGGGAATCGATGAAAGGTAGAGTGCAAAATGAAGATAAATAAAGATGAAAACTTTTAAAGGGAGAAAAAGAGTGCGATCACATAGGATTTATGTTAGGCGGCTAGATTTTCACAAACATAGTCATTTGATGATTCTGGAATTTAACACTTACTAACCTGATTTCTGAATCACACATGCCTACAGGTATCTTCATGTCTCACTTGGTAGACTATTTCACAAGTGATCCTGGAGGAGGAAGATTACACTTTGCTTCTACTTTACTCTCTCTCCTGTCTTGACAAGTAACCAGATGACCTTAGACAAGTCACATACCTGTGATTTTTGACCCACTTCATAGATGGGGGGATCCTAAGTGCACTCTGGACTTGATAGCATTTTGGAGAAAAATCATGGTAGCTTTACCTGTGTGAATAAAGTGCATGGACCAGGAAATGAAGAAGTATGACTATTACAAGTACAATGGGTCTGGGAGAGTTTAAGGGCTTTAGAATTTGCAGTTGTTGCATATTATTTACTGGGACAAGAGGAGGCAAATAGTGAGCACACATGGCAGTCCTTCCTCTGTCCCTGGAACCTGAAACTTGAAGGTGAAAGAAATGTCAGGAGAACAACATGGTCAGAGTCTGAAGAAGCAGAGCATAGACTAATCCTCCTGAGCAGGGTATAAAATATAACCTATGAAAATGTTCTCAAACTTTAGTGTGTGCCAGAATCACCTAGAGGCAGCAATGAGCTGAAAAATGTTTAACAAATGTTTGCTAGGATATAAAGCTCTGATTTGCAGTGTTTGCCAATTTCTGTTGTGTAAATATTCCTGACATGGCCAATTTTGAGCTACAAAGGTAGCACCACTAGTATGGACACAGGAAGAGATGCTAAGGTGCCTGTACCAGCTCCCATTGGCTCAAATATGCTCCCCGCAACCCCCCGCCCAAGGGCTTGCTAAAACACAGCTTGCTGGGCCTTCACTCAGTGTTTCTGATTCGGTAGTTCCCCCATGATGCTGGTGCTTCTATCTCAGGGACCACACTTTGAGAGCCACTGGTCACCCAAGAGAAACTTTGCAGACAGCCTGTACAGAAAGAAATTGAGAAGCAGTACCACACAGGTAAGCAAAGAGGACAAGAGAAGCAGAATTGGGGAGGGGGAGTGTTGTAAGGGCATAAAATGGCATAACAAGAATAGAGTAGATCTGAAATAACAGTCTGTTTGTGGTTGTGGTAGGGAAGATCCTGGAGTGCATCCCTCAGGGTTGACTTGGGATGTGAACCTACTGAGTAAGAATAGGAGAAATCACCCAGAAATCAAATGCCAGGCTTATATATAAAATGACACCAGAGTAGGGTTGCTAGAAACCATTTTTGAGGCAATTCCACTGTATACGCCTAGGCTAAAACTACTCATTCATTCTCTTTAGGAATTCAACAAAGGCTCCAAGAGAATTTGTTTCTTCAAGCATTGCAAGGCATTAACAGCTCCAGTAAAATAGGCTGGGCCATGTGTTGTAGGGCCTTGGAGAGACAAGGAGTCTACAGAAGAAAGGGTCCAAGTAGCAACTCTCTGCTCTTTGGCTGTGGGCTGGAGGTAGGGGTATTGCAAGACTTCTCTGATCATAGTTTTTCATCTATGAAAGAACAAAAGCCATGCCCTGACTACTCCTCTGTGTGGAGAGGATTGTATAAAGGCATTTGTTCAATCACATATACCAATATTAGGTGGGGCATCATTTGTGAAAAGTAAGGTGCAAGGTCATGTGTCAAGAGGAAGAAAGTGCTACTGACTTGGCAGAGTTTTCTTTTAGGCAGAGAGTGTTTCTAAGTAACAGAGGAGGGCACCAAAAACATGGGTCGGTATGTGGTTCAAGCAATCAGTGCAGTGTGAAGGGATAAGAGGGGCTTCAATAAGAAGAGATTGTGAGTGTGTTCTTTCAAAAGAGATAGAAAAGGCTATTTTGAGTAGACGGCCACAAATCATTTCTCAGTAAAGATAAGTTACGCCCACTTCAAGGGCCCAGAAGGAAGGAGGAAAGAACTCTGAAAAACTACCTGTGGCTATAATAGGCAGAGCATCTCGTGCAAAAAAAGCTTACAGGGAAAATGGCAAAGGATTTCAGTTGCTGGAAAGACAAACTGGCTCAGAATGGACAATAGAGAAATCAAGAAAAATGGCGGGAAAAGTATTGCGCGTGCTGAAGAGAGGAGATGGGTAACTTGAGTCAGAGGTAGATGCCTTCTCAGGCCAGGAGTAGGAGGAGAACACTGAGGGGAAATATCAAGCCCAGGTAAATGGCTCCCGCCAGGGATCACCGTAGTCAGATACTGGGCAGGAAGAAGACTCATTCATAGTTCTGACAGAACCAGCAGAAGGTGAAGGAGTCCAAAGGAAGCCACGACAACGTAATCTCTAAGTTGCATATAAGCATAAAGCCAGAAAAGACATCACCTGAGATGGAGGCTGGCAACACAGGCCACACAATGGTGAAGGAAGTGCCACGGAAAAAGGAAAGAAGTTTTCATCGTGTTTTTGGGGAAATGGGATGTAACTGAGGGAACGGAAACCTGATTTGGGAATGATTATAAGTAACTTTATCATTTTGTCGAAAAGTGTGGACCAAGAGCTTTCACCTGTGGGAGAGACTGGTCCACTTTGATGTGAAGGCCCGTGGCCACTGGGTACAAGGAGGAGGGAGCAGTGGCATGGAAGGTGGCAGAGGCTCTCTGGGCGGACTTATGTGGGGGGTGGCAACAGGAACCACGTCATAGCAAGTTTTCAGATGTGCTCAGCTCTCAGATATGCTTTACACCAGGAATAGTGTGTGTCAGAAATACATGGACACTTTAAAGGGGGAACAAAGACATTTATGTACCTGAAATACACCAATATATGATGTGATGAAGATTCACTTAATCATTACAAGATTTTGCGTTCATTACTACTAAATCCAGCTTTGCACTTTCCTTTTGCCTGGAATATTCTTATCCCAGAAACCCATGTGCCTCCTTCCCTTACTCCGCAACTCTGCTGAAATTGCACCTTCTTGGAAAAGCCTTTTCTCCACCCCCCCCCTTTTTTTCTTTTCTCATCTTCCTTGTTCTTCTTTTTTTTCTTTAGAGCACTTACAACTAGAAGATACGTAGATTTATCATCTGTCTCCCACTAAAATGTTGGTTCCTTGGGAGAGTGGGTCATAAAGGTCTTATTCACTGCCATAACCTAAATGTCTAGAACTGTGGCTGGCACATACTAAATGCTTAGGCTTGGCTGGCACGGCTCCCGGGTGGAGCATTGGCCTATGAACCAGGAGGTCATGGTTCCATTCCCGATCAGGGAACATGCCTGGGTTACGGGCTCAATCCCCAGTGTGGGTGGGGCATGCAGGAGGCAGGCAATCAATGATTCTCTTTCATCATTGATGTTTCTCTCTCTCTCCCTCTCCCTTCCTCTCTGAAATCAATAAAAAAATATTTTTCAAGAAGAAAATGCTTAGGAAATATTTAGTGAATGAAAGAATGAATCACTGTCTCCAATGTACTGGTGAGGAAATGAACTAGGAGGGTTAGTGACTTACCTAGGATACAACCAATAAGGTGGAGGCAGGATTTGAAATGGGATCTTTTGGACTGTCACACTGTTTCAGTTATTCTCCATGACACCTTTAAAAACAGCAAACCTGGCTGAAAGGCAGTGGGACATAGTGTTGGCTTCAAGTCAGGATGGATTTCCATCCTGGCTCAGCCACTATTTAGTTTCCCACCTTCTCCAGGCTTCCTGGCCTCTCCATGCCTGCTTCCTCTTTGTAAAATGAGACCAAGGGGTTGTGGAGATTAACAAGTATAACTTCTGGCACCTAAGCGAATCCTAGTGAATGGTAGGTGAGACTACTGGAGCGGACAGAATAAATACAGGAACGAGGTGACTAGAAGAAGGTGGAAATGAAGAGAGGCAAGGGAAGGAAAGGTGAGGTCTCTGGCTTTCCTCGAGGGCTGTCGGATGAACAGAAGGCTTCTTAGTGCAGAGGAGAAAACTCGACAGCTTTTGTGGAGAGGGAGGGCCTGTATGGGGAAATTTATGAGGTGCCCAGTTAACAATGGACGCGAGCAGCTGGCCAGCAAGGGCTCTGTAGGTACCATGTACCCCAAGAGGGATCCCTTACAAAGCTGCAGTATTGTAGGGTGACTAGGTCTAGAGACATAATGTACAGCATGATGACTCTAGTTCAGTGACTTTCAGCTGGTGTGCCGCAAGAAATTTTAAAATACGCAATACCTGCCATTTAGTCAGGGGACTGACCTCTTTCCCCTTACATTGTCAAATTTAAAAAAAAGACAACAGACAACATAACAATAGTTGTCAAAGGTGAATAAATCAAAATTATACCTATTTTTTGTTAGATCAGCAAAAAATATATTTTTCAGTGTGTTGCAGATTTTTAGTGATTAGTTTATGTGTGCCATCAAGAAAGGTTGAAAATTGCTGCTTTAGTTAATAATACTGTCTTTTAGACAGGAAATTTACTGAGAGAGTGGATTTCTGGTGTTCTCTCTCTCCCTCACCCAAACAAAGAGTAACTATGTGAGGAGATGGAAACATTCATTACCTTGATGGTAGTAATCATTTCACTATGTGTATGTATAGCAAACATTATCTTTTATGCCATATATATATATATATTTATATATGTTAAAAATAAAAGCATGTATCGTGATTCTTCATGGTAAAATGAAGAAAATCAAAGTAAAAATTTTAAAATATCCTACACTGAATTAAATAAACACTTTTAAAATGTTGATTTTATTTTATGTGAATTTCATCTCAATGAAAAAAAACCACATGGAGAAAAAGCGGATGAACCTACAGACATCTATAGTAATTTAACTCCATAAAATGAGGTAACCATGAGCTTACATCAAAGAGAAAAAAAAAAGACTGACTTTGGAGAACATTTCAGGAAGAAGAAAGTACTGGCCTCATGAAGGCCCTCCGTGGTGGTGCTATAGAGCAGGCACGGAGCCCTTTGCTCATTCCATCACGGAACCGGGGTGGGGCATATACTCACAATCCAAAAGCTGGACCTGTGTTTTGAGAAAGATTATTTTACTCTCTAGATTATTTTACTCTCTTTATATCTATCTCTATCTATATCTATCTAGAGATAGATATATATCTATCTCTAGCTCTTTACTCTCTAGAGATAGATCTCTCTCTCTCTCTCTCTCTCTCTCTCTCTCTCTCTCTCTCTCTCTATATATATATATATATCTACACTAATAAAAGAGAAACATGGTAATTGGCGTACGACCGCTACCTTTCCCATTGGCTAATCAGCGAGATATGCAAATTAACTGACAGCCAAGATGGCGGCAGCCAGGCAGCTTAAACTGAACATGAGGCTTGCTTGCTTCAGTGACAGCGGACTCCAATGTTCCCCGCCTGCCGCTGCAGGCCTCTGAGTGGGCAGTTTGAAACATAGTAACATAGAGAAGCTAAAAAAAACTCCAGAAACCTGCTATTAGCGAGCCGGGATCTCAGAGCTGGAGTTGATACAGAGTTTCGATTGGAGAACACAAACAAGTCTGGGCCCGAGGGTTTCTGCTTTCCCAGCAGCAGAGGCCGCAGAGCTGGAGCCACAGCTAACGCTGGCCCAGAATAAAAAAAAAAAAAAAAAGAAAAAAAGGAGCGGTTGGGAGCTTCAGTCAGCCGACAGCCTGAAAACAGCCCTCAGCCCCTCACCCAGGCTGGCCAGGCACCCCAGTGGGGACCCCCACCCTGATCCAGGACACCCTTCAGGGAAAACCACCAGCCCCACCCATGCACCAGGCCTCTATGCTATATAGTAAAAGGGTAATATGCCTCCCAGCACCGGGATCAGCGTGACAGGGGGCAGCGCCCAAACCACCTGATCGGCCCTGCTCTGTGTGTGACAGGGGGCGGCACCCCAACCTCCCCCCACCACGGACCCTGCTCTGTGTGTGACGGGGTAGAGCCATAACCTCCCCATTGGCCCTGCCCTGAGTGTGAAAGTGGCAGCACCCCAACCCCCTGATCGGCCCTGCTCTGTGGGTGATAGAGGGTGGCGCCCCAACCCGCTGATCCGCCCTGCTCTGTGTGTGACAGGGGGCGGTGCCCCAACTCCCCTATCGGCCCTACTCTGTGCGTGACAGGGGTCAGCGCCCCAAGCCCCGGATTGGCTCTGCTCTGTGCGTGACAGGGGGTGGCGCCGCAACCTCCCCATTGACCCTGCCTTGAGTGTGACGGGGCGGTGCCCCAACCCCCCAATCGGCCCTACCCTGAGCGTAACTGGGGGTGGCATCGCAACCTCCCGATCCGCCCTGCTCTGTGCATGACAGGGGGCAGTGCCCCAACTCCCCAATCGGCCCTGCTCTGAGCCTGACCAGGGGCTGCACCTAGGGATTGGGCCTGCCCTCTGCCACCCGGGAGCAGGCCTAAGCCAGCAGGTCGGTATCTCCCGAGGGGTCCCAGACTTAGAGAGGGCACAGGCTGGGCTGAGGGACCCCCCTTACCCCCTGAGTGCACAAATTTTTGTGCACCGGGCCTCTAGTGTATATATATATATATATATATATGCTTAAAAGAAGTAAAAATATTTCATAACATTTCTCTATTAAAAGGACAAAATTATGTAAAATAAGGACTATTGTCCTTCTTTCCCCACAAAATTCCAGAATGGTTTTCTTGAATCTTCTTTAGGGCACAGGATGACAGAAGACACAAGGTACGCGAGCTACAGCAGCAGCGCAGGGTAGCTGGGATGATTTTCGTACTGTTTTTAGGGTATATAGCAAGCTTAAGCTCTATTCTACATATATATATATATATATATATATATATATATATATATATATATATATCCCATGTTCAAAGGCTGTTAAATCGCATTGTTTACCCATATCTTCAGAAAAAAATCACTTCTACTGTCATGGTAAACAATCTGCTTCCCTATTTATAATGGTCTGGCCCTCTAGCAACTTCAGTGTGAAATTATAGCTAATTTGACTACAAACGTCAGGTGGTCATAATAATATGGCCACTCAGTGTATACTGTAGCTAAAACTACTATTATTTTGTTATAGCAGTCAAATTAATACTTTCATACCAAAGAAAAAGTTATTTAGTCCTGGCTGGCATGGCTCAGTGGTTAGAGCAGCAGTCTGTGCACCGGAGGGTCACTGGTTAGATTCATGGTCAAGGGCACATACCTGGATTGCAGGTCCTATTGCTGCCCCCAGTCAGGGCTGTGCTGGAGGCAACCAATGGGTGATTCTCTCTTATCATTGATGTTTATCTCTCCTTCTCCCTTCCTATCTCTGAAATCAATAAAAAACATTTAAAAAGATCCTTGTGTGAAGATTAACAACAAAAAAACTATTCAAATACAGGCTTCTCTTTAATATGTTATTTATCAAGAGTACATATTTTGACTCTTAAAAAAATGTACAGGCTCAGAACTAACCCATATAGAGATCTATAAAGCCAAAAGAGAATTAGGAAGGCTTAGCTGGGCAACAACATGGTAGAAAATATGTGTATAAAAGAAGGAAAATGGGTGCTAGAATTTAAAATATATATATATATATATATATATATATATATATATATATATATATACTAATAAAAGAGAAAAATGGTAATTGGCGTACGACGATACCCTTTTCATTGGCTAATCAGGGCTATATGCAAATTAACTGCCAACTAAGATTGGCAGTTAACTGCCAACAAGATGGCGGTTAATTTGCATATGTAGGCACAATGCAGGGAGGCGAAAGGGAAAGCAGGAAGAAGCCCCCTGCCACTGACAGTGATTGGAAACCCAGGGGGGAGCTAAGAGCTGGGGGGCAGGGCAAAGGCGGCCCTGGGGCCATGATCGGAGAATCAGGTGCCTTTTCCGCCCTGGCCAGTGATAGCAGGAAGTAGGGGTGGAGCCAGCGATGGGAGCTGGGCACGGTCGAAGCTGGCAGTCCCAGGAGCTAGGGGTCCCTTGCCTGGGCCTAAAGCGAAGCCCACGATCGCGGGGCCGCTGCAGCTGTGGGTCCCCGCTGCCCGGGCCGGACGCCTAGGCCAGAGGCGTCAGGCCTGGGCAAGGGGCCGATCCTGCGATTGAGGGTGATGGGGGTCAACGCCTGAGGGCTCCCAGTATGTGAGAGGGGGCAGGCTAGGCTGAGGGACACTCCCCCCCCCCACACACACACCCAGTGCACGAATTTCGTGCACCAGGCCCCTAGTGTGTGTGTGTGTGTATCTATCTATCTATCTATCTATCTATCTATCTATCTATCTATCTATCTATCTATATCTTTTTGTTCAATTTGAGCCATACTCTCTTTTCTGACAGTCACAGTGACTTCAGACAGTATTTTTTAATATGGGAACTATGGTAGAGGTATAATCAGATGGCTATTAGAAAGGAGACATTTCAAGATAGAGGAGAAAGACCAGCAGAGAGTAGTTCTGCCTGACTTTCAAGATTTGTAAGAGCAGGGGGACGTGTTAAATGATCTGAAGAAAATTCTCTAAGTGGTAAAGCTAAGGGCTCTGAAGAGCAAAATAAACATTCTTCTCTGTAGAAACATTTACTAGCACACATAGACATAGCAAGTGGGGAGTCACAGTAACAAGAGCAGAGAGTAAATGAGGCCACGGCAGGAGAGGCACACACACGCGCATGTGCATACAAGTATGAGGCTAAAATGTGGTGAGACTTTAAAAGGGATGAATTTTTTCCCCCGATGGTACAAACTGTGCAAGAACAAGAAAAAATAGAAAATATTGTAAGAAATTGTTCTAAATTCTCTTTAATAAAGAAATGTTATTTGCAATTAAAAACAAAACAGCTCAAATATCTCATCTGTAAGACTTTCTTGGTCCAAATCCTTTTTAAACAGTAATCTTTTGCCTCTGTGCTGCTTAGCACATTGTTCCTGATTTCTACGAATTCACTTTATTCTCTACTACACATTGTTTGCCTCTTCCTTTCCCATCAGTAAACCTGGGAGTTCCTTAAGGGCCAGACCATGTTTTATTTTTTGTGTGTCTTCTATTTTTAGCATATCAAATGGAAGAATACTTGAAGAATATTGTGCCTGCTAGGAGGAAAGTGAGATGAAAAGCCAGAAAAGAAAGCCAGACTTGGCATCGATGGTATTTCAATGAAAAGATTGAAGGAGGCAGGCAGAGCACAAATAATAATATTTGGTGGGGCGCCTGCAGTGAGAGCTGCCAAGAACAGCTGTGGATGAACAAGACTCAGCACAGTACCCAGGACTACAATGATCCAAGACTGCTTACCAGGAACTGATAGTCATTTAGTTTGGCTTTTGATTTCCAGCTTAAGATGTGTCATAATGTGGTCATACTCTTAAGTTCTTTTACAACCGAGAAAGAAATAAAAATAGAATAAGAGAAGTGAGATAACAATATGGTGGTAATTTCTCTCCTAAAGTATAAATTTGAAGACAAGTATACTAGAAAGAGGTCAGCTAAAGAACTGATTATTATGTATATGATCATATATGTCATACGCAAATATATATGAAAGAGAGGATAAAAATGCAGGGTGGTAAACAAAGTTTGAGGCCATCTAATCCATAGACAATATTAACATTTGGTTGTAGAAAAGGAATTATAATGTAATATCCTTCAGATAAACTCCTTTTCTGAAAATATGTGGGCATCCTTTGAATGAGGAGGCACTTTACAAATATCAGATGTAAGATTTCAGCCACTGCACTTATGGGATACCAATATTATTCTACCCACTATGGGCTAACATTGCAAAATACAATGGAAAGTTATAAGGATGTGCTTACAATATTTCATGAATTCTATGGTAATATTTAAATAAGATCTTTTCTGTTTTATTAACCTGCTGAACAATTTGTAAACAAAATGAACATTTATGTAGTTTTGATTTGAACAAAAGTAATCTATTTGGAAGTGACAGAGACATCTGAGATACTAAGTGCTGAATGATGTACCATATCAACCCCATTGGACATATCCTTCTTTCTGAGTAAATCATAGTTTAGTATTTAAAGCAATGGGCTTTCAATTGTATGACTTAGGTTCCCTTTATAATATCATTTTTACCATTCCCTACATGACCTTTTAATTGGGTAATATATGGCAAAAAGCCACTTCGGACCTGTAATTATTGTAAGTAAATATGCTTTATTTAATTATAACAGCATCTGCATAGATTTCCAAAAAATAAAAAAATTAAAAATATTTATTCACTCTAAAATGCTTCTTTTTAAAAATTCTTTATTGTTTAAAGTATTACATAAGTCTCCTTTTCCCCTATTCCTTCTTTTCCCCAGCCACTCCCACCCCCCCAGCACATGCCCTAACCCACCTACTGTCTGTGTCCATTGGTAAAATGTTTCTTTTTTTCTATTTTTGAACAGTAGAGGATCAAATACTTTAGATAATTTTTAGAAGGTTATACAGGCATAAGCTCCAGTTGGATCAAATTGATTAAAAAACACACCTGTAAAATGTATAAGTGTTTGTATGCTTTATGCTGTGACAGTTATAGAAAATCATGTAACAAGTAATTACTAACCACCAAGCTGCCCTTAATTCTACTTAAAAAAACTTTTTAAATTAACTTTTGTTTATGTGACTTATAAAATCCTGAAAAACAAGAGAAAAAAGGGGGTTGCATTTCTTTGGGTACCCACTTCATATAGATACACCTTCATCTGAGAATTTTTCTTGGATTTCCAAGCCTTATTCTTATTAAGAGTTTATTCCTCCAACTAGAGTAATAAGCATAGCCCAATTCATAATTCACTAGTAATTTTGAAAGAACTCTTGAAACTCTTTAGCCTTGTAATTTCTAAGTCCTTCTGATTTAGGTGGTTGTATAAGCAATTCAATAACTTTTCTCAGATTGAACTACTAGGGAAATAACCCAGGTCAAAATTACCTACATGAGGATATGTGCCAGTGAATAAACTCTAGGATACAAGACAAGAATTTCTGAGCCTCCAATTCTTCTCTTTTTTATAGTTTTTCATTGTGTATGTAGAACTTCATAATTGATTCAGAAATATATGTTCTCTCTCGATATTTCTGCCATCTTCTTGATTTTGCCAGTAGCTATGAGGTACAATGTTGAGGGCAGAAATCATGTGGTCCCCAAACCTAACTCACCAATGAGCACTGTTTGCTTCCCAGGCTCACAACTAATGTAATGAAATATTGTGTGGTTCAATGTGATTCCATAGTTGTGTGCATTTGACTCAAAAGGAGCTTAGGTAAGAGGAAAAAAATACCTTGTGATTTTTAAATTCACAATTCAATAAATGAAAAATTAGGACACAGAAGAAGGGATTATCTTATAATAAATCCCTTATCTACTCTGCATCTTCCTAGGACCAATTTCAGATAAAATTGTAAGTTAGAAGGCATTTGGCTTTAATTCTCTATTTTGTTGCTCTTTTCCTTGATTTTATTGTAACAGTTCTGTAATTCAGACAATGCAGAGCACTACGGGGGCCCTAGGTCCCTTCTGTTAGAGACAAAGTCATTCCCACTATCTTGGGTGTACCTGATAGTTTTATGGTTTTAAGGCCCTAATAGTAATCATTCCAAAAGAAGGAATGGGAAGTGGGGGTCTAAATGAAAAAAAAAAATGTTACAGTACTTTTGAACAGCCTCCTGAGCTCATACCACATAAACAACATTCATCAGGGTAATTCAGCATAACCTTGATATATACTTCTTTTTCCATCCTCTAATACAACAATTTTCAATATTTTTCATCTCAAGGCACACACAAGCTAAGTATAAAACTCTGCAGCATACCAAAATATATATTTTTGCCAATCTGACAAAAAAAGTATAATTTTGATTCATTCACACTGTATGGCTATTGTTATGTTGGCTGTTGTTATTTTATTTGACAATCTAAGGGAAAAGAGGTCAGTGCCCCTGACTAAATAGTCATATATTGCATGTTTTAAAAGTTCTTGTGGCACACTGGTTAAAAATCGCTCCTCTAAATCATCCTGTAAGCCCAACTCAGAATTTGGTTCTCTGGATAAACCCATTATAATTAATCTCAGAGCATTTTCCATCCCCATGAAGGTTATTATTTCTAGAACCCCCTAATCCTTCCACATATATAATTTGCTCTGTGTGGGCTGTAGACAGGAAGAAGAGATGAAGGGATAGCAAAGATCTCCTAGTAGTGGCTACGCAATTATATGAAATAGTTTAATCTGTGTAAATCGTCAATTTGTTTAGTTCTTGGTTCATATTGTCTTTCTACTGCTATTGCTCCTGAACAGCGCAGTGGCCTAGCTTTGTGAATTTCATGGAGCCCAATTAAATGACCGTCCTATTTGGGTGTTAAATGTTAGCTAATGTTAATGACAGTGACAGCTATGTTAATGAGATAATACACTTCTATTTTCAAGAGGTAAAACAAAAAGGATACTTATAGTTTTTCAAGCAACTGCTTGAAGACAACACAGCAAAAAGCCCTACCACCACTGTGTTGAAAAATCACAGATGGGATATTTTTGTTGGTATATCATATGTGACTATGGTCTGCGTACAAAGATCATTGAGCATCACACATTTTGAACGGTGTTTTTTCTGTTCCTGTGATCTGTTTTCATTTACTTATTGCATCTAACATTTTGGCAAGCATCTTGCGGTTTTGTAAATATCACCTAGACAATATAAAAGTAATTTTTATAAGAAATAAAGAGTTCAAGGCAAGAGCAATGATCAATGTTCTTACTTTTTAGGCAATACAAATAAAATCTGTACAATGAAGACTTTGATTAAATCATATGACCATGATCTGATTTTATACTTAGACAATGAAATCACACCCACAAAGATTTCTGTAAGTATTAAAATCAAGCCTAGACTAAAAATTACACATCAGAGAAGGAAAAGGAGGTTTCATTGAGCAGGTTCTTCGAGACTTCAAGCGAAAGGTGTATGGATAAGAGTGCAAACGCTGGCCTGAGGATGACCAGAGTTTGAAGCTGGTTCTGCCACTTATACTACCCTGGAAAAGTCAGCAACCACCTCAGAAACCCAGTTTCATTATCTGTAAAATTAAGATTAAAAGTAATGCCCATTTCCTAGGGTTGCTGTGAGAATTGTGTGTTAATACATGTAGCGTGTAGTAGTAAACGTTTTTAAAATCTCACATTTCTTTCACCGTTTGAAAAGAAAGCCACCCTTTTTTTATGATGTTGCAATAGATTCCATTTCTTAACTGGAAACTTTAAGAGATGCTAACTGGAACAGTAGCAATTGATTTTCTAACACCTATTTTTATCACTCGCTTGTTGTCTGTGCTTTGTGCCGGAGCCAAGCACAGGCCTCCACCCTGCAATGCGTTTCCCCTTTTCCTTTCCTAATTCCATATTCTGAGTATATATGTATATACTCTCAGTCCAATCGACCTGCATTATCTTCTCTTCCCCACTTCCTTACCCTCCCTCTCTTAGACTTTTAAGCTTCAAGTTACTATTTTTTCTAGTAAATTGTCCTTGATAAATGTTATACAAAAATTTCCAGAAATACCTGTGCCAGCATTTATTTCTCTGTCCTGGTATTTACATAAAAGTCACATTATTGATGTTCTGATAATGCCTAGAATTCAGGAGAATAAGCCCAAAAGACATCAAACATTTGCTGTGACTATTTCCCATAAATCTTATCTTGGAGTGCACTCTTAAAAGCTCTCCCATGCTTCCATTAAGATGGTCTACAAGACAGCTCTCTGCAAATGGCCCACGCTAATGAGCCCATGGATATTTTTAAAGCCTGATGTGGTCAATCAAAGGGGAGGCAGCTGCCAAGACACTCCCTTCTCCGCAGCTCTGAAGCACTTCCTGCAGAAACCTGGGCCTGGCTGAGAGGTACCACAAGGCCCAGTCTTACCTCCTCAGTCATAACATGTCAGCAGCTCTTCTTTCCTGCTCCTTTTACTCTCACAAGAAAAATACCACTCAGAAAAAGACTAAGTGTTCAGCTTTACAAAAAAATCTAAGAGAACAAAGTTCTGACATCAGCCATAGAATTTTAATACTAAGGTTTATGACTCCAATACAAAAAGCTGTGTGCATGAAAGAGCTAGTGAGCAAATACAGCGTATTCACTGTGAACCCAAGTCATTTAATATTTATCAAGTTTCTCTCATTTAAAGTGGAATCTATGTGTCTTTTGTTTTTTTTTTTGTTTTTTTAGCAGTAGACTTTACTATATTTTCCAAATTGGATGCAAACTGTGAGGGGATGTTTTCAGAATTCTGAAAAGTGATGCTAGAATGAGAATAGGTGATGTTGCTGTTTTCAACAATAATTATGGGAAACAATATAATGTAAAAATACAGGTTCCAGTCAGACTAACATAAAGATCTAAAGCTGGCCCCACTACTTATTAGCTTTGTGATTCTCGGCAGCTTCTTAAAATCAGCATCAGGTGCTTCCTAGGCTGTGCTAAGTAAGATAACGCATAGAATATAAGTGCGGTACCGCGCACTGAATGTTTAATGAAAGGTCGATAAATGACAGTTATAACTGCTATGGCTATTATTCTCAAGCCTTATTATTTTTTTGTAGAAATAATTCCAGCAAGACTGGAGAGTATAAGCTGGAAATGTTTATTTCCATAGCAACTGTGACTGAATCTCAGAATGTTCCCTGAATAAGTTTCCACTACCTACACCAGGAGCAATGAAGAGATATTTGGTAAATTGAATATAGACTCAAAAAGAATGTCATTGGATTAGGTAGGCTTATTATTATTATCACTATTACCAGTGAATAGAAAGTCTTGGGGAAGGTGCACCCTAGATCCACTATACCTTCTTGTCATACACCTGGCAACTTTCTCACAGTTATGACTTGAAGATACTTGAATTTGCATCCCTAATCATGATCTTTTCCAGACTTCTCTCCCACTCTACCAAAAACAGACCTACTCTCTGTACATGTATTTTGCAGAATAACTATTAATAAAATGTGTGTTGCCCCTCATTGAAAACATCATCATCATCATCATCATCATCATCATCATCGCTAACACTTTTTGGACTTTTACTAAATATCCAGCACAATGTAAATCATTTTGCCTGTATTCACTCTTTGAAGCCAACATCACTCTTATAATACAGGTACTATTTTTTAATCAATATTTATAGATGAGGAAATGAATGTCAGAGATACTACTTGGCTCTGAATTGACAATCTTTGATGAGAATTTGAGAAATTATGCATTTGGAGTCCAGACATTACATTTTTAACTAATAGAGAGAACTAGATAGGCCACCTATATGTGGATTGTTTTAATAATCATCCCAAAGGGATTTACATTAATGGTGGGAATTTCAGTCATGGGGTTGAAAAAAATATTTTAGGACAGAAAAGCCTCTGAAAATATACTGCCTCAAAGCCTGCACATTCTGTTGACAAAGTAGGGTTGACCTCACCAACATTAAAAAACAATTAGCACAGAAATACCACAAATGTAGACATTTAGCTTTATAAATAACATTTCATGATATCAAATGGCTACCTAGTATGCATTTTAAAAATGTTTCCGATAAATCATTCCTTCTAATTTTTCATTCTTTTGTGACTTTATTTTGAAATTTTAAGTTAGAATATTCCTTTTGTAATGAGATATTCTAGAGTGCTCACGTTCACATTTTAAAGTCAGCTTTTAATATAACTTTTTAAAATCATTAAGTAAATAAATATTCTATTTATTTTTCCAATATTTTACTGCCAATGAACCAACATACACAACTCCTTACTTTAACCATCATCACTTATTTTTACTTAGTCCCACATTATTAAACTGCATTTTTTACAGATCTAATGTACTATACTTTGAGTGCTTTATCTGCTTAATCAAGACATCCCAAAATGACATTAATTGACATAATTCACGTGATTTCCCTTGTTGTTTTGTTTGGGTAAATCTACAAGCTAAAAGTATACTATTGGACTTTGGTATGCCAATGGTAGTACACAAGCACAAATACTGAAAACACAAAGACGTCCTCAAGTATAAAGCTATACATAACTCAGGCAAAATAGGACTACCGGAGGCATGTTATAGTTGGAGGGAAGAAGGATTACTTGACTCTCATGCAAATTATAATACCTATTCTCATGTTTTCCAAATGAAGAAACAGTTTGAATGATGTAACCATGGTCAGAGCTACTTAGAACTAAAACTAGATTGAGGATCTCTGGCTCCTCGATTGGGGCTTTGCAGTTATTATAAACTTAAGGGATTTGCAGTAGAGCCCCATTCTCAGAAATTTAGCTGATGCACTTGGGAAAGAAAAATCATAGCAAATCTAAATATTTTTTTTCCCCGACGGCTCCTAAACACAGGCAACTACTTCACCGATGATCCACTGGAGAAACAATATTCTATTCTAACACCACTGGGGGGGAACCGTTATGTGGGACTTGCTATATGTTGTATTTTATAAGCACAAGAAGCAATTTCCATTGCTGATTTTCCTAAATGTCATTGTGCAGCCTTGAGCCTAATGCTAGGAAGATATGTCTCCCTACATTTTAGGACTTAGGTAATAAATCTGTGTGAAAGGTTTTATACGTAGCAGAGCAGCTCCCTCCTTGCGATGTATTGAAAGTCAGCCCTCAACACGAGGGTTTGTAATATTTCTTCTTTTTGTATATACAAATAAAATAAATTAAAAAAGGAAAGAGAAAAAAAAGAAAAACAAAAGAAAGAAATTTGTATGAAAGGAGCTGAGGAAAACAGTTGACAATGTTGGTTGGCTATCACTGTGGACAAGATGAAGGCTCTGAATGACTATACTAAATTTTGTTCTACTTAATGACTAAAATTGGCCTGAGAGTTTCTAACATGCTACGGCCCTCTGCTGCCTTTCTCTATTAAGAATACAGTGGTATACAAAACAAACACAGAAACATGAACAAATATACTATAAAATAGCTGTAAACTGTGGTATGTATTATGAAAGAAAAGAATGGGTGGGCGTGGTGGGGGGGGACACATAGACTTTTATCCCAAGTGCGAGGTATGTGAAATGTGTTAAAAATTATAAAACATTTCAAACCTCCAGATAAAACATGCACTTACTACCCATACTTAATGGATACTAATACTTTGCCATATTCACCTCTTATGGCTCCTTTAAAAATGCATATAAAAGTGAGAAAGTACAGCTAAAGCATGCACCACCCATCCTTAACACCCTTATCTCTAGAGATACCAGTCCTCACATTTGAATAAGAAAGTGATGTGATCCATGAACTCCTGCAGAGGGAAGAGCCTGTGACTCCTGAGAGAGGAAGCAGAGAGAACAGCTGGAGGCTCCTGTACCCGTGCAGGGGAGATGAAAGTTACATGTGATTGGGAGGTACAAAGCAAATGGAGAGAGGTAGACAGGCTCGAGACATATTTATATAACACATGAGTGTGGGAGAAAAAACAAATACATAAGAAGACCAAAGAAACTTTAAAAAAAAATCTAAGCAGGTTGAAATAGATAAATCTAGTAAGTTCCCTTTTATAAGGTCCTGATCATGAATTTAAACAAAGCCAAATGACAACTACATGAACTATACTTACATAATGTTAGTGATCTGACTTGGTAATGCCTTTTTCCCTAGCTGATTCAAAGGATGGTGAAGGTGAAAGCAACCTGGATTGCTTCAAGTGCGTTATACAGCTACTGCATAAAGAGTGCACAGCATCCAAGTAAACAGTGATGCTTCTGCCTGGGAAAGCTATATATACAAGCAAATGAAATCTTAAAGGAACATGTTCGGAATACATAATTACAGTGGGGCCCTATTTAAAACACAGTTCAGCATTACATGTATGGAAATATAATAATCAATAAATGAGGATTCTGATATATCACAATCATAAATTACAAAGTTAGCTTGTAAATTGGTATTTATTTCCACTAATGTTCATGCCATTATAAAGTCCTACACTAAATGTGTCTTTTTTCACTTATATCATTTAGATGTACTAAACAAAGGACAATCCTCTACATAGCTAAGTGTTATATGTCAAGTACTTAATAGTAATTGAACAACACCAGTTTAAGTACTGAGAAGAACATGAGCTTAAGCTCTATAAATCTCCAAAAAGATAAGGTATGTATGCAAATAACAACGTAAAACAGAATACAGTAAGCATTGGAGAATGCTAAAGATTATTAGGCTGTGAGTTTCTATAGGAACTGGATCATGTCTCATCCTATCTAATAAAAGAGAAACATGGTAATTAGCCATACCTCTGCTACCCTTCCCATTGGCTAATCAGGGCAATATGCAAATTAACTGCCAGCCAAGATGGCGGCCGGCAGCCAGGCAACTTGAAGTGAACATGAGGCTTGCTTGCTTCAGTGACGGAGGAAGCGAACGTTCCCTGCATGCCGCTGCCGGTCTCTGAGCTTGCAGTTTGAAACATCGTTACAAATATAGAAGCTAAACAAACTCCAGAAATCTGCTTTCAGCCAGCCGGGATCTCAGAGCTGGAGTTGAAACAGTGTTTCGATTATAGAACCCAAACAAACCAGATACCTGCTTTCAGCAGCCGAGGCCTCAGAGCTGGAGCCAAGCCTCAGAGCTAAAGCTGGCCCAGAATAAAAAGAAAAAAAGAAAAAAAGGAGTGGTTGGGAGCTTCAGTCACTCGCCAGCCTGAAAACAGCCCTCAGCCCCTCACCCAGACTGGCCAGGCACCTCAGTGGGGACCCCCACCCTGATCCAGGACACCCTTCAGGGCAAACCAGCTGGCCCCCACCCATGCACCAGGCCTCTATCCTATATAGTAAAAGGGTAACATGTCTCCCAGCACCGGGATCAGCGGAGCCACAAGGCCTCCCGGCACCGGGATCAGCGTGACAGGGGGCAGCGCCCAAACCCCCTGATCGCCCTGCGGCTCTGTGTGTAACAGGGGGCGGGGCCACAACTGCCCTATCCTCCCTGCTCTGTTCCTGACAGTGGAAGGCGCCCCAACCCCCTGATCAGCCCTGCTCTGTGCCTCATAGGGGGGAGCTCCCCAAACCCCTGATTGCCCTGCGGCTCTGTGTGTGACAGGCTGCGGTGCCCCAACCCCCTGATCGGCCCTGCTCTGTGTGTGACAGGGTGCAGCGCCCCAACCCCCTGATTGGCCCTGCCCTGAGTGTGACAGTGGCAGCGCCCCAATGCCCCCCCCCCCACGGGCCCTGCTCTGTATGTGACAGGGTAGAGCCATAACCTCCCCATCGGCCCTGCCCTGAGTGTGATAGGGTGTGGCGCCCCAACCCCCTAATCCGCCCTGCTCTGTGTGTGACAGGGGGCGGTGCCCCAACTCCCCTATCGGCCCTGCTCTGTGCGTGACAGGGGGGAGCTCCCCAACCCCCTGATGGGCCCTGCTCTGTGCGTGACAGGGGGGAGCTCCCCAACCCCCTGATCGACCCTGCTCTGTGCGTGACAGGGTACGGAGCCTCAACCCCTCTGATGGGCCCTGCTCTGTGAGTGACAGGGGGCAGCGCCCCAACCCCCTGATTGGCCTTACTCTATGCGTGACAGGGGGTGGTGCTGCAACCTCCCCATCTACCCTGCCTTGAGTGTGACGGGGGCAGTTCCCCAACCCCCCAATTGGCGCTACCCTGAGCGTGACTGAGGGTGGCATCGCAACCTCCCGATCCGCCCTGCTCTGTGCATGACAGGGGGCAGCGCCCCAACTCCCCCATTGGCCCTGCTCTGAGCCCGACCAGGGGCTGCACCTAAGGATTGGGCCTGCCCTCTGCCACCCGGGAGCAGGCCTAAGCCAGCAGGTCGTTATCTCCTGAGGGGTCCCAGACTGCGAGAGGGCACAGGCCGGGCTGAGTGACCGCCCCTCTCGCCCAAGTGCACAAATTTTTGTGCACCGGGCCTCTAGTCTTATATGTAAAAACCTAATATGCTAAGTGTCCAGTTGACTGGTCAGCCATTCAACTAATCAAAGCATAATATGCTAATGATATGCTAAGACCACTCAGCAGATCACTATGACTTGCACTGACCACCAGGGGGCAGACACTCTGACCCGTAGGTTAGCTTGCTGCTGGGGTCTGGCCTATCGGGACTAGGTGAGAGGGGGCTGGAGCCCTCCTGCAGCCCCTCCCCGGACCTGATCATGCACCAGTGGGGTCCCTCAGCCTGGCCTGCACCCTCTCACAATCTGGGACCCCTCAGGGGATGTCGGAGAGCCGGTTTCATTTTCTCCAAAACTTCTTTAAGTTTTCAGGTATTTTGAATAAAAAAGAAATATGAACTGAAGAATTTGGGAGAAAAATGGTTAAGAGTCTGGCCTTGCATATATGCATAACCCATGGACACAGACAATAATGCGGTGAAGGCCTGGAGAGGGGGAGAGAGCAGGATGGAGGGGAGTCAGTGAAGGAAAAATGGGGACATCTGTAATACTTCCAACAATAAAGATAAATAAATAAAATAATAATTCTGAGAGGGAAAAATAAACCAAGCTAATAAAGTTAAAACAAAACAACAACATACAAGAGTCTGGCCTTTAGATAAAATTAAAACAAAACAAAACAAAACAAAAATACCTGAAATAATGGAGCAAATGGTGAAGGGTAGAAAAAGATGTAAAGACAAGAAGTGGGTGCTATGTTTGGGAAAACAAGAGGAGGAGGTAAAAAATAAAAGTACATAAGGGGAGGAAGAAAGTGGAAGAAAAAGGGGTATGGCCTGAGTTGGGAATTTGACATTTTGGAGTTGTAGAACTCTTCTAGTTTATGAAAATATTCTGGATAAGGCTGTGGACATTAGCAGCTGAGTGAAGTGGTGGTCAAGGACTTGAACGGAATAGGTGGAGGTGATCAAGGAAGTATGAGACTGATGGTCCAATGAGCCATGACATGGTTGCTGACATCATGATTTTGTGGGGAATACTAAGATGGAAGGAGATAGAAAACTATCACCAACTTATTTGAATGTTGGTGAAATACCAGGGGATTCTGAGAAAATGGCAAAGAGGGTGAGTAGAATGAGAGACTTGGTAAATATTTCATGGGGCAAGAAATACTTGACATGAACCTTGTAGTACATATAGAAGTTCACAGTCAGAGAGATTGGGAGGCAGAGGAGAAGACTTTTAAGCCTGAAGGATGGTCTAAGTAATGTCAGGGGAAGCAGGAATGGTTAACTTTCTGATTCATCATTAATGGATCTCTCGCATGAAATGATCTGAAACAATTACATGGTTCCAGTCAATGGGCTTTACAGTATTTTCTAAAAGGACCACCAGCTCATATCTATCTCCCTTCACTCATAATTATCTGAACTCCCGAACTCCCTTATCCCCAGCAAAGCAAACTCAACACCTAATGATTCAACTGGTCCATGTCTGGTATTTATATATGTGACCTGGTGTAGAAGATCTCCAACTGGTTCCATCGGATCTGACAAGGCCTGGATAATTGGGTTCTTTTCAACATAAGGGGCTGCAGAAAGTCTAATTTCTTAATTTAATAGTAGCTTTTCAGAGGTGTCTTAAACTTGCTTATCTTTCCCTATTTGGACATGGCTCTAACGTAAGATGGTATTTGATCCTTGTTCTGAGAATTATACTTTCACAGAGTAGAAAGGAGCTTTGGAGGGTCATGTGGTCCCACCTCCTCTCAATCAAAGACTTTCCCTAAAAATACTGCGCTCAGTTTCAGCCTGAACACTCCTCACATATTGAAAAATCACTAATTCAAGGGTAGATCGCTACATTTGTCTTTGCTGTAGTAAATTCTTAAATTAACACCACAATGCAGGGGAGACTTGATCTGTTACTGTTATCGCCAAGTTGTATTTACTATTTGTAGTTTATCATTTTGACCTGTCTGAAAGCACCTACACTGAGCCTGTGACAGATACACTATATTTGTTGAAACCAAATCTAAATCTTCAAGGCATCTTAACTGCTCAGTAGAGAAGAGATATATTTCAGTCATACTTCCAGTACAGTATAGTTTCACATCAAAATCTGTTTTCTATTGATTATTTATTTCCAAATCCATTATGAAATGTGTAACCAGAGGAAGACTCTGACTTAGGTGCACATGGTAGCATATTTATGCTCAGCGTATTTAGAGAGAAAAGAGAAGAAAGGAAGCAGGGAGAGAGGGAGTGAGGTAAAAATAGGTTATAATCTCAGCCCTTGGGTATATTATAAATACACCTGAATGTTAATTCCTACTTTTATAAAATGAGTACAATATTATCTCCTAATTCACAACAATTTTTGGATATCAAATGAGCTCAAGATAATAAAAGTATTTATAAATTTGAAAATCTTATCCCTTTGTAAGACATCCATACTTGCTTTTAGGTGCAATTTAGAATATCTGTCCTTTTACTTCTTGATATTGTCACTTCCTAAATACTATACATTTATTTGTAGAAGCACTCCATTTCAGGAAAAATAATGTGTTCCTCTGGAAGGATGTTTCATCACACAGCTTCTCATTATTCGTGTGAAGTGCCAAGAACCTCGAGAAGACAGGAGAAAATATCAGTCCTCTCTGGCTTCTCTGTAGCTCTCCTTTCGACAGTGCTCAAGTATAGGCTGACTGGCTATAGCTCCACAGGGATTTGATGAAGCAAAGTGTTCCACAGCAATACAGAATCCAGCCGCTTCTGTCTCAAGGGAAGTATAAGATACGACCTTGGTTGATCGCTCTTAGGTATGCTGGTTGTCTGGCAAATCTCAGAAATCCAAGGAAAAAGGCATAAACCTTTATTGGTTTGCATTTTGAAGCTTTCATTATCATAATGTGATGTGCTGCAAATTGAATATCTTTACAGAAAGCTTAGAACAGCATGGCATTTCCTACTAAGATAGCCTACTGCCATGTTCCAAATAATCTTATCAATTCCTGTATCTGTGATGATAACAAAATGTCATTATGCAATATGTTAGTGCTTATAAAGCACTAAGTACATAGGATATTTTAAATCTGAAAGATGAGTTCATGATGAGTGAGATTTAAATAACCATATTTTTAATACTCTCAATGTGAAAGTAAATTTGATTTCTTCATGCTACACACATTTCATAGCCATCAAAAATCCTTCTTTCCTCTAAGATCATCATTTTATTTCTGAAAGTAGGGAAATATATTAAACAAAGAGGATTCCTTAATAATAACACTTCCAAAAGTGTATGTTCATAGATTTATATACAGATAAGACCACTGCAGGTAAGTACACATTTTACCTAGATGGAAAAATAAATGAAACATTTTCTAAAAATGTGTGCAAAAATCGTTGCACTAGCAATAATATGAATAGATTTCTAGAAACAAAAACCCTTTTAACTGCTCCTCTCACATTGGTTAGTTAACATGCTTAGATCTTTTTTAAAAATATATTTTTATTGATTTCGGAGAGGAAGGGAGAGGGAGAGAGAGATAGAAATATCAATGATGAGAGAGAATCATTGATCAGCTGCCCTCTGCACACCCGACACTGGGGATTGAGCCTGCGACCTTGGCATGTGCCCTGACTAGGAATCGAACTGTGAACTCCCACTTCTTAGGTCCATACTTAACCATTGAGCAACGCTGGCCAGGCCATGCTTAGATCTTTTCTACAGTAAATATTCTAGGTAGATTTTTTTATATTTTCATTCTTAGCAGACTATTAAATAAAAATCACACTCTTAATTAAATCAGTCATTTAATTATCTTTAAAAATCATGAAAAATCTCGTTGGATTTTATTTAATACAAAGTTAAATCAGCAAAGGTGGAGGTGGAGGTGGAAGAGGTTATAGGGGTCTAAATGGTGATGGGAAAAAAGAAAAGAAAAAACAAAAACAAAGCTAAATCAGCAATTTAGTAAGCTCATCATTACTAACTACCACTGATAATAAATAATGAGCTCAAACATTTTAAAAACTTTTTGGACATCTTAAAGTATATCTATTTTCTTCAATGGGAAAGATAATTTCTGCTGGCCATAACACAAAAGTCTTTATTAGTTACAGGGTTACATGCAGTAATCATAAAGTACTGCATGATTGAGCTGATCATGACATTTCAATTTGCTATTTGCATATGTACACAATCTAAACTAATTTTAGTTTAAACTTAAAACTTATTTGCTGTGGGATGCACAGAATAGTAACAGAAATAAAAATTAATAAATATGGAAATTAATCCATAATTCTAATACTTTAACAAATCAAATCAATTTCAGTTTTTAAGGCATCTTAGCATTCTTTGTTCTTATGCATCCATAGACTTTTCTGACACTATAGGTAAGTTTTGGTTTTTAAATAGTCATAAAGTTTTCATAAATATAATGAAAATAAATAAATTATATATGTTACCATAACTTAATGTATCACTTCCCCACTCTTAGATGCTACCTTTTTCATCCCCACCTTCAACCCATGATTTTTGGTACTACTATCAAGCACCAACATTTTCATTTATGAGTCTTTCCCCTTTATTTGTGATGTTTCCTCCTGCAGATAAATTACTTTAAATATAGACTTACAGACATGAACATTTTGGCTTTTATATTTCCAAGTGCTTTCTAAATATCACTACCACCAACAGCAACGATATCTGTACCTATGATTTGCACTGCTACCTTCACCAGCACTTAAGTATTAGTATTTTTCATTGAATAATGGAGCACTAATTTCATGGAGGTGAAATTTCCATGATTATTGAGTTGTATTGATTTTACAGAGAGGAAGGGAGAGTGAGAGAGAGAAACACTGATCAGTTGCCACCAGAACGTGCCCTGACCGGGAATCAAACTTGCAACCTTTCAGTGTATGGGACGGCACTCCAACCAACTGAGCCACATGGACAGGGCTCATAATTATTGTTTTAATCTGTATTATTACCATTGTTATGAGATGCTTAAAATATTTTCTAATCATATTTTCCATTATATAGGTCAGTGATGGTGAACCTATGACACGCGTGTCAGAGGTGACATGCGAACTCATTTTTTTGGTTGATTTTTCTTTGTTAAATGGCATTTAAATATATAAAATAAATATCAAAAATATAAGTCTTTGTTTTACTATGGTTGTAAATATCAAAAAATTTCTATATGTGACACGGCACCAGAGTTAAGTTAGGGTTTTTCAAAATGCTGGCATGCCGAGCTCAAAAGGTTTGCCATCACTGATACAGATTATCTTTAGAGTGTGTGTCTTAATATTTATTGAAAAAATGTATTTTTTAAAACTCTATCTAGAAAGTAACCTATATCATATTAACTGCAAATATTTTTTTCCGATATGGATTGTTTTACTTTTAAGCTGTTTTTGTAGTCGATAAGTTTAATATTTTTGTATTATTAAATGTGTTAAGTATATTGCAATGTGAGATTTTTCTGTTACTTCAAGGCTCATATAATGATTTACTAAATGTCTGGAAAATATGCACCTTCCCCCATGATTTGTTTTTATTTTTTTTTAAGAAAATTTATCTAATTAATCCATCTGGAATGTATTTTGGTATATGTTGTGAGATGTGTATCTAAGTTACTTTATTTTAAAACTCTATTAAATTTATTAAATACTCATTTCCCTTCCCATTGTTTTATAATGCTCTATTTTTATATATTAAATTCTTTTATATAACATGTTGAGATTTTCCATACTTTCTTAGATCTAGCCAGTATCAAAAAAGTTAAATTATATAATTTTCTCCTATGATTTGATGTCTAGAATGGCTTTTCAACATTTATGGATTCTTTAAAAAATATCCCTTTATTCTTATTAGCTTATTTTTCCAAATAGATTTTATCATTCTATCACCTTCTAAGAAAATCCAGTTGAGAAATTTATTGAGATCATACTCTTACATTTATAAATTAATGTGAAAAGCTTTACTTATCATAATAACCAGAAAGGTAACCTCTCTTCACTAATTCAAGCATTCTTTTATAACTCACTAGAGGCCTGATGCATGAAGATTCATGCAAGAATGGGCCTTCCTTCCCCTGGCTGCCAGCACCACCTTCGCTCCTGCCGGAGCTGCCTTTCAGCCTTCCCACGCTGCAGAGGCCTGGAGAGGTGCTGAAGGCCTGCGCGATGACTTCAGCATCCCGCCCGCCCCCAGCCACTGTCACCTGCGTATGCAATTTAACCCGCCATCTTTTTTGGGGATTAATTTGCATACTCACTCCTGATTGGCTGGTGGGTGTCATGAAGGTGGGGTCAATTTGCATCTTTCTCTTTTTTAGTGTAGATAATATTTTAAAGATATGTTCAATATTATATAATTAAGGGGCAGAATGGGATAATGAAAAAGTTGAAGACTATGGAGTGGGACAAATATATGTATCTCTAGGTTCAAATCCTGTGTGATTTGGGGCAAGATGTTTAGCTTCTCTGAGCCTCAGATGTATCCTATGTACATTGAAGGGAGTGGTACTTCTAGGATGGCTATATAAAGCCATTGGAGCATAACATATATACGATAAACGTTAGCTATGATATTTTACTATAGCATGTGTTTAGAATTTGACATTTTACAAAGTTCTTTCATGTGTTTTTATCTCATCTGCTCTGTTGATCTTTACAAAACCATGTTAGTTGATAATGTCATTGTTATTATCACTATTGATATTAAGACAAAATTGGTAAAATTCTTTTGAATCAGAAACATAAGATCATATCCTCATAACATATGTAAATGCATTTAAATCACCTACATCACACAATAACCTTGTCCCTAAATATTTTGTGATTTTTCCCATTATAATAGTTGAAATTGCTCTTTCACTATAATTTCTTTTTTTTATTATTATTTCTTTCTTTCACTATAATTTCTATTAGTTTTGTTTATTTAAAGGAACAATGTTGATTTTAGTATATTTGTTTCATGTTCAACAGTTTTATTGAGTCCCTTATCACCTCTTAAAAATATGGTTAATTCTTTCGGTTTTCTGGGTTGTCATATTTCCAAAATAAATTCTATATTATAGAATCATATTAACATACTCAGCCACTTAATTGAAAAATGGAAAAAAAAAACTAAGACTAGTTATCTATCATGATATGGTATATTACAATCTGCCTGTTAGAAACAAAAATTCTATTTATGAGATTATTTATCTGTTACTAGTAAGTTTCCTTTAGCTTGTAGGTTGTATTACTTTATGAATTTTTCTCATCATTCTTTCAAACCTCATAATACCTTGACTGATAGGAAAACATGATGTTACAGTGTGGAAGAAAAGGAATCAAAGAGAAACCAAACATTTTTTTTCTTCTTTGTGGTTTTTAAATATTATTCTTGGGGATGAGAGAATAAAGGGATGAGTAGGAAAGAGGACTAAACTGCATGTACTTGCACACTTGGGAGATTTTTGCTGTTTTTTTGTTCTCTTAATGCATAGCTGGCTGAGCTCCTTTTCATCCTAACCTAGACTTTCAGTTCCCCAGAATATTGTCAGGTATAGGAGGATAAATTATTTTGTGCCTTTACTTGTCTTTTCCCATCTACTCCCAGAGTAGAGTGTTTCCTTCAAAAAGTCATAATAAAATGTCTTTTTTTTCCCCATTGAATCAGTTGGTCAACAAAACCAAATAATCCACTGCCAACAGCAACCTAAAGGAATCCACTGTTACCGCCGACATATTTCATTTTTACTTAATCATGATTTGTTTTTAGATCAATTATAAAAAAAATGGTAATGAAGGCTAAAAAAAATGACCAAGTTGATGCAATTATTTTCACTGCAGACCCAGACAATTGGCTTCAGGTACGGATTCTGTACTCACGGGGGAAATGATTAGAGGTGGATGGATTGACACTGTCCCCACTGTCAGCACTTTCACTGCTGGAAACTTCATCATCAGATTCCCGCACGGAGGAGCAGGGCGAGGAGCCGTCAACTTCTTCAAACTTCCTCTTTAAAATTCCACTCATAGCTGCAGCACTGTCACATGTACCTGGAACAGGAATGGGAGCAACGAAGCGTTGAAATATGTGACCGCTGGATGTGCAGCCAAGGTCCCCGGAGTCATGTCTAAGTGGCTTTTTATACATGAGCTTTACCTTGGAAAGATCACCAAGCAGGTTTTCTCAAAAAATATCTTCAAATTAACAAAAATGACTTTACATTAAATATGGGCATTTGAACATTTGCTTACCAAAATGTACCATTTTTTTTGGGGGGGGGGCATAGTTCTTCTTATTGGAAAACCTCTATTCCCTTTTGTTGGCAAATTAAGAAAATCCACCAGAGTCCATGAAATTCTGTAATGAAAATAAATGCCAGTGTCCCCCAAAGTCTTAAATGATTACTGCTTGTAAAAAATTCATCTGGAAGAAACACAGATAAGTATGCACAAATGCCATGCTCAAGTTTTGAAATGAAAGAACCTAATTAGCTGAGTACAGTGAAGCATATGAAACCAGTTCTAAATTTTAGGTAGTTTCCATTTCAATATTGCAATAAGGTGCAATGTGTCCCCATGATACCTGCTTGCTGAAGCTGTTGCCACTCTTTCAGGAATTATCTAAGGCTGTTTAGCTGGGAGATAGCACTAATTGGTGATGGGTGAGGTGAGGGCATGGTTTCTCTTAAGTCCTTTCTCTAAGATGAATGGGCTTTCCCTTCTTCCTGGGGCTTTCTGCACCTTCCCCATTTACCTTGACGTATGTACAGTCAGCTAAAGGACAGAAACTTTCCTTGCAGTGAAAGGATATTTTGGAGAAAACCTATGTATAAATTAGCTTAGACGTATGTACTTGGCTTTACATTGCTAAATTAGATTAACTTATCTGAAAGTGTGTTAAGTCAATCCCATGCATTCTATCTTCCATCCCATATGTCAGCTCATTTGAATTCTCATTTGAGTTCTTGAAGCCATTCTCTCCTTCTCCTGCCAGAGCGTAGCCATCAGCCCTTTGATCAGGAGGAAGCAAGACCCTTAAAGCTATTCTGAAGCCCACTTAGTTACATTATCCAGCTATTGCTCTCAGAAATCTCTGAACTTACCCCTCCTCTGCACAGATCACAGAGCAAGCAGCTTACCTAGATCCCCTTAGCTGGGCCAGCTCTTCAACACCTAATTCAGTAGTTTTCTTTCACACAGGGCTATTTGGATTAGCAGCCTCTGCATCACCCAGGAGGGAGACTGTTAGAATGCAAATTCTCAGGCCCCTCTGCAGCTCATCTGAATCAGAAACTCCCAGAGGGCGGGGCCTAGCACTCTGTGCTTCAGGAAGGCTTCCAGGTGATCTTGATGAGCACTCAAACTGGAAGACCACTTGTCTCATTCTAGTCTGCTCTCCAGCAGCTTCTCCCTGAACTTGTCCTTTCTTGGGTATGTCCACACACCAGCCCTAGAGAGTCACATAACCCTGCGCTCAATTCTTAGTCAATAAGCCACCCGTGATGTGATTTCTAGTGAAATTATTAGACATGTATGAGATGTCTCCTAAGTCTATCACTGATTTCAATGTACTCCACTCACCTACACACGTGTTGAGGAACTGGTATGAATACGTTTGACTCCTTGGGTGGAGTAGGGGATATAAAAGGGAGTAGAATATGTTACTTGCCCATCCGCTATGCTGAGCTCCATCGAATTGTGAACTCTCCCAAATCCACGTTCTGCAGCCTGTTCTAGTAATCCATGTCTTTTTGCACTTACATTAACAATGGAGAAAACTGATCGCAATAAGACGATATTGCATTGTCCACACTTTTGAGAATAAAATCTTTATTCTTACTCTTATTTTACCACTATTCAGATTAGTATATTATTTTCTCCAGCTAAAAGAGTGTGAAATGAATAAAGTGTGTATGCAAATCTGAGCATGGAAAAGAGAAAGATATTTTAAGTAAGTTCTTAAAATAAAAGTAGGACGGGATATAAATTTTAAAATGGTTCACTTCAAACAAGATGCAAAGAAATTCATGAGGGAGAAACTCCAAGACACAAAGGAATACAAGATGAAAACCTATTTTTAAGTACATTTTTATAATAAAATATGGCAATGGGAACAGTTAAAAACCACATCATTAAGCTTCCCCAGCTTCCTTATAAAGGCAGGGTCCTCAAGACACTAAATTGGGCCACAGGGAACCATGTTCCAGTATGGTGAGATGAGTACCTTTGTCACTTCCTCAAGAATGAGAGGGGGAATCTTGGGAGGGGTGATAAGAGAATTAAAAGTCATTTCCCTCTTTGTTATTACGTTTGGAACCTGCAAGACTTTAAAGTTTAAACCATGGAGTTGAAGGTTGGATATAACTTCTATATACATTTTCAGGAGTGAAAAAGCCCAAGCCAGACCCATGTCAAAGAAAAAAAAAAAAAAAGGCACTGCCTGCTTAGAGTAGAATTAGTGCCTATGCTTAAAATAAAAATGTTAAGTAATTACAGGAGGGCATAACCTTATACCCATGAAATTGGTTAAGTGCTAAATTACTTGTGCAACAACCAAGCATAATATCTATCTGGTTTCACTGCCTTTTAAAAAAATGTGAGTGTAACAAGATGTCATCACAAATTGTGAGGGTCAAATAACCTACTGCTTACCAGTATCTTAACCTTGGTTTAGACCTAATAGTGGAGCGGTTTCCTGCTACATCATCTATACTATCTCACTAGGGAAGAAAAGAATACAAGAATTTAGGCAGAAGATAAAGCTGGGTAGGTATTCATTTATTTTAAATGTGAGCAGCTGAAAATCTAAACCCCGATAACGGCCATTTTTGACACAGCTACCGTTTTCTAATTCAAAAAACACATGCTAGTCAAGGGCATCACCATTTCTCACTTGGACAAGGACAAAAGCCTCCTAATTATTTTTTTCCCCCATCCACTACTGTTTGCTTTCAATGTGTTTTCCAGGTTGCTGGCAGAAAGATAAATTTAACATGCAAATCTGATCATGTCAGTCTGTAGTTTAAAACTCTTAAGTGGCTTTGGATTGCCTTAGGATCAAGTCTGAATCCTCAAATGGCTTATAAAGTCCCTAACAGTCTATTTTGGCTAATCTCTTCATCTTCATTTTGAGCCACTGACCCTGTTGTCAATATTTTTGCTCGAATGATCTCTCAGTTTCTCCACCCTGCCATTTCTCTCTGGCAGCTAGGCCTTTTTCTTGGTTCATTTTAAAAATATTTTCCCATGGCACTCACCACTTTCTAAATCCATGTTATTTATTTATGTGTTTCTGCATAAAAAAAAACAATGTTTATTGTGTATTATTTTTGTCTTTAGCTAAAATATTTAAGGGCAAAGATCTTTGTTTTCTTTACTAGTGTTCCAGGGGTCACAGCCAATGCCTTATATATAATAGCAGATTAATAAATATGTGTTTGATGAATGAATGAAACCTTTCCATTTCCACACTTCAATTTCTCTATCAGTGTCTCATGTCTTTGCTGGACTGAAAGCTCCATGAAGCAGAAATCATGTTCATCTCATTCACACTCTCTCCTGACTAACAATGTATCTGGGTATATTTGATTGAATGAGAGTCAAAATGAGAGATAACATTGACCTCAAAATGTCATATATATATTTTTTGCTTGCAAGCAACCTAAAAGCCAATTCTAGCTAGCTTATGCACAAAGACATCTGTTGAAAAGATACTAAACTAGTTCATGCAATCTGAGACAGAGCTAAAACCTGAATGCATTTCCTCTGAGGAAATGTAGGAATAAGGACAGCTTCTAGGATTCTGACTAGAAATTCCTTGATCTTTTCTCTAAAATGCTACTATTACCAAGTTTAAGCCCAACAACTGTTCTCTATGTCTTGCCTTTCAAGTTTAATGTTTCAAGGGGTGAAGAACGTTTTAGCCCACCTTGGGTCAGGTGCCAGGCTTTGATCGTTCAACTACATGACCAGTAGGCAGGGAGCCACCCAATTAGGTAATACTCCAGAGACTCACTCAGAGGCTTCAATAAGTTCAATTGCATTTCAAAGTCACTAGTCTCTCCTTCGCTAACAAAGATTTATCTTATTTTTTCATTTATTAATATGGTCCCTGATTTCACCACTTGGACAGCTTCCTCTTTTCCTGTGCCCACATGCCCTTTCTATTGTCAAATTTAATCAATAACTACTTTATTTTAAAACTCTGTGATCTTGGATATCTGTTGTTGTTGATTAACATATAGACTTATTTCATATTTGTATTAGATGTAACCATTGCTCAGGGGCCTCTCAGCACATTTAATGAAAAAGTAGTAAAGAAGTATAAATGTTTCCAAATCAAGAAGTTAGATAAAAATGGACATTTCAATGCCTTTGGAAGAAGAATGGAAGCTAAACTTTGGGTAGCACTCTTTTGATATCCCAAATATTTCATAGCTTCCATAGGTAACACATTGAGCTCTTACTATCCCATTTATAGTCATCTAGTGTTTAATACTTTTTTCTTCTGACATTTGCCCCTATTTCCTGATGCTTTGCTATGTATTTTAAGAAAATGACCACAGGAAAAATGCCTTAAGAATATCATGGATCCCTCAATTCTGAGGAACAAGTCATCTGATTTGCAGAAAAACACTTTAGGGTTGCCAGACTTAGCAAATAAAAATATGACACCCAGACAAATTTGAGTTTGAGGTTAAAAAATACCATTTGGGATATATTTATACTTATTATTTGTTGTTTATCTGAAATTCAGATTTAATTGGGCATCCTGCATTTCTTTTGACAACACTAACTGGTGCTCTTGGTTCTTGGTGAGAAAACAGAATGACTATGAAATCAACAAATACAGTTACATAAGAAATGCCACCTACCAACTGACTACCATACAAAAATATTTGTCCCTAACCAATCAGATTAAACACAGTAAATAAAACATTTACAATCATTAGGGTAAATTATAAATTTATCAAAGAATTTACAAAAAAGGTGACAGGTGGGTGGTGGTTAATAGGTAATGGTCAGGCTTGGCCTATCACTGATGCAGAAAATATATATTTAAAAGGAGGTAATTTTGTCATGGCGAGAATTTCCTTGTATAGTAATGGGGATGTCTTTTTAGGAAGATGCCGTCTCTTCCCGGGCTTGATGAAAAAACAGGCGGTGAGCTGTGAGTTCCCAGGTCATTTTACCTGGAAAGTCCTTATTCCATGGAGGTTGCCCAACCAGGAGCTTTCCCTGCTCCTCTCTCCGGAACAAAGGGAGGCAGGTAGAGCCCTGGGTTCACCTTCATTCTCTTGTAATGCTTCCTTGCTAATTTTGTAGTTAATCAGCATGAGAGTGACCTTTAGCTGCAAGGTCATTAACAAAGACCCTTCTGCCTGGTGAGATGGCACGTTAAACAACCTGACACGGGGGTATTTCTTCACGACTTGTCAAAGAACAAAATACTTATTTTGTGTTCTCATCAAATTCTTCCAGCAAATACAAAACGCTAACAAACTATGATAAATTTCTATTCTAACTACTTTGATAAGGTAAGGCTGACTGCTTCAATCACCAAGGGGCTGGGACGTCACCAAATGCAAATGATGAGATGAAAGGCATTGCCAACAGGTTGATGAAAATACTGGTGTGTGGCTCATCTGTGGTAGCAGGTGGGAAGAGCTTAGCTGGCAAAAGCAAGATTATTTACAATGTCACACTTCATCAACCAGATTATCTACTGGCCAAGGTAGAGGATGAAGAGGACAGTTGCTCAATCAATGGTGTATAGGTTTTATTCTAATACTTAAGAAAGGAGAGCTCAGCTAAAAAAAAAAAAGTGTTATTTTTATTCTTTGGTATGATATCTTTAGTTATCCAGATGTGTCCCTAAGTATCAAGATACAATTTTACCTGTTAGTTTGTATTAAATCCTTTCATCCTTAATTTTTCTAAACCATGATTTTAAGTAATCGGTGATGTTCTCCCCTAATACTGACACCATTACTGATCTTACACTATTATCAAACACTGACTATAAGATGTAGCCCCTGCTAAAATAAGATAACCATTATTTTAAGAAGTTGGCATTAGATTTTAATGCCTCGAACACTTATGAGTTCACACATTCTCAGAATGCTTATGCATTTCTCTAAACAACAAAAAGATATATTTTTCCACAATACTAGGGCCATTTTTACTAGAACCCATTTGGCAAGAAATTAACATAATTGCCACCAAGAGGATAAAGATTTGGCAATGATTTCACAAAGTAAAATCCCACAAGGTGGTGCAATGGGGAACCACCAATGTGAAAAATGCTGCTGGTCGCTTGCCAATGTGAGAAGCAAAGCACAAGTTGGCCAAATACACTTCTCTTGTCCAGGTGTCTGCTTAAGCCAAGAACCCTAGGAGCACTCGTACCTAATGAGCATTTTTATTTGAGAAATAATTGTAGGGTTCCCCAATTATGTATGTGTTCCTTGTGCTGGAGTTGCCTGTGACCTTGAGTTAAAGTTCTGAATTACTTTATGTGCTTAGGATTTCATTATTTTGCACCTTGATGATTTGTAGTTGGAGAATTTGATGAAAGAAATGAATGTTTTGCCCTAACTGGTTTGGCTCAGTGGATAGAGAGTCAGCCTGCGGTCTGAAGGGTCCCTAGTTCAATTCTGGTCAGGGGCACATGCCCAGGTTGTGGGTTCGATCCCCAGTGTGGATCATGCAGGAGGCAGCCAGTCAATGATTCTTTCTCATCATTGATGTTTCTCTCTCCCACCCCCCTCTGAAATCAATAAAAATATATTTTAAAAACTGAATGTTTTCTCTAGAAAAAAAGTGCAGAAAAGCACAAATGCATGCCATCTATCCATATACTCTCAGTTTAGAACCTCTGCTCGGGTGACTTGTACCACTGCCCCAGCTTGGGTGGCTATCCAGAACTTGGAGAAATTATTCACTGTGACCACGTTAGTTCAAAGCACGACAGAAGTTTGGACATCTGTAGCCTCCTGTTCCCTTTACTACCGGGGTTACCCACTTCCTAGGGAAGGCTTCTTTCTGGCTCCCTCAGTTTCTCCTGCCATGTGTGCCAAAGGGCCTTACTGCATCTTATGGGAACATCCCAACCATGTTCAAGGGTTTCTTTCTTCAGTGCTCACTCGGCTGCCCTAAATGCCTTGTCTGTAACTCTGTGGCTTGGTGAAGGCTCGACTAGAATGGTACTAGGTTGAGTACATTTTCCTCAAAACAGTGTCTGTCTTTCCTAAAACATAGCTTAGGTTCCTTGTTCCATTTATAATAATATAGTCAGCCTTTAAGTGAGTACCCATCAGGGCCGGATACTTTGTACCTATTCTCTGTCATCTTTTCCCAAATCCTATAAGGTAGTTTTTACAAAGAAATGGAAGTTTCAGAAATCTAGATAATTTGCCCAAGAGGCCTGACTGACCCAAACTTTCTCCAAAAAATATTCTCTGACCAGCACCACACTGGGTTAAGTGACCCCTCTCCAGTCATAGCACCTGCTTGATGCGTTTAGCAGTACTTCTTACACTGTATCACAACTGCTAATTTCAGTGACATTTTCTCACCCTTTACTGTGAGATTCTTCATGGACTGACTATGTACTCCAGTGCTTGCTCAGTGAATGAATGGTCATCAATCTGGAGTCTAATTTTGGATCAGCTCCTAACAAGTAGCCTGATTTTAAGTAAGAGGAATACCTCTCTTCTTTATCTACTTATCAAAATATGAGAACAGGTTCTGATGTAATGCAGTCCCAAGTACCTGGAGTAATGATAATAGCAGTGGCCTCCTGGTGCCTCTAATGCCCAACCTTCTTCTCTGACTGTGTACAAATTGCAAAGGCTAAACTAATTTATGCCCTGCTGATATAGGGATGGATGGCTACTCTACTTACTAATGGTAAATGGGTTCTTTATGACTCTTTCTGGCTGGGGGTACCCCAAGAAATTTTCTGTTACCTCCCTGGGGATTAATATCCATTAAAAACAGACAACTGGTTTTTTTTAAAAACGCTACTTAACTCTAAACATTGATCACTAGTTGGTATTTGGCAACATAGTGTAATAAAATACATATGGACTGGAGTCCAAAGTCCTTCCCTAAAGTAACTTTCAGGAAGCTCTTTTAATTAGCAAGAGTGGAGAAAGTCAACCGAGAACATAATAAGGCTTTTAAAACTGTTGAAAATTGATCAAGTGCCTGTTGTAAGCCTATTTTCCCCACTCTAACAACAAAAGTACCAATAAAAAATTTATTTTATATGCTTGCTATTAAGACTAAAGAACAGTACTTAGACTGATTCCTTGGATGACTGGCAAGACTTACCACATTAAGAGAATAAAAGACCACACAGACGTGAAGAATTTAGAATTATTACTGCAGCATTGGAAGATTACACATTTTTTTCCCTCCTTAGCTCTTAAGAAGTTTCACTTCAGTCTTTTATGAAGTTTCTGACTGAATAATAAAGTAGACTAGCAAGTGTTATTTAAGAGATATGATATCCTTTTCCTTCGGAAGAATCATCAGAATGGTCTGAAGGGAAAGGAACGTTTGCAAACATTTGTCTTATAAAGTATTCTAAAATGGACATCAGAATAAAATATGGCCACGCTTTAGGGCCATTCCCGTTTAAGCACTGGGATCCTGCCAAAAATACTGTGCAGAAAATAAAGATTTTAGAATTAGAATAAGTAGAAAACAGTACTTTGGATATTCTTTAAAATAAATCACCACCGTAAGCAAGGTATAGATTTTTTACTACCTAAGGCAGAGGACAATACATAGTCGCCTGACATTGCATTAAGCAGCAATTAGTAAAATAATAAAGAGTAAGATTAGATATCTAGATTTTCAAGTTTCAATGACGGTTCTGCTTGCAAAGATTAAAATGGGTTTACATAGAAATAAGTCACACCAAACTCATATAATCTTTTAAAGGTCAGAAACCCACTATTTAGAGAAGTTTCTCCATTCAAATTGAATTTCACAAAAGCAAAGAGTCATGACATTCCTCCACACCAATTTATCCAACTTGTTACCAATGTAAATTAATAATAAAAAAAAAACTAAGTATGCTACTATTAAAACAATTTTAACAAAATATATTTTTAAGTTCATTTTGAAAATCCTTGTGATCAAATTAATTAATGCAATATTTCTAAACATCATTCTGATACAGAGAAATTTAAAAATAGCAATATATCTGTGACATAGAGATTGTTTCATGATTCAGACAAATTAGCACTAAGTCATTAGGTAAAATTATACTCATTATGCTCTATAACAGCATTGGCTCAGCAAACATTTTTTTGGGCCAGGCTCTCTCTATAATCAAAAAGTCCATAGTCTATGGATGAGACAGGGACTCTAGATAGAGCAGAGATGAATGACTAATGCCTTAATTATACAAAGTCAACATGGAAATAGAAAAATAGTAGAACAAAAGCACAAGGACGAAAAATTTCAAAGCAAGAAAAGATATAAAATAAGAGCTCGGTAAAGTACACTTTACCACATATGTGAGGAGTCTGTGGACATTGTTCTTCCATTTGGAAAAATTAAAGGCATGTAGGGAGCTACATATAGTTTGAACCTTGGTGACTACATGGTGACTGCCTTCTCTATGTGTCCCATGGAATAGAAGGTATCAGCTACTCAGTACTACCTAAATAGGACCCCCAATATACTCCTCCTGTGTTTCTATTTTTGGAAAACATGTCCTTTTCTCATCCATTCAAATCTAAGCTGTTTCATCAAGATTCTCTAACCCTAGGCTTTAGCTGAACTTGCCTTATCAACACCAGGGGATCAATTCCTATGGTTAAAAAAAATAATAGCTATTGTTTATAATGCTGTTATTATGTGCCAGGCATGCATTATGCCATTTCATTTTCATAAAAATAATCTTTGATATAAACACAATTATCTCCACTTTGCATATGAAAACATTGAGGCTTACAGACTTAAGTACCATGTCCAAGGCCACATGGATTGTTCAGAGGCAAACCATATCTTGGACGTGACAACAGGTTTACAACTTGAACTTGAACCTAAGTTCCTCACTGCTATCCTATTAAGCCTCTTCATACTTCATTATATAGCATTAACTCACATACCCAACACATAATAAGAGCACTTACCTATTAGGAAAACACTATACAATATTTTCCTGGATTTTTAGTTGTTCATGAGTTGCCCTAAATTTATACGGTTTTAATGTATTTAACAGTATAACCCAGCTTTGTAAAATGCTATTGGACAAAAGAAGTCCAGAGTAAGCAGCTTTTCCCCAATACTTTGGACTAGTTCTCATTCTTACAGAGTAACTTTTGACACTAAGTTCATGGAACCAACATTCCTGCAGATCTTCAAAGTTCTCCAGAATGGATGAGTACACCTACTAGTTAGTGGGTATGATATTAGATGCCTTGTTTATCTTCACACAATTGAATTAGTAAATTTTCAAAGCAATAGGGATTGATAACTCAGTGTGATGGGGGGGGGGATTTAAAGTGTGTGCACGTGTGTGCATATACACACATGACTACATGCATTTCTAAATGAATACGCTTACATGGAGCTGAAGGTTTGTCTAAGTAATAACTCTTCCTAGTTAGCATGGTGGTGAGAGGTGATGAATCTCAAAGCCCCAGGATCTGACAATGAAATAGACCACAACTCCCAAAATTGGTAAGAACAGGTATATGACATCAATGATACATCAATTACTACAAATAAAAATTTGGTCTATATGGGTTTTTTGGGGTATTTTTTTGGTATACCTGTTAGCAATTCCTCATTTCCCTATTATACACAATAATGTCAAATTCCTGTTGATGGTATAATATGACAGATTCTTACTGTAGCAACCAGAACAACTTCTAATTTATGTAGAGTTCAGACATGATTTTTCAAAATTCTGAACATAAGAACTCAGATGCATTTTGTTTATCTTCCATGTTCTTATGCTCAATATACTAATTATGTGTCTGCATCAGGAGTTCAGTGCATAGAAGAAGAATGGAGGGATGTTTATTTCTTTCCCTTTCCCCATTATGCAATTTAGAATTAATGTAAAATATAGTGCATAAACTTAATATTTGAGTTGTTCTCAGAAAAGGAGAAATTATTAACTGTATTAAAAATAAATATTAACATGAGAAAACAGAGTAAAATTATAAAAAGTATATACCTGGTACATATATAAAACATAAAAAATTATATACAAAAAGCATATACTAGCATCACCACTTGGTGTTAGAGAACAGTTTTATCTTTCGCACTGTCAGTGTAATGGTGGGAATGATGATTCTTATGCCATGAGGAAAAGCCTAAACTGATTTCCATTTTGTTCAGCAATGCAGAATCATAGGAGAGCAATTAACATTAAAAAAACCTAGACATTAAAATTATACATTTTAGTTATCTATCTGAATAGGTTTATTTAGCACAGATTATTTTCCAACTGCTCTAGACAAAGTAGTACTATAGCATTGCTATGTGTCTAATAATATGGAGTAAAAATAAAAATTTAAAAACAATTTTACACTTTTTTGTGCTTATACTTTTCAATAAAACTGATACAATTCTATGTAAATTCCAGAATAAATGATACAAAAGGCAATCAATGTTTTGCCAGGTTAAAATAAATAAATGTGATTGCTTTGAATACTCAATTATCTTGAGCATTTTCTTTTTAATATAAGTAATGTGTCATTCTTTCTATTTCATAGACACCAAAAGTTCAAGAGAAGGACACATATAATGATAGTACAGCTTAAAACATACGCTTTCAAGTTTGAGATGACAACAGTTATTTGTAGAGTTTAGACTCTCCTCCATCCTGCTAGACTGGGTGCAACATGTTTGCCCTAAACTCTTTTGCAAGCTTACAATATGGTCTCTAGTTTCACGTGATGAAAGAGATAGACTGGTAATCAGAATGCAGGAAATTAATTTTTGAAAAGTCCTTAATGATTCCTTTGAAGTCTGAGATAGTACCATTTCTTGGTATACTAACTGCATATGCTTTAATGCTTTGTTTTTACAGCTTTACCTTCCAATTTGGTTTTAAGTGCATTTATACAAATACATTTTATATACATTTAAATATCCAGACCACAAACTTAGTATGTACATGCTGCTGAGATTTGTATGGCAGTATGGCTCCAGCAAATGCAAAAAAGACTTCCCAGTTTTGAGTGAATTTGCATAGAGACATAAATTATCCACAGTAGTCAAAGCCATAAATTTGCTGCAGGACATATAAAACTCTCTCCTGGCTCACAGAAGCACAATTCTCTTTATTTAACGTGTGTCTATTAATCATGTTTTCTCTAAAAATCTTTGCAGGCCCTCCTTCTTTGTCCACACTGTTTTTATGTCCATATTCAGAATGTGCTAACTGGTAGTGGTTGCATTTACAAAATTAATAATATTGAACTATCTAAATAAATTTCAACTTGGTTCTTTCCTCCTTCCTGTGCTCTGCCTAGAACACACACAGTGGTTATTATATAAAAACCATAGACAAGACTTAAGTAAAATTAAAAAATTTTTTTTTCATATTGTTGAATTAAATATGATTGACCTTTAGAAAAATATATATATGTATACATGCATAGATGGTATATACAAAATATATTATATATAATGTAATACAGACGTATAAAATGTATATATATTTCATTATAAATTATATATACATATATATAAGACAATTGTTTACAAATATGTTATTTAAAATAGAGGACAGGATATTGCAATCAACATAAGAAAAAAACAATTTATTTGAAATATATCCCTTTTAGCTGCAGTCATTATTGAAAGTTTCAAAAGAGAAAGTTTAGAAAAAATTGGCAGTTTTTGCATTTTTAAAAACCACACAGAACATGAATTCCTTTTCCTAAATTAATCTCAGGATCCTGGATAAATGTCATAATATCCCATAGAGTGACAAAGGGTGAGAATCTGGACCTGCATGACTACAGCAAAGTGATTTCATAGACAGTTGAAATAATTGCCCTTCACTGTTTCATTGGTCAACCCCTTGTTTTGATCCACCATACACACCCCCTTCCTAATTTAAAATAAAAGGTATCGTTGCCAAACTACCGGGTCTTAATCATTGTAATAAATTAACACTCTTCAGTGCAAAGAAAGTAATTAAGTTTATCTAAACATGTGCTAGCTCTTCGTATGTAAGCTTCATAAGATTCATTTTAAAATGTCTTATGCAAATATAAAAACATAAAACAGTAATTTCATGACTAAACATTATTTTGCCTCTTTATTTTTCCAAAATATTTTCATACACATACAACCTGTGATGTAGACAGATGCTGACTTGGGGCAATACTTCCCATCAACATTGTAACTGCTGAATTAATATATTTTAAAATTTTAATGATATGGATAAACATGTTTTAATCATGCTTTAAATTTATTTAAAATATGTTTTAGAAATAAAAAAGCAATATCAACAATAAAAGTGAGTACACATTTGTTTGGCACAGGTCAGATCTTACCATGATGTAATCACACATTTTACAAAAGTGGGATATTTAGTGCATTAAAAAAAAAAAAAAAAAAAAAAAAAGACTTGTCCTGCCTGTAACATTTATGGGGATCACTTTACTATCCGAGTTAACTAAAAGAAAATGTCATGGGAAGTTAAACATGTTGAATTCAAAATAGTATAATCTAAAATGCCCCCTCCCCAAAATAATAATTTGGAAAATTAGAGAGGCACTTAAAAGATGAAACACCAAAATAAGAAATTATTTCTCTGATAAGGCATTTATGTAGAATAAAGACTCTCGAAACTGACACCCTCTCCTAAAATGAAATGAAAATATAACTTATTAAAACTGTCACGATGTTGTCTGGGATAGGAACAAAAGAGCTCAGTTATTTAATTCCAGATACCTCACAAGAACAGGAGGCTAGGAGCCCATTTCTTCCTGAAAATACATTTCTTACAAGTGTGAAATCCTCTAAAGTTGTAAGTCCGAGATGTTTCAACCCAGGTATCTCTCTGCAATCAAAAACATTCCCCCAAATGTAATTATTTAACGCTCAAACCCAATCTTTTCTCTCATGAAATTATTCCATTTGAACAAAACACCCGTTTCAAATCCAGAAAACATCAAGATCTAAAGAATAAACTAGTTAAGGGAACCCTTCAAGGAGGAAGGCACTGCTAATCTCCGCAATGAATGAAAATAGCCAATCCTCATGCAGTGCCTTCCACAGAAATAAAATCAGGCGCATCGGCAAATCTGTCACCGTACCTGCGTGCACTTTAAACGACTACGGCACACGCTGTAAAATCTTCGCTCTGAGAAATAAAGCACACTTCATTTAACTGCTGCAAAACACAGCTGCAGAGCAGCCCGGTGCGTTTTTTTTCCTTTCAGGCGACGGATCCAGCTCTCCACCAGCCCAGTGACCTTTGAACTCCCTCTCCCCCCCCTCTGCTTCTGCAGTCAAAGCCTCCGAGCTGGCTCATTTGCATAAGGCGAGCTGGCTCATTTGCATAAGGCTCGGGCAGTCCTCCAGCGGCTGAAGCGGAATGCTGGGTAAGGGCTGGAGCTGCAGTTCTGCCAGAATACCTGAATCGCTGGCGGGAGGGCTGGAGCGGGCGAGGGGCAGTGGGCACGGGCTTCGCGGGCTGGCAGCATCACAGCCCCCAGGTCTATTAATGGATAAGTGTTTGTTTTTGACTCTGTTTTAGTGTCCTGCTTTCCCCTGCTCCCCACCAAAAGGTGTCACATCAACTATGGTAACTAAGGAAACCCACATAAGTCAAATACTTCATTGCAATACATGTGGAAGGCCAATTTAAATTTTTCATGGACTTCCCTTGTTTTTGAAACATAGCTGATTCCCCCCCACCCCCCCACCCCCCACTGGAATAATTGCACGCATAATCAAGAGAAATTGGGTATTTCTTTTGGTTGTGGGTTTAAACAGCATTTTGCAGGCATACATTTATTTTAGTCATTATGCAAATACATCATGTCACCACAATAATTCCATAAAATATTAAATGTGCCCCAGTGCCTTGAAGACAATCATCCTAAATGGTGTCCAAGAAATTAATTATAAAGGATTTAGATGCCGGGCTGTCTTTAAAATAATGCCGCAGTGAAAATGTAGAGCAAAGTTAAACTATGTGTTTCAATCTAAAGATTCATGTAGCAGTAATGCTTGTCTTTGGCAAAGATGTTCAGTGTTGTGCTATTATTTGTTAGAGTTATTTCTTCCCCTGTGTTCCTACACACAGCAATCTCTCTATTTAAAACACAAACTTCTCTATTTCTCATAAACCTAAGAAGTGATTATTTTCTAGATACAGGAGGTCCTGTGTGTGCATATTTTTATAAATACACATGAAGGCACATCTTTTTTAAATGGTGAGCCAATGGAATTCTGCATCATTACATAATTAATCTATTCTTTTTACAATTAAGCTAATTTGTTTTTTCCATTAGTGAGTGAATAATATCTATGAAATCAAAGGTTTTATGCAATAAGATTTCCCATTTGTCAAAGGAAATATAACATGAAAAATAAAAGGCACACAAGAGAATAATATAGATATATAATATATTGCTATATTTGAATATAAAATACATTGTTCTGATAGATAGCATTACTAACATTTCGAAATTCTCATTTAAAACATTTTTATTGAAATAATTAAATATTCCAAACCTTCTTCTTGCAGTATACCGAAAGACATTAATGAATTCTGAATGATATTTCATCCAATTAATAAGATGTGTAAAGTATTTCAATATAACATTTTTAATACTGGAAAAATAAATTTGAAGCTTTTTATTTGAGCTATTTATTAGTAGTACTCTGCTTTATATTATTCCTGCATATATAAGAGATTAGAAATTATTGGAGGAATTTTTCTCTTACCCATAAATTTTTAAATAGGATAAATAACTTTTCAGTTTACTACAATCATATAAACATTTCTCTATCACATCTGACTATATCAACAATTTAATCACATTGGGTCAATTCAAGTGCATCCTTCATATGACACACTGCAAATATCTTGCAAAGTTTTTGTTTCAGGCAAAGCACACATCAGCCCATTCTAATTTAAATCCAATCAAACACAAGGAAGTGCTGGAGTAATTTAGAAAATCACTGACCTGTTCAAATAGCTGTAGTCTTAGTCCTTGCAGTCTTTATTCATTAGAATCCCAAAGAAATTGATTATCATTTTATAATATGTGTCAGCATCACCAAAGGCACTGTTCTTCCTGGTTCAGCGGAATCTTCTTAAATTTGCCAGCCCTGTGTTTTATTGCTGGTACCGTATGCTTTATTGTTCAGCGACAAGAGCTTCACTCTGCACAAAGACTCATTACCTACTGCTAGCTGCACGGCATCAGCCTCACTGAGGCTGCCTATATGTGATCACATGGGAGTTTTGTCTGAGAAAGCCAGGCATGCCACTGACTTCACTGTGTCTATGGATATTTTTATCAGCTGAGGTCTGCTAGGAGGAAGGAATAACAGACTATGAAGCTGCTCTAAGTCATTAATGCAACACAACTTATGGAAATCCCTTTACAAGATTTTTTTCATGATAGAAAATGTTTGAGCCAGCATTCAAAAGAAGTTAACTAGATTTTATTTTAATAAGAGGCTGAATAATTATTTAAGGAAGGGGAACTAGCAAAAAGCTGTTTCCTACCTTCTGCTTTCTGAAAGTACTTTTGTACAAATGTTATTAAAGAGCCCTGCTCAACTGAATGATTTGACAGTATGTTTTAACCGTTAGATTGCTGGTGTTTCTTTTCCTTGGCAGGGGTTATTTTCAAAAGGATAAGTGGCCGTTTCCCTCAAACTCTCCTCTATGAAAATCTCAGTCACTAATAGATACTATATGTGAATAAAAATAGAGATCTTCTAATTACTTTTGACAAAGTAGATGAGAGGGTGAATCTCTTTTATTGATGTATATAAATGAGGCAGATGATTAATTTATCTTCTCAAAAGATGACACATCCTTAGAACAGCTGACTTAAAAGAACAATGAAGATTTCAATTTAAAGATCTAAAGAACATGTGGTTCATATTATTCCTTAAAATCGCAGGAACTTATTTTAGACAGCTTACCTCCATAAAGCATATGGTTTACCTTATCTGATTTCAATGTTAACAAGTAGTTTCAGAGCTGACTACTCAACAAACACAGGAATTTTCTGCTGTGTAGATATTAAATTAATATGTAGATACACACAAACATGTATGTGTATAATCAGATGACCTTTCTAAAATATTTTAAAAAATAAACACCTAAAATTATTTCTCAAAATTTGAAAAGGGATTGTGGTTTTCCAAATAAAAAAAAATAGCTATGGGAATTTAGTTTTAAAAATATTTCTTACATTTTTAATAATTTATCTAAATTGAATTGGTAATTGAAAGTTTGTTGTTTGTTAATCCCAATGGAAATCTTATGACAAATAATGCAAAACGCAACAAAGAACACACAAAGAAAAGTCAGAAGCACCATAAATGAAGACAAAAAACAAATATTCTGTATAGTTAGATATACAGTACATTTTAATCGTGGTTATAAATAATTCAATAATTTCAAAAATAGCAAATTTATATACCTGTGTTAGCCTTCCAATAACAAACTATTTTTGGAAATATTTATAACCATTGAAGATTTTAAAAATAATTTTAAGCCAGAGTAGGCAAGTATGGCTAAAAAGTCCAGTCTCCAAATACAATGATTTAATATCATTCTTTACAACAATTTTTGCAGGGTTAGATATTGATTTAGAATGTTTCATAACTTGAGTAAATGCTTTTTGGTGGTTTGTTCTTAACATGTAACATATTCAGATATGTTTTAAATGCCACAATGGTAATGTATTTGTTCCCAAATGTCCATGTTCATTTTTCCCTCTGCATCAAAAGCTACGCCAAAGCTACAAAACCTTGGGGCATTGAAACAAAAAAGACCAGACTGTTTCTGACTTACTGTGCACCTCTGGGTTTTTAAAGATATGTACATTCTAGCTAATATCTTTGATGATGTCATCATGTTAATGTACAAGGAAATAAACAAAAGGCAGCCATTTTTTCTCTTAGTGCATCACTTCAAAAACAATGAAATAAAATGGTTGCCAAATGGAAGAAAAGAATCAGCAGAAAACTAAGTTACTTCCAAATTCTAGGGAGAAGGAGGGGCCAGGAGTGTAATATTGGAAATAAAAACCACATATATTTAGAGTTTGTATGAATGCATGTAAAGAAATAATTTACAATGAGAAAAGACTATAAATACAAAGAATATAGAAATAGCTAGCAATTAAAACAAATTTTCAGTAAAATAATGAGTCTACATTGAAAAGATTATAGACTACAAATTTAATGTAGTAAATGTAAGAGCCTATTAAGTTCATTAATGTTGAAAAAGGTATTTAAAGGTGGACAAGAGAACTAGAGAAATTAGGAAGAGGCAGAATGATCATGAAATGGTAATAATCTTTCCAGGTCTACTGTTGTTTAAATGACCTTGGTGAGTTATTCTAGCATCTTATGCCTTAGTTTTCAAGTCAGCAAAACTGGAACAGAAAAGTCTTTGGAAAACATGTCATGGAAATATATAGCACTATATATACTTTTTTAATTTCAGTTCTCTAAATTGGCTTTAACCAAGCATTGCCAGTAATATTAGTAAAATGAGAAGAAATTATGTAAATCGTAATGATTGTTTAAAATAATTTTAAGTGCATTATCCTAATAGTAGAGACAAACTGATGTAATAATTAGGACTTCTGGAAACAAGAATTGATTTTTTTCTAATACATACAAAAAAAATAGAAATAAACTTAGTAATTTAAGACATATCTCATGAAATTGCTTCAGGATTAAAACAAATTACAAAATATAGCCATCCTTCCAAGAGAACTGCAGCAGAGTTTCTGATTCTAACATTACACATTGAACAACAGTGCCTGTGCTTATATAACAGTTTCATCAGCCAAGAGTTCTTTAAATTTGAAATTAACAGAGAAACACAAGATCACAGCTTAAAAAGCAAATTTCAGCCAAGATTAAAAGGCTATTTTAATTTACTTTGTTATATTAAAAGTTGTGAATTGAACAAAAGATATTTTGATTCCTACTGTTGGTTCTATTAACTTATTTTGCCTCTAATGACAAAGATCCATATAGAATCATTTTGTTTGCTCCTCTTTTCTACAAAATAACAAATACTTGTCAGAATATAAAATGTTTGTTATTTAGCTCATGTAGTAATTTAGGCATAGATATGCTCAATAGATAATCCCTTGAACATTCTATTGCATGAAGGGAGACGAAGAAGATTACTGATACCATGACCTGTGTTTCCTGGAACTATATTAACTGGCATATGTGCTAGTACCACCTATTGGATTTACCCTTGATCAGGCTGGATTTTCTCTCTACATATCATTCTACCTTACAACATATTCATAGAAGTCAGTAAGTTGGCCATGACAGCCTCAAAATCTAGGACTAATTCAATTCAATAAATATTTACTGAGAAGTTGCCATGTGCCAAGCTCCAAGACAGTTGCTAGGGATATAAAAATGAAATATATACTGTTTCCAAGAAGATTACAGTCTATCTAGCTAAAAAAAAAAATTGCTGAGAATGTTATGAGAGGGTGGTAAAAGTAGGGACATGTTTTAAAAGTTTGAATATTTTATTGACTTAACATGCATTTTATGTAATCAATTACAGTTTCTTTATTTTCAATATTGTTTCCTAAAACCAGGAAATTATTATAAAAATCATATTAAAAATCATATATTAAAAATCATATACACATATCAAAATGTTAAATATATATATCAGGATGGCTGCTAATTTTATGCTATCCTTCTCATGAAAAGGTTGAATCTAATTTCCCTCACCTTTATTTGAACCTAGACTTAATAATTTGCTTAACCAATAGAGGCTATAGAAGTATTGTTCTAGAAATTCCAAGACTAGGTCCTAAGAAACTTTGTAGCTTCTAATTGAGCCTCTTGCAATGCTCTCTCCAGAAGCCTGGAGCTGCCACATCAGAGGATTATCCACTCTAAAACTACCATGGTGAAGCCACAGATAGGCATTCCAGTCAACAGTCCCAACTGGGCCCAGTGTTATAGCCATTCCTGATGCCTAACGTGTTGGTAAAGCCATCTTGGAACCCCCAAACCTACCCACTCACCAGATGGACACCATGAAGTAATCCTGGCTGTCACTATGGGAAGAAGAATTGCTTAGCTGACCTTTTCTCAAATTCTTGTCCTATAGAATGTATTACAGTAAAACGGTTGCTGTCTTAAGCCACTAGTTGTTGTGTTAGTTACTAAGCAATTGATAACTGGAAAATATTTACATGTGTATGATAGAGACAACACAATAAACCTAAAAGTACATGAAAGGACAGTCTTATAGGCAGATTCAGTAAATCACTGAATATTATTTAATGAGTGCATTAAAAGAAAATACAACTTTGGAGATTGAAAAAGAGATGCAAAATAATTTAGGCAGTATCCAAAGTAAAGAAGGATTATCTGAGAAAACTATTGCAGCAATGGAGTCTCTGAATGAATAGTTAAGAGTTTGCATAATTAGCTGGGAGAAAAGGGGATTCCCAATTGCAAAATGATACTTTGGGAAAAGCTCAGAATCAAGGGCACGAGCTTTACTAACTAATGAGAGAAACTGAGGAAATTTGGGTGACAGGAGATTTAGGCATGTATTGGGTTGGTGAAGGAGAAACAAAGATGTGTGGTTCTCCTTGAAGTGCTCTGAAGCCTGAGGTGAGGAGATTTTTGCAACATATAAGACATTATGAAGCCACCAAAGGATAAGAAAAGAGGAGTGGTCAAAGCGATGATTAAAGACAACCATGACAGCTGAGGAGCGACACGACCGGTGGAGCCCTGAGGCAGCTGCAGAGAGTCTGATGAAGGGGAGATGGGAAGAAATAGGAGGGATTGAATTCAAGGCAGTGACAGGATTGAGGAGAAAGGAATCTGTCATAAAGAAAGAAAGAAAATTTAAATGTGGTTGGATAAACAGGTCTGTGATCTGTTATAACCTTAAAAGTCAATGGTTCTGTGATTCACTTACCAATTATATATGACAAGTAGAGAGCATTAAACTAGTTTTATTAGACATTTTAGTAAGTTCACAGGTATTTTGATTTGTATTGTCAACTTTCAAATATGGTGAAAAATGATTGATGTCAAATATTGTTGTGTTTGGGAGGCTGTGAAAGACTAAACAACAGGGCCTTCCTTAAATAAAGCACATAGGGGAGAGTATTTCTATTTCTTCCTGTTATCTTATGTCAGTAGGAAAAATGTAGGAGAAAGACAATCATGTCCTCTTTCTACAAAGATAAAAAACAACAACACAGATAATGCAAACACAATATGTACATACACAATCTGCACACGGCTGTAAAGGAAGGAACGTGACCCAGAAACGAAAGTACCCAGATTTTCCCACCACCTTTCAGCCTCTTTATCACCACAAAGGCATTAGAAAACAGCATCGATCAAGAGAAAAGAGTAAATGAAGCAGGCCTCCCCTCTGAGAACACAAAGAATACATTTATTTCTTAGTGACCATGAAAGTTGATTCATAATGATTTCTTCTTATCCAAATTAGCTTTCTAACCTGGGACAAAAATATGAGTCAAATAGCATATGCAAAAAAACATGAACTGAGCAGGCAATAGTAATAATAATAATAAGAAGAATAATATAGTAATTTAATAGGACCAGTGGCTTTTCCATGTGAATGAGAATATTGCACCATAACTGAAAGGCTTATGAGACACAAAGCACAAGAAAAAGAGTTTCCTATATTTTATTTCACCAGCCACAGTCTACAAATACTTGGCTAATATATTGAATCTACTTTGATTTGTATAACAGAGACATACAGAAACAGCCTAAGTTTATTCATTCATTCACTCATGCGTTTATTCATTTTACACTCACTGAGTACATGTGTTCAGAACTGGCTCAGTGTTCTTATAGGTTAAAGAGGTGAATAAGTCAGTCTGCAAGCTAAGTGGCTCCCCACCAAGAAGGAGAGACAGATATAAGAAGATCTATGCTTATCTCAGCACAATAGATTGAGATAAGAATATAGAAGAACATAAAGACAGGAGTGAATAATCCTATATAATAAATGACTAATATGCAAATCAAACAAGCTGCTGAATGACCAGTTGCTATGATGTGCACTGACCACCAGGTGGCAGACGCTCAATGCAGGAGCTGCACCCTGGTGGTCAGTGTGTTCCCACAGGGGGAGCGCCACTCAGCCAGAAGCCAGGCTCATGGCTGGCGAGCGCAGCAGTGGTGGTGGGAGCCTCTCCTACCTCCGCAGGAGGAGCAGGCCCAAGCTGTCAGTCAGACATCTCCCAAGGGCTCCTGGACACGAGAGGGTGCAGGCAGGGCTGAGGGACCCCCCCCCCCCCGCCTCCTCTGCCCCCCCCCCCCAGCCAGTGCACCAATTTCAGGCACTGGGCCTCCAGTATTATATAAAATAGAAAATAGTTATCAAACACTTAGTAAGACTGAGGTGTTTTACACGTATTAATTAACTCATATAACCACAGCAACAAGCATAAGAGGTAGCTATTTTCACCATCTCCATTTCATAGATGAGACAACTGAGGGACAAATTAGTTAAGTGATTTGTCAACAACAGTCAATATCCAAACTTAGGTATTATGGCTTTAATGCAGGGTAGCTCTACTGGCAGCATATTATCTAAGGCAGTCATGGTGGACTTCACAGAAGAGGTGATGTGGGAAATAAATCTTAAGGGATGTATAGGCGTTCTTTTGTGGAAAAGGAGAAAACTATTTTAGCAGAAGGGTTGGCATATATACAGATTGTGAAGCTTGACTAATGTGTGTGTGTGTAGGAAATGAAAATTTCACTGTGGAAACGGTGAGGTTATTTAATGTTAATGGAATTATGCATTTGTATGAGTTTGTTTGTACTCATTGCAGGTGTTTAAGTGACTTGATTACAACTGTGTTTTATTAGGTAACTCTGGAGAATGAGTTGGAGGGAAGACCAAGAAGGGAGACCAAAGAAAACTGTTGAAATATCCCAGAAAAAAAGTTATAAAGATCTGAATGAAGACAGTGGCAGCCATGGGGATGGAGAAGAAAGATATTGAGGAAATGAATCAACAGGTACTTAGCCCAAGAGGAAAAACCCTGAATCTAGGATTTTTAATTTGGGAGACAGCATGGATGATACCATTAACCAAAGTTAGAAATACAAGAGGAAGCTTAGATATGGAACCATTCAATGGTAAATATTGAATCCCTACCATGCACCAGGTAAGAGTATAAGATTCTAAGGATATAAAGATACCATCTTGGCATCTGAATGTTCAATGCCTGGTAGAGGAGCTTATAGTCAAAATCTGTATGCAGATACACAATTCCCTACATCAAAGCTACTTTTAAGAGTATAGAATTTCTCTCAGTGACCTGATTAAAGGTTAAGAAAGAACAAAGAGTGACTACCTTTTTCACAATAAAGTTTCAAATCAGGAATACTACCAATTGAAGTTGTGATACTCAGATATGAAAATTATATGAAAGTGTTCTGTGCAGACTAAAATCATGATCCAGATCACAAAATCCACCGCCATGCTTTTTCTGAATCATACAACATGAAGAAATACAAAAAATAAATTTGATTTCTCCTTTAGGCAAATGTTTTAATGAGCTTAGTCTCATGGCTTGATTCTAATGCTAGTGACTGGCTTCTTTGAAATGAGGCATGCATTTTCTTTCTTGTTCATGTAGTCAGCTTCCTATTTAGTATTCATTATTCATGTCTATTTTTATCAAAGAGCACTATTACATGAAACCATGATCCAAGCATGTTGGTTATAATTTTTACCTACAGAAGGAAGGAAATTATACATCATTATTACACTGATATGATCATTACATATACTTATGATTATAGTACATATGTGTTCCTTCATATAAGAATGTGGTGCTATTTAATTTAGGTGGTCAGGTGGTTATACCTGCTTTAGTTTAGAATATCAACATTCCATTGAAGAAAAGCCCTTAGTCTTGTAAATCAACTAGTAAAAACTAGTTGTTTTTTTTTTTATCACAGTCTCAATAAACTCTATCTAAATATTCTAAGAATTTCTTTTTTTTTAAAATATATTTTATTGATTTCTCACAGAGAGGAAGGGAGAGGAACAGAGAGCTAGAAACATCGATGAGAGAGAAACATCGATCAGCCGCCTCCTGCACACTCCCCACTGGGGATGTGCCCGCAACCAAGGTACATGCCCTTGACTGGAATCGAACCTGGGACCTTTCAGTCCACAGGCCAACGCTCTATCCACTGAGCCAAACCAGTCATGGCAGAATTTCTTATGTGAATAGCAAACCATATGGAATTAAGAATAGAGAGAAGTGCAAACACATTTTATCGGAATATTATGACCCTTAATAACTTTAGCTGACAATTGTGAATACTACAGCAATTGCTACTCTTTGGAGGCCATAGCATGCTTTAGATCTTTGCCTCTTTACATACTGATAGTTATCCATGGAATGTGCAGTCAAGATGGCTGAGAGAAAAAATGGACGTTATATTACTACTGTTTTCCAGCTATTCACAGTAAAGGGACTTTAACATTGTCTTCATGTGCTTGTTACATTTTATTTATACAGTATTTTTTTTTTTTACCTAGGAAAGTATGGCTACATTACTCTATTTCCTCATTACTCTAATTTACTATATTCTATGGTTATTGTGGAATTAGATAGCAGCAATAAATTTATGGTTTAATGGACTACAAAAAGAATGAGGCCTTTAAATACAAAGGTATTTCAAGAACCACACTTAAAATAATTAAAACTTAAAGTCACCCAAATATATTTAATATATTTATCAGTGTGGTGGACTATCAGACAGCCATTACAATCAGAATCATTACAAGTGTATTAAAATAAAAATGTTCACAAAATTAGTGAGAAACTTCACCAAAAACATAAACAATATAATTACAACTAATATGTACAGAAGAAGACTGGAGAGGAACTAAAGGAAATAAGGGATTATGTGGAGTGTAAAGCAACATACACATTGCGATCTCAATATTTTAAATATATATAAATATAAAACAATAGGAAATATAGTATCAAAATTATTAAGATCATCATCGTTTAGACATTAAGTAATAGGTGACTTTGACTTTTGACTTTGAATTTTTATACATTTTGCAAGTGTTCTGTTTCCTGTTACTAATTATATATATACTAGGGGCCTGGTGCACGAAATTCGTGCACTGGGTGTGTGTGGGGGGGGAGTGTCCCTCAGCCCAGCCTGCCCCCTCTCACATACTGGGAGCCCTCAGGCATTGACCCCCATCACCCTCCAATCACAGGATCGGCCCCTTGCCCAGGCCGGACGCCTCTGGCTGAGGCGTCCGGCCCGGGCAGCGGGGACCCGCAGTGGCAGCGGCCCCGCGATCGTGGGCTTTGCTTTAGGCCCAGGCAAGGGACCTCTAGCTCCTGGGACTGCCAGCTTCGACCGTGCCCAGCTCCCATCGCTGGCTCCACCCCTACTTCCTGCTATCACTGGCCAGGGCGGAAAAGGCACCTGATTCTCCGATCATGGCTGGGGGGCAGGGCAAAGGCGGCCCAGGGCCGCCTTTGCCCTGCCCCCCAGCTCTTAGCTCCCCCCTGGGTTTCCGATCACTGTCAGTGGCAGGGGGCTTCTTCCTGCTTTCCCTTTCGCCTCCCTGCATTGTGCCTACATATGCAAATTAACCGCCATCTTGTTGGCAGTTAACTGCCAATCTTAGTTGGCAGTTAATTTGCATATAGCCCTGATTAGCCAATGAAAAGGGTAGCTCGTACGCCAATTACCATTTTTCTCTTTTATTAGTGTTGATATATATATATATATATATATATATATATATATATATATGCCTAAGTGACCATCCGACTGGCATTTAAAAATAAGAATATTATTTAAATAATTCCAACTGCTGTGAGCTCAAGCTTTTAGAAATCAAGGAAGTTGAACTCTGCCTCCACACTCCACCCTTCAGCTGGATTTATTGCTTGGTGCTCGGCTCCCTAAAGACATGTTTGCTTTTGATTGATGAACAGACACCTTTTCAACTTTTTTTTTCAAGCAACCACACACTATGATGTTCTTCTAATTCGCTTTCGAGGTGCTAAAAGGAGATTCCATATACTCTCATTCTTTCTCTAAATGGCAGTGGACCAAAAAGGGTGATTGGATGTGGCACAATAAGGTGTCAGTAAGCAATACGACTCTGACCCAGCTGCTGAGCTCTACATTACCATTAATTATTTTGCTTGCCTGGAGGACAGAGATTGTATTTTTACAAAAAAAAAAAAAATTGTGAGAACACTAGAGGAATGTAATACATGTTAAAATTGGGGGAAGAACTTGAGAGTTAAAAAAACAACAACCAGGAGCCAGACATTATATAGTCCCAGCTGAAATTTAACAGCAGAAAACCCTGAGGTGAAAGCATCTAATTGGGAAAATATTAGTGTCTTCATACTAAGTCTTCCTTTGCTGGAGGGTGCCTGCGATGCACGCGCCCAGCTGTTGAACTCTTGCTTTCTTGCTATTCCAGAGAGATGTGATGTTGAAGACTTCTGAACCTAAACACACTACAGTGAGTTTTGTTCGAGTTATTAATTGTATATTGGAAAAGAACCAAACACAACATGGCTGGAGAGCGTTTCTTAGGCAACAATTTGAGGGCAACTTTCAATATGTATTGACCAATAAATACTTGACTAGAAATAGGAGAGACTGGAATAGAAGCCCATTCTCTACCCATAACACAGTATTAACTGTAAGATGGTTTTCTGATTTCTTACAATCACTTCTTCCCTTCATCAAGTAAACTCTTGTTCCCTAGTTAAGTCTCAGCTCAAAATCTCCTTCCCCCCCTTTCAAGCCTATTCATATCCTTTGCACGTGGGCAGGAAAAGGTCATTCTTTCTCTCTCTTCCATGTTTTTGTTTGTTTGTTTGTTTATTGCTCTACTATACATTATACATCAAACTGTATTAAGGTGTTTGCATTTCTAGAAAGATACCAGTAAGCTGAGATCACACACATAAAGCCTCTACCTTATTCATATTTATATCCTTAAGGGCTACGACAAGCCTTTCACATGAGAGATGCTCAATGTTGTTGAACAAGTTCTTGAGAAAGTGTTTTTTAAAATATAGACATAAAGTGACACAAGCTTTGGACAGTGTCTTCAGAATGTTCAATAATGCTGGTAGCATGTAGATTGCTATTCAGAGGACAGGGTTATTGTTTAACACTGCTTCCAGCTTGTGCTTTTTGAGCTTGTCCAAATAACAAACAGATGAAAAGCTAGCAGCACTGCACACCCTTTCTCCACCCACCGCTCACAACAGGGTTATGAGAATTGGACCAGACAGGGTATCTTGAAATTTTCTCTGCTCCACAACGAGTAACACATTTTCAGTCTTGTTAAAAATTCCTCCAATTTATAAAACTTCTCGGGCCTTTTCCTCAAGCACCAATCACCATTACTACCGTCTTTGACAACACTTTTTTCCCCTTTTCCTCCTTTTCTTTCAAATACAGAAAATATGTGATTCAACTGTTTCACATTCAAGCGCAGTCCCTGTGATTTTGCATGTAGTATTCAATTATCGAACAGTCCCTGTGAAGTCACAGGTAGATTTCTTTTAAAGAACAGACACTTGCACACCCAGGAGAATTGTGTTCAGGCTTCACTAATAGTCCTTCACAAGCATTTTCACATTTTGGATCAGCACATCTGCTAATATGCAAGCCATTCTACAAATACTCTTTCTATCAACAGAAGCTTCCTGTCAATTAAGGCATGTTAAGCGAAACTGGGTAAAGATAGACTAAAATGTCCATGTGTTAATATTACACATAGAAGAGCTTTTTATTTATATTCAGTCAGCATTAATTTCACTGGACTTTAATAGTCATTAGCATAAGACATGCTTATTGAGACATTGATTGATAATGTGAACCTTTTACCCCCTCCGATAAACCTACAACAGATGGACCTGAAAGAAAAGGGGTTTACAAAGTAAAAATTCTTTTCTAAGTTTGGCCCATCACATTTGTCTATTCTTTCCACTTTAGCAAAGGACATAAGCTGCTGTAGAAAATAGTAATATTTCAGTGTAGTTGTGGAGAATTTCCTAGGACAAAAGAGATTATAATGTAGCCTGTATTTTATAAACATTGGCATTAAATTTAAACAAGAGAGAGTAAATGTAATTTTATAATATTTGCAGAGAGGAGAAAACCCAAATGAACAGTTCATTTTTGAACTTAGTGAATATATTGCCAAAATGAAAATGACATTTTGGAGAATATCAAGAACAAAGAACAATCAGAAGAATCATTACTGAATTGGAAAAGTAAGTAATTACGATTGGAAATAAAGGAAAAAGGATCTCAAACATTCTCTCTTTGTGAGTCCTATTTCATAAGGCCTTTTAAAAGGGGTTTGTGCTGCCTCATTTGAATTTATTCAACCTTTTGATGGACTTGAATTTTCTCCTGAGATGTTTGAAACCTTTTCTTCCATCCTTAAATAACCATGCAAGGTAGAAGGACCACTTATAACTTTACCCCATTTTACTAATGGGGAAACTAAGGCATACATATTTCAAGTGGTCACTTTCTTAGCTTAAACTAATGTTCTTTTCACTCAAGTATTTTGACTTTTTATTATTTTAGTGCAGAAATGTTATTTGACAAGTAGTAGTTCTTAGTAACTAATATGAGAAATCAAATTTTTCCTTTTATATATTAGGTAAATAGTGTTTAAAGGAATGTTAAGTGGACAGCTATAACTAAATATAAAAAATAGCAATTTTAACCTCTTAATTGTTTAAGCTTCAGTGAGCCAAACCACATCATGAACACTAGTGCAACAGTTTAGAGATTATAGACAGATGACTGATGGAGTACATATGACAGTCAAGTGCATAAAGGGGAAAAGTTCAACATATGGACCTGCATTTCATATCTGATCAAGTAGTCAACAAAATTACACATAGATACTCTGAGCTCTGCTTTTAGATAGTACTTTAGCACCTGAGTGCTGTGTCGCATTTTTTTCGTGTCAAAAACAGAGTGACTTGAAAAATGCAAGCAAGCTCAGTTTGGTAGCCGATGCTGCAATATGGCCATCAAACTCTCGGTGGTTTGTCTGGACAATGTCAGAGGAGACAGAAGGCTGTGGGCGTAGACGGAATCACTCAGTGAGAACCACATGTCTTAAGGGTAGAAAGAAAAGATAGTGTAAAGCTTGGGTTGGCTCTGTAGAGTAACATGATAGAAGAGGATTCGGAAAAAGAGATGGACAGGTAAGGATTGTTCACGAACAATTATAAAAAGCTTGGTCAAGGTGAGTGCGAAGAAGGGATTTTAACTACCCAATCCTCTTACTACACAAATGAGCACCATGGGTCATTTTCAAAAAGGCTCTACAGAAGTCACTGAGCCATTTCCTCTGCCTCTAGTAGTATGTCTGTGCTATTTAAAATTGATATTCCAGCTTTCTAAATATTTCTGGAGTCTACTAATTCCACCATTTAACAAGAGGGAAATTTCCACGTGAGATAATAAAAGGGTTTGTGAGCTTCCTAAGAAAATAATAGAACCTAACCGTAACTTTTTGTCCTTGGATGAAGGACGGATAAAAAATTGGCTGTCAGTTTTTAAAAAGTATTACATACAGAATAATTAAATAATATAAGAGCAATATGAGACTAGGAAGATGACTTAAATACGAATTTAATATTTTTCTTATTTGTTCTTATAGATCTATTAATTTACATTGTCAAATTCTAATGTATTAAAGCTAGATGGTGACAATAGAACCTAATTTCCCTCATTAGAATAATTATTGGTTCCATTACACATCCCTTCTTTTTACTGGTGGGTGACTCTGGGACACCTTTCAAGGAATAGTCTGCCAATAAATTCCGTTTTGTTCATTAAAAAAAAAAAAAAGTCAGCTTACCACCAGTTATCTTGATCTTGATCTAATGCATTTCAATATTGTTCAGTTAGAAAGGCTAAAATAAGATACTTAGTAGAAAGCATGTTTAACTGTCAACCATATCCTGTTTCCCCCAGCCTTTATCTGTGAGAAGTTTTTTTTTTTAAGTGTCACTTTCATTTTTTTTAACATATTTTTATTGATTCAGAGAGGAAGGGAGAGGAAGAGAGGGATAGAAACATCAGTTATGAGAGAGAAAATTCCTTTGGCTGCCTCCTGCATATCCCACACCGGGGATCGAGCCTGCAATGCAGGCATGTGCCCCTGACCGGATTTGAACCTGGGACCCTTCAGTCCGCAGGTCAACACTCTATCCACTAAGCCAAACTGGCTAGGGCTATCTGTGAGAAGTTTAATACCATTTAGAACAAGGAACCTTAAAGGTACACCTCCATCAGTAAAGATCAGCGTTGGCAGACTATTTTTACTGCTGTCTTTCTCACCTTCTCAGACCGAGCACTGCTTTTTTTCTGGTATCAGAATGCTTTATTAAAGAAAGTGGCAAAGAAACCAAATTTTGTGTCTGTTGGAAAATGCAATCAGAAAGAAGAATCTAAAACTCCCATATTCCCATAGGACAAAATATTTTGCTTTTTTTTTCTTTGCACATTTTCTTCTTTCTCTCTCAACAGCTTCTGACACATCACTTTACTGTAAGTTTGTGCTATACTATAGCTGAATTAGACTAGGTTGTAGATTCGAGGTTGCCAAATACTGTTATGTTGCTTGTATAGACATATTCTCTGTCGTTGGTCACTATAACACTATCATCAGTCACTTTGGAGCAGTGGTCGGCAAACTCATTAGTCAACAGAGCCAAATATCAACAGTACAACGATTGAAATTTCTTTTGAGAGCCAAATTTTTAAAGCTTAGACTATATAGGTAGGTACATTGTTATTAACTTAATTAGGGTACTCCTAAAGCTTAGGAAGAGCCACACTCAAGGGGACAAAGAGCCGCATGTGGCTTGCGAGCCGCAGTTTGCCGACCACGGCTTTGGAGTATTCCTCTCAGCAATCTATTCCTTACTAGAAGACTAATGATAAGGATGATCATGCCAAGATGAATATCTTTGTAGTCATCACATGTACAGCTCCCTTTGAGATGCAAAGATTTATTGGGGGGATTAAAGAATACCAGATCATTGAGTGCTTGCAAAATTAATTTTTGCATTCACAATAGATTAGTAGGTAAGATCACTGACACTTTCACATACATGCTGTTACTTTTTTAAAAACTGGGGCTTATTTTAGATACAATTGACATATAATATTGTGCAACTTTAAGGTGTGCAACCTATGGGTTTGATATATTTATGTATTGCAATATGATTATCACTGCCATGCTATTACTTATTACTTTTTAAGTAAACAAGAAATATCCTGTGATTTGAGTAATCTGGGTGAATATATGTATATTTCTGAGCACATATATATTTAAGCCATGCTAAAAGTAGACCTAAAGTTGATCATCTGGACTGTTCTTATGCTTTCAGATAATTCGTTAGAAATTACAAATTTAATACTGTTCAGGTCCAGGTTGGCAATATATATTTATGAGCAAATATAGACAGTAGAAATTGTGACAAAGGCCGTTAAAGAGTAGTGTTTATATATCCAAGCATGTCAAATTCACATGCTTAAAACTCACCATGCTGGCAAAATAAAATAATAGTTGCTATATACGCTACTCTATAGTCATTTTTCTTTGTTAAATTTCCAACTTTCTTTGTTCTCATTTTTTCTTTACATTGTTAGTAGTTTTATGAAACAATATTCATGCCTTTTATTTGTATAGTGATTATTCTCAAAACCCCTTTGTGACTTATAGAGTTATTCAGGGTGAAACAAAAGAGAAAGACAGGCAAATTTTAATAAGAATATTAGCTCTGACTACGGTGACTCCATTTAGTGAACTGAAAATTAACTAAATAAGAAGCCAGTTTCCATTTCCGTTACACCTCTAAACATAACATCAAACTTTAATAAATGTGGGCCCAGGTAGTAAGAGAATTAAATGCAGGGCCCTAAGGGCAGAGGTTTCTAGGAATGTGCTTATAATAGAGTTTCACCTGGGATTCAATTAAATATTTAGTGAGAGAGGCTGAAAGAAAGGCGCAGTGCTGAAAGCTGTGGGGGAGATGGAGATGAATACGACACAGTTTTTGTCCTCTAGAATGTCATGATCGGTGGCAGCCAACACATTTAACTTGGAGTGTGGAGTGCATGCGGTGAGGGCCGAGCTCCCTGCTCTTTCTCCTCCAGCATCTGCAAAGCTGTTTATATTTGCACAGTCCCATCACCTTTTCCTCCGGTTTAATAGGATGAAGTATCCTTTTGTTGTTGTTGTTGGAGGCCAGTGCCTCTGCATGTGCCCTTGATCCCGTCTTCTCCTTCTCTCTTCTCAGAAATTGTACTATAAATCAGTGGTCAACAAGCTTCTTCTGTAATAGACCAGTTAGTAAATATTTTGGACTTTTGCAAGACACATGGTAGCTGTCAAGGCTGCTCAACTTTCTTGTAATGTGAAAGCAACTGTTGACAACATGTCAACAAACAGATGTGTCTGTTCCAATAAAACTTTATATATGGGCCCTGAAATTTGAATTTCATAAAATTGTTATGTGTCATGAAATGTTCTTCCTATTTTAACTTTTTTTAAAGTTATTTAAGTCATAAAACCATTCTGTGTTTGAGGGCCATAACAAAGAGGCAGTGAGCCAAATTAGACGCTTCTGCCAATTTACTGACCTCTGCCACTCTTCCATGTCTTCAAACATCCCTGCTCCACTTTCTTTCCCCTTGGCCTATAATCACACTGAGAAGACTATAACAATTATTTGGCAATGACTCTACGCTGCCTAATGACTGGATTCTGACTATTCAGAATAGATACATCTGCCAATCAACAAACTAGTGGACAATGTTGGTATGTACAGGTTAACTATCAGCCCAGATCACATCTTCTCATCTCATTTGAAAAACAAAGCTATTGCACTGACATCTTGATATTGCTTATCTTATCTTCTCTTTTTGTCTTTCTTTTTTTGAAAATTATTCTAATTTGTCATCTTTCATCCATTCTTCAATAAGGCATTTAGTCTCACCATTACTTTAAAACTGACCTCTTTAGAAGAAATTTTCAGTCCTTTTTAAAATCTTCTATTTCTGTCACTTGCATTAAATTCTCCTAATTATCTTCCACCTCTCTGCCTTTTGACTCTTGCTTCCCATGGTAGGTTTTTCTTCACTGGTCCCTCCCTCTTGCAAGCATTCTTATGTGGTATTGCCTAGCGTTCTCAACGCACTACCTCCTGTCTCCTGTTCTTGCCTTGGCAGTCTGATCCATCCTAAGGGTTTGATTTTAACTTTTATGTAGATGATTTTCGTGCCTACATCTCCACTATAGCATCGCTCTAGACCAGTGGTTCTCAACCTTCCTAATGCCCTTTAATACAGTTCTTCATGCTGTGGTGACCCCCAATTTCATTGTTACAAATTGAACATAATTAAAGCATAGTGATCAATCACAAAAACAATATGCAATTATATATGTGTTTTCCAATGGTCTTAGGCGACCCCTGTGAAAGGGTTGTTCGACCCCCAAAGGGATTGCGACCCACAGGTTGAGAACCCCTGCTCTAGACCATTAGACTCATTTCACCACATGCATTTCCCTGAGGCATCTCAAAGTCAGTGTGCCAAACAATGAACCAGTAGTCATCCCACTAGCCATGCTTCCCTTGCATCCAGTGACAGTCCAACACCACCACTGCTGTTGCTAAAGTCAAGAAGCTTGTAATCATACTCAATACTTTCCTGTCTTCACTTCTAGTTTTAGTTGATTAGGTACCAAGAACCACTGAGTTTTTCTCCAAAAGTTTCTTTGTTCTGCTTCTTCAGCAGCATCATTAAGAATGCTATTTTAGTCAAGGCTTTTGCGTAGCTGGACTACTACACTAGTCTATTTACTGGCTTCCTCTTCACACTGCCACCAGGCGGACAATCTAACAACACAAATGTAATGAGGAACGCCCCTGCTAAAATCCTGAATGACTCACTATCAGATAGTTAGCATGGCCCTAAGACCCTGCATCATCTTCCTGCCTCAGTCTGATCTTCTATCAAATCATATGTAATTTTTAAAAAATTTCCAGTAATAGGGAACTGAACATAAAATGCAATTATATACCTCCATGTCTTTGCACATGTTATCCCTAACATCTAAATATATCCTCTTTTCTTTATCTGGCTAATGCCTACTCATCCATTAAGATTCAGCTTCTGAATTCATAAGACTGGTCTAAAACCCTATCCTAGTTGTTTCCTTTATTTATTGACCAAGTTTTATTGATAATGCCTCTTCCCTCCTTTGTAATTATTCCAGGCTCACCATTAATGAGTACGCAAAGTATGGTTAGCCATTGCCACTCCAGCTCTTACTCCAGTAACTGGTAAACAGGCCTAGGTGAAGAGTGCTTGTCAAGCCACAGGAGTCAGACTGCCAGGGTCCATTCCTAGCAGCACATCTTACTTGCTAAATGGTTCTGGACTTGTACATTCTAAGCCTCGTCTTTAAAATGAAAACTCAGTTTAGTCATGAAAAAAATACTTGTTGAGTATAGACTATGTTTCAGGTATTCTTCCAGGTACAGAAGAGAGTTCCTTTTATTCTAGTGGAAGTAGAGAAACAAAGAAAACAAATAAGTGAAAAAGAAAGTAACTAAATAAAACATACGGTATATCATTTAGCAATAAGTGCACAGAGAATAGATGTGGGGCGTAGGAGTGAAGGGGGTCCTAGGCAGTGATGGGAAAATCTTAAATAGAGTGGTTAGAGAAGGCCTCACTGAAAAATGATACTTCAGCAAACCCCAAAGGGGGTGAAGAAGTGAGCCAGGGGGAGATCTGGGGTGAAGAGAATTCAAGAAAGAAGAAATAGCAAATTCAAAGGAACTGGTATGTTCTAGGAATAACAAAGAGGTGAAAATGTTGGAAAAGAGTGAGCAAGGGAAGGAATGAGGAGCTGAGAAGGGGAGTGAGAAGAGCAGCAGACAGTGCTGTCATTTGTAGCCCACTGGTGAGGACTTTGACTTTCACTCCTGGTGAAATAGCGAATCATTGGTGGGTCTTGAGCAGAAGAGTGAATGATCTGAATAAAGTTAAAGGTGGTTCTGGTTGCTGTATTGAAAATACAGTGTAGGAGAGGAGGGTAGAAAGAGGAACTAGTTAGGAGATTGCTACAATGATCTGAATAATAGATGGTGGTGGCATGGATCCGGTGAAGGTGGTAAAACATGGTTTATTCTGAATATGGCTTAGAGTAGAATAAAAAAATGTCTGATGGATGTTGAGTGAAGGAAAAGAAAGCAGACAACCTTGACTCCAAGGAGTCTCACTTCAGGGATTACAAGGAGGGTGGGTGTTAGCACGTTGTGCTTGAACCGATTGCAAAAGTTCAGGAAAGGTCAAATTACTAGTAGCTTTGAGATGTCTATTCAAATGGAGATGGCGAATAGGTAGTTCTATCTATCTATGTGGATGAAGTTCATGGAGGGGTTTTAAGCTAACAGTAAATATTTTCCATTAAAAGGAACATTTAAAGCCTCTAGGCTGGAGATAGAGAACAGAGGCAGTCCTGTGCACTTCAGCGTCTAATGACTGGGGAGATGAGGAAGAATGAGCAAAGAACTCAGAGAAGAGGCAGCAAACCCTGTAAGAGGTGCTAAAATAAAAAAAACAAAACAGAGGCCAACCTTAAAAATTCTCAGCAGGCAAATCCAGTTTAGTCACATAAGCAAAGCTTAATTTAGCTTACTTGGCAAGGTTACCTTGACCTGGGTCTTTTCTTGCTTATACCTCTGGAAATCATAAGCAAATCTTGCACTGTTTCCAAGGTTAATATGAGGAAACCACTGAAAATTCTAATGTTATAACCAGTCACTGTGAAGAGAATACTCGCTGTGTTCTCACTGTAGAAGCTGCTTTATAACAATTTACCCCCAAGCCTCATGCCATTTGGTCTGAGAGCTTCCGGTTTACAAACTGTCCTTTTGATGTGGGTACAATAAACTTTTACTAATTACTACACTTCGGTGATTCATTGGCTTTACTTCTGTTATTTCTGAAATTTTGACAGAGGTAAACCAGAAGAGTGCATTTTGTTTTTCTGGCAGCAAAGTAAAAACAAACAGAAAATACACAAATAGGGAAGCACGCAGTGGATTGCGATCAACTGTCTCAAAAGCTACTGATGGGTCAAGTTAGTGGAAGACTGAGAATTTATAATTCCGCTTAGAAACACAGAGGACACTGTGACCTTGATGAACAGTTTTGATGAAGTGGTGGGGGCAATGCTTGATCTGAATGCTTGTAGCTCTTTCAAAGAGTTTTGCTAAGGAGGTGGATAGAAATGGTATAGTAAATGGAAGGCAGTGAGGGGAAAAAAGAATTTCACTTTAAAGGCAAAAAAAGAGTGTACTTATATGCTGATAGAAATGATATAGTAGAGTGAAATATTAATGATATAGGAGCAGGATATATACTGGAGCAATATCTTTGGGTAGGCAACAAGGAATGAGATTACATGAATAAGTTTAGTATCTGGCCTTGAATAGGAACATAAGCAGTTTATCTATCATGACAAATAGAAGGCAGAGATATAGGGGGAGGGGGGGAACCTCTGAAAATTCTCTTCTGCTATTATTTGCTCAGTGAATTAGAAAACAAGATCGTAAATTGATTATGAAGATGTTGAGAAGAGGTGTTGGAGTTTTGTCGTAAGAAGAGAAAGAATGTTTTCTGGATAGGGAGAGACTCAGTGGACCAGGGAATAAGAAAGAATTACTGGCTACCACCAAGGCTCATTTGAAATTAGTGGCTATGAATTCAAATAGTAGAACATCTGCATAGTTGTATTTTTTTCACAGTCATGTTCAGCTGGAACTCAGTGTAAAATAGGCAGAGTGTTAGATTGAACCTGGGCTGGGGTCATGCCAGGCATGTCCTACGGAGCAGGAAAGATGGACAAAGGGAGTTGAGGGTAAATTTAAGGAAGTGATTATAGTGATGAACATGGAAACTAGTTTATTTCCAGAAGAAAAGAAAACATGAGTGAAAAGGTGGTGATAGCAATACATCATAGGTCCCAGTGGGGGTGAAGAATGACAGGAATCAGATTACTAGGGGGAGGAAGCTAGAAAGATAGAAGGCAGTGGTTTGAGAATGGACTCCTGAGAATGAAATTATGGAAAGGTTACAATTATTAGTTTGAAAGTTATTTTGTTTGTGCACCAAAGGAAAGTGAAAAATAACACTATTAGAAAAAGTAGTCATAAAACTACGACTGGAAGAATCATCTACATGAACGTTCAAGAATTGTGAAGGTGTGGTATTAGGGAGAGTAACAGTGAGACACAAACTAAATCATCAAGGAAGGAGAGGGTGATATGTGGTCTGTAGATGAATATACATGGAAACAATGATAATTTGTAGCTTTCAGGTTGCTAAGAATTAAATTAGATATGAATATGAAGTGAGTACCAGAGTACACACTCTATGGTAAACTCAATAAACATCAACATTTATTATCCTACCATGTCTATAGCTGGCAACTATGTTGCCAACATCAAAGAATAACTGACCTTAATAATGTGACTGAGAATGAGCTTTGTGTTGGAATGGATGTTTGGTTTTCTATCCAGATTACTGGTTGAAATGGCTATAGGGGCTTGAAGGGGGTGGGCTTAAGAGGACCAGAAGTGTAATTCCTGTGATGAGACTATTTTAATATATAATCCACTTATATTAACAAGGAATTCCATAAAATTATGATCTATCTATTTGCAGAAAAACAAATAGCTCTTTTCTCTTTTAAATTTCCACTTGAACCATCCTACCTAACAGGCTTATAAATGAAAGATCTGAGCCAAGGGAAGTGATTTTATGTCAGAACACTGGCCTTCCCACCAATGCGTTTTCTCCAAACTCTGGAGTATGGTGTTTTTCTTGAAGTCTTTATAAACCAAGGATGTAGGCTACCTGGTTGATTTAATATCATGTCATGAAAATTAATGCTAGACTCTTCATTGAAAATAAATATTAATGCTTTTTTACATTTTTATATTTATTGAATTTTTGTATTTCTTTAGTGATTCTTAAAATGCTTTCTGAAGATTTCTTTCTATGAATCTGGCTCATTTGAGAACAGGTTGACATTACATCCTAAACTTAGAGTTCTGAACTTTTTTTAAAAAAATATATTTTATTGATTTTTTTACAGAAAGTTAGAAACACCAATGAGAGAGAAACGTGGATCAGCTGCCTCCTGCACACCCCCTACTGGGGATATGCCCGCAACCGAGGTACATGCCCTTGACTGGAATTCAACCTGGGACCCTTCAGTCCACAGGCCGATGCTCTATCCACTGAGCCAAACCAGTTAGGGCTTGTATGTTCTTTTTGAAATAATCTATATTTCTGTTTTTCTCTCAGATCCGCTCTGCTTGTATGTTCTTTTTGAAATAATCCGTATTCCTGTTTTTCTCTCAGATCCAGAGTGGTAACCCAATATTTTATGATATAGCCATAAAGCTTGCAAGTCAGCACTTTAGTAAACACGTGTTTTTCTTTGTTGTGAAGTACAACTGGTTAGATTCCTCTGGGAGTACAACTTTGTTCTGCTCACAGTTTTCTATTTTAGCAATGAATAGCTAGAATTAGAAAGGAATAGTTATTATCACGATCTGCAGGGGCTTTTGGAACTGACTTCTGTCATTGCTGGATACATGTGAAAGTTTTCAACGTACAACTTCTTCATCTCCACTTATGGTTTAGCACTTAGGGACAACAGAGAAAGAAAAATATGAGAGGCAGACAGACAGTGAGAATTCCTACTATTCATTTTGGTCTTGGAGGAAACTAAAAGATTTTGGGCAAGATAAGGCAGGATGGAATTAAGGTGTGAAGGATACTTTATTTTATCTCTGTGTTAACTTTTTATATGTCTGAATCAATACTCTTGTATAGCGTTCATTTTGGGTGCAAAGAACGCATAGTAGTATGTCTATCCTAGGGCTCTGAATAGACACGAAATGACTAGGGGTATTAGCTTGATTTAGCACGTATAAAACATGAGTTCAACACTCCATGTGGGAATGACCTTGGAATTACATGTATAGCTCAGGTAGATTCGGAATAAAAGAATGGTAGGAGAGGAAGGACTATTAAAGCTGTCTAGGTCTGGAAGCAGATGATAGAAAAAGGTAAGCAAAGGTGAGTCTGGAAGAGTGACTTCAGATGTGGAAGAAAATAAGTCATTAGGACGTGAAGGGGAGAGAGCAAGGTTATGTGACAAAACTAAAAAGATAAAGAAACTCTGAGGAAAAGCTGGCCACTGTCTTTTTATCAAACAACTGTTCTTGCCAGCACCCTAAATCCAGTGCAGAGAACGGATGAGAAAAGATGATTCGCCTACAGAGTGATGATGGCCTCCTAAGGCACCGCCAGCGACTGCGTACTGGAGATGGAGGAGAAAGTAGGGCAGCAGGGAATGGGAAACATTCAGGAGAGACCAGCCAAATTTCTCTAGTGAGCATTTATCTACATTCGTCTAAATATAGAAACTTAAAAAGAAGTTGTGCCTTGACTGTGTTCTAGAAAACAAGGAATGGGTAAATTTAATTTCTACTCAGCGAGTGAAGCCTTTTTTGATTTGTTCTGTTGTCATCAGGAACAATGAAAGCACACATTTATGTGAAACATAAAATATGTTAGAATAGCTGGAATTTATTTGTCCCAGGAAGACAATGACTCAGCTAATTCTGCACTGTTGGTACTTACTTGAGTTGTTAATACCATTCCCACTCTATTCAAAATCAACTACTCTGTTCCTCCTTGATTTTCTTTCTCCCACAGAACCACATCATAATTTATAGTCATATTCTATACTATCAAAGTAACCTTTTGCCTTTTTGTTTATGCATTGCCAGTGACACTTGAAAATTTGGTGGGTTTTCATTGATGTCTTTGTTTTTGCCCTCACATCATTAACAATGATCAGCATGGCCTGGGAATAATATTTATTACTTTACTACATCTTGAATTCCTTACTAAGGCCAGCGTTATTTAGCTAGATCTTAAATTATTCAAGGTCCTATACATACAATGGCAATTTAACTGCTAAGGACTGGATATACTTCCCACTCTAAAATGTTATGATTCTGAGGAGCCATAGATACAAGAAAGACAGGGGCTGGTCTGAACGTTTTTTATTTCCTCTGAACATTTCCAAGGTCATTTTGATGATTATCTCTACACATCAATACAGATGTGAAAGGACACATCATCTGTACCATATGGTCTACAGAAAGACTGAATACTCCTCCAGGCTGCCATAACAATGAATCTTCATTGTACTCTAGAGCTTGTGTGGCCTTGTAGGGGGGTTACAATGGGTAGGAAAAAATACTCCATCTCCTTGTCATGCTAAATTGTGTCATATTCCCCACCCCTTCAATTCTTTCCAATTTGAGTCCTAGTGAAAAGATGTCTTTCAGCAATTTTGTAAAGATTTAATTGAAATAACATAGAAGAAAAATGTAACAGCTCATTGAGAACAATAATGCTATATGTAATTGAGAGACACCACATTTAAGCCTAAATTAAGCTTGAGCAAGTAGTGAGGGTATTTTGCTTAAACAAAGCACAAGTCTGACCGAACCCCAGCACTTTCCATGCTAGAGAGCCCAAGTTCTGTATCAGCCTAGTTTCATAAACAGTACTTGCTATTAACTTGGATTAATTGACTATAGGTATCAACTTTTAAGTGGGTATCTTAAATTAAAATTTATATTTTCTACCCTGATAGTCAACTCTCCAAATTGAATGAATAGATTTCAATTGTAAATTTGGTAAAGCTATATTTTCATATTGAAAAATAACAACCATTTCTGGTATTTACCAGATTTAATCAGATTCTAAGAGGCAGACTTTGTAACAATGCAGTCTTTATTAGCACAGATTATAAATAGTATCATCTTCACAATATGAAACACCAGCTCAAGTTCCTTCCTGGCCTTGCAGGCAATCTCAGCATAACTGAAAGTACATTAAGCAGCCAGGTTCAAAGAATTCAAAAGTGGTTTTCCTTCAGTAAGCCATAAAAGTCTTTACTACTTAAAATTTAAAAATTCAGACATTACCTCAGTAAAACAAATTTTTAAAACGTTAAAAGAATAGAAAAATAAGCAGTGAAAAATATTTTAAAAAGCTAATTTCCTTTCTATTTACACTGGAATAGAAATTCTTAAAAGAGTCGTTCTGAAAAATGCCACGAATATGGATTGCATTAATTTTTAAAATAATTCTGGATAAAATTTCTTTTTAAAGACTATCTTATACCCAATAGGCTCTTCACAGAAGTATTGAGATACTATAATTAATTATGTCACTGTAATGGCTCTAAAAAACAAAAAACCCAGAGGCCTCTGGTAGGTTTTATGTGCTTGCTCATGTTTATCCTTTCCTTAAATTTTAGGACATAATGATTTCCAACAATTTAGATTCCCTTGTTTCAAAATAATAAATGTTATGACCCAGTAAAACTGTTATGTTTCATGTCTAAACATTTAAAAAAATCTTGTTTGTGATTAGACTAAGATTTTTGGTTATAAATAATTAAGGAAAAATAATATTTTTCCCATATAAATCTATTTATAAGATAGTTAAATGGAATAGTTTGGATAATTCAAATTCAAATTATATTTATTGGACACTGTCCCACGTGACAGGCTCTATTGTTATTTAACCCTCAGAGTATTTTAGAGTTATATGTGACTAATCCCAATTGCAGCTGAGGAGGAGTGAAGTAGTTTTTAATGCTGGACTATTAGTAAATGGCAGAAATGGGACTCAAATCACATCTTCAAATTTCAAGGCAATGTTTTATCCATGACACTTCAGGAAAAGCATAATTTCAACATTTAATTATTTTAACTAGTGCATATTTTGAGGGACTTTCCACTTCAGTATCACTGAAGTAGGCTTTCTATATGGGTCTGATGCCAAAATAATAAGGCAAAATTTTTAAGAAAGTAAATTCTACAATAAAAACTAAATAAACTTAAAAATGTTAAATACCTGCTTCAAAACAATATGTGCAACCCTTTGTCACTTTTGTAAAATAGCATACTGTTAAACCATGTAGAGTGTATATATGGACCCAAATGTTAATACTGTGTCCTCTGTCATTGTAAGTGGTTTTAGCATTTTTCTTAATAGTGTTCTTAATGTTTGTTTAAATAGTTTTCTGCATACCGCCTTTTCTCTTACCATTATCATGTTTTACTTGTATAGTCAGGAAAACATACCCACAAAAAGAAATACTTTCCATTTGGAAAATAATAACCTGCAAATACAGTGCTATTTCCTCATTAGAATTCAGGTACCCTGTAGAATATTTCAGTAAAATTTAAAATATTGAGAACTGGGAATATTTTAAATTCTATGCAAATACTTAATAGAAAAAAGAAATTCCAACTGCCAATATACAACTGAAAAAATCCTCAACCCTCTAATAATCAGGGAAATGCAAATTAAAACCCAGAGACACCAGTAGAACACACACACACACACACACACACACACACACACACACACACACACACCAGGTTGGCAGAATTTAGGACAGATAATATCCAGTATTGGCAAAGGGCTGTGATGGCAGGCTTTTGCTGACATCACTAGAGAGAGAGCTTTTTGTTGTTGTTGTTCAGTAATTTGGCATTATCTGTCAAAATTATCAAGTGCCCCAATTTTTTTTTAATCAGCAATTCAATGTCTAGGAAGATATTTCATGGAAATACATAGATGTTTGCTGTAGCACTGTTTGCTATTTGAAAAGAATCTCAAATGTCCTTCCATATGGAAATAGTTAAATGAGTAATGACACATGCACACAACTGCAGATGTGAAAATGAGTATGATTCATCAGTATGTCCCAAATTGGAGAACAGCAAGATAACATTTTTACTGTACATGGAAAAAGGCTTGAAAGGAGACACAGTCAGCAGTGACTGTGCTTACCAATTAGGACGGGAGTCAATCAAAGGGAGATATAGAGGAAACATCACTTTTTGCTAAGTACATTTAATATTACTTGAAAAGATTTTTACAGGGCTTATTAATATACTTCATTTTTTAAAAAATCAGAACAAAGCTAAAGCGGAATTTTGTACTTTTCTCAAAGACAGTTGGATTTCATTTTTCAAAAAAGCACAAGGAATTCAGTTTCTGCTTTGTAAAGTTTTCCAGTGTCCCAAGTTATGAATGGATTTCAATATTGGAAGCTCCTGCTCTTCCCACTGGGTTAAAAAGGTAGGAACTTATTATAAAAAGTAACCTGGCTACACATTATGTTATTGGAGGAAATTCTTCTACTAATACTAATTCAAATGTATTTCTATATTTCTTAAAAGGCTACTAATTTACTCTTTGAGCCAAGATAAGACTTTTATAAAACAGCTCTAAATATATGTGGCGAAGAAGCTGTTTAGGAAGACTCTGATTCAAAGAAAATATTGATTTGAGGCAATATTTTTATGCAGGCTACCAGGACTGTGAAATTGAGATGTGTGAAGTACGGAAATGAAAGGGAGTGGGGATTGAGGGATTCAGACAGACAGCCCCAGGCTGAGTTCAGGCCTTTCATTTCATATTGTGATTTCATCTCTGAGCCTCAATTTTCTAATCTATAAAATGGGGCTAATTATAATATCTTACTATATAAATGTGAAACCATACCGCATTCCTGGCACCCAATACATACTATTTTTATTTTGATTCAGAATTATACAGTATTTAGCAAATTACCCAAGGTAGACGATTTTCTCTAATATTGTATTTCACCAGTTCTAGACTCCTGGATCCACTGAGCTCTTTCAGACTAAAAGTTAGTAAATATTCATTATGTTAAATTTAATAAATACAGGTAAAAGAGAAGAAAATAAAATATTTCATTCATCTAATCAGTCAATTTGAAAATATTTCTTTTGTATTGATTTATTGTGCCACGACCCATCCTAGGCACCAGGCACACAGGGTAGATAAGATTGCTCTGGTTGCTATCCTCATGAACTCGAGTTAATAATTAATAACCTGGAAAGAAGTAACAAAAACCTACCCGCACCTGCAATCTGAATCTTATGCTCCTTGAACTATTTATAATGACCCTACCATGATAGTGTCAAGACATATTAAAATCTCCAATATGCTCCTTTTCCTTTATGCACTCCATCCCAGCCCATCTTGATTGCTCAAGATCACTGAAGCAGAATTCTTTTCTATTCCCACATCTTTAGTTTTTCACTCTCCATTGGATCATTTTCATATAAATATGCTGTTATTTCTCACATTTTAAAAAAAGACAACCTTCTCCTGACACTATTTCCCCTCCAGTTACTGCTTCCTTTCTCTTCTCCCCTTTGTAGCAAAACTTCTTGAAGTAATTATTTACTCATACACGCTAAATTTCCATCCATTCACTCTTGAACCCACTTAAAATGTGGTTTAATCCTACTGGTTCACGTAAACTGCTCTCATCAAGGCGATCAGTGGGCTGCATAGTGGTAAATACAATGGGCAATTCTCAGTCTGCCTTTTACTTGATCCATCAGAAACAAGTGACAACAGATCACTTCTCATTGATAAGCATTCTGCACTTGGTACCGTGTCTTTTGGATTTCCTCCTACTTTTACTGATTGGTCCTTCCCAGTCTCCTTAGCTGGTTACTCTTCCTCAACAACCTAATTAAATTGGAGAAGGTCCAGTCTCAGTTCTTAACTCTGCTCTGTATTTACATTTATTGCCCTTTTTTTTTTAATCTCCTGCTCTACCATGGTTTACTAGTATATGCCATCTATATTCTGAAGATTCCACAACTTTATATTTTGCCCAGATTGTTTTCCTGAACTCCACTCCCCACTACCTAACTGCCTCTTCAGTATCTCCACTTGAATGAACAATGGATAGTATAAATTATATCCTCACCTGAACTGATTTTCCACTGAGCCCTGCTATCCGGAGCTTTCTCCATCTCTACTGATAATATTTTGACCCCAGCTGCTCCATTTTTCATCTTTTCTCTTTTGTAGCTCACAACCTGACAATAAATCCCACTGGTACTACCTTCAAAACATATGCAAAAATAGGCCACTTTTTACACCTCCATTGCTATAACCCTGGTTCAAGGCTCCTAAAAGGTCTCCCTTCTTCCTTTCTTTTTGCATTCAATTTTTAAACAGCAACTTGGCAGGTCCTTTTGAATATATGTCAGATGTCACCCTCTTCTCAAAGTGGTCAAAGGCTTGCTTCTCTATTTACTCGGACTAATAAAGTCTTTGATTAGCCAAAAGGGCCTACATAAACAGTCCCCTTCACTTCTGTGAGTTTATCTCTGACAACTCTTTCCTTAGCCCATTCTTCTTAATCATTCCAGACACGCATGGCTCCATTGCTGTGCTTTGATCATAGGAGCTTGCTCTGCCTGAGGGCCTCTGTTCTGCTCCTTCCCTCTGCCTGGAACACTATTGACTCAAGTAACCCTTGGCTCCATCCTCTGTCTATTTCATTTAATTTTTTTCTCTCTCTGTAAATCCTAAACTGTCTACTTTATTTAATACCACAATCTTCCTCCTACTCTGTATTATAGACCACACAACCAAGTTCTGTTTTTCTTTTTTCAATATCACTTCTAAAACCCGAAAATAAGCTGTACATATGATATACTAGTATATAATAGACAAGCATAACGTAGCATTAAATTAATTGCTAAGAGTATATCTTCCTTCACTAGAAAGTAAGCCCCGGGAGGGCAGGTACTTTCATCTCTTTGGTTTACTGATGCATACTAGAATAGTAACTTGCACATAGTAGAAGCTCAATCAATATTTATTGAATTAATGATTTAAAACCACTGATATTCACTGTAACTTCAAAATAAGATAAATGCTATTATTTAAATCAACTTCTACCTTCATCAGGAGAACATCAACAGAATTCTGAATAGGAAGAAAAGAATTGAGCTTGATGCCTGAGAAGTTTCTACCCCTTTCCTGAGTAAATCAGATTTTTAAAAAATATTTAGAAAATAATATATTTGACCATTTCAGATGTAACTAAGTGATATTGAAGATATTGTAATAATCACATATCCAGTTTCAAATTCTGACTGAAACACAACTTAAATGTTCACAAGATCTCAGGTAAATTATTTTAAAAAAATATTTATTTCTATCTCTACTAGCTAAATATATTTTTAACTTGCATGTCTTTTGTTATAAGCATTATATTCTATGTATAAAACAAGCAGAACAATTAAATAAAAATTCTATTAATGAAAATGGTAACAAATATAAGAATCCAGGATGACCTTAGAGATAAGGGCAACGATAGCTCTGTGATCTAGATAGATGTCTGGCATAGTTAAGGAAGACGGATGAGGCAAACTGGTCTGGTAAAGGTAGGGGAAAACCCCAAGGCCTCAAAGTGAATGTGAGTCAGTTGATGTTTCACCTATCCCAGGAAGCCAGGGAGCTGTCACCCTCAGCCCCTTCAGAAGACAGCCCCATGACATATTTCAACTGCTAATAAGAACTGACTGTTGTTTGATCTATTTCAGAGGAGTTGAGGGTCCACTGCTGCTTACTAAAGCACAGGCTCTTGGTAAATTCAGAAAAATGTCATTCGGATTTACTCTTGGGTGCTCACTCTATAAAAACTTGTCACCAGAGATCTTAAAGAGTATTAATATTCCTAACTAATAATGTCTATTCCAATGTAAAAAACAATTCCTAAGAGAGAATACTATAATCCTTTGCAACTAGAATATGCAAGGTAAATGTCAATTGATTTGGCATTACTTGACAAAGGTCTTAAAATTAATTTCTAGGTATTTATGCAGAGAGAATAATCACACACACACACACACACATATATAAATTTAAGTCTAAGGATCAATCTAAATAGTAGAAAAATATAAACAATCTCCTGTTTAGAAATAGGGGATTTATCATATCATTGGATACATCCATACATGTAGACTCATATTTTTATGAGGTTATTCAATATCTGATGACATGAAAAAAAGTTCATAATATACTAACAACTGAAATAAGCAGCTAATATTATATTATGAATTGTTGGACATTTTTGAGCATTGAATTTTTATATACTTATGTGCATATATCCACATTATATGTCACAGCATATACATCTTATATAATACATATGTGTGTCTGTATGTGCTTATATATTTATTTATTAATAGTGACAGGATCAATAGTAATAGTGAGTTTTAAGAGACTTATGAGTCCAAGAAAATTATATGCAACCGTTTGTGCCTATGGGCTTCTCCCCCACCCCCTAGAAAGCTTCATCTAATTCTCAAAGGGCTGGTTATGAACCCTTTGCTTTCTCTATACCACTCACTTGTACAGAACAATCCCATCAGTGACATTCTGCATTAGGTGAACCAATGTTCCAGAGGAGGGAACAGAATGCCAGGGGTGTTAGGATGATGTACCAAAAGTTCTGGAAAGGAATGGAAAATGTGAAACATAGTCCTCAAAAATTCCGATCACTGCTCTTAGCTGTGATAGCTGCATTTAAAAACTCTCAGCAAGGACACTGCGGTAGTGACCAGATTTTCAAGTTCTAGACCTGGCTAAGACTTTGGACAAATCACTTGACCACACAAAGTCTCAGTTTCCTCCTTGGTAAGAAGGCAGTATTGCCCACTTCCCAAGAGACCTTGCTTTTATGACACTATATAAAGACTTTGAAAAATACAAAATCTGTAGAAGAGACTAATTGACTCTATACTCCACAACCTTGGCAACTATAAGCATTAACCTCATATCTGGGATGATCGGAGACCTGTGCCGTCACTGAGTGCACAATGGAAGCAATGGATATGGCTGCTCAGGTTATGACCCACGTACTTGGAGTAGAAAAAGCTGCTGAGTGGTATGAGATCTATATTGCAAACATGAGAGTTCAGACATTGCACCTAGATGATCTCATTCATCTTTGCATCCCATGGTGGGTGTCGCTTGGGCTGGGTTCCTCCCAGTGCTTTAGATGTGTGAAGAGAGGAATCTGTGCCATAAAGTGCACAGAAAACTTTGGTGGCAGGTACAGCCCATTACGTGGTAGGCAGACCTCCAAGTTCAGGACATCCTGAAGTGGCTAAAGACAGAGGAGAGAGGCCTTGGGACAATGAGCGTCCCACTGGGCCACCCCTACAGTGCTCATAACAACTGAGAGCCCAATTTCTGCAAGTGACGTGAAAAACCATCAGGTAGAGAATAAGGCAAAAGGGCTTTTGTCTGTAGTCCATACTTTTCTCTGAAAAGTATGCCTTTCCAAAGAAAATGTTTCATTATAATACCTTGTATAGTCCTGACCGCTAGAATTTAAAGTCGGTATTTTCTATTCCATCACCCAATCAACCGCTTTTAGCCCATCATAAAGATTATAAACATGGAGAATATCTAGTATGTGAGTTACACAATAAGAAATAAACCTCATAGGCCTTCTGCACTGTCTGAAACTTCCCGTTGGTGGAGAGTTTGTGAAAACTTGTCAGTTGATGAGATAAAGGCCAGAAGCTCTAGATACTGATTGCAGTAGAATGTCAACTCTGAAAAGTAACTAACCCTTCAGATGCATATAAAATACTGACTTTGAATTTAAGCCATCAGGGTGATACAAGATGTTATAATGAAACATTTTCTTTGGAAAGGCATACTTTTCAGAGAAAACCCTGCCAGACAAAAATATTTGATTTTTTTTCAAATATATGCAAAATGTTCCTGTGATGTTATTTCTAGATGCATAAATTATACAAATTATCTAGAAACTATGCTAAAATAAATACTGAGAAACTACCAAACTACCAACCAAAGAAAATAGATTGTCCCTCCCAGGCAGGGCCCGGCAGCTGAGCTCTCCTCTACATTACTTGAATCCAGAGTTCAGGCTTCAGAGGTTTAGACTAAGGAGGTAATTGGGAATGCAGCCAGCATACTGTAGCGACCAGCCAGCAGGGATTCCTGTGGAAAACAATGAACTGGTGCAATAAAGCTGGAAAGATCAATGAGGTGTCTTATGGAATGGAGGAGGAAAGTCTGCATGTGTCTCCAGGGCTTAGCGATCACAGGATGGTGAGAGCTGACTGCACAGTTAAGCATTGCAAGGAGATAAAGAGAATGCCTTGCCCAGAAGTAGAGCAAAGAATGAGAACATAGGTATTAATTATGCTTCCCACAGAATTAAGATCATGCAAAAATGAAGTTTTCTAAGTAAAAGACTTCTAACTAGAGAATGCGATGAGCATTATAAGCTTCTGTCTTGGAGAGAGTATCAACGTATCCAGTGTTGTTTACACGAATGGAAATGTTAAACACTGGCCTACAAACTAAAAATTAAAACACTCCTAGTACACTGAGTTTAACAATAAAGGCAGGGAGTAATTTGCCAGGGCAAGCCACTGAAGCAAATAATATAAACGAGTTCAACAGCTTATTCAATGCTGTTTAGAACAAAAAGAGAAAGAGAACTGGTTGCCAGCCAACACCTGACCTCAGTGAGACAATGCACTTGCTCTCCAGGAATAGCAATAGGTGGAGGCTGGAACAGGAGAGTATTGTAATGTAACATTGTTTTGGAGGATGGTCTACAGGTCAGTTACTTCCGGCATTTCATCCTTTGGGTTGACTGGCATATCACCAGCAGCTCTGATCTCTTTAAGTTTAGGAATGAGGCTTTACCTGTGGATTTAGTCTGATTCCCAGCACTTCTAGTTTCAAGTCAAGAAAGTTTCTTACCATTTGCTCCAGCATAAACTCTAACAGACATTCCTAACCAGGAATCAGTCTCACATAAAAACCAAAAGAGCCTAGGTACATATTAAATTCATGTTTAAAATTTATGCCATTTTTATACCAACTATTACCATTGCGACTGCCTACTTCTTACTTACAGTCAACCAAATTGCTAGGAGGCAACCACTTGGAGTGCCATATAAATTCACAATAGTTCAAGCAAGAAGGTCATATAAAGACAGGTGTCAAAAATATTAAAATTATCATCAAAATGCCGTTATTAAGCATCTGATTATACGTTAGCTCTGTAAGTCATGCTGTAACTTATACTATACAGCAACTTTTTTGTCTTCTTGGAGTTCTCATTGAAAGACAAGCTATGAAAAATGCTCAAAATACACAAGCCTTAGGGGAAAATCATCAGATCTTGAACAAACAGGTGAGGTTTTTGTATAATGTCAGGTGAAATGTCAGCTTACTCAGGAGTGAGAGAGAAGTGGGTATGTACATGATGAGGGAAAAATTCAAGTAGGTTATCCATGAAAATTCAGTGTCCTAGTAGAACAGGGTGAAAGAAAAATGAATTCTTGTCTATTTCTGCTTCTCTCTATCAAGGAAGGCATGTTGGACTTAACATCAAGCCAGAGTAAAAACTGTGCCTATTGATCTGTCAGTTTTACTGAAAATACTTGGAGAAAATGCTTTAAGTAATCAAAACATTCTATCATAGCACGATAAATGTAAATATACTATGGAGTTAAATGCAAAAATTTCATAAATTTTATTTTTTTCTCTCTTTTTTTAAAAAATTTACCTTTATTGTTGTAAGATACTCCCTGTTTCCCCCATTGACCCCCTCTACCCCACTGTTGTGCTCCTCCCTCTGCCCCCAGCCTTCACTGCACTATTGCCTGTGTCCATATGCATATAAATTATTTGGTTAAACACCCCCCCCCTGCTTCCCTCTGAGATTCATTAGTCTGTTCCATGCTTCCATGTCTGAAAATGGATAAGACTCCAAAAAAATTGCATTTTGTCATGGTTGCTTAAATAACACCTCACCTTGCTCATGATCATGTTTGTTGCAGTCCATCATTAAGAACATTTTTTAAAAATAAATTTTTATTGATTTCAGAGAGCAAGGGAGAGGGAGTGAGAGATAGAAATATCAATGATGAGAGAGAATCATTAATTAGCTGCCTCCTGCACGCCCCACTCTAGGGACCGAGCCCTCAATTTTGGCATGTGCCCTTGACCGGAATGGAACCTGGGACTCTTCAGTCTGCAGGCTGATGCTCTATCCACTGAGCCAAACCAGCTAGGGCAAGAACATTTCTTCACCAAATTTGGGGAAAACCCTAAATATATTTGGGTTATTATAAAGTAAGAAGTGATAGAAATGTTATACAGAGCAGTTTCTGCTGTTTCATAAACTAGCAAGGCAGGTACCTAGCAATGGTGACAGACACCAGATCCTTCACAAATGAGGAGTATGTCCCTAAAATAATATTCACAATTGTATTGTCACATTCCAGAAAATGTGTCAAGACGCAATGCAAAGAGAAACCACTTCATTATTCTTTAATTAAGGGGAGGGGGACACTTCAACTGAAGCATAAGCATTGGATTATCTATTTCTATCCATGGAGATAATTATAAAAAAAAATGAGAACAATGTCAAGACAAGATATTAAAGAGGATGCCACTGAAAATGTCAATGATCCATTTCAAAAGCAATTTCACAAACTGGCTCTTTACGACTATATGGGTTCTTGAGTTCTTTCTCTTTTTCTATTCTTTTTGGTTCAGCCTTTCCCTTCCCCCCTTCCTCCAACATGTGTGATTGCAGAGGAGAGGAGGGTGGGTGAGGTGGAAGACAGTATAGGGAGGATGAATGGTGATGGGAAAAAATAAAATAAAAGAAGAAGAAGAAAAAAGAATATATGGAAATAATGAATGCCTAGGTATGCCCTTTCTTCCTTAAGAGTCATGAAAGAAGAGATAGAATGGAAATGGGGACAGTGGGCAAGTAGCAGAGAACACAGAGATAACTATTTTATGAATATGGGAAAATAGAGGCAGCTAATACCATCTTCAAAGAAGCAAGAATACTAGTTGGAATCCAAGAGCCTTAAAATGGCCTGTCCCACTTTTCTCCTACTGGTTTTGGGTGAAATTGCACAATTAGAGGCAGGATGGTATATGATGATAATAATAATAGAAGAAATTAAGCAATGCACCATGGGACTCCAAAATAGGAAGAGCTTAATTAACTAGATGTCTCTCAGGGCTGTTTGTATTTATAGACATTCCTATAGTAGCGAATGAAAGTTTCTGTCTTCTGAAGGAATTGTAGCCACCGTGACAGCGGGGAATATTGCTAGGGCAGTAGGTCCTTGCTAATAATGCTAAAGATAAAGGTCAACTCCATCCTCTTCCTTTATCCTCGAACATTCTAGTTCTGCTTTTCTTACTCCTTTTCAGGAGCCGAAGGGGGGGGGGGAGATCTGTAGTTTCCTCAAGGCAGAAGCTATTTCTTCTTCACTTAGAATTCTCAGTGCCTGTGCCCATGGGAGGTAATAAGTGCTTTCTGAATTGAATGTATCAAAAATAAGAATGGGAGGCAAACAGCAGTTCTAGGTCATAAATTTAATTAAGGCGAGGGAAGGAAACTCTAACATCAATCGGAAGAGAAGAAAACAGAAAGGGGAGGGCGGAGAAAAGGAAAAGCAAAAGAAAGAAGTGAGGAAACATTAAGAGGCCACAGAAAAGGGAGTTCTGAGTGAATAACATCACGATTATTGCTTTTGAGGCACCATAAGTGAAATGTTAAAAAAACAAAACAAACAGCAACCTATGAGTTCCCTAAGAGGAGGTGCTGCATGCTGAATAATTGCAAAGACTTCATAACAAATGAGTTTAAAGTTAGTAATAATTTTTTCCTCACATTTACACTTCTAATGCTGACAGAAAGTATTGATTATTGATAATAAAAGTCTTTCTTACAGCTACTCATAAAACAACCTTGATATGAAAGAGCAGATAAATGCCATTCATTATATATCTAGGATCCAGGGATACTCTCACTGGGGAAAATGCAAGGTGAGGTTCCTGGCATTAGGGCCTTGGGGTCCCCTGTTGTTTAGTCTCTGAATGTATTTGCCATGTGGCCAACAAATCCCTAAAGCTGAGTGTTCCTGGGGTCAGGGTCTGTAGAACCTCAGTGAGTAGCTTCTTTCCCCCTTGCCTGTTCCCTTCGCCACACACATGACAGAGCAGCATGGCGTTGAATGGGTCAGTAGCATCGAGCTTGTTAGTCCCATCCTTCTCTCCTGACATTTGAAGCAGTTGATTTATCTTCTGCCGTGGGCAGCAGAGACAGCAACGCCACGTGGAAAATAGAGATAGAGCCTGCCGTGGATGGTTCTTTGGGAGAGTCCATTGAGACAGAGGGAGGAAAGGGAAGGCAGAGTTCCCTGTTTGGTTGTCTGGGTTATATATCCTGTTTCCCATCTCCCTTCTGGGGCTACCATACAACATGGAAACAAAAACAATGGCTATAACCAGTGTAGCAACTCATGGTCCTATAGCAAATCTTCATACAGATTGCTTAATATTGTCATACTATTTATTCGCTCTATAATTGAAAAACTATTTAAAATCCTGTACTCCGGTGACTGAACATTTAATGTGTCGGTCCAATCACTGTCCTACATGAAAGCACTATGTATCTGTAGCGGATCATGGTTAAATGTAACTTTCCAAGGAATGAGCCGATGCTGCCAGAATCTACATCTGTAGCTGTGCTTCTGTGGCAATGGCCGAGCTCAAATAATCTCACCCATGGTTCTGTTCACTGAACTGACCTGAAGGGCTTAATGCATGTTGAACATTAAATACTCTACAAATGCTAAGTGTAATTTCATAAACACCTAGAAAAAAACAACGAAGTCTTAAAGACAGTTATTATCTGTTTTTCACCTGATGAAACTAATACTTTAGGTGACAAGTATGGTTTTCGTGTGTTCATTGGATGCTGGCAGGCTCCCTGTCAGATGGAATCATGTGAAACAATACTCAGCTGAAACTTAGGGAGACATTGTGGAAATCAGCATCAGTTGGCTCTTAGGGAAGAAGTAAAATGCATATTCAGATGCACTTTGAAGGAAACTGTGTAATCATGATTACTAATGAACATGAGTAATGTGAGGTCAAATGAATTTGCATTCTAAAACTTTGAAGCTGTCTGTCCTAAACTAACATTAGAACAACAATACCACCACCATTTAACAGGCTAGAATATATGACACTTTGCATTTAAATGGACAAATGCTCAGAAAGGTTGCTGACATACTTGGTTAAGATTTAATTAAAACGAATTTTGGAAGCATACTATTGGCACACACATGTGCGGATACCCTGGAGTTCCAAACTAGATTGCCATTTTCGTCACCAGTGTTAACATGAGAAAATCAATTTAAAGTAAAGCCAGGGACCTATGGATGAGTGAACCTCTGATTTAACATACAAACTTTTGTGTGCATTTTTCTGAGGAGTCATAGTTTCATAGGAAACAGAAACTTTCAAATGTTACCAATTCTGGTGATGTCTAGACTGACTAAATATATCACTAAATCAACTGCCTAAATATATGTCATTCTGTCAGCTTCTCATGTGGGTTTATAACATCAGCCTCACCACACTCAATTCAAAGCCTCTCATCTGGTGGGTGCTTCGTATATGTTTGCTATTGATAATAATGACAATGGTCCAAGCCATGATCTCATTTTCTAGACTATGGTCCTTTCTTTACTGTCAAGTTTGTCTGTAAGCCAGCAAGGTTTTAATTCTCTCTCATCTTGGCAATAAACCTGTCATTGTAATCAGGTCAGACATAAACATTTCCAAGGCTAGCATACAAATGTCTTCTCTTGCATGCAAGCTTGCCTCATTCTTGATTCTCTCCTTCATGACAGGAAGACCATCTTGTATATCATCTGTCCATTTGCAGACCAAATGGTCTACAAGGACAGGGCATCTACATTTTGCCAAGTTTATTTTGCAAACCAGTGTCTGGTTCAAGATTAAGGCAGAGATAACAAATTTTTCTTCTCAACAGCAAGAGAAATATACTTTTTCTTACTTTTCAAACAGATTATTATAGATTTTTAAAATGTGAATCAGAACAATAGATATCTAAAGCACTTAGAATAGACCTGATCCCCAGAGTAAAACTATCCAAACATGTTTCTCTGCTTATGTCTATGAAAAATATGTGCCTAAATATTTAAGTGTTTTTCTTCTTCCTAAGGATGTTAGATTTTTAAAAATTTACTTATATTTCTAAAAATGAATTTTTTCATTTAAATTAAAAAAACCTCAAAAATACCAAAGAGACATAATCCAATGAGTGTTTACAATTTGAACCATATTATATATCATTATTCTTACTGTATCAATAGCCAAACTATGCCTTAGGTGTAAATATAGAAAAATGGTGTCTTAACCAATATTTTTAATAGAATATTTTAGTGTTTTGGGTGTCTACAGTTTAGCTTTTAACTACGTGTCATATATGCTTGCTCTAATAATTTAAATGTTATGAAAACATGGGTTTAGAATATTAGAAACACACCATAATCCCACCCCAAAATGGATAGTTACCCTTACCAGCTTGGTATACATTAGCAATATACTAATGTATTATTATTTTAACTAGTGGCCTGGTGCACAAATTTGTGCACATTAAAAGGAAATTAATTAGCAGAAATATTTTAATATCACTATTTGCCCTTTATCTATAATAGAAGTGTCAACCAAGTTCACAATTGGCAATGACAGATCGAAACACATGGTGCGTTCTGGCACCAGCGAGAACTTTATATGTAGCGCAATTGCATGAGTCAACTTAGCCTTTTATATATATAGAATAAACTTGCTTAATTAGACCTGCTTTCTGATTTAGCAAAACTTTCTCCACCCCAGTGAAGCACCCCAACTTCTCTTTCAGGTAATTGTCAGCAACACAGCAGTAAATATCAACACAAAGCAGATTATTATTGTAGAGCACGCAGGGAGAACAAAGGGTAAAATATGTAACTGCAGCAGTGTTTGACTATAGTCTGTGCAGTGAGAAAACCTGAAGTCATTTTCAAGTTCCACCATTTCTTACTTCTTTTCAGTTGGGTCAAGTTTTTAAGCTTTCTAAATCTCTGTTTTCCAGCTAATGAAAAGAAAATAGGGTTCCACTGAGTCTCCTATCTACCTATTCTAGGACTTCTGTGAGGATCAAATGAGATGAGGCATGGGAAAAGACTTCACAGACAATTGGTTAAAGTGTAAAATGTTTCTACCTGGCTATAAAGCAAGTTGTGTTCCTGGGCTGAAGAAACTCCAAGGAGGCTAGTCGCTAAGGAGAAGAAGCTGGACGTTACTATGTGATGTCATTACCTGGCGCCAACAGAAACCATTTCCGGGCTGGGCTGGGCTGGACTGTGGGCTGAATTTTGTGCTATGGGGTCTCAGCAGCGTTGGCTGCGATTTGGTGGGCTGTCGCTTTGGGGTGTTGGCAGGGCCTGTGTCCCACTTGGGGGAAGCCGGGTGTTGCTTTGTGGGTGCCAGTTCCATGGTGCCATTTCTCTGTAAATGGCCAGTGTGTCACAGAAGCTCCTGAGGTGAGCTTCTGCCTTCTGGTGGTCAGGGTGCATTATAGCAACCGGTTGGATGGACACTTAGAATATTAGCCTTTTATATATATAGATAATATGCGACAGTTTTTAACAGAAAAATAAAAATATTTTGTCACCTTCTTTTTCATTTGATATTTATTTGATGCCTTTCCATGTCAGTGTCTGTTAGAACTATCTCATTCCAGATTGCCTTTTTCATCATTAAAGAGCATTATGATGTTCCATTATATGGATTTACTATAAGTTATTAAACTAATTCCTACTGACATAGTCTTTGGAAGGCTTCTGATTTTTCTTTACTCTCAATTAATCAGGGAACATCCTTTATTCAACTATATCAGTGTTTCTGTAGAACAGCTTCAGAGAGATAGAAGATTCAAAGGAATTAATACTTTAATAAATATTGCCAAGTACCACCCTTAAAGCATTGCAAAGAATTTACATGTCTATAATATATAAGAAAATAGTATATAAGAAAATCTGCCCTATGTACTTGTCAAGGTTTTTAAAATCATGCAAAAACAACTTTTTAAAGCTGGGGCAACAGACTCAGATGCCTTCAGGGCCAGACAGATGACAAAATAAGTTAAATAGGCTAGAGTAAGAAAGTGAGCAGTAGAAATTCAGCAAATGTAATTTAAAAAAAGAAACAACTACGATATCTAAACAAAATATATCTTCAGCTTTCAGGCAGCCAGTTTTCAGGCCTTGTCTAAATGTAAAACATTCTTCAATTTTAAAACACAGATGTTCCTTTACCAGGAAAAGCAGTACAACCTTTGATGAGATACTTATTTTTATTACATACATCTTATTATCACCTTATTTTCTTACTTTATATATTTTTCAAATTCTACAGTTATGAGAAGAATCATTCTTGCCTAGATTTAGGATGCATTGTATGTTGTATTGATTTTATTAACACAAATCTATAATAGGTATGTTGAAAACAACAAAAATATTGTCTACTATTTTACCTATTTATAAACACAAATTTCTAACTTATCTTTAGTGTAAAGGCTTTTATTTTAAACACTAGTGGCCTGGTGCATGGATTCGTGCACATTGAAAGGGAATCTGGTGCACGTGAACCAGATTCGGGGCTGACAGGGCCCCAGCAGCAAGCTAACCTACCAGTCGGAGCATCTGCTCCCTGGTAGTCATTGCACATCATAGCTATCATTCAAACAGTTGAATGGTCTCACGGGTGGGCAGGGGGGGGAGGTGTGTGTCCCTCAGCCTAGCCTGCACCCTCTCCAATTTGGGACCCCTCTCAAAATCCAGGACTGCTGGCTCCCAACTGCTTGCCTGCCTGCCTGTCTGATTGCCCCTAACTGCTTCTGCATGTCAGCCTGATCACCCCCTAACCACTCCCCTGCTGGCCTGATTGACGCCTAACTGCTCCCCTGCCGGCCTGATTGCCTCTAACTGCCCTCCCCTCCAGGCTTGGTCACCCCCAACTGCCCTCCCTGCAGGCCCAGTTACCCCTGACTACCCTCCCTTGCAGGACTGGCTTCCCCCAGCTGCCCTCCCCTGCTGGCCTGATAGCCCACAACTGCCCTCCCCTGCAGGCCATCTTGTGCCCACATGGAGGCGGCCATCTTTGACCACATGGGGGTAGCCATCTTGTGTGTTGGAGTGATGGTCAATTTGCATATTGCTCTTTTATTAGATAGGATAGATAATATTATTTAATACTCTTATTATTCACATATCAGTAACAGAGAAATAGAAATGGAATATTACCTGTTCTGAATAGAAGCGATAATCTGCTAAACTTTATATTTAACCTGGTAAGACAGACTTGAGAAGAAAAAAGAAATTCCATTATTTTAGCTTGACAAAAAACAGAAGAGGCAAATTCTAGCTTCTTTTTGGTAACTGTAGTTATCATGTGTCTGTGAGAAAGGATGAAGGCCATGGAGAAAATTGGTGCAGCTCTTATTTTTCTAGTCCCACTGCATCGATAAACCTCTAGAAGTTTCAATACATGAAACACAATGTGAGTGTGAGGCAGCTTGGCTCCTGTTAGCACTCGCTGTGCCCTTTAACCTCTGAGACTGTCAAGTGGAGATGGCTAAGTAAGGGATTCCCGTTGCTATGGACAGCACTAAAAAAATCTAGTTTAAAGCAGAATAGTTCCTCAGTCAGCCTTAGATGAGGGCGATGATAATTAAGAAGGAGAGTTTGGAAATGAGCCAAACTATGATGGCCAAATAAAATATATCTTTTCTTATATTATGTTATATTATTCATATATTGTACTTTTGTATTGTTGACTTTTTTATGCCATATTTCTGTATTTAAAGGACTAAAAAATAAAATATCTAGAAATAAAATAAAGCATAAAATAGCAGCCAACTTTTAAACAATTAATAATTTATATTGTATTTAACAAAAAGATAAAGTCACCACCACTGCTGGATGTAGAAGAAATGGTTATATGAATATTGACAATTGGAAATCAAACCTATGTTAAAGACAATTCCTAAGTGTTTGTGTTCAAATCATATCATATTATCCTGTTTTGAAAAATCATTTTGATAAATACAATAACTTTAATACTAAGAGATAGTTAAAGGTGTTCTGAAGTAGGTTCCATCTGTTAGTTTTATTTTTTCTTAATATATCAGGCCATATGAGAAATATCTCATAGCATATATTCATTTCTTTAGATTCTTAAAAGCAATCATGAGAAAAATAACATTGTTCAGGAAATGTATGCTTTCGAGTAGGACAAAATTGTCCAAAAGTAACACAAATTTTTAGATGCTTATATTTGGCTTGATATTAAAAGCCTAAAGAAACAGCTAAATTAAAATACGCTCTGCTTAAAATAAAGGGCAGAAAAATATTGAGCTATAATAATTTATACGCAAAGAAATCCAAAAGAGCCTCCTAATTCATCATGCTCATAACATTAAAAAAAAACTAATTAGAAAAGGAAAATGTTTTCCATCATCCGGTGATATTTTTAGCTATATACTTTCAACTTTACCCTAAAAACAACACAAAAACAGCTTGGAAAAATTTTATTTATTCCATTTGTATATCTATCTTTCCTTATTAAAATCATAAATATGACTTTTTATATTTTTTCTATATTCTTTGTCTGAAATTATAGATGACTGGAACGAACTATAATTTTATTAAAAGTAGAAGAGTCATTCTCTATAAAATAATCCAAGTTATTTGAATGGAATTCTACTGGTTTAGACCTCTGGCCCTTCTATTAGATTGGTAGTGGAACTAATTGACAGATATCCCAAAGCTATATAAATTGGGCAGCTTCTTGTGAAGAGAATTTTTAGAGGACTTGCAAGTTATGAGCTTTTAGAATTGAGGTCAACAAACATACTCTATCATCAAAATTTCATTAGCTTTGAAAATGTATACTCCCTTTTGTAAATCTCATAGATCTTCTACTTTATGACAATGTTGCATTTTTAGCTACCTTTGGGAAACTATAGTATGCATCTGTTCTTATTCCTCACCATTTAAAACCATTAGTAATCATGAATGTTACTTTAGTATAAACTTCTCCTCCATTCCTTTCTCTCAAATTCCCTCTAACTCTCATACACATTGAGTTTAATAAATGAGAGAAAGGTATTTTTCACCATAATTCAAATTTTAAATCATTTCACAACTAACTTCATAAAGGTGGGTAGGAGTTTAATAAAGTTTAATCTCAGTTAAGTTCAGCAAAGTGATATGCCATATTCTTGCTCCTTTGAAACCTCAGTGTGATGGTCTTCAGCTATTTTAAATTATACATTTCACCAGTAACAAAGTGTTTTTGCATGCACGTCACTACTACATATGTATATATATATATATATATATATATATATATATATATATATATATATATATTACTGTACAAATTATCTAAATTATGTGAACACTTAAACATAGAAGTTAGAAATGATGAAGAAACATAAATATAAATACTATGCTTCTCAAAAGATATCTTTGCTTATCCCACAGGTTTTATGCATTATATTTTGGAGGTCTCTGGTCTTAAGGGAAGGTTAACATGCAAATAGATAATTTGAATAAAGTGATCAATTATCTCATAGATAGTAAATACAAGATGGTAAAATCTGAAAAAAGCTCAGAAAAGACTTTCTGGAGGGGGCTCTAAACCTTTCAATATAAAGAGAGATTTGATTTTGGGTGGTGAACACAATACAATACACAGATGATGTATTACAGAATTGTATACTTGAAACCTGTTTAATTTTATTATTTATCAATGTCATCCCAATAAATTTAATATTTTTTAAAAAAATTAAAAATAAAGAGGGTTTAATGAAGCAAATAAAAGGTAGGGAAGGATGAAAAGAAGAGCATTTCAACCAGAAAAAACATCTATGTAAAAGCACAAAGTTATGAAACCAAGATGTGTTTTCAGGAAATTTAGAGACTACTTGAAAACACCAAGAAGGCAATAAATTAAATCTACACCTTACTACCCAGGCTTAACCACTTTTTTATGCATCTACACACACATATTCATTAAATAATCACCCCTTCCTTCTATACATATACATGATTTAATAGCATCACACTGTGAAAGCTGTTCTGTAAGTAAAACGGGAGGCTATAAAATAGCTTTGAGAGTATGCTGCTGGAATTCCCTTATTTTAACTATCTCAGATTGTTACTTTGAATAGATTTTATTGTTGTTGTTAATCCTCACTTGAGGATATTTCCCCCATTGATTTAGAAAGAGTGGAAGGGAGGGTGTGGGTGGGGAGAGAGGGAGAAACATTAATGTGAGAGAGACACATCGATTGGTTGCCTCCTGCAAGGCACCAGGACGGAGCTAGGGATTGAACCTGCAACCTGTAACCCAGGTACATGCCCTTGACCAGGAGTCAAACCTGTGACTCTTCAGAGTGGGCTGACATTCTATCCACTGAGCAACACTGGCCAGGGCCTGAATAGATTTCTAATGACTTAATTATTTTTTATGTCATAGTCATGCAGAAGTTTCCCATTTTCATTGTTTTACATTTCAAATAAACATCTTTGTACACATAGCTTTGTGTTCATTAACTGATTATTTCATTAAGGTTTTAAAGATTTGGAACCCTTAGGTCAAAGGATATACAAAGAGTAAGGTTATTTGATACACAATGACAAGTGGCTTTCTAGAAAAGTTAAACCAAATTACCTGCATATCCTTATAGTATGACATGTTTTATCTTCCCACTTCTTCATCAACATTGAACATCTATACTAATAAAAGGTTAATATGCTAAATAGACCAGGCATCCTTCCAGACAAAGCCACAGTGGCAGGGGCTGAGGCAGAGGTGGTTAGATGCGATCAGGCTGTGAAGGGGGAGCAGTTAGGGGGCGATCAGGCTGGCAGAGGTGGTTAGGGGAGATCTGGCCAGCAGGGGAGCAGTTAGGGGCATCAGGCTTGCAGGCAGAGGTGGTTAGGGGTGATCAGGCAGGCAGGCAGGTGAGCAGTTAGGAGCCAGCGGTTCTGGATTGTGAGAGGGCCTAAACCGGCAGTTGGACAGCCCCCAAGGGGTCCTGGATTGGAGATGGTGCAGGCTGGATTGAAGGACTCCCACCCCATGCACAAATTTTGTGCACTGGGCCTCTAGTATTTATGATAATAATCCACATGTGAGTGTTGACAGTGGGCCAGTCTTTGTGTCTACTTTATTAATAAAGTATCTCAACATTAGAGAGTTTAAACAGTTTGTCTGAATCCTCATAGAGAATTGGAGAATGAACTAAAAGTTCAGTCTAACCTTAAAAATGATGCTCTTTGTCAGTATGCTATTTCCCCAAGTTTTATATGTTTATATGACTAATAGAGGCCCGATGCATGAAATTTGTCCATTGGGCCTGGCCCTCACAGCCACAGTGGCTTGCTTTGGTCCTTGCAGCCCCAGCTTCATCCGGAAGGTCATCCAGAAGGTTGTTTGGCTGTCTGGTCTAATTAGCATATTGTGCTTTTATTATTATAGATTACATATCAAATATTTTTGATTACTAGTTATGTTGAGTATTTTCTTTCAGGTTTAGAGGTCACCAGAAACTCTTTCATAAGAAGTTACCATAAGGCCTAACCACAGAAGTGTATATTTTCTTAGTGATATCTAATATTCTATATTTTAATAATCTTGACCACTTTTATCTTACATATGCAATGAATATTTTCTCAAGTGTCTTTTCTTATTTAAGTTGAATTTGGAGCACTTTTAATATACATCAATTTTCCAATTGAAATCCCAACAAGATTTTTTGGAGATATCACCAAGCTGATTCTAAAATTTATAAGACAAGGCAAAGGAATTAGAATAACAAAGCAATTTTTAAAAAGAAGAGGATGCACACTATTATCTCAAAACTTACTCTAAAGCTATAGTAATCAAGGTAGTGTGATAATGGGAAAAAGTAGAGGCCAGAAATAGACCACATCAACATGACTCATTTTTGACAAAGGTGCCGAGGCAATTTTTATGAAGAGAAGATAATCTTTTAAAAATAGTGATGGAACAATTGGATGTCTGTATGCAAAATATTGAACTTCATTCTCTTACCTTATACAAAGATGTACTCAAAATGAATCATACCTAAATGTAAAATATAAAATTAAACATGTAGAAGAAAAATAGGTGAAAAATTTGTGACCTTGAGGAGTTAAGCAAAAAGCTGTTAGATACAACATGAAAACCAATAGCCATCAGAGAAATAATTTGATAAATATGACTTCATCTTACTCTGTGAAAATGACCAAGAGGACAAAAAACAAGCCACAGATGGGAAAGAAAATGTTTGCAAATTGCACATCTCCCAAAAGATTTTTATCCAGAATATTTATAAAGAACTCATAAAACTCAACAACGTAAAACAACTCAGTAAAAAATTTGGAAAAATAAAATACACAAAGAATAGCTCTTAAAACTCAACAAAAATTTAAAAATGGGTGAAAGGCACCTCATCAAAGAACATACACAGATGGAAAATGAGCATAAGTAAAGACATTCCACATCATACGTCATCTGGAAAATGAAAATTAAACAATGAGATGCTACCACACACTGATTACAATGGCCCAAGTCCAAAACACTGATAACACCACGTGCTGGAGAGAAGGTGGAGCAAGAGGAACTCCTATTCATTGCCAGTGGGAATGCAAAATGGTACAGGCACTGTGGAAGACATTTGGTGATTTTTTACAAAACTAAAAATAATCTGACATATGACTTACCAATGGCACTCTTTGGTAGTCACTAAAAGGAATTGAACACTTATCTCCATGTGAAAACTGTACATAAACGTTTCTAGAATTTTTATTCATAATTGCCAAGACTTAAAGCTACCAAGATGTTCTTCAGTAGATGAATGGATAAATAAAGTGTGGCACATCCAGACAATGAAATATTTTTCAGCACTACACAAAATGGACTATCAACCTACAAAAAGACATGGAGCAACCAATGCATATAACTAATTGAAAGAAGCCAATCTGAGAAGGTTATCCTATATAATAAAGAGATAATATGCAAATGGTCATCACGCCCTTGCACCCTCGCGCCAGGGCCGGGGGACCTAAGGCCATGCCCCCCCACCCTGGTGTCAGGGCCAGCGGATCTGAGGCTGGACTGGGGGAACCTGTGGCCATGCCCCTCACCTGGCGCCAGAGCGGGGGACTTGAGGCTGTGCCCCTGCCCGGCGGGGCTTGATGGGGGTGGGGCCGGCTGGGTCTGTGTCTCGTGCAATTTCGAGGCACGCGTGGGTGGGTGCGGACTTGACTCTGGGTCTCATGGCATGCCCCAGACTCTGACAGGAAGGAGACTTTCATAAACATTTTACTAATTTTCTTTCATCCCTGACACTTCTATTATAGAGAAAGGGCAAATAGCAATATTAAAATGTTTCCTCTAATTAATTCCTTTTTAATGTGCACGAATTTTGTGCACTGGTCCACTAGTATACTATATGGTTCTAAGTATATAACATTTTGGAAAAGGCAACACTAGAGAAACAATAAAAAGAGCAGTGGTTGCCAGCACGTAGGGTGTATAAAGGAGGGTTGAATAGGTAGAGCACAAAGGATTTTTAAGGCAGTCTAAATACTCTGTATAATATACTACAATGACGGATACATGTCATTATACATTTGTCTAAACCCACAGAATGTACAACACCAAGAGTGAATCCTCAGTAAACTCTGATGTGTCACTGTATGTCATACATTGTAACAAATATACTCCTCTGGTGGGGGGTATTGGTAACGAGGGAAGATATGCATATGTGTGGGTGGGGAATAGATATCTGTACTTCTCACTTTTGTACTGTAATATGTACATCTTAGCTTAATTGAAGAAGAGGGTTGGAGTCATTCCATCTATGTTAACAATAAAGTCGTAAGAGTGGCTCTACTTGACAAGGAAGAGCAGGGAAAATAGATGAGCAATAAGCTTAGGGTAGATCTCTCAGAAGTCATTTGAGTAAAAGAACTTTTGTGGGCACATTATTTGGCTTACAGAGTATTGTTTTCAATTTGCTGTCTCCACTCATTTATATTACCTATTGCCACCTCATCGTATTTGAGTTTGTGATTCGTGACTTTCTGAAAGGACAGAGAAAGAAGAGCCTGTGGAAGAGGCCTTTACAAAAGGGTGTACAAGGTGTGAAGCCAGCCTAGAGGAAGGGGTGGCACAACAGCCTGGGGAGTGAAAGAAGAAAAATGAAGTTAACAGTGTCAAATACCCCTGAGAGAGCCAGTCAAGATAAGGACTGTGGGTCATCTGTGCCTTTAGAGAGAGCATGCTCTGTTAAATGGGGTTAGAAATCAGATCACACTATGCTGAGGGGGTGACTGAATTTTAGAAACTGGAGATAATGCTTGCAGATTGCATTGGAGACTTTGAATGGGTTGGAGAGGAGAGAGATTGAATGGTAGAGGCGGTGAAATCCAGAGGAGAGAGAGGTCAGCTGGTTTTTGTTTGCCAATTTCCTCTTTTGGATAGAAGTTTGAACAATGTGTACAGGTTGAAGGAAATGGGCTAGCAAAGAAGGAAAAGTTGAAGATAAAGGATAGAAAGAAAAATAACTAATGGCAAAAGCCTCGGCATCAGGAAGAGGGAATAAAATCAAACACAGCCTTTGTCTTCAATAGCAGGAAGGGCACCTGATCCTTTAAGATTAGAGGAAAGAAAGTAAGAATGTTGTTAGATGTAGCCATTTGATACTGGAGAGGATTGCAAGGATGCACAAATGGTTTCCACACAATGACCTCAATTTTCTTTTTAAAATAGCAGGTGCACTGAGAGCGAAAGGGAGAGACTATATGGCTTAAGTGGAGTGATAAACTTTTGAAATAGTGGCTGACCACAGTCAGAGGGAAAGGATTAGTGAATGTTATTGAGAGGCTAACTCAGATTAGAGAACCTTAAGTCTGCAGGCTGGTATATTTTGCTCCTGTAGCATTCAATGTGCCTGGATATGAAAAAGAGAAGATTCACTATAGTTTGGATTCAAGGTTGAATGTATAATGTAAGAAAGGACAGGCTGTAGAAATGTAAAGGCTCATGCCCAAGCTAAATTCCAAGCAAGACTTGGAGAACATAGAAAGATCTCAAAGAAAACCTGAGAGAAAAAAGATTTAATTTTATTTGTAACCTAACACCATTCCTGACCTAATCTCATGTTTTTATTTTTAGTCCTTTTCCCTAATCCTTTTTCAAACTGATTTTATATTCACTCTTCTTATTTTGTAAGACACATTTTAGATACAAGGTCAGGTATAAGCAAATAAAAGACAACTAAAAACACAGATGGTCAGACAGATGTCAGTTTTCATTTAACAAGGGAGGCTGGAACTTAAAGCATCTCAGATGAGTTTTAATTGAGAGGAAGATGCTGGGGGTGGTTAGGAGGATTTGTGGTTGATGTGGAGTAGACATTTATTGAGGTTGTGGGAGTTAGGCTTTAACGTGGTTCTCATCCTGAGATAATTTTGTCCTGAAGGGACATTGGGCCATGTCTGGAACGATTCTGGGGAGAGTGGAGTAGTACTGGCGTGTAGTGCCAGGGATGCTGCTGCACACCCTACAGTGTTGGACAGCCCCTACAGGATTATCTGACCAAAATATCAGTAGTGCTCAGTTCGAGAACCTTGGTTTAGATACATTATAAACATGATAGAAGGATGAGAATGGCCATAAATCATCCGGAGAACCATTGAAAAAGGTAGAGAAGGAGGAACTATCCAGAGCATCACCATGCCAGGTGATGTGAGGTTCAAAGATACCTATTTGTGGGTGATGGCTTGTGAGAGAATGGAAGATTCATTGTTTGCAAAAGTTTATGGTATTGTGACACAAATTCACAAATTATTCCTGAGGCTAGCGTTTTGTAAAGCAAATAGAGGGAGGATGAAACAAGGGCACTTCAGGGAAAGCATATGCTTTTGTTTCAGTTGCCCTTAAACAAGAGTTCCTAGTCCTTTTCTTCAAAGTTTCCAGATGAATGCATTAATTTTGGTTTAGAAGAAATCTAGCTCTGCCATAGCGGCATGACTTGAGAAGTTTTCTTTTTCTCCATAACTCTCCTCCACATCCCTGTGTTTCTCATTTTTTAGTTTATTTTGGTTTTCCCTAAATAGACACTACTTCTTATGGTCAACCATACAGAGCTGACCATTTCTTTTGCTACAACATGCAACAAACACTCTCTGCTTTGGTTTAATTAATACAGGCCCTCTAAACAATGGTAAGCTTGACTTTATAATCCTTTTAATACTCCAATACTGGACATTTATTTTTTTAGATAATATACTATTTAGAATGTCTGACTTCTGAAAGATTGAAGGCATTTCAATATTGAGACCTCCTAATCCAAATTGTGTTTATTTGGATGACTAGATATTTCTTTTTCATTGACTTATTAACAGTGGAAAAATAATTGATTTAACTATTTTTTTCTGCTACCAGATTGGCTAAATTTTTCAATTCTAGTCAAAACTGAATGACTTTTAAGATAATATCAATTTATATGGTGGGTTTATCTATTGGCTGCAAAACAGCAGGGTTTTCTGGGCCATAAACATCTCCAGACTCCTGTACTCAGCACCCAGTGTTTCATAGAACAATTTCAACCAGATGATCATAAAAAGAAACTTGATAACTCATTTGTTGATGATCATAAACAGATTGCTATGCTTTAATTTCCAAATCTCCATATATCTTCTAGTAAACCTAGTATATAAAGGAAGACATATGTCCTTAAAAAAATTAGTGTACCATGTGAATAAGGTAGTATAAATAATTCCTTTCTGTTTTCAATCCAATTACTTAGTGCTCTCTTAACATAAGACTAATGATAAAACAAAAACAAAGAAGAGAAAAACTCCTAGCACCATGTATCATCTGTATGTATTGTCAGAATGATCCTTAACTATTTTAGGTTTATAATATTTATTCAATTAAAACAAATGAATCAATTCCGTCCCCCACCCCTACACAGAAGAATAACTATAGTCTTTAACCTCTTTGCATGTGAATGGACTAACCCAGATTCAATTGTATATTTCTTTATTTCAAAAATGTTGACAATATTTCATGTACATGTAGTAAACGTATTATCACTTTTAAAATATGTATTTTCTTTATGGTGAAATTGAGAAAGACACACACTAGTTATTGTACATGTATTAGCAACATTCATCTTAACAAATGATGATGAAGAAAACATACCAATCCTATATAATAAAAGGGTAATATGCAAATTGACCGAATGGTGAAATGACTGGTTGCTATGACATGCACTGACCACCAGGGGCAGATGCTCAATGCAGGAGCTGCCCCCTGGTGGTCAGTTCATCCCACAGGGGGAACGCCGCTCAGCCAGAAGCCAGCTCATGGCTGTCAAGTGCAGCAGCAATGGGGGGGGGGGCTCTCTCACCTCTGTAGTAGTGCTAAGGATGTCTGACTGCTGGCTTAGGCCTATTCCTCATGGGGAACAGGCCTAAGCCTTCAATCAGACATCCCCTGAGGGCTCCCGGACTGGGAGAGGGCGCAGGCTGGCTGAGGAACCTACCCCCACCCCACGCCCAGTGCACGGATATTGTGCACCAGGCCTCTAGTAGGTGTTATATTTCATCACACTTGTTTTTAGTTGTCATTATGCAGACAAAAGTAATATCTATTTCTTTTGTGTAAATTCTGCAGTATTAAATCATTAGGCTTATTTTAAAATTCCACCCCTTCCTATACTCTATATTCCCTTTCCTGTTTTCTATTTCTTCATAGCACTATCACCATCTAACATAATACATAACTAACTTTGTTGTTGTTGTTTTGCTTATGTGTATCCACCCCTTAGAATGTAATTTCCTCTAAGGCAATGATATTGGTATATTTTATTCAATGCTGTTGCTCCCTTGCACACAGTAGGCACTTGATGGATACTTGTTGAATGATTGTGGTTATATAAATTAATACAACCACTTGTCTAATGGCACAATTTCAGCAAGGGGTGTCTTCAGTGACTTTTCACAAAAAAATTTTACTATTTTTAATTAGTTGACTTGCTTTAACTTCTTAAGATAGCACCTTTTTAAAAGGTTTTCGTGAGAAGCACAGTGCTGTGTAATTCTGTTTCAGGTAGAGTTTAGGCTCCCACTCAGACAAGATAACATAAGATAACATAAGATAAATAAAATAAAAAAGAAAGTCAGTTAGGTGTGGCTTATAATAGAGCAAAACTCCCATTGGTATAAACTCTCAATATTTTAGCCTACTAAAAGCCATACTGTAAAATAATGTATAATCCCCAACTCATTCCCATTGGGTTTTAGAATTCATAGAATACTTTTATATCTAGCTTGTCCTTTTAATTATGTGTTTCTCGTGTTAATAATAAAACTTGTCTGAGTAACATATGGTTGGACAATTCTTGAGAACAAAAACCATATCTTACTCATTTTGAAACAACCAAACACTTAGCCCATTGCCTTGCATATGGTAAGTTCCAGACAAATGTGAATGAATACATCTTTGGATCAGTGATGAAAGATACAGACACTGAAAAGAAGCTTGACCAAAGCAATCAAAATCAAAGGTCATCAATGTTTTCATTTAAAATTATGAAAATTTTGATATTGAGTCCCACAGTATAAAGAAGTCAGAAATCATCCACTTTCTCAAGCCATCCATTAGAATGAACCATTTTAACCTAAATGATAATCCAAACTTACAAATGAATATTTTTATTAGTGTATTATTATTATTATAAGCTGCTTAATAAGGGAAGGCTTATTTTGGTTTTCCTCTTCAGACACATGACTCTAAACAGCTTTGAAAAGATCCTTAAATATTCTTTTGCTCATTTATATTGTCATTTTGTTGCAGGCACATGTCCAACAAAAGAACAATTTTTTTGGCTGTACTGAGGGAAAGCCATGGAATCTGATTCAAAGAATTTTAGAAGGATTGATGATTAGCTATTTTTAAACAATATGTGTGTGTTTTAGCCAAAGATACATTAGAAAGGTAAAATTTGCTATATAGGTGCAGATTTCTTAACAAATAAGTGAAGCAAATTATAATGTGGTTCTCTACTAAAACAGTATTTTCTTTTAACCATCCCTAATTGCACAAATAATACATTTATGGTATAAAGGGAATTTTTTAAATCTTAAAGAGATTTTGTTAAAAATATGTATTTTAAATAAGGACATTTTCCTTATTATATAATTACATGTTAGCAATAACAACTTAGAACAGTTACACAATTATATCTCAGATCCGTAAGAACATGAAAATAATAATGTATGAACTGCTAACCTTGAGATCTCATGAATGCCAGTATCTTCCTGAAGATTATGCCTCTGAAGACATTTTTTCAGTCTGTTGATATATCCTTATTTTTTCCTTAAAAAAGGAGATTTGTTTTAATATGTTATATTTTCAAACAGTAAAGCTTACTACAAAGTGTAAATATGACCTAGAGAAAATCAATAGAAATCTTGGAATATAAATAAGGCATTAAATATAGTGTGGAATAATTGTACTACACATAATTTAGTGCAGAAAGAATATCCACTCTAGAAGAATGCAGTAAATTTCTAATAATTTACAACCATTTTCATTCATTTACTTACCTGTTATTTAATCAAATATTTCTATGAACAAAAAGTTAAAGTCCTTCTATCTTACTAATCGGTATTACACTAGATTTAAGTCTCTAGAAGAGTCATATCTTGAAACACACGAAAATCAAGGAAAATTAACCAAAATGTTACAGCTATATAGGTGATGATAATAACAATGAATATTTATTATATTTTTGGGGGGATTACTTAAGGAATTTAATTCTAAAATTAACTGAAATATTTGTATATTCAGGTTTTAAGATAACTTAGACTTTAATAACATAATTTAAACACAAAATTCTTTAACATAAACACGATTTAAGAAAAATCCTGTTTTTTAAAATTGCAGTGCCATAATTCACAATGATTAATGCAAATATTTAAAGAGGTGATAAAATCCTGGTAGTAATTATACACTTTTACTTTCCCAGATTAAAATGTATATAATCAGTTTTTCTTAAGAATTAATAAACTTTCCATTCTAATATGTTAGGTCATGTCCATATGCAATGTAAAAATTTTCCTTAAAAATGATGTAGAGAACCTTGGAAAATGTGGTTCATTTATTGTCTTTCTACAATACTCAGAGATGAACTATCACAGATCATAGCCAATACCAATAGCTGGTGTAGGAATACCATAAATCGATTACTTAAATGAAGAAATAGGCTCAGTAAGCAACTTATACTGATGTCAGCTTTATTCTTTTATAGCTTAAAACTCTTGAGAACATTACCCTCAAATGATGGCATGTAAAGACCACTGAAGCAATACCTTATATCACCTATTGCACTCACTTTGAAGAATAGTTTAGCATATAACTTTTCTGCCTTCTCTGTTAATGATACATATCATGAGATTGCAAGTCAAGCAATTAAAAATCAATGAACTAGCATGCTAATAGATCTCTACCTTCTCATGTGTCCATTAAATACAAACTTTAAAATATTATTTGCAAAATCACAACAAAATACTAAAGATAAATTACATACTGCATTACATATGTCTACCAATGTCATTTATAATCTGAAACCATTTCTTGTTAATGAAAATTAATTCTATTATTTAAATATCATTTTCACCTGCTGAGATATCATTTAAAATTTTATCCCTTCAAAATAATTTTTTGCTGCTATAAAAATATGGGGAAATTGCTACTAGTTCAATTTCCCTATGTTACAAATAAGGAGACTTACTACTACATATCTGTGACATGTAGCTAAATCTCAAGAAAGAAATTAAGATTTTTTATTATCTACTTTTAAAATTAAAATAAAAAATAATTGTATTTTACCACCAAATAAATATTTTATTTAGGCATTTAAGGTAGTCTATTGAGAAAAGCAAAAATATTGAGAAATCTAGTGATCTAAATTTACATACCTCTAATTAGCCTGTAATTTACACAGAGGCCAAGGAACCGTTGGTGTTAGGAAAAAGGGATTCGAACTCTGACCTGTTGGAAGGTCAAAGACATAAAAATGTATCTGATGGACAGAGCTGACCCTAACTGAGGCCAGTGAAGCCCCCAGGTGGGAGTTCATCACAAAGGAAGAAGAATTCTGAAAGAACATGTCATAGTCAATGCAAAGTTCCAAGTATTGGGGAAGTGAGGATCGACGCTAGTACTTGGCACAATGTATAGTAGTTGATGCTGGAAACCATTTCAACCCAGCACCTTGGTTCTGTGAATGTAACTCAGAGGCATTGGCTGTGTGAAACTGTGTGAGGAAGTTCTGCGTACACATGTGAGAAAGAGAATTTGAAGAGTTGTGGTGCTAAGATATCTAGGTCATTAGCACTTGCTCTGAGACCCAGGCAACTCTGGAGAGGTATAATCCCCAGATCTAAGGGCTTTTCCTTTTCCTTTACAAGCCTTTTGGGCACATCAGTGGAGAATTACACAGGATTGGTGGAAACTGTCATTTTCCTAGAAACCCATGTTTATGGGGTGGTCCCAAGCTGAGTTGGATATCCCCAGCATAGCCTATTATATCATTACTTGAGTGGGACCCTGGTCCTGTGGATCGTCTCAACAGTGACAAGTGATATCTGGGACAGATTTGTGGATATATATTACCATCCCAGATACTATGAAAAATATTCAAGGAGGGTGACATTTATAAAATACTAAAAACATGTACAGTAATGTAAATGTAATGTTATTCGTCCTCACAAATTTTTTTGTGCTCATCAAAAGAACCCCAGTTTCTGATTATGAATTCTATGAAAAAGAAAACATACACGAACCTGTGTTATCATTTAGAAATGTCCATCTAACACTTATGGTTCGTATCTGGTCTTTTCTGCTATCTGGGTTCAAATGAGAAATTCCCTGAAAACCAGTTTTTCACTTTTAGAAATTCCTGCAATATTGCGGGGCTAGAGAGAGAGAGGTGAACATCACTTCTTGCTCCAGGCCCCTTGGCTTCCTGGTTGCCCCTGGACATTACTGCAAATCACCCTTAGTCCCAGCAGCCATGCACAATGGCAAGGGTCAAGTCACTCTTCCATGTTTATCAACATTGTCTCCAAAGAGCACCGTTAGTAGGTCAGTGTTGGTATATCTTAATCAATAGTCATGCTAGACTTCACTGAGGTCATTAAAGGTCACATCAGCCATGAGTGAGCTATAACTTCAGCTGTGTTGTTTTTAATGGATGATTCAATGATTAACCCTAAGGAAATATAACTTGTTTGAAACACTCCTATCTTCTTCCTGTCTTTAGTGTTTTGTTTTGTTTTCCTGACAAATGCTGGGGTTTTGAGTATAAACTTGTTACAGAATCACAGAATTTGAGGGTCCCCACCCCAGCTGATCACTTCTACATGTCTGGACATGGCTCACATCAGTCTATGAACGTAACTGAAGAAATGTGAAATTGCTGTTCAGTGTTTCTAAAGTGGTGAGAAGATTTTTAAGTTCAGTATAATAGTTTAATTGCATTTGTTACTGCATCTCAAACTATAATGTTGCATCATTGCTATGCCTGCAACCAGCAAAAGCATCATTCACTCTGAAGGACAGCTTCCTGGCTAAAGCAAAGGACTTAGAGCAAACAAATCTAGCAGGAAAGATGAATCTGAAATGTAAAGTCTGACCCTATTTTTTAAGGGAATAAAACCCACTGACAATCATACTGATTCTATTTAGAATTATTTCATTAGTAACAATTCCATTCCAATTTCATACCTTCATACATGCTGAAGTGCAGTCATCAAAAATATATGCAGCAATCAATTTATTTATTTAACAAACAAAAAATGAATTTCCATTTTTTCCTAACATGTGTTGAACTATAGTAAAAGTGTCACATGACCCAAAAAGTTTCTAAAATGATGGTAGTACTTAGTCATCCTATTTCAGTAAGTGGACAGGAGTTATTAAAACAAATTAAACCCAGTCCTCCTTAGGCTATTTATATATCAGGTGGTCACATGCTGTTCTTCCACTCAATCAGCTGTGCTGGAAACTGCAAAAAATTCTCCAAAATTGTTCAGATATATCTCTGTAAAGGCATACGAAAAGACTTCACTGGGAATTTGCAAGAATTTTAGATGTAAGTTTAAGTAAAAATGTAAAAACCCAAAGAAACATATAATTTATCAAGAAATGGTAAATTAGCAAGACTGGACCAAGAAGAGGTACAAACTTGCCTAGACAGAGTATCCTAAAAGGATTGAAAAGTGTTTGAACATCGAAAGAACAAACAGGATCAGCAGGGGGCAGGGAAGCTTTTAATAACTTTTGCAACAATGGTCTCCAAATTGTTTAGATCATACACTTTGCCAACAAAAAAGCTTCTTGACTTCTACACATTTTTCACTCATGCTGCTCATTGTCACACTTCCCCACTTACTCAATTTAGGGCCCATCATTCAGCATGGTAGTCTCTCCTTTACATATACAATCACCTCCGAGGCCTTTCTCTCTCTTCAAATCAGTCTGACAAAAATAAAATAACCTAGTTAAGTTCAGCTATCTTCCTTTTATGAACCTACTCCTAGTAGCTGAACAGATGATTACAACTAGAGAAAATGTAGACTATGGCATTACTGGCATAACTACTGATAATATGATAAAGACCTTTAAGTGCGTCCCTGATCATCTTATCATATCTCTCTTAATTCATACTTCAACTCTATGATACTACTAAAAGAGGCATCTGTGCTTCTTTTCCACTCTTTAACATTTCTTCCCATCTCCTCTCTCTCTGTTTATGACATTGCTTCTAAAAAAAAATTTAAGAACCATGATTCAATTTTGTCTTCTCACCACTATAGCCTACATATCCTTGATATTTCTACCCCTGTAGTCAACCTTCAATCCTGTTGTAAAGGCGAAACTGTTCTCTCCAACCTAAGGTCAACCCTTTCCCTGAAGCCTTGGATTCCATTTTTTCTCACCAATTTTAGGTCTTTGTTACTTCAATAATCCCCTTTCTCTCCTACATTGTCATTTTTTCCCCCTTCATATTACTGGATAATTCCCATCTGTCTGAAAATATATTGTAATGTCTCCCAACTTAAAAAAAAATTCCTTTATATCAATTCCCTATCTCACTTTCACCTTATTTCTCCACTGTACTTTATAGCAACTTTCTAAAAGAGAGCATTCTCCATTCCCCAGATAAAATTCTATGTTGAACTCCCCCAAATTAGATTTCATTTTCACAGCTCCACTGAAATAGTACTATCAAGGTCAGAGGTAAAATTGGATATTGCCAAATCCAATGGTAAATTTTTAGTCTTTATCTTCCTTAATGTCTCAAGAGAGTTTGACACAATCACATTCATTTTCTTGAAATATTTCTTTTCCTTGCTTCTAGGATTCCGTACAGGAGGTAAGCTTGTCTGCTACCTCATTTGCTGCCCTTTCTCAATCTCCTTGCCTAATTTCTTCCCCTCTTACTAACCTCTAAATCCTGAGGTCTGAGACTTCTCTGACTTTTCCTAGGAAAGCAGATCTTATGTCTTTTAATAGCACCATTTATTTATGAGTCCCAAATTTAGATCGCTAATCTGAACCTCTTCTCTGAGCTTTATATTCTTTTTTTCTTTTAGATTTTTTACTGATTTTTAGAGAGGAAGGAAGAGAGAGGGAGAGAAAGAAACACCCTGGTGAGAACAGAACATTGGTCAGCTGCCTCCTACACACCCCAACAGGGGTTGAGTCCACAACCTAGGTGTGTGCTCTGACTGGGAATTGAACCAGCCACCTGTCCTGCATAGGACAACACCCAATTAACTGAGCCACACCAGCCAGGGCACCTGAGCGCTATATTCGTATCTTCACTGCCTACATTACAGCTCCATTTGAATGGTTATTAAGCTTTACAAGCTTAATATATCAAAACAAAATAATAATAATAATAATGAAAAGAGGGAAGGTAAGATGGAAGGAAAGTAGGAAGGAAGGAAATAACATGCTCTAGAATTTCTCTTCTAACTCAGTCTTTCCCATTTTAGTTAATGGCATCATTGCTTACCCAATGACTCATATTAAAAACCTAGCTCAGTGATGGTGAACCTATGACATGCGTGTCAGAGGTGACCCGTGAACTCATTTTTTTTGGTTGATTTTTCTTTGTTAAGTGGCATTTAAATAAATAAAATAAATATCAAAAATATAAGTCTTTGTTTTACTATGGTTGCAAATATCAAAAAATTTCTATATGTGACACGGCACCAGAGTTAAGTTAGGGTTTTTCAAAATGCTGACATGCCGAGCTCAAAAGGTTCACCATCACTGATCTAGCTCCTTGAGAGATGGCTTATTCTAGGATTGCAGCAGGATAAATACCAGATGAACCTGTAGCATCTTACAGTGACGGAAAGTAAGAAGGGAAAAAAACATAGGTATTGTCATGTCAAAAGGACCCAAGAACTGACCTGAAAATACTCTCAATAGTCAAAGCTGGAATAATCTAAACAATAAAATTAATGATAGTATTAGATTATAACCCAAAGAATCAATATAAATATTCATGAGTCTATACTGATATAAATAAATGACCGAATAAGTAATTAAGAGATAAGCAACAAAGCTTCCTTACAAAAGACTTACAAATATATATGTAGATACTCTCCCCACTTCTGGAAATGAAACTTGATCCCCAATCTCCACCGTGTGAGCCGCATTTAGTAATTTACTTTCAAAGGATAATGGAAAAAGGACAATAGTAATATTACAATGGAGAAACCTGGCAGATACCATCTTAATTAAATGACTCACATTATTATCACCAGTGATGCATCATGCTGATATCATTTACTCCCTGATATTATTTGATACAAAAAGGCAAGCACTTCACATCTGTGGCATTCTTCCTTCAAATCCATAACTCAAGTCTAATAATGAGAAAATACCAGAGAACAACAAAATTGAGGAATATTCTAATTATGCTTTTCAAAAAAGTTCTGGTCATGAAAAGCAAGGAAAGACTGAGAAATTGCCACAGATGAGAAAACTAAGGAGCCATGACTAAACTTGATATGCTTAAGTAGATCTGAGGATAGAAATGGATAAACTATGAAATCTGAAGAGCCTGTGGTTTGGTTAATAGTACTACTAGTATATACCAATGATAAATTCTTTGGGCAAGTACCATGCTTATGTAATACTAGAGACCCAGTGCACAAAATTTGTGCACAGGATGGGGGGGTGTCCCTCAGCCCGACTGCACCCTCTCACAATCTGGGACCCTTCAGGGGATGTCCGACTGCTGGTTTAGGCCTGATCCAGCAGGGATCCCTGTGGGATTGAGCCTAAACTGGCAGTAGGACATCCCTCTCGCAATTTGGGACCGCTGGCTCTTAACCACTCACCTGCCTGTCTGATCACCCCTAACCACTCTGCCTGCCTGCCTAATCACCCCTAATCACTCGCCTGCCTGCCTGATCGCCCCTAACTGCCTCTGCCTGTGTGCCTGATACCTCTAACTGCTCACCTGCCTGCCTGATCACCTCTAATTGCTCACCTGCCTGCCTGATCACCCCTAACTACTTGCCTGCCTACTTGATTTCCCCTAACCCCTCTGCCTGCCTGCCTGATTGCCCTTAACAGCCTCTGCCTCAGCCCCCACCACAGCAACTTTGTCTGCAAGGACATCCAGAATGATGTCCGGAAGGTCGTTTTGTTGTCCGGTCTAATTAGCATATTATGCTTTTATTATTATAGACTAGAGGCCCGGGGCACAAAAATTTGTGCACTCAGGGGGGTCCCTCAGCCCGTCCTATGGCCTCTTGCAGTCCGGGACCCCTCGGAGGATGTCCACCTGCTGGCTTAGGCCCGCTCCCCGGGGGATTGGGCCTAAAATGGCAATCAGACATCCCTCTGGCAACCCGGCAACCCTCAGGGGATGTCCACTTGCCAGCGGGGAGCAGACCTAAGCTGCAGTCAGACATCCTTAGCGCTGCTGAGGAGGCAGGAGAGGCTCCCACCACCACCGCTGGACTGGCAGCCATCAGCCTGGCTTGTGGCTGAGCAGAGCTCCCCCTGTGACAGCGCCCTGACCACCGGAGGGCAGCTCCTGCATTGAGCGTCTGCCCCCTGGTGGTCAGTGTGTCATAGTGACCAGTCATTCCTAGTCTTTCTGCTGTTAGGGTCAGTTTGCATATTACCCTTTTACTATATAGGATAGAGGCCTGGTGCATGGGTGGGGCCAGCTGGTTTGCCCTGAAGGTTGTCCCGGATCAGGGTGGGGGTCCCGCCTGGGTGCCTGGCCAGCTTGGATGAGGGGATGATGGCTGTTTGCAGCTGGTCACACCCCCTTCAGGGTGGGGGTCACCACTGGGGTGCCTGGCCAGTCTGGGTGAGGGGCTGAGGGCCGTTTTCAGGATGGCGGGTGACTAAAGCTCCCAACCTCTCCTTTTTTTCTTTTTTTCTTTTTTTTTTTATTCTGGGATTTATTTACCTTCTATGGCTGTCATTGGAACTGAGAGCCAGCTTTAGCTCTGGGGCTCAGCTCCAGCTCTGAGACCTCTGCTGCTGAAAGCAGGTATCTGGGTTTGTTTGGCTTCTATAATTGAAACACTGTTGCAACTCCAGCTCTGAGGCCCGGCCTGCTGAAAGCAGGTTTCTGGGGTTTGTTTAGGTTCTATAATTGCAACATTGTTTCTTAGAGTGCAGCTCAAAGGCCGGCAGCGGCAGGCGGGGAACCTTGGCTTCCTCCATCACTGGAGCAAGCAAGCCTCATGTTCGCTTCAGCTGCCTGGCTGCTGGCCGCCATCTTGGTTGGCAGTTAATTTGCATATCTTGCTGATTAGCCAATGGGAAGGGTAGCGAAGTTACAGTTAATTACCATGTTTGTCTATTATTAGATAGGATGTTAACATTGGGGGAAGCTGAGCAAAGGGTCTATGGTAATTAACTGTGTGCTGTTTTTGCAACTTTTCCAGTAATCTAAAATTTTTATGAAATAAAAGTTTAATTTAAAAAGCCCATGAATTATTTATGTTTATCTCCTCTTAAAGCTCACATCCAAACAATCAGTACCTTCTGTCAGCTCTACCTTTAAGATGTATTCTGTATCTGACCACTTCTCAACAAGTCCCCTCATCTCTCACTTCTACCACCAAACAATAACCTCTGACTTGGTCTCTTTTCCTTCTCCATTGACTGTTTACAGTGTCAGATGCCTTGCTGATATCTCATGTTTGCTCTTCTTTCTAGAGACCTCCTTCCAATCCAGATATCACATGGCCCACTCCCTCACTTCATCAAGTCTTTATCAAAATAGAATCTCTTTGGAGGGGCCTCTTATGACCATCTTATTTAAAAATAGGCATTCCCACCCCTATATCCTAAAACTGCTTTATTTTTCTTCACAGTACATTTATGACCATTTATGACATCATATTATTTACATATTTGTTTATTATTCTTCTTGACTACTAACGTAAAGATCATGAGGGCAGAGATCTTATCTCATGGATGAGGAAATAAATACCTATTGCTTGGGACTTATGGATAAAAGTGAAATTATACCCAAACCTGGTAGAAGTATGACTTTTGCTGCCTTTTTGAAAAAACAATATACCAATATCTAGCAAGCTAATTCTCCCACTTTTAAAAATTTATTCGATAAAAAGTAAAGCCCTAGAATGTAAGGACATTTTCAAAAGAACATGTATTATAGCCTTGTTCCATAGTGTCATAAAAACTAAGCTGAAACAAACGAACACTTATATGGAAAGACTGATTAAAATGTGATATATTTATACTTTGGAATATTGTGCAGCCATTACAAAGAATAAAACAGGCCAGATTGTGTGTCTCAGCAGTTGAGAGTTGACCCATCAACCAAGAGGTCGTTTGATTTCTGGTCAAGGCACATAGCTTGGTTTTGGGCTTGATCCCCAGTAGCGGGCATGTAGAAGTAGCCGATCAATGATGTTTCTCTCTCATCGATGTTTTTACCTCTCTATCCCTCTCCCTTTCTCTCATTAAAAAAAGAAGAAGAAGAAAACAGAGCTATAACAAATAATGTAGATAATTTTCATCAGCTATTGTTTAATGAAACAAATCAAGTTGAACTAAAATGTATATGATACAGTCCATTTTTGATAAAAATTTTGTGGGAATATGTATATACACTGAGTGGCCAGATTATTATGACCACCTGACATTTGTAGGCAAATTAGCTATAGTTTTGTGCTAAAGTTGCTCAAGGGCCAGACCATTATAAATAGGGGAGCAGGTTGTTTACTATGACAATAGAGGTGATTTTTTTCTGAAGATATTGATAAACAACGAGATTTAATAGCCTTTGAACGTGATTATGTTTGTCTATGATTATATGATATTGAAAAAATACATAAAAGAATATAAATTAGGTCAATAAGAGCTCCCTACCAGAGCAAGAGATGTAGATGAAGGACAAATAGTTAAAAAAAGAAAAAGCCAAGTAAAAAAATATAATAAAGATAGGCGGGAAGGAGGGAAAGAGAGAAAACATTAAACCAATTCTGTGATACGATATTTATGACCTCACATAAAAATTCATGTGTCTTCATGAAGGAGAATTATTTAAGGAAATCAATTTTAAAGCACAGAATGATTTTTGGACACTGGGCCCACAATTTTCTCATGTAGAAACCAACTTTTAAATATAAAATTGATTGCAGGGCTCCTTAATCTCAAAGAGAAAATAGAGAATTGCTGCTAGAATTGATCAGATTCCCAAGAAATGCATAAATTCTTACAGATGGTCCTAGGAACACAGCTAAATTTCAGACTATGATAGGCAGTGTGCTTTATGCTCAGCTTCAGAAAATAGAAATCAAACCTAAAAAAGTAAAAAAGCAATATCCACACAGAGGACTAAAAGAAGATCTCAGCATTTGCACCCTCAAACTTTTAATGAAGCAGCCTAAGGTTGTGTATTTTGTAAGTAAGATAAGTAAAGGCATTTAAAACAACATGTGATTGATAGTAGTTCTTTAATGTACTAGTTCTCTTTATTAACCAGAAAAAGAAAAGAAGTGGTAGGATATTTATAAATTTAAAACACAACTGGCTTGAGCTATTCCTGATATTCACTTACGAAGAATTTTATTATACAGTGATGTTTTTAAAAAAATTAATTTGGATCTTCATATTTATTAACAATGGATTCAAAGGAATCCTATATAATAAAAGCCTAATATGCTAAGTGTCTGGTCATCCGGTTGTCCTTTTGTCCATCCAACCAATCAAAGTATAATATGCTAATGATATGCTAAGGCCATTCAACAGCTCGCTATGATCTGCACTGATCACCAGGGGGCAGACACTCTGACTGGTAGATTAGCTTGCTGCTAGGGTCCGTCTGATTGAGGACATGCCCTGGAGTCCTGGCCACAGGAGGTTGGCCAGTGTCCCTCCCCAACTCTTATCATGTACCGGTGGGGTCCCTCAGCCTGGCCTTCACCCTCTCACAATCCAGGACCCCTCAAGGGATGTCGGAGAGCTGGTTTTGGCCTGATCCCACAGGCCAGGCCAAGGGATCCCACTGGTGCACGAATTTGTGCACCAGGCCTCCAGTTACTAATAAGATAGTCATTATTATTGGCCACGCAATGTTTTTCTTTTTTTTTTTCTTTTTTTTAAAATATATTTTATTGATTTTTTACAGAGAGGAAGGGAGAGGGATAGAGAGTTAGAAACATCGATGAGAGAGAAACATTGATCAGCTGCCTCTTGCACACCGCCTCCTGGGGATGTGCCCGCAACCAAGGTACATGCCCTTGACCGGAATCGAACCCAGGACCCTTCAGTCCGCAGGCCAATGCTCTATCCACTGAGCCAAACCAGTTAGGGCCGCAATGTTTTTCTACTTCTAATTTTTTTTTTCTGGTAACACACTCTGTATCTCCTTTTTTATTACAATAATTGGTAAATAAATGAGATTTAGCCAATCAAAGGACCTTATCCCTTGGCCACAGTGATTGGTTCAGTGAAGGACATGTGACCCATGCTAGAGTTATCAGTAAGGGTTCAGCTCAGAAAACAGTGCCAATGTTAGCTGGTCCAATGGAATAAATTTCATGTAGTGAACTACTTATAAGGGCTTTTTAAGAGCTAAAATGCCAAACAAAATAGAGAAAACAAAGGAACTCAGAGCTTAGCAACAGTAGGAAGATGCTGACACCCCTCTAGCTGGAGGCACAAAAAGGAGTGATGTCACTAGAGTTCAATACCTGGTGCTTCCATTGGGAGCCAGACCTGTGAGGAGGTGGTTACATGGGGATTGGGGCCACGAAAGCAGTATTCTTACAACAAGGCCCAGGACCATGAAAAAGGGGCAGTGGCCACCTGCAGCATGAGTGAACTGGCTGGAATTTTCTGGTTTATCTTTTAATCCTGCTCTCCATTGTCCTACCAGTGCCTATTATTGGCTGAATCCACATGTAATTCAGTAGGCAAGGCAGTCAGGAAATGCAAATTTCAGATGAAGGACAGAGACTGGATCTGAACACAATTGACACATTAAGACAATCCTCAGAAAGGCAGGAGATATTTCACCACCTAACCTGTTGGAGCCAGGGATAAAAGAGGCTGCATCTTAACTTCAAGAACATAGCTAGGAAGATGTATATGACTATGTGGAGGCAGATATCACCCACAGATCATTGGGGAAAGCTATAACTCCATATGCAGTAGGAGAAAATGAGGCCTTCCAAAGTGAGAGCAGAGCCAAGTCCTGCGGGGGTGGGTGGGGTGGGGAGAACACTGAAGTCATCATTTGAATCCCAGATCTATTTTGGCCTGATATGACCTCACCCCTGTCTTTCTCAGTTACATGAACTAAGATATCTCTTTTTTGTTTAAGCTAGGTTGTGTAGGGCTTTTTTCACTTGCAACAAAAATGTCTTAACATAACCTTGATCATTAACAACATTTTAAAGAAGTGCTAGGACAAATGCCAAGTATTACCAGTAAAATAAATGAAAGAATGGGTATATTCATGTTTTACCAATAAAAGAAATTAAGCAAATGTGGTTATGTTGACTGGTCTTGGTTTACTATAATACTGAATAAATTCTCTCTTTTTTTAAATTACATTTACTGGGGTGACATTAATAATAAGATCATATAGGTTTCAAGTGTACATTTCATAGAAATGTATCATAGAAATGTATACACTATCTCTTATAACTCAAATAGGAAATTTAAATTAAAAAATGTAAATATAAAATACTTTCTCCCAACCTTTTAAAATAGAGGAGCCAGTTGATTTCTTTGATTTATGTCTGGTAATCAGACTACAAAGATTACAGATCAATGCCAGATGGAGGTTATCAAATAAGAATTGGCCACAAAGAAACAAAAATGTATTTAATGTTAAGCTACAGCTACAATATGTGGAATGGTGAACAGCAGTTTTATCCTCTTTTAATCTACCTCAACAATCTAGGAAAGTTTTGTGTTTTTTAAAATAAATGGATGATTACCTTTTAACCCATTTGCAAAAAAGTTAAAGGAGGCCTGATCAACCCTGCATGTATTTATTTGTACTGAAAACTAATGTTTCTAAATTCTCCCTCTTTCACATCAAGCAATATCTAATAAATGTTTCATTTTCTCCACATTTTCACCATTTGTTATCTCTTGTATTTTTTATAATAGCCATTCTGACAGGTGTGAGGGGATGTCTTGTTATCATTTTGATTTGCATTTCTCTGGTGATTAGTAATGTTGAGCATCTTCTCATATAATTTATATTACTTAGGTCCTTTGCCCATTTTCTCATTGATTGTTTGTTAAAGAGTTGCACACGATTCTTATATACTTTGAATAATAACCCCTTATCAGATATACGGTTTGCAAATATCCCCTCTATTCTGTAGGCTGCCTCTTCATTTTGCGGAGGGTCTCATTTGCTGTGCAGAATTTGTTGATTATTTTTTTGCTATTGTTTCTTGTGTTTTTAGTGTCATATCAGAACGCATTGCCAAGATAGATATCAATGAGTTTTTACCCTATTTTCATCCACAGGAGCTTTACAGTTCCAGATATCACATTTAAGTCCTTAATCCATTTCAAGTCAATTTTTGTGAATGTTGTAAGACAGGGGACCAGTTTTATTCTTTTTCTTGTGACAACCAGTTTTCCTATAAAATTTATTAAAAGAGTGTCTTCTTTCTCCATTGAGCATTTTCATTTCCCTTCTAAAATAATTGTTGACCATATATGCATGAATGTATTTCAGGGGTGCTTATTCCATTCCATTTATACCAGAACCATACTATTTTAATTGCTATAGCTTTGTAATACTTTAAATCTGATGAGCGATGCCTCCAGCTTTGTTCTTTCTTAATGAAGCATATTTTTAAATGGATTTTAAAATAATGTTGAACATTTTTAAGGATCCCTTAATGCACACACAGTTGACCCTCATGTGCACTTAAATAAATTACTTTGTGTTAGAGTCAAAGGCAATAGTCATTTTATATTAGAAAACATTTTCTTCAGTTTATCACATTAACAGGTCAAAGAAAAAATAGGATTATTCTGATATGTACTAATAAGGAATTTGATGAAACTTCATATTCATTATCAACTAAAAACTCTTAATATGATAGCTCTTTAAGTAAGATAAAGGGTATCCTACAGCCAAATTAAAGGAAGCATTTCTATTAAAAGAAATGAAAAAAAACATGCCTTGTCTAGTACCAAATATAATCTGCTAGGACTCATATTTAAAAAAATATCATTCATAATAGGCACAAAATATTTTTAAAACTTAGGGGCTCTCCCTGATCAGCATGGCTCAGTTGGTTGGGTGTCGTCCCATGCACCAAAAGGTTGCAGGTTTGGTTCCCAGTCAGGGTACATGCCTGGGTTGCAGGCTCCATCCCTGGCAGGGGGCATTGCAGGAGGCAGCTGATCAATGTTTAACTCTCACATTGATAGTTTTCTCTCTCTCTCCCTCTCCCCTCCTCTCTCGTTAAAAGTCAATAAAAATAAAAAATAAAATGTTAGGGACTCAGCAAGGAAAATGTACTGCAAATAAAAAGCACAAAACTCTACTGTGGGTCAAATATCAGTTAAATATGAAAGATAGCTGGCATTCATGAACGGAAGGGTAATATGGTAAGGATGTCAATCTGCCCTGTGGCTCAAATAAAGTATAAACTTAATGTAATTCTAATGGCATAGAAATGGTTTGGAAACATGAGAATATTCTTTTAAATTTCAAATAATCATGTGAAAATAACTTATAGAGTCTTTAAAGGGTATGGTAGCGTATTGTGTTTCTATTTGTAGTAGTGGGTTAGGAAAATTGGGAACTCCTATTCCCAATAAAACTTACAAGAGAGCCATCATATAACACTATTGTTAGATTAGGAAAATCATCCAGATCATGAAGTAGAAAAGAAACCAGACACTGATTCTATGGTATGTAAGAATTTAGTTTAAGATTAAGAAGAGAATTTCAAATCAGTAGAAAACATTTGATTATTCAATACATGATTTTTTAAAAATTTGAAAAATAATCTATTTCACACAATATGCCAACATAATTTTCTAATGGTCTAAAGATTTACATATATAATACAAACTTATGAAAGTTCTAGAAAAGATTATTTGTATGCAATTACTTTTGGGAGCAGAGAAGATCTGCTAAAGCATTTCCTAATGGCCAAATCCATGATATACTTGACCACATAAACATATTTCTATGGCAAACATAGATTTAAAAGACAAATAAAAAATATATATGTACACAGAAACTAGGAAAGAGAAGGAAGAGAGAGAGAGAGTGAGAGAGAGAGAGAGAGTAATCTGAGAAGCTGTTAGAGAAATAGGCAGCAAGAATTATATTAGTGAAAAATTCTAGAAAGCTTTATAATGAATGGATATGATAAGTGTTGTTAGGCTAAAATATATGAACACAAATTGAGAAGACATAGATATTTGAAATATTGAATAACATATGTATAACAAAAATTATTCATATTTCTACTCTCCATAAAAATTTTCTCTTGTTTTCTATATTTCTGTAGAAAATATGTTTCTCTTTTTACTAGTACTTCTGTATCTTATTACATTTATATCTTATACATAAGATTCTACAAATGGGATAATACTGTAATATAATTTTATAATATAACTAATGTGAACATGTTTTTATGGCAAGAGATACACTTGCTCAACTGTTTTTATTGGCAACATAGAAATCTATTGTATTGGTTTTCATAGAATTTATCATCATAAGAAAAAATACTGCAAAACACTCATCCTTATAGTTGATTTTTTAAAAATATATTTTTATTGATTTCAGAGAGGAAGGGAGAGAGAGAGAGAGAGATAGAAACATTAATGATGAGAGAGAATCATTGATTGGCTGCCTCCTGCACATCCTCCATTGGGCATGTGCCCTGACCAGGAATCAAACCATGACCTCCTGGTTCATAGGTCAATGCTCAACCACTGAACCACACCAGCCAGGCAATATAGTTAAAATTTTTGATACATTTAGCTTTTCAAAGTAATAAATGAGTGTTAATATATTGATTCAAATACCTATCTCAATGCTCCATTCTTAAAATATTAAATTTTAATTTAATAAATTTAAAGGTTGGTAAAACTATGCAGAAAGTTTAAAAAGTGGTTTTATTTATACTGGCAATATTGTATGCAAAAATTGGGAACTTCATGAATATCTGACATGAAAGTTTTTTCCTTGGATTTGTGCCTATTGAAGATTTTAATTGTATCCAACAATTTTAATTTCTATACATTTATCCTATTTCAGCTCACTCGTCATTTTTTAAGATGACAAAAATCATTTGATTAATTAAGTCAAATAACTTCTGGAAAAAAAGTCATGAACATGCCAATCAAAATAAACTTATTTAGTACCTAATGTTGTGAGAAGCAAATGAAATAATTTTTTTAAAGCATCTAGCACAATGCCTGGCAGATGACAAAATTATTGCATACAGTAAAGATGGCTATTATGATTATTACCATTCAGTAATGTAGGGGAAATATAGAACACAGTCCTTGTCATCAAGAAGCTTAAACTAACTGTAATTATAAATTTCAACCATTTCTATATTCTAGCTGCAAAGCTAGTAAATGCTAAAAAATAAAAAAAGGAGGAGCTATTCTGTTGAAAATAAAAATGTTTATTTATGGTGTGCTTACCATTTTTTTATTCCATTTATTATTTGATTTTTCATCAAACAATTTGCTGATCTCATATTGAGGGGAATTTTATAATATATATGCTTCTTTATTAGTGTCCATAAATTATTTATTCAAGTTTATTCCCTAGGAATTCTTTTGCAGTCTCTCCAATTTGATGCATTTTTTAAAAAATCTAGGCCTGATATATGATACATATCTTATTAGCCAGGATCTTAGCATAACATTTAATTTTAGTACTGATTGTGACCACCACAATTGTCAGCCTAATCATCAATTATTGTTTTTTAAAAAATATATTTTTATTGATTTCAGAGAGGAAGGAAGAGGGAGAGAGAGCTAGAAACATCAATGACAAGAGAGAATCATTGAGCGGCTGCTTCCTGCATGCCCCCCCCCCCCCAAGGGGATCGAGCCTGTAACTGGGGCATGTGTCCTGACTGGAAATCAAACCATGACCTCCTGTTTCACAGGTCAACATTCAACCACTGAGCCACACTGGCCTGGCTCATAAATTCTTTTGGTAGTATAACATCCTTAAAATGTGTGTATGTCTTGTATATATATTACATATAATTTACAGGGTATCCCAAAAATGTATACACACTTTGAATAATTATTAATTCCAATGATTTAAATCTGAAAAGAAAGAAACATCAATTGAGCTATCAGCAGTTAAAGTATGGATACATTTTTAGGGGACACCATGTATACTATATAGTATGACACCATCATTTTGGCTTGAAGAGAATAGTACACATTTCATATAAAATGATGGTGTCATACAAACAGCAAACAGTAGAAAGTCAGATATCACAGCATGATAATGGATGACATCTTTAGGAAAATCATGAAATAAAAAAGGCTATGTTAGAAAAATTAACTATGTTTAAAGTTAATAGTTATCATTTCTTCCAAATTCAAGTCCTCAAAGATGGAATTAAATACCACCAACTCTGTCATTGGTAAGATTTAGAGTATATATATTTTTCATAATATAGAAATTACAGTATTAGAGAAAATTTAAAGATGAACTATATCAAGTATTTTTTTATTGTGAATACTTAAAATAATTTTATTAATATGATTTAAAACTAAAATCTGTACATTTTCATGTTACAATATTTCCACTAACATTATCATCCAATCATGGCATAAATACGTATAGTGTCACATTCATTTCACATCTCCACAATGTCAAAATCAATGGGACCCACTGTTACATTTCAGTAAGAAATACCTAATGCTTTAAGCCCTCTGGCTAGCAACCTTCACCAGCCTTCACAGTGCTTTGGAGATTGTTTTCATAGAGTTTGGGATATATTTTGGAAGGAAGGGTAGTCATGCTACCATCCACTTTAAGGATTTTAAAGTGACCTCATAGTTCATTGTATAAAACAAGTTTCATAATATTTCATTCAAGTTCCTAGAATTATAAATTATATAAATCAATCTTTATTACTGCTCCTTTAGTATAATATTTGTGAGATAAGATAAAAGCAAATGCAACAAATTCAGTGTCCATTTCAGGTTTAACTGCAACACTTTCCTACCTGAACATTAAATACCATTTAAAGAAAGTGACTTTCGAGTTTTTACATGTAGGCTTGTGTTAGAAAAGCAAATATTTATATTTTATTATATTATGATGATTGTTCTTTCTTCATTACATTTAAAAAACTACACTTTTAACCCTAACCCAACTCTCAGTGGAATTCAGTAAATTTGAGACCTTTAATTATTTAATTTCATGCCAGATCATCACTATAGCTGAACACATAAAACATATTGTACAACAATTCCAAGGCCCTTTTAATTCCCTAACTTCTCAGGCAAAAGAGAAGGAACAGTTTTAGAGTATAATCAAACTTACCAGAGTGAAATGGTTAAACATTGCAGCCAATGCAGAAATAGCACTAACTGGCTCCTTTTCCTCTATCTTTCTTTAAAGCAGGACCTGGTTTAATTCTTTCCTGTGTTACAATCTTACAAATATACTTCCCTTGAGCTGTCAGAAAGCATCAGATTGCCTGATCTGCATGATGAATTTTAAAATCTTTTCAGAAACACAAGGACATTTGCTTCAGGCATTATGGTTTCATCATCACTATCATAAACAAGTATAAGCCAACCAATCTCTGGTATTCAAACCAAAGCCAAATGGTACTTTGAAATGGTTAGTAGAATTGTAATCATCTGAATTCTCTTGGATCCATTTTTCAAGTCATGATATTTTGCAGTTGGGGAATTATTTCTTTATTGCCATGGCCACTCCTAGGTGACTCCAAAATAAAAATGTGATTCTTATAGAGATGTTTAGAAAATGCAAATGCTCTCAGAATATTTGTGAATACATTACACTGTAAGATGAAAATATTCTGGTGACTAAAGTAAAGATGGTGTCTTTGATATTTAATAACAACTTTAATTCTTGTGTTCTTTATAAAATACTGCCACAATATCAATTCCACCTTGAATATCCTGAGTAAATCATAGATGTGGGAAAGTGGAAGATTTTCTATGATATATTTCAGATTTCATAATAATAGAGCCTTATCCCTTGAATGATGTGTGAAACAATATTATTAACATCACCAAGACTACTTTTATATTTATTCTTTTGTGAAGCTGAGAGTTAAAAGCACAAGCTGAGTCCAGCTGAGATGGTTTACTGGTTGGGCATCGACCTATGAACCAGAAGGTCAAGGTTCGATTCCTGGTCAGGGCACATGCTGGGGTTGTGAGTTGAATCCCCAGTGTGGGGCATGCAGGAAGCATCCAGTCAATGATTCTCTTTCATCATTGGTGTTTCTATCTCTCTCTCCCTCTCCCTTCTTCTCTGAAATCAATAAAGATATATTTTTAAAAATCCACAAGCAATAAATGTTTTCCTAGATTCACTATATTGATATATAAAATTTTATTTGAAATTTAATCCAATTACATTTTTAAGTTAAAGCCAAATTTAAGTTTTCCATGGCTTAAAGCAAATAAGCAAACATTAACAGCCAATTCTGTACTTAGCCAGCAAATGGAATATAATTACTCCATGCAATCAGAAGCTGTGACTAAGTGACTCTAATCGAAATACAAGGTAAGTGTGTTTCTGAGGTCTTGAATTATTGAACAAGTAAAGTAGGATCCTGGAGTTCAGAGAATGGAAAGACATCATTATCTGTTCTTCCAGAGAGTCCAGGATGCCCATTCACCCCTCAGACAAAAAGTGGAATGTACAAAACATTTTACTTTTAAAGCAAATGAAATAACCCTCTGTTAGCTGCTATTAAAGATGCACGTTGCATACTTCGCCTCACCTTCCCTTCATTGTAACATTTTCACTTTATTACGAGTAGCATTATGTCACCAAGACAAACCAATTTCCTTCATGTAAATGTAAAACAACATGTTTGCTGTAAGATATCTCCATCAATGTCAGTGACATACAAGGGAAGTCTCAACAGTCTGCCCTGTCACTTACGGAAAGGGGAAGGCAAATTGTTTATTCACACTCAATTAATTTCTCTGTCTACTATTTCTTTAGCTCATTGAATTTATTCATCAACTTATCACTGGCACAATATTACATCCAGGAGATATCAGCACTTTCACTGGAAACCAACTGAAAAAAAAAGGCAAAAGGAGATAAGATACCCATTACCTTTACCAAAAGATACACTCATTCATTCCCTTTCTAAGAAAAGGTGGCCAAAAGATACAGGCATTGATGACTTGGGTCCCTTCACTTAGTAGTCAGTGGTGTAACAGGCCCATCAGAGACAATAGGGATCTATAATCAAGTCCTCTGTTGCTAGCTCACATTTGGATTCTTGTCAAGTTACTCTCTCTGGACCTAGGTCTTCACATTGTAAAATAAGAGTCAGCTTAGATTTTCTCAAAGGCCTTACTATCTCTAACATTCTTCGAATTCAAAATGAGGGTTGATGCTTTACTATTGTTTGTCTTACTTTGTCTTATAGAGCATTGGATCTTCTCAAAATATATAATTAAATTGGTTTTCTTTCTCAATTTGTCCAACTTTATAAAATAATTAATAAGGTTTTATATTGGAGATCAGGCTAAGAATAGCCCACAGTCACAGAAATTCCCCATAGATGACATTTTTCATCTATCTATTCTTCCTTACTCTTCCTCCCTACTGTTTATTCCCAGTCCCGGTTCTGAGCACACATTAAATTACAAGTTGCTCAATGATGCTTATCTTCATTTCCTTATAGAGGAGTATCAGCAAATGGTTCCCTCAAAACTCTGAAAATTCACAAAGAAATGTACATTAGCATCAGTGCTGGAAAAAGCTAATCAAATGTTGCAGCTGTTTTCTTTGCTAGCCTGACTTCTCCATACACACAAGATGTCACCTCCTCCACAGACTCTCATAATGGTGATGAACCAAAAAAGTTATGACGAGATATCAAAATAGTTATCAAATAGTTTATTTTATAAAGATAAAACCACTCTCTGCACCATCTTTTGCCCTTACAGGGAATTGTTCAGGTGCTTATTACAAGCGCCTGACCTACAGCTTTTTAAACCACCAGAACATCACTTTCATCTGGAAAGAATCTTGAGCCACAATTATAAAACCTGATGGTGTTTAAATGAACATTATAGGTACTTTGTGAACTCACAGCTATAGAAATCAATAGGCATCTTGCATAGAGAAGTCTTGCAATTGATTTTTCCAGCAGAGTCAATTCGTAACTTTAGGAGAGTCATAGACACCCGAGAAGTTGTAAGCATGCTGGAGGTTACAAAAAAACCCACAGGTATGTGAAAAATGCTGCACTGCACTAGTTGAGGTGGTATCTCAAAGCAGCAGAGTCTAGATTGATGATGTTTTTCAGGAGTGGCTACAGGGAAATACTTGAAAAATACTAGGCAGCTCCTGCAATGCTCCTGGGCTTGGAGAAGGAGCGCTCTTCAAGGTACATGGAAAATGCAATGAATAGAGTGTTCCTGAGGCTCTTGATTTAAATGTATACTGTTGCTTTTCTAAGGATAAAAACAGCCAGTGGACTTGTTGTTTCCAGTTTCTTTTTTTAAATCATCTGAAATTATAAACATAATGTATTGTACACTTGAAATTTGCCACAAGCATAGATTTCAAGTTTTCTCACCACTACCATAAAAAAAAAGTAACTGTGAGGTGATGGATGTGTTAATTAGCTTCTTATGGTAATTATTTCACAATACAATTTAAATTAAAGCATCATGTTGCACATCTTAAATATGTTTAATTTTTATTTGTCAATAAAAGTGTAAAAATGAGAATTATCTAAAAATAATATATTTACTCAATAAAGAAATCTAAGCATCATTCAGTGCTCTTCTAAGCACCACTGGTGACAGCAAGATGTGTGCCCTCTGCAAGCCTACAGTCAGTTAGCGGAAGGAGCCGAAGGCTATAGATACATCTCAAACAAAACTTATACCCTCTTCCCCCAAATCCACCGACTGACAATAGCCTTTTTAATGTAACTAGAAAATCTTGTTCTCAAAACAGCTACTGTTTTCTCTTTCTCCCAAGTGTTCCTTTATCTGCTTCTTATTTTTTATACTTTCTACAAGTTCATAAAAAATAAGTTCTATTTTAGCAAATAGAGCATCGGCCTGAGGACTCAAGGGTCCCAGGTTTGATTCCGGTCAAGGGCATGTACCTTGGTTGCGGGCACATCCCCAGTGGGGAGTGTGCAGGAGGCAGCTGATCGATATTTCTCTCTCATCTATGTGTCTAACTCTCTATCCCTCTCCCTTCCTCTCTGTAAAAAATCAATAAAATATATATTTTTTAAAAAAGGGAATTAATTAGTGGAGATATTTTAATATTGCTATTTGCCCTTTATAATAGAAGTGTGAGAGATGAAAGGAAATTAGTAAAATATATATGAAAATAATATATAAATTTATTAATAAACAGTAACAAACGGATATAACAACAACAGAGGCATGATATAAAAATAACAAAAACATGATATGAAAACAACAAAAACATGATATGAAAACAACAGAAACATGATATAAAAACAACAGTGATGCAAACAATGACTGATAAAGTGATTCAACTTATTCTAATATCTCCCTGTACACATTAAGAGTGAAAACACTTTCAGAGTGCTTGACTAATTTCCCTTGTGATGAAGTATTTAGAACTTTAACTGTAACGTCACATGCTCTTCAAACTCGAGAGAAAGCAACATATAACTGACCATGTGCAAAAATGGGTTCAGGTAGGAATATGCCTACTTTGTCTAGAGTTTGTCCTTGTGATTTATTAGTAGTCATCACAAATGCTGGCATCATGGGAAACAGTCTTCGAATCAATTTAAATGGGAGGCCAGTGTCAGATGGGGACAAATTAATTTTTGGAATCAGAACAACCTTTCCCTCTGCAGATCCTGTTAACACTTCAGCTTTGATAACGTTAGGTAATAATCTTTTGATAATAAATCTAGTACCATTACAAAGACCCCATTTACTATTGAGATTTCTCAATAGCCTGATGATTGCACCCACTTTCAATTTTAATTTATGACACGGCATTCCTGAAGGAGCAATACTATTAAGAAATTCGATGGGAAAATTTTCCTTTTCAGCATCATCTGTGGAATCAATGGAATCATCACTCAAATATGTGTGAAAATCTCCATCGAGTATATCCAAAATGTCTTCATTTAATTTTTGAACATGCTCATTTTTTGGACAAAGAATTGCACGTTTAGATATATTTTTAATAGTATCTATAGCAGTGGTTCTCAACTTTGGCTGCACATTAGAATCACCTGGGAATCTTTTTAAAATCCTGATTTCTGGGCCTTATCCTCCGGAAATTGTTTCTTTGTTATGGGGTGGGGCCACAACATTAGTAACGAAGAAACAGAATGTCCGGAGAATGAGGCCCAGAAATCAGGATTTTAAAAAGATTTCCAGGTGATTCTAATGTGCAGCCAAGGTTGAGAACCACTGATCTATAGATATAGTATTTCCAAAGGTAGCTTCAATAATAGATCCATTACAAATCATTTCACTTCTACACTCTGCTCCAAGGGCAGGTTCCTGCCTGAAAACGCCCTGAGGGCCGGTTCCTGCCTGAAACCTTGCCCTAAGGGCGGGTTCGTGCCTGAAACCTCACCCTGAGGGCCGTTCCTGCCTGAATCCTCGCCCTCCAGGAAACAGCTGGGGGAGGGCACAGCTGTTTCCAAGATGACCCCTGCAGGACTGACTTCCTTCCAGTTGGTGGCGGTTCTGGTCGTGATGTTATACCCAGGGTTTTTATATAAGTAGATTAGTATTAGAAGTTCAAAGGATCTCAATTTATTAGGTTTCAAAAGGATGGATCTATTTCAGAAAGCTGAAGGCACATATGAAATCATTTTCAATTGCTATCTGCTTACCTTGGATTGAACTAATTTCTGCCTCTCATACTTACTCCATAGAGATGAACAGAAGTATACTACTGAGACTATATTAACCAAAATGATATAATGTTTGGAAATAAGTCTAGTATGATACAAACAACAACTTTGGAGCAGATAAAAGCCAGTGGATAAATACAGAAACTCCAAGAATCAACCCTACACCACCATTTGAAGTACAACCTGCAATACAGCTTCTGATACTCACCAGTGAATGATTAGAGGTGGATGGATTGACACTATCAACACTGTCAGCACTGTCACAGATGAAAACTTCATCATCTGATTCCTGCACAGAGGAATAGGATCTGTCAATTTCTTCACACTTCCCCCTTAAAATTCCACTCATAGCTGTAGCGCTGTCACATGTACCTGGGACACAAACAGGGACAACAGAGCATTGAAATAATTGACCACTGATTTCATACTCATGGTTTCCAAATTGTTTGGGTGGCTGTTGAGTTCATTGAGATGACATTGGTTAATAAAATTATATAGGTTTCAGGAATACAATTCTACAATACATTGTACTATGTATTGTACTGTGTGTTTATCATCCCAAGTCTCCTTTCATCACCATTTACCCCCCCCCCCCCTTTACTGTCTTCCCTCTGGCAATCACCATACTGTTGTCTATGTCCATGAATCTTTCGGGGCTATAATTTTTTGAACTACATCTACCACATTATCATATCTATGCAGAAATTATCCTGTCCATAATGTTTGAAAGCATTGAAAACAATTCTACCCTGATTGTTATTTGCACTCTCATCTGACAACGGTATTTTATAAGAAAAAAATCAAAATTAAAAATGTGGAATCAGAGAGTTGCATAGGCAATATGTTTTAGTGTTTTCAAATGTCAAAACAGGAGTCAAATACATTTATTTGATTTGTTCTAGTAAACTGTGTTCTGTCTTTGACAGAGCCAGAGTTCAGAACAAAATAGATCACTCACTTGCATGCTGTCATACCCACAGCATACTGATTAGGGCACGTCTATCTTACTTGGAATTTCCTTTTTCTCAGGTACAAAGACATCTACTTTCCTGGGCCTCTTTGTCCATCAAAAATCAAATTGGTTGTTAGGAATGGCTATACCTGCAGAATTTAGATGCCTTATCATGTTTCCAGTCAAATAAGCAGAGCTACGGGGAATACTTGAGTCCTATGCCAAGGAGGTTAGCGCAATACATTATATATATATAGGGTAAAACACAGTCCCTAAATATTTTACTGGGTAAAATATTTATTTAAGTCTCTTCACTCTCTGTATCAACACATCAGTGAAAGCTAGGCAGAGGTATCCCATTGCATTAAAAAATGTTAATATCCATTTAGATGAGTCATTAAATCTCTGAGAGGAATAATTTTTTTCATAGCCATAGAGTAACTGTTCAGGTGACCAGCACTTGCAAACACAAACTCTGCAATGCAGGCAACCTCAATGAGTGAAGAGGGTCAGATGTAATAAAACCATGCAGTCATCTTAGTTTTCTCTTTTGTCTACTGTTATTTTTTTAATATTTTTATTGATTTCAGAGAGGAAGGGAGAGGGAGAGAGAGAAATATCAATGATGAGAGAGAATCATTAATCAGCTGCATCCTGCACACCCCCTACTGGGTATTGAGCCCACAACCCAGGCATGTGCCCTTGACTAGAATCAAACCCAGGACCTTTCAGTCTGCAAGCCAGCACTCTATCCACTGAGCCAAACCAGCTAAGGCTCATCTACTGTTATATGTAACAAAGGTATGAAGAACTACTTCTACACCCTAAGGGGAATCATAGCACAGGAACAATAGAGAATGCTCTCACAAACAAGGAGACAGTGGGTGGTAGTAGTGTGAACTGTGGTGAACAAGAGATGCATGTCTAGGCCAAAGGGAGTACCTGTACTCAAGTCCAGATCACAGTCTCCTTCAATGATGGTAGCTACATTTCCTTGGGACATATTTGTTGGGGTCCTTCTATGCTTTCTGCTTCCTCATATTCCTAACACTCATATGGTTTTGGTTTCTGACAGACCTGCCTCTACCTCAATATATCCCGAAAGTCTCAAATCTGAACGCCAATTGACTCATTCTTTCAGTCTATCTCAGTTCAGATTGTTGCAAAAGGGAATCCAAATGTTGTTCAGTCATTGATGCCATTCAACAGAAAAAATATTTGTTTGTCTGGTGCCCTTTGTTTAGGAGCCATTTATTATTTATTCAGTAAACATTGATTGAGCTTTCATCATGTACCAATGACTATTTTAGATGCTGGAGAATAAAGTACAACACAGAAAAAAAAACTTTCTCTAATGGTGCTCACTTACTGGGTATTTTTTGGTGAAGAGGTAAACAAATAATAAACACGTAGGTAAATTAAAATATATGTCATATGGAGATCAATGCTATGGAGAAAAATAAGCAAGTAAGTGGTATAGTGACTACAAGTTTGGTCAATAAAGAACTATATATATATATGTATATATATATATATATGTATATATATATATATACATATATATATATATATATTATGTGTTTATTGATTTTAGAGAGAGAGGAAGGGAGAGGGAAAGACAGAAACATGGATGAGAGTCTGGCTGATGTGGCTCAGTGGTTAAGCGTCAACCCACATTCATGTTTCTATCTCTCTCTCCCACTTTCTTCCTCTCTCTCTGAAGCCAATTAAACAACAACAACAACAATAAATATTTAAAGGCCTAGTCAGTTTGGTTCAAAAAGAAACATCAATGAGAGAGAAACATCAACATCAATCGGCTGCCTCCTTCACACCCACTACTGGGAATCAAGCCCGCAACCTGGGTGTGTGCCCTGAGTGGGAATTGAACCTGTGACCTCTTGGTGCATGAGTTGATGCTCAACCACTGAGCCACACCAGCAGGGCAGGACATTCTACTTTTTGATGAGCTAATGTCACAGTGAGAAAGTAGCATTGAGACACGGAAGAAGTGAGAGAGCTGGCAATTTTGCCATCTGGGGGAAGAGTCAAAGGAACGGTACCAAGGCCCTGGGCTGGGCATAGTAGGCAATGAGGTTAGACAGGTATTGGGGCTATAGTGAGTAGAGCCTGTGAGGATTTGGGCTATTACTCTAGATGAGATGGAGGTCACTATGGGCTTAAATAGTAGTGACAGCCTGGTTTATAATGTCAAAGGACTACTCATTGGCCTGTCGTTTCATAAGGCCTGTGGTAAAGGGAAAGGTAAATTTGGCAGGAGAAGAAAAAGATTAAGAATTAAGAAAGAGCCCTAACCAGTTTGGCTCAGTGGATAGAGCATCAGCCTGTGGACTCAAGGATCCCAGGTTCGATTCCGGTCAAGGGCATGTACCTTAGTTGTGGGCACATCCTCAGTAGGAGGTGTGAAGGAGGCAGCTGATCAATGTTTCTCTCTCATTGATGTTTCTATCTCTCTATCCCTTTCCCTTCCTCTCTGTAAAAAAATCAATAAAATATATTTAAAAAAAATGAATTAAGAAATATATGACTTAGTGGCTGAGATGAGCAGTTAAAGTCAGAAAACCTAATGAGTGTGAGGGCTGGAAACGTTATTTGTTTCTTTTGAGGGGAAATAATTTAGGAAAATGTTAGAAGAGGAGGAAAGGTCAACGTGCTTCCCAAAGCAATGCGGTTACTTAATTTTACCTAGAACCACATCTGTCTCTAGACTTCCCAATTATTTTATAACTAGTAGCCCAGTGCACAAAATTCGTGCACTCAGGGCGGGGGGTGATCCCCCAGCCTGGCCTATGCCCTGTCACAGTGTGGGAGCCCTGTGATCCACCGCCCCAAAGAGGTAGGCCAGAGCCGGGGGAGACCTGCGGCCATGCCGTGGTAGAGGCCTGTGGACCCCCAGGGGCAGGACCACAGCAGAGGCCTCCCTCTGTGCATGCCTGCCTAACCCCCGCCACAGGCTCACAGAGAGGGAGGCCTCCGCTGTGGCCCCACCCCTGTTCCCGCTGCAAGGCCCCACCAACCCGAGCCTGCTGCTCATGCAGCCTGCTGATTAGTCATTGCTGTGATGGTGTCTCAACCAATTTGCATATTACCCTATTATTAGATAGGTTGTGGAGGCCACCTTACAAGCTAGGTCTCAAATAGGATCCGTTCAGATACATTGTACCACTCTGTGGTGTTCCTTTTTTAAAATAACATTAACAATGAAAAAGTACATTTTCCTTTATCACCCCAGAGGGCTAAAGGAATACATTTTTAATTTGGTACATAAGAACAAATATATGGATACTGACCACTATCAAGGATTTACTTATTTGTAGGAAAATGAAGGCAAAGAGTTAATAATTATTTTACCCACCATCCTCCCTAAAGTTTCTTATTCAAGATTTTTTAAATGTCAAATACACAGCCACTACCTGCTATTGCCAGGGTTCTAGGACCCTGGATCTGGGTTAACCCTATTTGAAAGCCAGACAATCTCCAATTTAAAAAGTCATTTGGTGACCTAATATGACCATTATTTGGTTGAAGAGATTGCTCTTATTTTTAACTGATTTAAGAAAGTTTTAGAATAATTGCTTGTAAAGACTGAGAACTGTTGATAGATTTTTAAAAAATATTGATATACCTTAAGTCTTTAAGGAAACAGGAAACTATTTGGAAAATTTTCCTTAGCTGTTATGAAATCCATGTAAATAAGTTGTGCATGAATTTGCTCCTATTTATGCTTTTAGTTTCTGGTGACCTTGAAGAATCTTGCACTAAGTCATTAGAGAAAGACTGAACTATATAATTAGACATCTGAGTAAACACAGAGAAAGGGTAGGGGAGAAATATCCCAAAGTATAATAGACACTTGTTGGAAGAGAGAGACTCATCCTCATTTGTGTTTGCCAATCTGATTTCACTGTCGTGTACTCTGGTTGTAGTACTAAAATTGCAATGCTACAATTATTGCCATGGCAACAGTTGGTGAGATCAGGCAGGAGAAGCTAAAATGTGGGAGTTTAAGATGCTACCCCTATTCAGATGTCTGCAGTAATAGGTGGGAAAGGAGAGCGACTGAGGGAGAAAACAGTTATTGCAAATGTCCTTGATTGAGACTGTTCCATCCACATATCAAGTGAAAGAAATTCTAAACAATATTAAGAGTCACCCTATAACACAGAATGCTGTTGAGAATACATGGCTGGAAGAAACTGTTAGCAAATAGCGAAGTACATATGGCATATTTATATTTTTTGGCACTTAAGATTACAATATTTGTTAGAAGTCAAAAGTTTTAGAATTCTATTCAGAATCCTTTAACAGGGTTCTGTGTTTCCCAGATTTTCTTTATCTGATGGGAATACTGTATTATTACTACTCCTATATACAATAATTCTTTTTGAAAGCTATATTAAATAATTTTCTCAATACTGCTTCTAATATGAAGAATTAGTTACCCATGGATATGGATTGATCACCAGATGTTAATAGGTAAAAATTAGAGTAAGAATGGGGACAGGAAATTAAAGCTAGTGATGGATGCGGAATAAAAGTGAATAAAAGCGAAAGTATATTGAATGGTCATTGGAATTTGGAGGGGAAAGTAGGACATGGGGGAAAGTCAGAAAGGGATGGAGGGAACTCCCCAAAGATGGACATTTTGTTACTTGAGAGATTCGGCATTGATTTTTATCAAGAACTTATTAGTCACAGAAAGAGTAAGAGGTAGAGAAGTGAGCCTGGGTTATAATATCTATGGAGAAATGCTCATTCCAAAGTTCAGAGAATTTGGTACATCTTCCTTTGTGTTGAGAGGCAAATGGGAAGAATTGCTTTAATATGAACTTGTGTTGTTAACTGCATTCCCTAATTAAAAGCACATCCATCGCCCTGGCCAGTTTGGTCCAAGGACTGAAGGGTCTCAATCCTGGTCAAGGGCATGTACCTCAGTTGCAGGTTTAATCCTCAGGGCCAGTTGGGGTGCGTGCGGGAGAAAACTAATCAATGTGTCTCTCTCACATCAATGTTTTTCTCTCTCTCTCTGTCTCTCCCTCTCCCTTCCACTCTCTAAAAATCAATGGAAAAGATATCTTTGGGTGAGGATTAATAACAACAACAAAAATAGCACATGGGTTAATTAGAAGTTTAAGATCTGAGAGGCTGGAGCTAGAAAAAGCTTAGGAGACAAAAGCAATCTGCACTGTTACCACTCATTTGCCTTTAGGTATAGGAAAGTGGTGATGTGTAATGCTGTAAAACTTAGACTAGGCTAATCATTAAAATTTCTTAGGGAGATTTAAAAAAATATAGTCCCAGGAATCACTGGAATGGTGAAGAGGGTGAAGCCAGTTGCTTGAACACCTGCTTTCACCAATTCTTAAATAGTTCTTCAGCAAGCTAATTAATTTCTCTGAGCCATATTTTCTTACCTGTAACATGGGATTTTTGAGTAGCTGTTTTACAGTGTTAGAATATGCACTGCAGGTGCTCTCCTAATAATCGTTAACTTCTACATTCTCCATGGATACCTATTATATACTCCAGATGCCTTGCAGTATAGCTAAAACAAAACAAAAACAATTCTCTAAAATCTTGGCTGAGAATATAATTTAGCCAGATTAGTATAAAGGAGGGTTATGAATTAGGAGTGAGAGACCAGACACTCTATTTGCACTTTGAGGCATTGAATGGATGACAACAGCACAGAAAACTAGGGGAGATAACGTCTTTAGAGGATACCCTTGCTGAATGAGCATGACTAGAAGGACAGTGTCAGGTGATCCTGTGTTGCCAAAAGCCCACCTCAAACTCCATGGGGATGCTGGGGCTCCCTAAGAAGTCTCTAGAAGCCCAGTTTTACCTAAAGCAATCTGAGGAGACTTGTAGGGTAAGATCCCTCCCTTGTCAAGTGACCTTGTGTTGCCAAAATGCCACCTCACACTCCGGGAAGGAGTGTGAATTGATTAACACCATATATGCAATTTTGTAACCTAGGATTTTTCTACTTATAACATGAGCATGTTTCCTTCTCATTAAATAACTTTCAAAACTATGTGTTTTTGTCTTATTTGAGTTTTATTTTTGTGCTTAAGGCTACATAGCATTTTATTGAGTAGCCATGCCATAATGTCAACTAACACTTTAAAGGAGATGTGTGGGTTTTTTAAAGTATTTATTATTACAAATCATCATATATTAATATTTTCTTTCATGTTGTCTTTGTGTATACCTCTGATATATCTTTAGGATGAATTCTAAAAGTGGAATTACTGAGCTTTCAATACACATTGCTAAATTACCTGGCAGAAAGTTTCTACCAATTTACATATTTAATGGTGGATTGGCATATCACATTGTCATATACTTGCCATTACTATTGACATTGCTATTTTTAAACAGTTCTGTTATTTTTTCAGATACAAATGCACATACAGTGTTTACTATGTGCCAGGAACTTTCTAGCATAAGCTGTATACAAGATTCCTGACCCTCTAAGTGTGCATGTTTTTTCTAATCCCAAGATTACACATATGGTAAGATATCACTCCCATGATTCTGGACACCTTTTATGGCAAAGGAAATCTTCATATGTAATTAAGGTCCCAAATCAGTGACCTGGTAGATTGTCCAGGTGGGCCTGACCTATTCACATGAACACGTTAAATCTAAGCGTCAGATATGAAGGGTGAGAAGGATTCAGTGCAATACCCTGTGGCTGACTTTGACAATGGAAGGGGCCACAGTCCCATGACCAAAAGGAACTGAATTTTGTCAAAAAGAGCTTGGAAGTAGATTTTCCTCCAGAGTGACCAGACAAAAGGTCAGTTGAGCTGACCATAATTTCAGCCATGTGAAACTCTGAGCAAAGAACTTTGCTACACTGCGCAGGACCTATAGCACTATACACTAATACGTGGGCATCATATTAAGTTGCTAAGTTTGTGGTAATTTGTTACACAGCAGTGGAAAACTAATACAACATATATCAACTCATGTAATCTTCATCATGCCCATATGGTCCATTCCATTTTCAGATTAAAAACTGAAGCACAGAAAAGTTAGATAATGAGGCCAAGGTCATACAGCTAATAGCTACAAGCAGCATTCGAACTAAGGCATTCTGGCATTTGATGAGCATACTTTTAATCAGCACATTTTCCCTTGATTCTTGACTCTTCACCACTAGAATTGCCCCCACAATTCTAATATCTCATACAATTCTAACTTAACCAGTCAGTTGATGTCCAATGATTTAACTATAGAAATATGAAAAAAATAGAAAAACTAGCCAATATAGAAGAATTTTTTTATTTATTTTTATTTTATTTTATTTTTTTTGTAATTCCTTAATGAGAAATAATATTTAGGAAGCTATTGAAAACCTTCAGGATTATTTTGCTTCTCACATTCTTGGCTTATAAACAAAAAGGACAACTAGCAATAACAACTAAAATTGCATGCAATTCCTACGCCCAAATTCTGTGGTAAAAAATGTTCTACACCGACCTATCAATCTTTACAATATCACATAGTTAGATAGCTGATTTTATAGAAAAGGAAACTGGCTCAGATAGTTTAAATAACTTGTCCAAATTTACACCAGCAGTAAGATGCCATGTCTGGAGCTGAACTACAGTCTGTATGATTGCAAAGTCCATTACACATTCCATCAATCATTATGCTGCACCACCTACAGAACTAATAGGTAAGCCAAGTTACAAGACCCCATTAGCTCAGAAAAAGCATTTTTAGAAACAGGCATGCTGGCTGGGTGACTGAATCATCCATTTAAAGAGTATAAATGTATACCACAGTACAGTTCCCATATAAATGAACTGAACACATTTGTGATATATTAGCAATCACTCTTTGTCGTCAGACTCCCAGATATCAAATCAGGGCATATATCCACTTTTTTTTTTATCAGTTCTACCTGGCTGCGGTAGACACTTCTTCATGTCCCATATTATCTGCTTACATTTACCTTTACCTTCTGACATATTAAACTCCAGTGAAATAGCTGTATTAACTCTCAGCATATACTCTTGGCTTCTTTGTACCTGATTCAGCATTGTTACTTGCCAAGCATTATGGCTTGGAATTGTTCATCAGAACACAATATAAATGGCAGAAGAGCAGAACAATATTTCTGAACAATTTTAATCAAAGGTGTGGGGATTCAATAAATAAGAGTATATATATATATATATATATATATATATATATATATACACTCAGAGACAGGTAAAATACATATTACTATATTTTCTTTTTTAAAATATGTTTTTATTGATTTCAGAGAAAGGAAGGGAGACTGAGAGAAAGATAGAAACATCAATGATGAGAGAGAATCATTCATCGGCTGTCTCCTGCATGCCCCCTACTGGGGACAGATCCTGCAACCCAGATATGTGCCTGGACCAGGATTTGAACCATTATCTCCTGGTTCCTGGGTCGATGTTCCACCACTGAGCAACACCAGCTGGACAATATCACTGTGTTATTTAACATTTATATTACAAGTTAATATAAAAATTATAATTAGTATACAATCAATCCATGGATGTACTATTGGATGACCGGTGTGTATATGTATATCAGAAAGAGAATAGTGGTATTACAAAATAGCACAGTGCAGAGAGTCATGAAATGTGGACAAAATTCCCTGTAAAGTAGGAGAGCTCAAATGGAGTGCATACAATAAAAAGTCTGCAATACAAAATTTTCCATGGCCTAATGACATCTAAGTGACATGGAAGTTGTCACTTTGAAGAGCATTAACAGAGAAGCACATGAAAGGAAGGGACTATCTTAGAATGTAATGAGTGGCTGACATTGGGAGGGCATAAGAAAAGGGTAAGATGACTGACAAGATTATTCACTCATTTATTCAGTCAGCAAAACAATTTGGGACCACATAGTATGTATCAGACATTATATGAGGTGTTGCTGATGCAAAGAAAAAGAAGCTGCTAGTACTAAGAATTAAATTGAGATCGCTGAATAAAAGATTATAGAGAGGTCAAGGAAGTGCTTGTAATGACCACACAAAAGGGCCATGGGAAAGGCCTCAGGTGACCCTGAGGCTGCTCTCATTGGCGCAGCCCATAAGATGTGTGAAGATCTCTGAATATAGAAGCTTATACTGGAGTCCTCAAGCTCAGAGTTACCCATGTGACTCAGTCCTAGGGGACTTCAGGGACCAGCATGAGAGTGTCCACTCGTGGCCCTTTACTGATTCAGATCATAGTGGCCAAACAATCTAACATTTGAAATATGAGCTTTATGAGTTTCAAAAAAGAAATTTTGAGAAAGCAAAGCAAGAATTTTTTTAAAATAACATTTGAAAGCCTTTCCCATCATCCTTCTGCTCTAATATTCTGACAGCATTACAACCAGTATAACCTGGGTGAGGTTGAATGACAAATATTGATTTTCTGTGGCCAACCTAAGTGGGATAGAAAAGGAAATGAAAATCTTTGTAAATAGATTCAGGAGTCCTGTTTAGGAAATTATTTGTGTCATTTATTAAATGTAATGTGATATATCCACAACATGACAACTAACTATATCAACACTTACTAGAAAACAAAGCTGCAATGCATTTTCACATTGACAACATACTCACAGAAGGTCAAGGGCACAATGACAGTAAGTCAAAGCGATCAGGCTCACAGAATACCAAGGGGAGCGTTCTGCACATCTCCACATTTCCTGTGTTGTTATGCATTGGGAATCATCTGGCCACGCCATGATTTTTCACTTTTCAAAGTCCTCCTAAACTCTGCTTTTCTTTCATCCAGTAATGAATGCATTAGATCCAAATATAATGAGTGTCTGTCATTGGGAGGGTATAAGAAAAGGGTAGGATGACTGAGCCTGTGTTTGGCTGTTGTGATTTTTGCCTAAGCAAATTATCTGGCTTCCCACTAAAAAATCACTGTGAAGCTGCATCTTACTTCCTTCATAGGAAAATGAGCAATCCAGGAAGGAATTATCTCTACAGGCCACTCCCATGCTCTTAGGGTAATGAAAGGCTAAAATATCCAAAGGAAAATAATGAAAATCAAATGAGTATTTGCCAAATAACTTTATAAACTTTATAGTCATTATATAAAGATACAAACATTTACATAAGAATTACTTTTACCTGGTGGTTGATGTTTTTGTTTAAAATAATATTGTTGTAAATGTGCATGTGAGTCAGGAGAAATATAGTAATATATTGTATGCACCACCCTTTGTTGTTATACTGAAAGATATGTTAAGCGCTTGATCTAACTAGAATACAAGACTCTTTGGAAATAAATCATATGGCTACTATTTACTTTTTTTAGCCATGAGACTAAAATGAATGGCAAATTTTATCTCATGTCAAGTGCATTTCTTGCTAAAGCGTGATCCTTAGAATTAGTATTCACATTTATCAAGGTCATCATAATCTTGAATTAAATGCTTCAAAAGCTACATTGAGTCTGTATTCTCATAGTATGTGTATTCAACAATTTTCATGTCAAACTAGTTAGTCTAATATAACTGAGATCAAAACAATTGACAGAAATCCAATGATCTGTCAACTGATTCAAGGAGATGTGTGAAACATCCAAATGTGATCGTTAGCTTGATAATTAAATCCATTACTTGCTTCTTGATTCACAAAAATGGTAAATAAAGAGTAATAGTGCTGCTCTGAACCAATCCCCATTCTATACTTAACATAAGCCCTATATTATATTATTAGGTAGTAAATATGTACTAAGTCAAAAATAACTTCTGATCAATATTTTTCAATTATGACCTACCATAGTACAATTGTTAATGTGCCTTTTCATTAGTTTGTACCTTAACTACATAACAGTGTGAAACCTGACCGAAGCTTTCCACCTTGGTATAATTTCTGTTTCTTTTAAATCCCAGCCTTCCATTTCCAGTAATGTAGGGTTACTTGCCAAACTAGCATATTTTCATTATAGATGTTAAGTTATCTAGCTATATTAAAGAGGAAGCTATTAATATTTCATTTTCCTGAATACATTTTGTGAAACTTAAAAGACCGTTGTAAATTCACATATGAATATGGCAAGCTACTTCTAGCAAATAGAGAAGCATAAAGCAGTAAAGAGATACTACTAATAAACAGTAATTAAAAAATATCTGCAGTTAAGATTAAGACTATGAAATGCATTATTTTCAGGAGCTTAAAATATACTTGATAATTTTGATTGTGCCTTAAAATGAGGATTCTTTGCACAGGTTGCATAATCCATTTACTAGCCTAATTTGTCAGCATATTCTTTAATGTCATCTGTATTTATGCTGAAAGTACTGCCACTAAAGTGTTTTGCTCATGTTAATTGATAAAAACTGAATACTTCCCTTTATACTATCTCTTTTTAAAATATAACATACTTACATACCAAATTCATTTAACTTTAAGTAATGTATTGGCCAAATACTAAATACATTAAAACATGGTTTAATTACATGATACTTTATTTGCTACATTGCTGACACTAAATCTAAGAGGCTAAGTTTAATATTATGAAAATAAAGTGTATGTCAAAAACAACTGACAAAAGAGAAAATAGAGTTAGAAATCTCATCTAAATTACAATAAAATAGGAAACAAGTAATAATTTTAGGATAATTTTCTTTCCTCACCAAATAACTGAGAGAATAACAATATATAATCAAAGTGTTTTAATTTAAGAAATTGCTTAGGGTAAAATATGACAATAAAGAAAAGTTAGATAAAATAAATTTTTATTTCTGTAAAAGCAAAAGGCTTCTAATAAAACAAGAAAGAGCACATATGAATTTATGATAATTTCAATTAAGTTTCAAATATATTACCTTAATAACAAAAAATCGTCTTAGGTGATGTTTAATAATATTAAACCACTTTTAGATTGTTGCAATGTGTAATTTTTTATATATTAGATGGATCACAAAGGTAAAGAAATAACTGCATTAATGAAACATGGTCTGAATATTTAAGTTAAAAAAATTCTCAATCTAATATGCCTCCACTTCAGCTCTCTCTCTCTCTCTCTCTCTCTCTCTCAGTCTCTGCAGTAGAGACTACCATAGTTATCTCATGGAGATAGCTCACACCGGCGTCTGCCAGTGGTAACAGCAGATGCTTATTGAGAAAGGGTTTATCTACATTTCATCCAAAATATGTGAACCATTACGGAAATTATAAAAAGCAGCAACAATACACTGGTTTTATTCAGAACCTTTCCCTTAGTGATTATTAAAAGGATGATATTTTTAGCCAAAGAAAGCAACATGCATCTGCAGCAGCTGGTTTCCAAGGAAACAGAATAATTTAAAAGCATGTGGAACTCTGCTCTCTCATTTTCATCAATTCTCCTTCATTCCTGGAGTTAGCTTTACTTGGAATTTTTAATTGCCAAAAAATATAACTGCCTTGGCTTATTTTCTCTAACACATATCAGGCAGTGAATATCTGGTCTTATATGTCATCCTAAATTCCAACCTAGGGGGTAGATTAATTTCTATTATCATTTTGTTTTAGAAACCATGATCAAAAGAATCAATAATGAGAAACATGGCAATGGCTCAGTACCATATGATAATTTTTGAAATCCAGAAATAGTTTAACATAAACCATGCAAGAGTGTTTGCTTGGGTCGATATGACACTTAAGTATGTAAGTATTTACATACAGAGAGTATTAAATACAGAGAGTATTACTCTCTGTATTTAGTACATTTAGGAAGTTTAAGATAGTTCTCCATTTATTTAGATAATTGTTACCCAATATTCAGTAGTTTCCCTCCCCTTTATAAAATTTTGCAAGAAATGTTGTTTTTGTCTGATATTTAAAGATAAAACTTATCTTTTAAATTACAAAAAGCAAAAACAGGACCCCCCAAAACCTTAGAAATTATTTATATTCATTCCTATTAGTTTGTGATTCATTAAAAAAAAGTATTTTAAAAATATATTACTTCATTGAAATGATGTAATCAATTACATCATTGAAAGACTTTTATTTTTGTTATTCCAATCAACAAGTATTAATTAATTGCCAATGGACCCAGGTCAGTAATAATCTTTCTTTAAAAAAGCTCAGTGTTTCAAAGGTTACCCCACCCTATTGACCTATATTTATGAATTAAGAAAAGAATAAAATAAAATAACTTGGAATAAAATTTTTCAATGTATTTACTGTAAGTGTGTCAGTCTACATATCTGGAACTTTCCTATTTTCCCTAAGTAGGGGGGTGGGGGGGGAGACAATATTAACATATATAAGCCACTGATAAAGTAAAATCTTAACTTTTGAGCTTTAAAAAAATATTGCCTAGAAATATTCCCAACAACATGAATACTATGATGGAATTCTTATCCAGATATATTTTATTGATAAATGAAACTAGCAATGAAACTGGGCTATTATGATGTAATTTTTATGGTAATGTTTAATTTTTCCCAAATAGGTTTCTGTGCTTTTAAAATGAAAGCAGTCCCATGCATATTGACAAGTATAGAGTTTACATATAACATACGCTTACAATTTACTAAATAAAATGATGCAACTACTCAATAGCATAAGATTTATCAATAAAGAAAGTTAAAAGGAATTAGATGCACATAAATCACTCATTCTAAATTAGTGCTGAAAGGGTCTACAGCCAGCAAAAATTATTTTTCTATGCCATTCGCTATATTGTAAATATTAGAAGACACCACATGAAATTATACATTGTATATTTAGAGAAAGGTCCATTTTCCCAGGACCTGTGGAATTTCCCGAGCTCTCCTTTGATTCCGAACAACATAAGCTTAAGTAAAAGCAAAAAAGGCACACGATGACTCATTTTATCAATTAATTTTGCTTCAGGAACGCATGCCTAGAAAGTTACCCGGGATAAGACAAGCCTCCGGTGTTTTTATCCGCTAAGGATTCTGCAGGGAGAAAGAACTACTCACTACAAAGCTCCCTCAAGCAATGAAAAGGACATACTTTCAGGAAATGTCTTCAGAATGACTTTCATATTACAAAATTCTTTTAGTGGGAATTGAGAAGCATTTTCTTTTGAATAAAAATAACATTTTATCTTCTTGTTTGTCCTTACCTGTAAATATGGTTTCTGTACTCCTGCTCCGTCAGATCAGACTGAAGACTTCACTCCTCCCTCTTCTATCCATCAGGCAGCAGCCAACCAATAACAAAAGCCAGATCCTGGCATTCTCTGGTTCCTGCTCCGCTCTGTTTCCCTCCCTGACTCCCTCCCACCCCCACTCTTTTGGAAGACAAATCCTTGCAGCTGGGAGAGAGAAAGGAAGTGGAGAAAAAGAATATGGAGAAGAAAGGAATAAAGAGATGAAAGATATTTCAAAGAACAGCTCCTATGAAAAATATCTGTAGGTGAACTCAGCTGAAGTAAAATGTCTTGCTTTGGATTTAGGAAAACAGGGTCAATCAATCCTCACTCAGCTGAAATCAAAGCAAAACACAGTGAAACTGAGGTAAATTGCCTATTAATTCAGCTCCCGCTGTTTTTCCCAGTGAAAAAATTTATCCCCTCATTGCACATTTTGATATGCAGATAGACCAGGTTGAGGCTGAACATCAAGATAATATTATGCATCTAGAGTCTTGCAAAGAGATAAAATTAAACTGACTTGAGACCTTGTACATTGATAGATCATACTATTTGCATTTCAACCTCTGTTTGGCACTGTTTCCATTTAAAACCAGTGTCAAAGCCTAATCAGTATGAAAAATATATGTTATCCTGAATGTTAGAATATTCAAATATTTCAAAATTGTGTGGTTTGCATTCCTTCATATTTCTTAAGTGTTGGCATCAATTTGTCTATGTAAATAATGGAGCTTGTTAAAGATTAAAAAGGAATCAGCACTTAGTTGCCATGTCTCAAAGTGACTAATTAAACTCCAATTTTATTCTAGTAACCTTGGGCAAAATCATCTCATGTCTGAACTAGAAAGCATAACATGTGTAAAAGAACAATGGGGGAAAACATCACATTAGAATTCTTTAAGGCAACAAAACAAATTCATCCACAGCTTAAAGGATGTTAGGTGGAGACTATCAAAGAATTCAAAATATCTATATCATCTATATCTATCTCTATCTCTATCTCTATCTCTATCTCTATCTCTATCTCTATCTCTATCTCTATCTCTATCTCTATCTCTATCTCCATATCCATATCCATATCTATATTTATCTAAATTATATATCTATATTTATATCATTATCCATATCTATATATCTATCTACATTTACACAGTATATTCTTAACTAGAGGTCTAGTGCACAAAATTTGTGCATGGTGGGGTGGGTTAGGGGTCCTTCAGCCCAGCCTGAACCCTCTCACAATCCAGGACCGCTGGCTTCTAACTGCTTGCCTGCCTGACTGATCACCCTAACCGCCTCTGCCTTGGCCCCTGCCACTGCACCTTCATCTAAAAGGATGTCTGGAATAACATCCAGAAGATTGTTCTGCTGTCCAGTCTAATTAGCATATTATGCTTTTATTATTATAGATATTCAAAATATAATACAAACCATAATTCTTTATGATAAAAAGAACTATTAATTGAGCTTCTGCTTCTCAAGGTAGTCTGATAATGTTTTCTTGTGGAGATGTAAATTAAACAATGGATGTTATTTCTATCTTAGAGGTATCTACTACCTACCTGAGATATGTATAGACTTTGCAACTTAATTTCTTAAATAAGTAATATGGAAAGGAAATAAGACTAAGAGAAAAAAGAAGAGAGAGAAATAGCAAGGAAATATTCTCAAGAGTAACTGTCATGAGGGTAAATATTGATAGTCTAGAAATAACTGTATGAAAGGGTTTAGGGGTGTCAATACTGTTAGGAAGAGAGTGGCTGGTAACTTCACCTGAAACTGACTGTAGATAGAAGGGTAATGATTTTTACTGTATGCGCAGTTATTTGGAGTAGCTTTGGAAGGCTCTGCTTGAGATAAGGGGAAAGTTAAACCATCCCTATTTCCATCCTAAGCCCTCTGCCTTAGAAAATGCTTTTAAAGGCCCTGTCATCCTACAGCTAGGAATAGCTGAAAATATCCCTAGAACAACATTTCTAAAAGTGGGGGCCTGGGTCATCTGCATCAGAATCATTGCTGGGAAGTAAGTTAAAAATGCAGATCTGCCCTGCTGGTGTGGCTCAGTGGTTAAGCATCAACCTATGAACCAGGCGGTCACGGTTCAACTCCTAGTCAGGCACATGCCGGGTGTGTGGGCTTGATCCCCAGTGTGGGGGTGTTGTGCAGGAGGTGGCTGATTAATGATTCTCTCTCATCATTGATGTTTCTGTCTTTCATTCTCTCCCTTCCTCTCTGAAATAAAAAAATAAAATAAATATTTAAAAATGCAGATTTGTTACCCGCCCCCCCCCCACTTAAGGAATTAGCATTTGAGGAGTTTGTGACTTAGCACCCCAGGGGATTTTTATGCCAACTATTCTAGGTCAGCGACTCAGTAGACAAGTGTTGCTTGGACACAAACTCTAACCAGATTATTTCTGGTTTGATTAAAGCACCATTATCTTAGAGAAAGGAAAAAGAAGAGGTGGTCGAGTTGGGGGAGATAAACTTAGTTGGGACATTTGATTTTTTTTTTAATATCCAGATTAGAATATTATGTACTCAGTTGAAATCATGGATAGGTCTGAGGTCTAGGTACAATTTGGAGATTATGGTATGGTTAATGCAATGAAAAGTGAATGAGTGTCCTTAGGGCCAATCTTCTCAAAATTGTGGCCTAAGAAACTTCTTTCTAAAAATTAGAAGTACAGACTAGGACGCCACCCCACACCACTGAATCAGAGGCTCTGCAGTGGGGTTTAGGAAGCTCCATTTTCAATAAATTTCCAAGCTAACTTTCTTTGTGTACTAAACTTCGGGGATCATTACTCTAGAAAAAAAAGTAAATTGAGGATGAAGCTTTGGGGATGACTTGCATTCATAAAGAACAAACAGAGGAAGTCCTATAAAGAAAAGATACTTAAGAGGAACAGTTAGCAAGGAGGGGAGTCCCCCCAAAAAACTGGTGTAGCAAAATCCAAAGGAATAGAGAATTTCGAGAAAAGGCCCCATCAAAGGTCACAGCGAGGTCTATGGCCTTACAGTGATGGCGAACCTTTTGAGCTCGGTGTGTCAGCATTTTGAAAAACCCTAACTTAACTCTGGTGCCGTGTCACATACAGAAATTTTTTGATATTTTTGGTATTTATTTTATATATTTAAATGCCATTTAACAAAGAAAAATCAACCAAAAAATGAGTTCGCGTGTCACCTCTGACACGCATGTCATAGGTTCGCCATCACTGCCAGCTCACTGAGGTCAAACGGCCCCTAGGGCTTGTTGCGATATAGAATCTTGGGTCCTACGCCAGCAAACTAAATCACAATTTCAACAGGATCCGCAAGTGAGTCCCATGCACATTTAAGTTTTATTTTATTTTATTTTTTTTACTGAAATATATTTGACATATAACAATGTGTAAATTTAAGGTGTAAAATATGTTAATTTAATACACTTATATATTGCAATATGATAGCTATTGTGGTACTGGCTAGCATCTCTATCATGTTGCATCACCGTCCTTTCTTTTTAGTGGTTGGAATAATTAAGTCTAATCTCTTAGTAAGTTTGGTGATTATAATACAGTATTGCTGTCTATACTCACTGTGCTGTGCATTAGCTATCCAGGGCTTATTTACTATTGTTTGTAAGTTTGTATCCTTAAACAATATCTGTACTGACCCCTCCAACTCCCTCCCTCTGGTAACCACCATTTTGTTCTCTGTTTTTACAAGTTCGGCTTTTTAAAATTCCACATATAAGTGATATTGAGACAGTATATGGACGTGGGCCCAGGAATAGGAAAATACCAGGTGATGTCAAACTACTGTTCTGCAAGTGCAGTTGCTCAAGGTTGGCCACTATATATATGACCTTCCTGGGGTGGAGGAAGTGAGCAACACCAAAACTATCACAAAATATGACATTTAAGTTAGAAGAAGATTGTGGATCAAATGATGTATCACTTTTTCTTTTCTTAGTAAGGAGATACTCTCAATCAAAAGAAAACTGGTAACATGGTTTCCTTAGGGATTCATACTGAAAATAGCTGCAGATAGGGTTGTTAATTTCATAACAATCAAGTGATATTAATAAAATATTTCTGAGAAACATAAAACATATCCAAGTGTCTTGCTTCTATGCACATTCCCTAGGGAGTGCCTAATAAAATAAATGAGAATAAGCAATAGAAAACTTTATAGGTCAGCATGAATAAACAACATAGTAGATGCTTTTCTTAAATTAAAATAAAGTTTTAATTTAAGAACAAGTAATTTAAACCTTAAACTATATGATGTTTGAACATGAGTTGTAACTCATTAAAAGATGGATATCACTTTGGTTCTAAAGGCATTATTCCATGCTGTCCCAAATACTCACAAACTTACTTGTCTTCTGGAAGCATAGTAAGAAATTTTTTCAAAGGTGTGATTTATTTTATGAAAATGTGCAGAATGTCTGTACTTGAAATGCCACCGGAATGACTGGTTATTGTTAGACAGACAGGAGCAGAGCAAGATGATGGGCCCAGGGCAGAAAGCCCCAGAGGCCTAGCCAGGGCCCAAACTGGGAAAACAAGAGCCTTGTCCTCAGGGTGACTTTCCTCCCCTAGCATATCGCTGGTCCTGTGGTTTGGACCCCTGACCTTTCCTCCCCTAGCATATCGCTGGTCCTGTGGTTTGGACCCCTGACCTTTCCTCCCCTAGCATATCGCTGGTCCTGTGGTTTGGACCCCTGACCTTTCCTCCCTACAGATAACATCTAGGCCTCAGGTGTATTTCAGCTCCAGGCCCAGGGAAACAGCAAAAACAGACAAGGGATGCCATGGCTGCCTAAGGACCAGCTACATTTGACTAATGTGCCCCTGCCCTGGCACCAACCAGTTAGTGCAGAGCACAGCCTGAAAGAGCACACCTGGAAAGCTGATGAATATTCTATTGAGACAACCCCCTGAGGCCTCCTCTAAGATTTCTACCTGCAAGAGAGAGATAAATATGCTCAGGACAAAGGACCCAATGGGAGCACACCAGCTCCATCTCCCTTCCTCTCTAAGAGACCCCATGAGACTTGCAACCAGGGGAACAATGGGCAGTGGCAGCTGGTCCCAGGCTAACCCCTGAACCTGCCTCCAGCACCCTTTTTCTCTGACTTCCCTGTGAGCCAAAGCAGCCCAGCGTAGGCTCTCCTATTGCTTCTTCTATGCCCTTCCTTGTTTCGCTGTCCTAAGTATATTTTTGCTGCCATCATGGACCCAGTACCTTTTGGCTCAGTGTTATGTAGCCCTTCCCTTTGGCTATCCCCATTCCCCATCCCCTTTTCTTTAAATAAATTCCATTTTTCTTTATTCACCATCTGAAATTGCTATTTAGCTGACCTGTGCACCACCAACTTTAACCTTTCAGTTATCACAGATCAAGAAAGACATAAAATAACAGAAAATATCTGCAGAAAGGCAAGTCCAGTGATCATTGGTGACTGTGGATAATGTAAACAGAAATTTCTATGCCAAATTGTAGGCAGCTTCAGCTGAGAGGGAGATCATTTTATGATAATAAAAACAAGTAATTGCTACCCTAGCTGGTTTGGCTCAGTGGATAGAGCACCAGCCTGAGGACTGAAGAGTTCCAGGTTCGATTTCGATCAAGGGCGCAAGCACATGCTTGGGTTGCAGGCTTGATCCCCAGTAGGAGGCGTGCAGGAGGCAGTCAATCAATGATCTGCTCTCATCATTGATGTTTCTATCTCTCTTGACGCTCCCTTCCTCTCTGAAATCAATAAAAATATATTTAAAAACAAAACACACACACAAGTAATTGTTTCCTCTTTTCCCAAACATTCCACATCTTAATTACCCAACATGGATGGGAAATGCAATGACTTAGATTAGACTGGTTTCAAAACAATCTAAGGTTTTTCTTTGTGATGTGAAAAACTCAGAAGCATGACATTGTATTTAACACTTAGGTATGCAGAGTATACACAGTAGCTGGCAAATAATAGATCAATAAATGTGGAAAGATATAAATCCAAAGTAAGAGTGTGAGTAGAGTTGGGAGAAAGAAGAAGAGAGCGAGCAAGCATGCACAAATCAAAACTGCACAAATAAATTGATCAGGTCTTCAATTCAACTACCCTTCATAATTATATGGGGTAAGAATTTCCAACTATGAGCAGTGCCAACGTCTGGAATAAGGAGGTAAAATAGAGATACTGGAAATACAAAAGAAGTAACAGCCTCGTGAACCAGAACCTGAAACTGCTACACTCCCCGGGTATTCATCGATCTAATGATTCTCTGTCCGGAATATTCTGAGATGAAAGTAGACAAAAGCAAAATAGTGCCAAGCTCCTTAATAGGAAACAATTTGGCAGGTGACAGTGAGAGAGAGCCCGGCTAACACAGAAACATGCAAAGCATCTCTAAGATCCCTGCTGATTTTTTGGTTAGCTATCAGAGCCAAGAAGTTGAAAGGATGCTTGCATTTACGGCTCATGAAGACTACAGAGAAAGCCTTTACTAAAGTGTGAGTTGGCTTTCCCCCAAACATTACATTACCCTTGAATGGAAAATTGATCGGATGACATATGGTGATAACATCTGCCACCCATGGATAAAGCCTCAGTGCCATGTGGGTGGTAATGGAAGCTGTAATAGTGAGGGTGGAGGATTTAATGACAGTATGCAACACTGAGGAGAGTAGCAGCAATCTGAAAGAAAGGAACAATTTGTGTAAATCTTTACAATGGGCACTACAGGACTATCCATCCTGTTCTTCTGTCGTCATCTCAGAGGGAATGATAGAAATGAAAGATGCTTTCTCATTTTATTACCTCCAGGTTGATCTCAGCCATAACCCACAGGGAGGCATTTCTTCCAGATATTACTGTAGGTAGGCACTCATTCTTATCATTAAACAGATATTTATTACAAATCTGGAATGATCATAGCAAGAAATTATAGCAATCCAAGATTATTTATCTTAAATATAAAAATGAGGACAAAAAATTGCTTCTAAAATTTACTTAAAAATATGTAAATATGAATGTTTAGAAAGTAAAAGGAAGCAAGTATTGAAATAATAATGTTTTATAAATAAATTTGAAATTCTTTTGTTTTGTCCTCCTATAGAAATAAATGGTACCTACAGCTGTACATTGTAAACATAAGCGATTTATTTGCAAAACAATAAAAAAAAAGGAAAATCTTGCCATGGTTACACAATAATATGAGTTTTGGCCAATGTTTCCTATAGAATTCAAATATTTGAAATGGCAGCAAGCATCCTGACAGACTTTGGCATAAAATGTTTTCAGGTGAATTTTCTCTTTCTCAAAATAGCCTTAAAAACTAAAAATCCTAATACAGTTTTTAGAAGTGTTCTTAATTAGTTCAAAGCTACTTCTGTGTTTTGTTAAATTGCAAAGACTAACTTTTGGTTTTCCTTTGTCCTGAAGTATAAGAAAGCCTCAGCTGGTTCCCATTGCAGCTCTGATACTTCTTAAGCAATCCATAGGGGGTAATGGAATGCCTGGCCAATTTTTCACTGCAGTTTGATTTTTCATCCAGTTTAAACCAGTTCACTCTAAATCACTGCATTTCCTTATACTCCCACACACATAATTCTGAAGTTACTTCATTCTCCCAGTTTTTCTCCAAATCTCCATTTGAGGGAACAAAATTACATTAAGATTTTAAGCTTTGATCCTGTCAAAGTAGATGCTGTGAGGTTCTTCTTCTTCCTCTTTTTTATAATTATTATTATTATTTCTCTTTTTAAAACTATTATTATTGATAAAGATCATTTGCAGTGTGAACTTATTTAAAGCGAGGATTGAGAATAAACTTAGTTATTTCATTTCAGAAAGGTGGGCCAAATTTGAAACTTTAGTTTGGATCATGACAGCCAGATATTTGAGAAAAGGAAATGAATTCAGGATCCAGTACAGCATACAGGTAGATAACAAAACCGCAACTGCAATGCACAGGACTAGACACGGATATCCACAGGGGTATTCAATAATTTTCCATGAAAACATATTTTCCTATCTATAGTCACCCCCATTCCTGTCAAAGATAATCACAGTAACACTAATTTGTTTGCAAAATAAATTTGGTCTGATTATTTACACAAGTACAGCAAGGATAGTGATGACCATATATGCTCTTTTTAAGTCTCCTTTTCTGGAATTTGGACTTTTAAAAGCCTCTTGAGGCTAAGAAGCCAAGCCAAGGACTTGCCATCAGATGTCACCTATAATACAAATAGATTTGGGTGAATTCCTCTCTTCTCAAGGTCCCCAAAACCCTGAGGTTCCTGAGCCTACCAGGAAGTGACTTTCCTTATTCACCTCCAAGGGCTCTACAAACCCTGATAGCAAAAGACCAGGCATTTTTTTTGAAGAGAGAGAGAGATATTTCAGAGAGGAAGGAAGGGGGAGAGAGAGATAGAAACATCAATGGTGAGAGAGAATCACTGATAGGCTGCCTCCTACACGCCCCACACTGGGGATTTAGCTTGAAATCTGGGCATGTGCCCCAACCAGGAATTGAGCCATGACCTCCTGGTTCCTAGGTCAATGATCAACCACTGAACCACGCCAGCCTGGCAGGATACTTTATTCTTTAAAATTGTCTGATCACATCTGATTCTATGAATATCATTCCCAAATATGGTATTGCAATCAAAATCTTGGTAGCATACCCAACATTTCTAGTTGTGTCCTGTTATAAGGAGAAGAGATTCTCATTGAATTTATGCAAATAGCTATATTGCCATGAAAATGAGAATACTCAATAAGAGTTTCCAATTTGGAAGATTGCATCCCCGTGGTGTTATTAACATGTTCCTTTTGTACTTAGATCTAGAAGTTTGATTACCTTTAGGCTTTTACTTCCTCGGTTGTGTGTACTTCTATCAGTATAAGTTTAGGTGGACTTTTTGTGTGTGATACTTTGCATTCATAATTGTTAAAAACAATACAAAAGGACCAAAATGGAGACACTTACCCTAACTGCCACATCACCCAAACAAGACAAACATAATTACAGTTTCAGCGCTACCAGAAACAGAATCTTAAACCAGTCTATAAGAAATCACCTCATCAGCACTAGTTAGGTAATCTGCCTGATAAACCCTTGTTATCCCCTAAAGAAGGTGAGCTTTCCTTAATCCATTTTTTTTGTCTAGCACTTCCTTGTATATGCTCTCTTCTGCCTATAAAAGTCTTCCATCTTTTTACAGCTCCTTGGAGCTTCTTTCTATCTGCTAGATTGGATGCTGCCTGATTCATGAATCATTAAAGGAAGCCAACAAAATCTTTAAAATGTACTCACTTGAATTTTGTTTTTTAACAACTTAGATTTATTATTTTACTTGTGTTCTGATGCACGGATTCGTGCATATTGAAAGGAAATTAGTTAGAAGAAATATTTTAATATCGCTATTTGTGCCTTGTTAATAAAAAGAAAATAGTACTCTACTGACTCTCCTATCTACCTACTCCAGGACTTCTGTGAGGATCAAATGAGATGAGGCACAGGAAAAGACTTCACAAATATTTGGTTAAACTGTAAAATGTTTGCACCTGGCTATAAACCAAGTTGGGTTCCTGGGCTGAAGAAACTGCAAGGAGGCTAGTTGCTAGGGAGAGGAAGCCAGGCGTTGCTATGTGATGTCATTACACAGTGCCCACAGCCACCGTTCCTGGACTGGGCTGGGCTGTGGGCCGCATTTTGTGCCATGGGGTCTTGGCAGCGTTGGCTGTGATTTGGTGGGGTGTTGCTCCAGGGTGGTGGCATGGCCTGTGTCCCACTTGGAGGAAGCTGAGTGTTGGTTTGTCCGCGCCATGTCCATGGTGCCATTTATTTTTAAATGGCCAGTGAGCATCACGACAGCTCTTGCATTGAGCGTCTGCCCCCTGGTGGTCAGTGCGCATCATAGTGACCAGTCAGAAGGATGGACACTTAGCCTTTCATATATATAGATTAGTGATAATCTAATCTTATCATTCCTTGTAAATTTAATGACTAGAACTAAGAAATTTAATTTCTTCAATATTTACTGAAGATTAACAGTTCAGATAGGAAAGACAGGATAAATCTTATTTTATAATTTTTTTTTTACCATTTTTCAAAATAATGATCTAATGGGTTAAAGATTATATGAATATGCACTTTCCCAAAGTTTAACCAATTTCTTTACTTAGAAACTTCATACTTCGTATGATTACCAGTAGCCATATTTAAAGTGTTTTGCAGCTTTGCCACCAGTAGTCTGCCAAACATTTGAATTTTTGTCAATTAGATAGATGATCAATAAAATGTTAAATATTTAAATATAGAATTTACAATACATGATTAGATCTAGTATGTTGTGATTGTTTTCCTGAAAGAGGTGAGGTATGTGCTGGGACTTTAAGTAGAATTAGATAGAGGATGCCTTTGGTTTCTGTGATGGAGTTTGGGAGATTTGTTCAAAGGCAGACATTGGAAGAAGCTAATTAAAATAAATGACAAGAACTAAGCTTAGCAAAATCTAAAGAGCAAATCCCATTTCTTTTTAAGTAAATTGGATTTTTTTTTCCTTGTTAAAGGAGTACCAATTTCCTTAGGGAGAAAAATGGAAGAGAGTGGATCTTGGGTTTGGGGGTGAAAGGGAATTCCTCTGAGGCTATAGCAATAAGGGAGCAGAGGTGAAGGGAGCCAGCGGGGTTTCTGAACAGCTGAAGGTATGTTTGGAGCCTCTTTAAACAGCACCTGGCTGGTGTCATGACTGGACAACCGGGTGTAAATAAGCTAAGTCCTAGGTCACCATTCATCTCCTGGAGCTCCACCTGATAAGGATCCAAGACTAACCTCGTGGTCCTCTTTGATTTTGACATACTCATCTGGCCTAAATGCCTTCAAAAAGAGACTTTTATCCTGCCTGCAACTTCTAGGTCCTTCCTTAAAGTTACCTATGTTGTCATGCTGTGAATGGGCATTTTAGGAGATCCTAAGTTCTAGATCCTTTAATCATCCCCTTCACTTTAACCATTTCTTTCATGTCTACTAAGAGGGACCTGATAGAACAAATCCGCCAAAGCTGAACAACAGATAAACATCCTCATTTTTTATTCTTTATTAATGTTTCTATCTTTGTACCCTCTTTCAACCAAAATGGGATCTTGGATTGGAAATTCTGAGAGTTCCTCTGGAAAACCTGATTAATTTTTTTTCCCTTAGCCTGCCAAGGCACACATTTCATGAGCTTCCTAGATAATTGAGCCTGAGAAATAACTTTTGGCATCAAGTAAATTGGTCTTCGGCCAACACTGGGTCTCTAGGAAAGATTGCTTAAAAAGGAAATTCCAAGATAGTTATGATGGGGGAATGGTCAGTGGCCAAATAGGCATGTTTCCTTTTTAAATGCCATTAGCCCCATTTTTCCACAGATAAAACACCGTTATGTCATGGTTTATGCTTGTTTTAAGGCTTCAGGCTCAAATTACAGAGGGAGGAAGAAAACTCGACGCCATTTTCACGAGATGTTGCCCAGTGAGTTCCACCCTCTGCTTTAAATTCTGATGTGTGAAACCAACATGCAGAGCCAGAGAGCTCCCTAGCTGCCATGCAGGTGCAGCTGCTGAGCATAGCACTATTGCAGTTAGTTTTGACACCAGACATTTGTGCTTGAAGAAATGTCTAATTTTTTTTGCCTCCCTCAGATGGTTTCTCACTCCTGTATAGCAAGCAGGGGTTTTTATTATAACACTCATTTTGGGTCAGACTATCCCATTTTTGGGAACCCACCAACACAAATGTTAATGCTATGCAGATCTGGCCTTTCCTACGATGGCAGTGCATCAGCCAAACTTCATTTCCAGGGGAGGTTGCTAAGACAATTCACAATTCTTGCCAAATTTTACTAATGTGCTGAGTAGACCTGATGTTATCACATGGGTGTTTATCAGGAGCCAAATCTCTGTACATACATATTAATCATCTCCTTTTTGTGTGTTTTTCCTGACTACTAATTTCCATAAAAACAGAAAGTTTGATGAGTCTCAGCAATGTGTATTCCCTTGTAACAATATTAATAACAGTATTTTTATGTAATTTCTCACGTGAGAGTCAAATAACTTACCATTCTCAAAAAATCGTCTCATGATTGAATGCAGACCTTGGTTCCTCTGTTGGTTGTAGGTCCTCCATTGTTAGAGGCCATAAAATCTGCCTCTGTGTAAAGTCTATTTCAAAAATCAGCAAATGCCACACTTCCATCTCCAAGTCTCACAAGCTGCATACTGGTCCTGTCTTATCATCTGTCCTGGCTTTATTTTCTGAAATTCTAAGTTCATCACAACTGTGTAATTATGTCTCATTTCCATGCTTTTCTACATTTTATTTCCTTTCCCCTTTTCCATAAAAAAAAACTGGCAAAATTCCAGTTCTCCATAGAGCCCTGGACCAGACAGACCCTGCCTGGTCTGAAGCCTTTCCTATTTCTCTCAAGGGGACATAGACTTGATGGGCATGTAGGGGTGTCTCTTTTCCTTCTGCCTGCACCTTTTTGTACCACTCTTCATTATAAAAATGGTGTTACTATGTAGTAATGACCCAGGTAGTAAAGGCATACGTATATGGCTCTCAAATATTGTTTGAACTTGACTCACTGAAAGAAAGATATCATTTACTTTTGCCCACATTTCAATGCAGAACAAAACAGTACCTGATTATAACAATAAAGTGACTCCTTTTAAGAAAATTTTGAGGGTGGAATTACATACATATTTTCTATAGAAATATGGGTAAGCATCATTATACATATTTGTTATAGACTAAAGGTTTGTGCCTCCCCCCACCCCTTTAGAGATTGAAACCCTACTTCCCATGGTGATGGTATTGGGAGGTGCAGCCCTGGGGAGGTAATTATGTCAGAAGTGTGGAGACCTGGTCAGAGGACACAGCAAGAAGACAGCCTTCTATGAGCCAGGAAACAAGCTCTCACCGGACACTGAATTGGCTTGTGCCTTAATCTTGGACTTCTCAGCCTCCAGAACAGTGAGTAATACATTTCTTTTTTTTTGTATAAGCCACTCAGTCTATGGTATCCTGTTATAGTAGCCCAAACAGACTAAGACAAACACTGGACATTCCAGATGTGTGGGCTTAGCTAAATATTCTACAGCCAACTAATAAGCTATGAAGAGAAAGTGGAAGCAATTAAAAGTAATAAATAACTTCAAATAAAAACCTGAGACAACTCAAGACATACTTACAACAAAACGTTCTTCACAAAAATTAAAGATATTTCAAATATGTTTGTGTTTATGTGCAGTAGGTCTGCAAAACTGCCAAGAGTTTGGAAGTAGATAGAAGTTTTAAAAGCTAAAAGTCACTGAGTAGAGCAGCGGGTGTGGTTCAGTTGGTGGAGCGTCCTCTCACGCAGCAAAAGGTCTCTGGTTCAATTCCCTGTCAGGGCACATACCCAGGTTTCAGGTTCAATCCCCAGTTGGGGTTCTTGCCGGAAGCAACCAGTCGATGTTTCTCATGTCGATGTTTCTCTCTCTCCCTGTTCATTTCCCCCTCTCTAAAAACAAAATCAATAAAAACATATTTTAAAAATCATCGAGTGGATTCTCAAAGTTCTTAGGAAAAAGACAAACATTCCTAACACCGCCTACATGGTCCAGGACAATTGGGCCTCTAATACTTTATCGTTCTCATGCCAGTCTCCTTGCTAGAGGGTCACAGCTACTTTGGATTTCCTCTTGTGCCACCATACTCTGCCTCATGGCTTTTCCTTCCATCTACGAATGCTTCATTTACTCTCCAAGTTCCTTTTCACTAAAGCCTTCAATATAATGCTTGCTTACACTTCAGAAAGTAGCTCAAATCTAACTTTCAGGACTGTTTTTTCTTGCTCTGTCAGATTGTATCTGGTTCTTCATTATAGTTTTGTTCTAATAGCTTGTATTTGCACTTCCAAGTACATATTACTATTTGTGTTTATACATTTGTGTGATTTAATTAATATCTGTCTCAGTAACTATACTGTAGGGTTTCTGAGGTCAGGGGAGGTGTTTGATGTGCTCACAATTCAATCCCCAACATGTGGTACAATTTGTCATTTAAAACATGGGTTCCAGTGGTTCATCTACACAATGGAATACTATGTTGCTATAAAAAAAAAAAAAGGAACTTTTACCATTTGCAAGAGCATGGATGAACCTGGAGAGCATTATGCTAAGTGAAATAAGCCAGTCAGAGAAAGGTAAATATCACATGATCTCACTCTTATGTGGGATATAATGAACAATATAAACTGATGAACAAAAATAGACCCAGAGACAAAGAAACACTGAACAGACCTTCCATCCTCTGAGAGAAGGGGGTCTGGTAAGAGATCAACCAAAGGACTTGTATGCATGCATATTAGCATAACCAATGGACACAGACACTGGGGCGGTGGGGGATTGTCCTGGGGGATGGGTGCGGCTGGTGGGGGCACTCAATCGGAGAAAAAGGAGACATATGTCATACTTTAAACAGAAAAAAAAACCACAAAACAACAACAACAACAGAAAACATGGGTTCTAGCCCTAGCTGGTTTTGCTCAGTGGTTAAAGCACAGCCCTGTGGATTGAAGGGTCACTGGTTCAATTCTGATAAAGGGCAAGTATCTCAGTTGCAGGTTAGATTCTGGCTCAATCCTGGCTATCCCTGGCTCTGGTTGGGGCCCATGCCTGAGGCAACCTGTGGATGTTTCTCTTTCTCTGTCTCTCCCTCTCCCTTCCTCTCTAAAAAAATCAATGGAGGAAAATATCCTCGGGTGAGGATTAACCAAAACAAAGGAAGAAAGAAAGAAAGAAAGAAAGAAAGAAAGAAAGAAAGAAAGAAAGAGGCAATTGAATTCTAGCATGGGAGAGTGGGTGGGTGGGAAGAGATCAGCCAAAGACCTTGTATGCATATATGCATAACCCATGGACACAGACAATAGGGTGATGAGGGCCTGGGGTGGAGGGTGGGGGTGGGCTAGAAGAGGTCAATGGGAGAAAAAAGGGGACATATGTAATATTTCAACAATAAAGATTTTTTTTTAGAGAATGGTTTCAGATCCAGAACCTTGATTCCAGTCCTGTCTTTATTAGGTAAACCTCTCTAAGCCTTTGTTTCTTTCTTGGTATAGTGGGATTAATAGTAATATTCATTACTTTTCTTTATAGAGTGGTTTTTGTGTTTGAAGAGATAATATTTACATTTAAAATACCCATAGACCTATGTATATCTAGTACAATGCATATCACAATGGTAGATATTTAAAAAATAAATTTTGCTGAAAGAATAAATAAAAAAAATTGATATAGATTCTTCAGTACATCATAATAGTGTGCTGATTTTAGTTCATGAATACTTAGTTTAGGAACCCTAGGAACCCAGTTTTGAGCATGTAACCTAACCCATGGGCATCCTATCTAATAAAAGAGAAAAATGGTAATTGGCGTACGACGATACCCTTTTCATTGGCTAATCAGGGCTATATGCAAATTAACTGCCAACTAAGATTGGCAGTTAACTGCCAACTAAGATTGGCAGTTAACTGCCAACAAGATGGCGGTTAATTTGCATATGTAGGCACAATGCAGGGAGGCGAAAGGGAAAGCAGGAAGAAGCCCCCTGCCACTGACAGTGATCGGAAACCCACGGGGGAGCTAAGAGCTGGGGGGCAGGGCCAAGGTGGCCCTGGGGCCGCCTTTGCCCTGCCCCCCAGCCATGATCGGAGAATCAGGCGCCTTTTCTGCCCTGGCCAGTGATAGCAGGAAGTAGGGGTGGAGCCAGCGATGGGAGCTGGGCACAGTCGAAGCTGGCAGTGCCGGGAGCTAGCGGTCCCTTGCCTGGGCCTAAAGCGAAGCCCACGATCACGGGGCCGCTGCAGCTGTGGGTCCCCGCTGCCCGAGCCGGACGCCTAGGCCAGAGGCGTTAGGCCTGGGCAGGGGCGGAGCCTGCAACCACGGGGAGCTGGGGGTCCCCTGCCCAGGCCTGACACCTCTGCCAGAGGCCTCAGGCCTGGTCAAGGGGCCGATCCGGTGATTGGTGATCGGAGGGTGATGAGGGTCAACTCCTCTAGCCGAGGCATCAGGCCTGGGTGGGGGGCGGAGCCAGGGATTGGGGGGATATGATGGTCCCCTTGCCCAGGCCTGAAGCCTGGGTCAGAGGCGTCAGGCTTGGGCGGGGGGTGGAGCCAGCGATCCGAGGGAGATGGGGGTCCCCTGCCCAGGCATGATTCCTGGGCCAGAGGCCTCAGGCCAGGGCGGGGGCCAGAGCCAGTGATCAGGGGGAGATGGGGGTCCCCTGTCCAAGCCTGACACCTCTGGCGGAGGCGTCAAGCCTGGGCAAGGGGCCGATCAGGTGATCGGAAGGTGATGGGGGTCTACGCCTCTGGCCGAGGCATCAGGCCTGGGCTGGGGGCAGAACCAGTGATGGGGGGAAATGAGGGTCCCCTCTGTCAGAGGCGTCAGGCCTGGGCAAGGGGCCGATCCTGCGATTGGAGGGTGATGGGGATCAACGCCTGAGGGCTCCCAGTATGTGAGAGGGGGCAGGCTGGGCTGAGGGACACTACACACACACACACACACACACACACACACACACACACACACACACCCAGTGCACGAATTTCGTGCACCGGGCCTCTAGTATATAATAAGGAAAGTCCATAGACATTCCTATCATTCTTTCACCAGATGGAAGAAAGTATGTTGCTCAGCCCTGGAAGCTCCCTGAGGACAGGAACTTTTATTTATCTTCATGCCTCCATTGCTCATCACTATGCCAGATGTGTAAAAAGATGTTCCAAAATATAAGTAAATAACATGTCAGTTTACACTCGAGTCCAAGACCAAATACATACTTTTAATCCCATCAATTTATCTCAATTTCTAGGAAATGGGAATTTGTTCAATGCGAGTAGGTAGGTGAAAGGGATAATTATGTTGACTACTTTAGTAAACTTAAAATATATCCTTCCAAAGCTTTAAAATGATGGAAAACAGTCCAAATGCTCACATCTTTTCTGTCAAAGTTCACAGAGAGGCAGAAACCAGTAGACCTGATGGGCCAGAAGAAACCTCATGAAACAGACACGATGAGCAGCAATTGAATTCAAGTATGTATTGAATATAATACAATAGTCTAAATAAAGCTTTTCTTTTTCTAAAAGTGAGAATAAACACATCTACTAGAAATAACTTAAAAACAGAAATAAGCGCTTAATAGCACAAGTAGAGTCCGGAGCATATAGAGCACTCCATAAATTCCCACTGAGTAAAGGAGCAAGCCGTGTTTATTCTGACCTAGCTTTTAAATGTTTAGGTCTTGATGTTCCAGGCACAGTGAACAGTAAAACAGCTTGAGCAAGTGCAGCCCGAAATAGCAAAACAGTGTGAGCACCACCATTTATGCAGTACCCAAGGTGAAAGCAGGCATGTTGAGCACAGAAAGCGTAGATAAAAGTCGCCACCTACTAACTTCTGGAAACATTCAGACAAGCCAACCTAGGGAAAAAGAAGAAAGGAAAAAGAAAGAAAATGCCTGGTAGTAGAAGAAAAGTGCTCACAAATCGATTTTAACTCTCTAGTATTCTCATCTAGCTGGGGCTTCTTTTCTTAATATTTTTATAAGTTGGAGAAATTTAGGGAAACAGAACTAAATTTTTTGTGTGTAAAAATATGTACATGTACACCCATACACGAGGCACACACATTTGCTCCTGTGTTAAGTCTAGAACGGTGGAGCTTTTTATTTAGTGAATACGACTGGGGGGAAAAACACACATTTCTGGTAAAAGTAATATAAGGGATCAATATAGCATTCCTTGGACACAATATTCTCTTAGGAAAACTGTTAACGAGGTGTGTGTGTGTGTGTGTGTGTGTGTGTGTGTGTGTGTGTGTCGCACACACGGGGGTTACAGAGGAGGTATAGAAGGAGTTTTCCTGCTTTATTACTTCACTTTCTGGGTGGGTGCTAACTTACCTGTGTTTCCGGACCTGGTTAGATGACAAAAAGCTTTGTCAAAGAACGACATCTTTCCCATTATTTATGGAAAGGGTGTGGAGGATGAGTTGCCAGAGTATCAGATTATTTTCTTTCAAAACCCCGTGTATCCCATAAGCACATGCCAAATATCAACAGAACTGAAATAGGCCATTTGTAACCCAACAGGGCTTATTTCAGGATGACCTTAATGACTTAATTGGTCTGCCAGGTAGGGAAAGATTAAAAGTGAAGAGAAACACACACACACACACACACACACACACACAATACCACATCAGAGAAAGACAAAAATTGTGAGGATGTACAGTGCTTAAAGTTAACAGATCAAAAGCATATATTGATAAAAGCCACATGAAAATAATAGCAACAAAGATGGGTTACTTGTAATTGTGCAGTTCAAAAAATGTGTTTAAATATTTTACCAAGTCAAACGTGTATTATTTACTCATACACTCAACTGATGTGAGGAATCATGGATTCTGTTTCTGAAAATAAATAAATAAATAGGAAATAAACTCCTACTCCTTTTATGAACCTAAGAGCTTTAAAAGCATGATCTCATTTAATTCCAATGAGACTTCAAGGAAGAAATCATGACCTCCAATTTACAGGTTAGAAAATGAGGTCAGAAAAACTAAATAAATTGCCTGAACTAACTCAGGAAGGAATTTAAACACAGAAACATCTGGCTCTCAGAAATATATCACTAACATCTTGGAAAAACCTTGAAATCTATGGCGTCTCTTGCCAGTAAAAGACATACACACATGCAAAGTGTTGTTCACGGATCTTCCCAGCCCCACTCAAACAGATGAGAAATCTGTGCCATATCAGGCTTCCTCGGACAGAATACTCACATCAAGCAAGTCATCATTCTTCTTCCTCAGAATTGAAAACTTACTAGTAAACACATTTCTATACTGAATACTTGGATACAAGTTGGCTTACTGTCAAAACTTTTAAAAAGTCTAAACAATTATTTCAAAGAGAAATATTAAAATGGTTTAAGATTTGATGATGTCATACACATTGAAATAAAACATGAGAAAAATACATTAAGACTTTTTTTTCAACATATTAGGCTCTCAGGGATATAGTTTCAATGTTTGAGGATATGGCTCTGATTAATAAATAATAGAATACTAATATTCCATTTAAGTTATATTGTATATTCACAGTAAAAATGTATTTATTGACATGTAAATAATTCATAACGTAGTTTATCATCAAACATTTTATTTTGTGTAGGAAGAATTTTAGAAGAATATAAAGGAAGAATTTTAGAAGAATATATCAAAATGTTTATAATTTTCTTTCTGGAGGTAAAGTCATATCATACAGGTTTTTTCTTTTCATTTTCTTTTGTTTGCATTTCAAATTTCTATATAATAATTATGTACTATAGAAAGTTACATAATAAGTTAGCATAGTACATCATTGCTCAAATGGCAAAACTTCATGGACATTAAAAACTCTGTGGTTAAAGCCAAACGTTACCTTTATGACTTGAAATCATTCTCAACACACAGATATTTCACCAGTTTAGTTTGGGGAGAAATAAAAGGTGTTTTTTTGTTTGTTTGTTTGGTTGGTTGGTTGGTTGTTGCCAAGAAACAGAAGGCACCTTTCCGGCTAGCGTGCTCTATAAGAAAACCATTAATCCTGACTCAAGTGTGGGGACATCTAGTGAACTGTTCCTGCAGACAGTTGCTGGTTTTCTCTTCTGTGGCTCCCCCCTCCTGCCTCTTTTCTCCTAGTGCACAGTCTTTGACATCTGCTCTCTCATAAAGCATGCATGTTTCCTGAATACAGAGAAGGCAAATTTTGAGTCATGCGAATGCCTGTAAGTGACTCCTCATTGTGTTCACCTTGGCAAGAGAGCCTGTTCCGTTTGCATGTGAGTAACACACACTCTTCCCTCTGGAGAACAACAGTAGAGCTTCAGATTTGGGGTTAAGTTTCACCTAGTGTTACATCTGTTCACAGTTAAGAATTGGTGCCATATTTGCTTAGGACAGGCACGGACTGAGTGCCTACAGTCAGACTACAGTTCACCGACCAACTCTCCCCTCACCGATAAGCTTGAATTTGGGGAAACAGACAACTATCCCTGTAGGGTGCCAATAGAGGCAAAGTCAGGCAGTACCTTAATCCTTGGGTAAAAACACAGATAAACTAGTTATTAATACTGATGTGAAAGACCACGACTGAATTAGCAGGACCTGTAACTTTTTAAAAATAGATATTTTTATTGATTTTTAGAGAAAGAGAGAGGATGGTAGAGGGAGGAGAGAGAGAAACATTGGTTCCCTCTGCATACCCCCTACCAGGGATTAATCCATTCCAGGTTGTTAGAGAAGCTATTTGTGTGAAAGCCAAATTATTTTTCCCCACTAGAAATAATATAAATTGAATTAATCTGTTTCAGACCCCCTGAAGTTGAGAACCAAATTTTTGTCTGACAACTGAGATTTTGTGTGTGAACAACTTGGTCAAAACCCCAATTGTTTCAGCACTAGCTGGTTTGGCTCAGTGGATAAAGATTCATCAGCCTGAGGACTGAAGGGTCCAGGATTTGATTCCTGGTCAGGGCACATGCCCAGGTTGTGGGCTCAATCCCTAGTAGGGGGCGTGCAGAAGGTAGCCCATCAATGATTCTCTCTTATCATTGATATTTCAATCTCTCTCCCTCTCCCTTCCTCTCTGAAATCTATAAAAAAATATGTTAAACACACACACACACACACACCAATTGTTCCAGATGGGAGATGTTGGAGAACCAAGGTTTGACTATAGTTATGGAGATGGAACCTATAGTTTAAAGTTAGGATTGGTCCAAAAGGGAAGAAAGTCACCAAGTGACCTTGGCAATGGAGAAAAATACTGGAGGCAGAGCTTGATATTATGTGAAGTAGTCCTCTAATTATCTTGTATAAGTTAGCTAGTCCTCCATGTTAATATAAAATTATCAAGATCTCAATTAAAGACTTGCCCATAAAAATTATTGATAAAAGTTTGAGATCATGGTTCTTCAGAGAGGAGTTTTTCTCATCCTCACCCAAGGATATTTTTTTTTTATTGATTTTAGAGATAGAGGAAGAGAGAGGGAGACAGAGAAACAGAAACATTGATGTGAGAGAGAAACATCAATTGGTTGCCTCCGGCACAAACCTCGACTGGGGATTAACTAGGGATCAAGCCTGCAACCTGGGTATGTACCTGTGACCCTTATGCACAGGACAATGCTCCAAGCAACTGAGCCACACAGGCTAGGGCTTAAGAGAACCATTGACATCACAAACACTCTTGGCCAACCATAAGCAGAGATTTAAACACTGTATTTTGTGATATCATTCTTGTCCTAAAGCTATTTCAGGGCCACTATGCTCTGTCAAGTTCAGAGGGAGGATAGGAAAAGAAAAGTTGTGGGGGAGCAAAAGGTTGGAGTCACATGACAAAGTTTGCTAGTCAGCCTAAAACACGAGGTTGGCTAGATATCCTATAACCTGGATATCCAGATTCTAGTCAATAAATATCAAAGAAGTAGAATAAACAGCTCAGGCTTTTACATAAAAAGAAAGGCAGTAAACCAGCATACTAAAAAACCACAGCATTCTGGAGATTAAATAAAATAGCCTTAAAGCAAATTTAAGGCACTGATATGTGCCCATTAAACTAGCAAAAGCAATACATATCCATTAGTGACAGGTTAAGGTAAAAAGGTATGCTTATATATTTTAAGTGGTATAATAAATTGGTTTAAATTTTCTGCAGAGCTATTTGTGACTAAAGCTACATAACAGTTTCTTTCCTTTGACCTAGTAATTTCACTTTGGGGAATATACTCCTAGAAAATAATCCAAAAGCAAATAAGTAATTTGTTCCAAGCTGTTCACACAAAACTGTTTATGAAAGGGAAAATTTGAAAATAACTAGAATGTCCAACAATAAGCAATTGTCCAAAGAAACTTGTGTTTAATACCATGAAATAATAGCTGGCCTGTTAAGTTATATGAACTATGTTAATACGGGCCCATATTTATAATAAATAAATCAGTGAGTAAGAAAAAGATCCATATGTGATACCTGGTTAGGGTCCTATAAATACATATGCCTGTGCTTAAAGGGCCATCAGAGGAGACTCTCAAGTCAAGGGGAGGAGTAAATTCATATTTATTGATATACTAGAGGCCTGCAGGGACCCCCTTACTAGGGGATCAATCCCGCAACTCAGGCATGTGCCTTTGACCAGAATTGAACCTGGGACCATTCAGTCCACAGACCAACACTCTATTCACTGAGCCATACCACCTAGGGTGGTTGAAGGATTTTGAAAATATGTTCAGATATATTCTCCTAATGTTAATTGGAATACATTTTGAAGTTTTAGAATAAATAAGCCAGTTTAGGATTGTTTAAGATAGCATTTCCCAATCTAGCAAATTCTATGTGTGTGTTTTTATTTGTATGTCTGTGTTTACAAGCACACATGAACATTTGTGGCAACTCTTGATAAATCATAAAATTCAAGTTCTGCAGAACACAGTTTGGTAAATACTGATTTAAAGTTTTGTGCTACTAGACCTTTTTTGAGGTTAAGTATTAAAACTTAAATTTTCAAAATTTAAAGTATTAAACTTTATAAAACTTGATTATCTATTGTATAAACCCCAATCTGAAGGCACTCAAAGGATTAAGCGTAAATTAGAGAATTGCTCAAAGCCTAAATGTAAATAAATGTATAAATCCATGTTTTCTGTCTTCCTTAAAGCAATAAGTGGCAGCTCTTTAAATATTGGCATAGAAAAGTAACATGGAATCTGAGGTTAGTCTCACTTGGAAGAGCAAGTTCATGGCAATTTGTTCCAGCTGTATTGTAGATAAGGATAATTACAATTTTGATATTTTGAGGGTCAGAAAAATAGCTATTAGAGTGAACATTGAGGAGGAAGTAGAAGATGAAGTTTGTGAGTCCATAATGGCACACACTGGGAATAAGACTGACTCAGCACCCTGGGAGTTGACTGTGTTAAGTTTGAAGATAATTAACACAAAGAATTGTATCCTCTGTGATTACATTTAGTCAGCAATGTAGACTCACCTCTGAGTGTGATTCAGAAGACCTGTGGCATTGGCCATACTAGAGGGTTAAACCTCCCTTCCTTTGTGTTTGACAATTGCTTTTGTTATTAGTATGGATCTCTCCTAGTCCCCACCTGTTGCTGGTGGAAGTGGACTCTTGTGATGTCACAAGATAAATAATTTTCTGAGACTCACATGGGAGAATGAGATATTGCAGAAAGCTTTATTTTTGTGGAATTAAATCCCTGAGTTTCCAAGGTTCCATTTCCCTTCATCCCACCAAGGAAAAAGTCCTATTTTGTTTTGAGCAGGGCTAAGATCAAAGCCAGTGTCCGGAGTTTCTGCTCCATATTGACACACCACAATCCAGCATCAGGAAAGCTTAGCTTTAGTTCCCAGCTATAGTCCATCCATCCATTGCATGTAGAGGGCAACCTGGCTATGGAGGGAACACCGGCAGGAGCAAATCCAGAAACTAGAGAGCCAAGAGTGTCAAGAGCCAAGAGAGAGAGCTCCTCTGGGGGTTTACGTATTTCCAAATTTTCAAGGGCTTGTATTGGCCCCACCACTTCTAGTCAATTATCTTGGTTCTCAGGTTTGCTTGACAGGTACCTTCCCTATGTCACTTCAACTTCATTGAACATGTGCCCATCTCCCCTTTGTCCTGTCCCTTCCCCCGGAAATCTCCATGGAATGGATCAATGGTTCCCTGTGGAGTGTAAAGTTGCAGCATCCTGGTGAAACTGCCCAGATGGTCATGCTTATAATGTCTGGCCTCCCTTTTGCTCCTTTCCTATTATTAATAACTAACTATTTACAATGGTATCACGGGCATCACAAATAGATGGCCTGGATATGCGGTTAACTCTATAATCTCCATCAGCCTCCTATGGCTTTATAACTTCTTGTATTGCAAATAGACATACTGCTAGGCAAAACCAATGTTTCTGTTAGGCAAATGCCACTTTAAGGCAAGTTCCAAGAGCTATTCCCATTCCTTTCAGCCAAAGTTCTATCTCCCAGGCAGAAATTCTGGTGCTACCTCTGGAATGCTCTGACATCTTCCTTTGTTAAGTGGACTCGACTGTGACCATGTGCCTGAGCATGTCCAGCAAGCGATGCTTAGTTCCACCACTGTCCCAATCTCCTCTATTGCTTACTTCTGAGCCTTCAGAGAATTTAGCATCTTAAGTTTTACAGAGACCGGTTACTTTATCTGGGAGTCCCTCCACTAGCCAGAGACATTGAAACCTGAATGGCAATCATGAACTTAATCAGCTTTAGCACTTAGGATGCAACTCACCAGGGCTCTAGGTTGCCTCTTCAGGAGTCAGCAGATCAATACAGAACTGAGATGGGTTTGTCACTCCTTTCCAGGTACTGTTTCTGGATATCCTGGGAAGCAGTAAGGGATTGATGTGGAGATTCAGATGAGAATTTGCCCTACTTCTGGATCCATTGCTATTTCAACCAGGTGCTACTACTATTCACTACATGGAGACTGACTGGGATGAAATATCGGTGTGCCCACCTCCCAGCTCCATAAAATCAGAGTCCCTGGTTGGGCACTGGTATTTTTTTTAAGTTGCCCATATGATGTGGGCTGAGAATCATCTTCACTAAACACTCAAAGTGTGTCTTGTGATATTTTTTGTGATGTAGGCCTTCCTTAATCTTTGGAGCCATATTCTCTTATTTAGATTTCAGCCACTTCTGATCCGGTTGATCTTATTTCCAACCCTGTGTAGTTTATGAAACAAGGAGCAATGCAAAGGGGGCCATCTGAATATAAAAATCTCATAAATGGCCATTTCATATAAGGAAATAGAAAGCTTACTTTTTTATAAGAATGGTTTAGTCAAAGATCTATTGGAAATTTCTTGAGCTTTATAGAAAGGGCACTTTAAATGTAGAAAATAAAATGCAATGTAATAATATAAATTTGGGGGCAAATATTATTTTTGAAATTTTCATAGATAATTTTCTCCTTCTTCAAGTAATTACAAGTAATCCCTAAGACATCCATCTACACTAATAAAAGAGAAAAATGGTAATTGGCGTACGACAATACCCTTTTCATTGGCTAATCAGGGCTATATGCAAATTAACTGCCAACTAAGATTGGCAGTTAACTGCCAACAAGATGGCGGCTAATTTGCATATGTAGGCACAATGCAGGGAGGTGAAAGGGAAAGCAGGAAGAAGCCCCCTGCCACTGACAGTGATCGGAAACCCAGGGGGGAGCTAAGAGCTGGGGGGCAGGGCAAAGGCGGCCCCTGCCCCCCAGCCATGATCGGAGAATCAGGCGCCTTTACCGCCCTGGCCAGTGATAACAGGAAGTAGGGGTGGAGCCAGCGATGGGAGCTGGGCACGGTCGAAGCTGGCAGTCCCAGGAGCTAGGGGTCCCTTGCCTGGGCCTAAAGCGGAGCCCACGATCGCGGGGCCGCTGCAGCTGTGGGTCCCCGCTGCCCGGGCCGGACGCCTAGGCCAGAGGCATTAGGCCTGGGCAGGGACGGAGCCTGCATCCACGGGGAGCTGGGGGTCCCCTGCCCAGGCCTGACACCTCTGCCAGCGGCCTCAGGCCTGGTCAAGGGGCCGATCCGGTGATTGGTGATCGGAGGGTGATGAGGGTCAACTCCTCTGGCCGAGGCATCAGGCCTGGGCGGGGGGCGGAGCCGGGGATTGGGGGGATATGATGGTCCCCTTGCCCAGGCCTGAAGCCTGGGTCAGAGGCGTCAGGCTTGGGTGGGGGGTGGAGCAAGCGATCAGAGGGAGATGGGGGTCCCCTGCCCAGGCATGATTCCTGGGCCAGAGGCCTCAGGCCTGGGCGGGGGCCAGAGCCAGTGATCAGGGGGAGATGGGGGTCCCCTGTCCAAGCCTGACACCTCTGGCGGAGGCGTCAGGCCTGGGCAAGGGGCAGAGCCAGCAATCGGAGGGGTCTGGGGGTCCCCTGCCCAGGCCTGATGCCTGGGCCAGAGGCATCAGGCCTGGGCTGGGGGCAGAACCAGTGATGGGGGGAAATGAGGGTCCCCTGCCCAGGCCTGACGCCTCTGTCAGAGGCGTCAGGCCTGGGCAAGGGGCCGATCCTGCGATTGGAGGGTGATGGGGGTCAACGCCTGAGGGCTCCCAGTATGTGAGAGGGGGCAGGCTGGGCTGAGGGACACTCCCCCCACACACACACCCAGTGCATGAATTTCGTGCACCGGGCCCCTAGTCAAAATAATAATATAGTGGAAGTAATATTTAATGTACCAGTTTCCTTGATTTAACAAAACCCTAGCTGAAACTCAGAGGTTGTTATGTTTTTCTGCACAAAAGAGCTTGGAGTTGTAAAAACAAATTGAAAGGAACAAAAATTATATATTATTACCCTACCTGCCTCTCAAATGTTGGACCATACTATTTACTCAAACAAAGTCTTCTTGCTGCTTCCTAATATACTAACACAAATGCCCTTTGCCCCATGAGCAAAGATATAAGGCTGTTCTGAGATACTTCATCCCCATGGAGGACATGCTTACAAATGTCTTTTCTGGCTTGTAAAGGAAATATTTATATCAAGTCACCAATATGCATGGTTAAAGGGCACTGGAGTTATCGTCTGAGATTCAGGATGGTTTTAGGCAAGTTTTCATATCAGTCTGCACTTTAGTTTCCTCATCTGTGAAATGGGAGTTTGGAGACCACATTTTGAAGACTGGCAGCTAATGCCCTAATTTTGGCCTGCAAATGTGTTCTATTGACAGGCAGTGCATTTTGTGTGTGCATGTGTGTGCATCAGTTGCCAACATTTGGGATGTTTACAAAAAGGTCCATATTTTAAGTTTTCTTGGCAGATTTGGTCTACATTCTTGCTTGGCAGTAATTCACTGGATCTGAGTGTGCTGCACTGCCCCCTATAGGTGGATCTGTGTTTCCTAATGCAACACAGTCCCCAGCAAGCCCACTTTTTACCCACTGCTGCGCTGCCTGGCTCCAGGAGTTTTAGCAATTGTAATCTGTAGTTTAATAGTCTCTTAGGTCCCTTCCAGTTCTGAAAGTCTATGTTTCTTCTTTTCCCAAAAGGCCAACACATGGAGCAGAAGAGGATAGAAGGTGGATGGAAAAAACTGTGGTACATCTACACAATGGAATACTATTCCGCTATTAAAAAGAAGGAACTTTTACCATTTGCAACAGCATGGATGGAACTGGAGAGCATTATGCTAAGCGAAATAAGCCAGTTGGGGAAAGATAAATATCACATGATCTCACTCATTTGTGGTATAGAATGACCAACATAATTTGATGAACAAGAATAGATCGATCTAGAGACAAATCATAGGGGAGGGGGGGTTAGAGAACAACAAAAGGACTTATATGCATGCATATTAGCATAACCAATGGACACAGACACTGGGGCAGTGGGGGCTGGAAAGGGATGGGGGAGGGGTCAATTGGGGGAAAAGGAGACATATAAAACTTCAGACAATAAAAAAACACAAACAAACAAAAAAAGAAGGTGGATGGAAAGAGACAGAACAGAATGAGGAAGAAGTGGGGCTCTGGCTTCCCCTCTGAGTGTGAATGCATAAATCCTCTTTGATAAAAAAATAGACTTAATCCCTTAAAAACTGTGATCCATAATTTCAGAAGGAGTGGTGGGTGAGAAAGACATACAAACACCACAGTCATATTTACCAGCTGATGTGGTGATTAGAGGAAGAAAAGTTGCTGCCAAATGCCATTGTTATTTTAAAAGTTAGATTAGTTCCCTTACAGATTATAAAAATAGCCTATGTTAATTCTAGCCTGTTTGAAAAATTCAGTTATGTATAAAACAGTACCAGATTAACATCCACTTAGTTTTAATCTACAGGGAGATAAAATATTTTATTTCAATTAATTATAACAAGAATTATTGTGCACCTATGTGTATGTTAGGTAATTAAAGGGATACCAAGATTAACTGAAGAAATAATGTTGAACTTCTGGAAGCACATTATCTACAAAGAGGAAATACTAGAAGTGTATACACAACTGATAAAAAGCAAAAATATACAACTGGTAAAAGAAAAATACTAAATATAGTAATTTCAAGGTCTGTAACTCACAGAAGCTTTCCAGTGAAAGAATATAAAGAATTTCACATTTTCCAAGAAAAAGACACATCCACATTTTCAATGTTTCAGTTATAACAAATAATGTAATTCAAAAAATAAAGGAGTAATTAAAATGGAAAAATCACCTATCAGTGATGCATATACATAATTATATTTCATCAAAAGTTATCCAAGACAAAAAAATAATACAATATGGTAAAAAAAAAAAAAGTAAAAAGGGAACCCATTCCTAATCACTGTTGTAGTAGAAGAAATGGAATTAGATTTCATAGCTTACTAGATGAATATTATGCTTTGACCAAGACTTCATGGGACCTAGGACTGAAAATAATTACCATAATTTAAAATACCTTTGTTTGAAAGATTTCCATTCTCATATAGGCCATAAACCATCCAGAAAATTATTTCAGTATGTTATGATTAATACTTAAGAGAAAAATTATTATGTTCAGACATATACTGGTAGACAGAGAGAGAGAGAGAAAACCCTTTCTTTTGATTTAATTTAAAAATGATAATTGGTCCATTTCTCAAAGGACCTTAATTCAGAAAAAAATGTGCCATAGCATTTTCATGTATGTAAAACCTAATGATACCCTAGATAATAAGTTCCCAAATGAAATTATAAACAATGTGATGCTACATACATTGTTTTCAAGTCTATAATGTTATTACATTATCATTGCTTTGCAAATTAGTATTTGCTTTCTTTATTTTTTTTAAATTTTCACCTGAAGGGTGAGTATATTTTTTTCATTGATTTTTAGAGAGTGTGGAAAGGAGGGAGCGATGGAGGGGAGAAAGAGGGAAACATCAATGTGAGAGAGACACATCAATTGGTTGCCTCCCACATGTACCCTGAAAAGGGAGGGGATCCAACCTGAAACCCAGGTACATGACCTTGACCAGGAATTGAACCTGGGACCCTCTGGTGGGCAGGCTGGTACTCAAGCCACTGAGCCACACTGGCTGTTCTCATTTTTGTGGTAAGTGACCAAGGGGGAAAATAGCTCAATGTGAATGCAAAACAGTAAATATGAATCACTAAAATTTGTGTCTATTTTTCCCTGAAATCATTTCCTCCCTCATAAAAAATATGGCTTACAACAATAATAAAATATTTCCCCCCAGCTTTTTATAGTTGTAAAGGCTGGTGTGCTCACCACAGAATCTTTATTTATCTAGAAAATTTAGTGGAAACAGCATACAGTCCACTGGGTAGAGCATGTGTAATAAATATGATCCTTCAAATGCACTGCTTATTTATCAAGTGTATAGTTGTCAACCTCATCAATTCATTTGATGGATCAACATTTCCATTGCTAAGAGAAAACGTACACCTCTGAGCTCTGCAGACCAAAAGACACGGTTGTCATGGCAACTGCAAACCGTGGGGAGTCTGTCATGACCCAGTAACAGTATAATAGAAAACATCTGCCAGGAAATCACAATCACGGACTGGCACAAGGTCTTTGGAAGGAAGTACTTGAGAGAATTTCACCTTAAAAGATTTCCTCAATTCTAATCTCAGACTCCCCCAATGCAAGCATTTTAAATGGTGCTTTATTATTGTCAACATCTGCAGCACCGAGCATAAAGGGAAAGACAGAGAGAAAATGTGAGGTTTTATTCATTGTCAATAATACAGCTTTCAAGGATCAAGTTTTTTGTTATGAAATTGTTTATTATAAAGTTCCCTCCCACCCCCACGTCTGATTCCATAGCTAAGGGTGGGGTCTGAGAACTGGTCTGTCCAGTTCCCAAGTGGCGCTGTTGCTGCTGGCCTGGGACCCACAACTTGAGAACCACAGATCTAAACCAAAAACCTCAAAGGGCTAGACAAGCTTGCCGGCAATAGAATGTTGAGAGGAGTAAGAAAAATGTCCGTTTTTACTACAAAGCTCACTTCAATGATATAAACTGCAGAGGTTTCTGTACTTGGTCCCACATGAGAAATCACTTAAAAAAATACAAAATCCCAGGTCCTACCCTCAGAGACTTGGTTTTAGTTGGTCTTGGATGGAATCCAGTGTCTGGATATTTTTAACAAGCATCCGAAATTAATTCTCATGTAAGCCTGCTTTACTTTGCTTGGGAATCACTGATTTAAGATACATTGACACTTTTCGGTGTATAATAATAACCTCTAAGGCTTGTTTGAAAACTCTGATCATTGCCCCAGTTCCTTAGATTCAGTGGGTCTTGATGGGACACAGAAATGTAAATTTTATCAGGCACTACAAGGACTTGGTGAAGGAGACAACAAACATTAGTCTTTAAAAAGTGAATTGTTCAAGACATCTGTAGAAGATGGGGGAAGAAAATATTAGAACGCTCACTCTCTCTCTGTGGTTTAGTTTTTATCTGAAAACCAAGAAAGACATTAAGCTTTACTCTTACTCTGGACCTCACCATGAGTCCATGGTCGGGGCAGTTGTGGGTCACCTGCTATGGGAGGGAAGAGGAGACTTTAACATGGAGGAGGGGCTGACGGCAACATTCTCATTCAAGTAGTATTATAATGCAGTTCATTGGGAATCACTTAGGTGGACTCATGGATTTTTTCCCCCTTAGTTTTCACTGACCTAAGCCTTTGGATAATGGAGTAGTGGCTTAAAAGAATTGTGATTGATTGAACATTACAAATAATGAAGCCACAAGTGAGCCACCTGAAAATGGCACAGCTGACACATTTCCTACTCTCAGTGCAAAATGCTTCCCAACCTAATTAAGAGAATAAGCTAAGATGCAAGAAGTTGATCAATAAAAAGAAAATAACAATTTTCTGAAAGAAACACAGGCAATGGAAAGAGCAATTTGAGAATAGATATTTCCATTCTCATATAATTTTGTTGCTAAAAATCTGCTCACTTAAAAACATGAAAACCAAATTTTCTACCTTGATTAAAAATCTTCACAGGATCTCAGTGGGTTTTGAACCATTATTTAAAGATATAATTAACACTTGATTAGGTTTTATTTGAGGAAAGATTAAAACTTGCTTGAATTTCAACAAAAATCTTTAGTGAACAACATAGAGAAATGAGTAGAATGACTTGGTAAGCAAACTAAAAATTTTTTTCCCATTTGGATCTGTGCCAGGGTTCTTGTTCCAGCACCTAGAAGGGTTCAGCAATCTGGAGAAGGGCTGTGTGTAACTTAATAAAGAGTCCAGAGACAAAGCATAATTTTGAAAGGCATTTGGGGGTCAGAGGAGCCTAGTTAAAGAAACTAAGATCTCCTCGTCTCAGGACTCCTTGCTTTTTATTAACACAACTAGAGGCCTGTTGCACGAAGAGATTCATGCAATAGGCCTTCCCTACTCCTGGCTGCCTGCACCGGTTTTCCTCCGGCACCTGGGACCCAGGCCTTCGCTCTGGCCGGAGCTGCCTTCCGTCCTCCATCTTTGCTGCTCATCTTCAGTCTTTGCTTGGAGCCTATGTATGCAAATTAACCACCATCTTTGTTGGCAGTTAATTTGCATATCATGCTGACTAGCCAATGGGAGGCGTAGCAAACGAATGGTCAATTACCCTGTTTGTCTATTATTAGATAGGCTTTGTCCTAAGGTGAGGCAGAGATATACACATCAAAGGGTCAGGTTTCCTTTACAGAAACATTGTCAGATTTGGGAAAATGCCTACGGCTGTTCAGGTGTTTGGCCAGTAGGAGGCAATAATATGTAGATTAAGATGCCCTTAGCTGTCTGGCAGCAAGCAGTCATCCTTTTCAGGTTTGGGGAAATGCCCTCAGCTATTCCCAACAGGTAACAACATATGTGACTCAACCCTTGTTGAGTCCCCAAGTTCCATCAACCTTTTGATGAAACTCTTGCAATTATGAATGCTGGAACTGGCTTCCGGCAGATCTGCATTTATTTTGTCAGCTAAGATAGGCTACTAAATCCAAGTATCTCTAAATTGAGCTTAAATTCAGATCTACACATTTCTGTAATATAACGTGTTAGGCCAAACTATTTTTATAAATAATGAGGCATATTCAATATTAATTTGATCTCCTATGACATAATGTATATTATTTATTTTAAAAGGAAAGACATTTTGTTACCTTATAAATTAAAACAGTCATAAAAATAATGTCTATATTATTCTTGGTTCATTTTTTAAAAATTCCATTGCAATCTTTGTAATGTAAGGGATATAGGAATATATTTCTTTATAACTTATAAATAACTATACATGTACTGGAGGTAGGTGTTTGGAAATATCTTACTGATTTACAGATCAGGCTTTGGAAAAACTGGACTAGAGAAAATATTTTTCTTTACAGATCTAGTCAATAAGTTGGAAATCCTTTCTTTTCTTATTGAATTAGGCATATGTACTATTTTAATGATATTAATGAGAATATTCATTATCTGGGTATTATAAGCACTGTATTAATGCTGCCTATAATAGATGTTAAAGACCATTGTAATTATTCCATAATTATTGGGCTAAAAGTAACTGAGATTTATTATTCCTTTTTTGAGTAAATGGTGTTTAGTCTCAGAAAAGGTTATTATAGTTAAGCAGATATTTATCAGAATCATAAAACTGAAAGCTGTAACAACTAAATAAATATTTTAACTAAATTGTATTATCCATCTTTGGGAAATCAGTGAAAGATTCACCGGTGAAAAATATGTCATTTGATTTTTTTTATTTTACACTGAATAGTAATATACCATATAATTACTTTTTAAATGGTTACAAATGATATACCACGCATGCTTCCCTCAAATGGAATGTACAATCTACTTGGAAAGGTAAGAGATAAAACTGTACCCTACATATTGTTTTACTTGAATGAAAAGAATATCACACACTGTGGGTATTGAGACAAGTTCTCACCACTACAAAGAAATAAATAGCACTGACAGCAAAGAAATGCTTTGTTGAAAGTTTATATCATAGTTAGCAGCATGGAACTTGAGCACCTCCTCTAGACAGCTTAACTAGTTTTCTACTGCTGTGTAACGAATTATCACAGATTTAGCAGCTTTGAACAACATCCATTTATTATCCAGTTTCTATAGGATCAAAGTCCAGGCACCAGCGAAGCAGCAATCTAGGTGTCAGCCAGGGCTGGAGTCTCAGGAATCTCCTTTCTCAAGCTGATGTGGTTGTTGGTAGAATTCATTCCTTGCACCTATAGACTTCATGGGGGCTTGTTCTTCGAGTTCATCCATCAGAAGAAGGGCTCTCTTATCTCTTCGCCTGTTTTTAAAGGGCCCACCTTGATTAGATCCTATCCAAGAAAATTACTCTCCATTTTTATTAACTCAGAGTCAATTGATTGGGAACCTAATCACTGGAATGCTTTCCCATCATATTCACTAATCCTGTCCACACTCAAGAGGAGGGGATTAAATAACACATGTACACCAGGAGGTGCAGTATTAGAGACCATCTGCTTTTCACAGCAGGCACGCATTCTGTGGGCTTGCATTCCGTATTATTCTTTCATCTATGCATTGAATTCAAGGCATTGTTTCTTGTTTATAGTCATCAATCCAGTTCAAAATAACCTTACTCTATAAAAATTTCAATTAGTTGTTCAATAAAAAAAACAAATCTTGATTCTTTTTGGCAGAGAGGCTTTAATGAAAATAAAGTCATAAAACTCATAACTTTTGAATGGTCCGTAGAAGACTTTGGCTCTTGGCTGTTTGGTATAAGGCTAAGGTCTAAAGGACAGTGAGCCTCTGGGGTCATACTATTCCATGATGCCCCTTCTAGTCAAACCTTTCCCCTCTCCCTCCAGTGGATGGTGACTGGTGCTATGCTTTCTGTCATAATTTTGCCTTTCATAGAATTCTATGTAAGTGGAATCATACAGTAGATATGTGTGCCTTGGAAAATGCCGACTGTTTATAATTTAACCCAAGAATGACTACACCATGGTACCATTACTAGAGGCCCGACGCACGAAATTTCTACAAGAGTAGGCCTTCCTTCCCCCGGCTGCCAGCACCAGCTTCCCTCTGGCACCCATGACCTGGGCTTCCCTCACAGAGGGAGGCCCAACCCGCCTGCAGCAGCCAGTTGGTAGGTGGCCTGGGTCTCCCTCTTTGGGGTGATCATGGAGCCTCCCGATTGATCACCCTGCCGGCCAGAGGCCTGAGCCTCCCTCTGTGGGGCAATCATGGGGCGATGGCCAGGCCTCTAACCAATTGCATCGCACCTGCCTTGCCGGGCCTGGCCCCAGGGTGTCACAGTGTGGTCCCGATGGTCATCCGGATGTTCGTTCTGCTGTTTGGTGGTTCAGTTGATTTGCATATTATACTTTTATTATATAGGACTAGAGGCCCGGTGCACAGTCTGGGACCCCTCGGGAAATAACGCCCTGCTGGCTTAGGCCTGCTCCTGGGTGGCAGAGGGCAGGCCCGATCCTTAGGTGCAGCTCCTGGTTGGGCTCAGAGCAGGGCTGATTGGGGAGTTGGGGTGCCTTCCCCTGTCATGCACAGAGCAGGGCAGATTGGGAGGTTGCGATGCCACCCTCAGTCATGCTCAGGGTAGGGCCAATTGGGGGGTTGGGGCACCGCCCCCTGTCACACTCAGGGCAGGGCCGATCAGGGGGTTGGTGCGCCGCCATTCTCACACTCAGGGCAGGGCTGATGGGGAGGTTATGGCTCTACCCCATCACACACAGAGCAGGGCCCATGGGGGGTGGAGGAGTGGGGGGGTTGGGGAGCAGCACCCTGTCACACACAGATCAGGGCCGATCAGGGGGTTGAGGCGCTGCACCCTGTCACACACAGAGCCGCAGTGCGATCAGGGGGTTGGGGAGCTCCCCGTATCAGGCACAGAGCAGGGCTGATCAGGAGGTTGGGGCACCTTCCCCTGTCACCAACAGAGCAGGGTGGATAGGGAGGTTGTGGCCCCGCCCACTGTCACACACAGAGCCACAGGGCAATCAGGGGGTTTGGGCGCTGCCCCCTGTCACGCTGATCCCGGTGCCAGGAGGCCTCTCGGCTCTGCTGATCCCGGTGCTGGGAGGCATATTACCCTTTTACTATATAGAATAGAGGCCTGGTGCATGGGTGGGGGCTGGCTGGTTTGCCCTGAAGGGTGTCCTGGATCAGGGTGGGGGTCCCCACTGGGGTGCCTGGCCAGCCTGGGTGAGGGGATGATGGCTGTTTGCAGCTGGTCACACACCCTTCAGGGTGGGGGTCCCCACTGGGGTGCCTGGCCAGTCTGGGTGAGGGGCTGAGGGCTGTTTTCAGGCCGACTGAAACTCCCAACTGCTCCTTTTTTTCTTTTTTATTCTGGGCCAGCTTTATCTCTGGCTCCAGCTCTGAGGCCTCTGCTGCTGAAAGAAAGTATCTGGTTTGTTTCGGTTCTATAATCGAAACTCTGTATCAACTCCAGCTCTGAGATCCTGAGCTCGCTGAAAACAGGTTTCTGGGGTTTTGTTTAGCTTCTATATGTTACAATGTTTCTTAAACTGCAAGCTCAGAGGCCGGCAAGGCAGGCGGGGAACGTTGGTTTCCTCCGTCACTGAAGCAAGCAAGCCTCATGTTAGCTTCAAGCTGCCTGGCTGCTGGCCGCCATCTTGGCTGGTAGTTAATTTGCATATCTCACTGATTAGCCAATGGGAAGGGTAGCGGTCATACGCCAATTACCATGTTTCTCTTTTATTAGATAGGATATGGTACTAATCACAATGCTTTGGATCAGATTTACTTTGGGGACCATGTTTTCCTGGGCTAATTTTTCTCTGTTATAATGGGTTTTTTTATATACAGTACAAGGTGGACATTCTCTTTGTAGGAAGAGTAACTCATTGAATGGTTTTGGAGCTGAAAAGAAATATGCCACCTATGTGGAATCATGATACTTCCTGAGTTATTTTGTTAAAACCCCAGGCCACAGAAACTCAGGGAGATTATGGTCTAGTTATTTTATTCCTGATACAACTTCAACAAATGTTGCTTTATCAATTAATAAAGGACAATTTATTTCACGAATCAGAGAAAGAATGTAAGACATGAGCTGAGTTAGACAACCAAATTTTGCTGTCCTCACAAAAATACGACTATATATTTTCAAGACCCACTCAATTATTCACAGTAATAATAGCAAAATTATTTGAAACATTATAATAATATAAATACTTGGATACTTTGCTGATTCAGGTTTATGTGAGTCTTTGAAATGCTTTCCATGAACCTTTTCTTTAGTTTCATAATTTATTCATATTGGTTTAATTTTTAAGCTGTGAGGTCTTTGCTCATGCAAGTAATCTTTTCTTAATATGGATGCTTCAACACAAGCTTTTTTCTTGAAGAGCACTGTCACATGCTTTTCCAGGAATGTCTCCAAAATGTACATTTGCTTCTTTTTAAAAAATTTAAAGTAGATGCAAAATAAGCAAAAAATGTATTTGCAAGGCTAACTCTCCTCCTTATTCTGTAAAAAAAATAAATAAATAAAATGAATAAATACCAGTCACGTTTCTTAATGGAAGCAGCGTCCCCTAGTGGGTAGGTTTGTAATAATGGTAACATTTTTTTCATATAAATTTTTATTAAAGTGAAATTCACATAATATAACAATTTTAAAGTGTACAATTCAGTGGTATTTAGCTTACTCACAATGTTGCACAACCACAAGCTCTCTCCCTAGTTTCAAAATTTTTTAATCACCCTACAAAAACACCATAAGACTAATCACTCCCTATTCTGTCTACCTCAATTCCCTGGTAATCTCTAATTTGCTTTCTGTCCCTATGAATTTACTTATTCTAGATATATCACATACAAGGAATCACAAGAAGATGTGAATTTTGTATCTGGCTTCTTTCATTTAACAAAATATTTTTATGACAATTTAAATTATAATATGTACCAGTACTTCATTTTTATTTTTGAATAATATTTCATTGTATGTACAGGGGTGGGCAAAAGTAGCTTACAGTTGTTTCTATTGGAAAAGACATACAGGTTATGATAATTACAATTGCTTTATTAACTCAACAGAATGTCACAATGCAACTGTGAACCTACTTTTCCTGACCCCCGTATGCATCACAATTTGCTTATTCATACAATGTTAGATATTTGGGTTGTTGCCCCACTTTTGCTTTCATGAGTAATCCTGTTGTAAACATTCATGTACAAGCTTCTGGTAATGTACGTTTTCCTTTCTCATGGGTAAATACCTAGCAGGGAAATTGCTGGGTCATATGGTAATTCTGTGTCTAACTTTTTGAGGAACCACCAAAAAAAAAGACCAACCAGTACACATTAGAAGATGATTTTCAAAGATATTGGCATGTTTTGCAAGAGAATGCTTGTTAATGTGGGAGAAAATAGCATTGGTTATAAACCTATTCATATTTCCTTTTAATAATGTCAATTCATCATAGGAAGTCTTTCTATACTAAGCATTGGGTGATGCTCCCTCTTATCCCATAAAGAGTATCTCTAATAATATACCATAAGATTTATCAATTAAAGATTTGCATGATGCATTTATGTATATCAAGATGTTCGAGTTGTCCCCTATTGCATGCATTTTAACTTCTAAAGAACTTTCTCTCATTTTCTTGAATCTTATCATGAAGAACATGAGGCTTTTGTTTGAAAAAACAAAAATTTAGCTAACGGTCACATAAATAATGGGGAAAAAAACATTGCTCACATTCAAATTTGATATTTATAACTCCCTTAGTAATGCTGAGATTTTGCATCGTGAGACTCACAGTTCAAAGAATTGAACCAAATGTACCGGTATTATGTAAGGGACATTCTTGCTCACAGGAAAGAGAAAACATTTCCTGTTGCTGGCCAGTGGAATGAAGGAAGGGAGAAATGAAGAGAAAAAAGGTTAGATATGGGTAGTATGATTCTTCTTCCACCTCATAGTGGAAACTAATATTGGGAATGGTGGTGGTAGACCACACCCATTCAAATATAGATTTAAGCAACTCCTGAGGAGAAGGCACATTCTGCATTTTTTGAGACATAGTCCAAGAAAGTTTCAGCATGGTTAGAAATGCCCACCACACTTGGAAAAACCCTGCAGCAATGTAGTGCTGTCATATAGGTATGGGAAGAATGTGAGAGAGTGGCTACCATGTTATAAGGTCTGCTTCTCACATGTAAGAGAATCCAGAATTTCTTTGGACTTCTAGCATGGGAGGAATTGAAAGCAGAGTATGAAAGTCCCCAAAACACAGTGGATCAGAGACTTCTGAAGGTAATTGGAATAGAGAGAAGTGGGAATTTGAATGGAGAGAATGGAGAGTCCCTGTTCATGGAAATTCACCTGTGACCAGCAAGTAAATGTTGCCAGGTAGAGATCATGCGTCTCTCTAAGCCAAATTCTCATTTGATCCTGCTGTTTGGCTTCTTATAGCTTTTCTCATTAATTAATGAGTTATGTGAAATCTTTGACATGTATTTATTTTTTATGCATATGAGAGTCATGATTTTAGGTGGTTTTGTGGAAATTATAATTTTATGGAAGACAATGACGTCATCCTCAAAATACTAAGATAGAAAAAAATACTACTTTAGAATTCTTTATCTAGTGAAAATATTCTTTAAACAAAGTAAAAGAGAGACACTTTTGAGAAAAATTAAACTTGAGAGACTCAGTAAGAGCAGATACACTGTAAAGAAAATACTAAAGGCAGGTTTTTTTCCCAGGCAGAAGGAAAGTAGGTAGGTAGATTTATAAACAGGTAAAAAAAAAATTAGGAAGAAATCAAAAGCATAAATATTTTTGCAAGTGTGAGTGTTGACTGTAATAATGTCTTCCAGAGTTTAAAATATTTATTAAATGAAAATATATGACAATAATAGCACAAAGGATGAGAGGGGAGAAATAAAAGTATTCTCATGTCCTAGCAATCTATAACAACTGGTAAAAGTACTAATTTATTTTAGAATTTAATAAGTCACAAAAGCATGGGGCAATTGCTGGGGCAACTACAAACTGTACAGTAACAAAATGTATAAAATGGGACAATACAAATAATGAATCCAAAGAAGTTATAAATTTAAATCCATATGTTGTATGTATGTGATTGTCAGACAGAGATGGTCAGATTATATACAAAACAAAACTTATTTATATTCATTATTGAATATGATGTTACAGAAATATTAAAAGTAAAACAATGAAAAAGATATACCATATAACACTATCTAAGCAAGAGCCATTGTAGATATAATATCAGACAAAGTGAACTTCAGGCAGTTGTTGCTAGAAAATGAGGCAATTTCATAATGATAAAAGGAATAACCTATGAAAATGTAGCAATTTTAAATTTAGGCAGCTAATATCCATCAAATAACCAAATAAAATAAAAACATATATAACAAAGGTTAACAGGAATAAAAGGAGAAATAAATTCTAATCATAATGAGTGCTTTATACACATCTTTCCAGGTAATTGATAGAAAATAATCAGACAAAATAATTCAGTAGAGGTGTATTTTGAATGACATAATTAATAAACTTGACCTATTAAATAAAACCTTGCATCTAACCACTGAATAATATACTTTATTTTCAACTACACATAACAATTATATTATGTTCAACAAATGCTGAGCTAAGTTCACCCAAAACGAATGAAAAGCATGTAGAGTATGTTATCTTAATGAAAGGAAATCCAATTAAAAAAAAAACAAATATATCTTTAATCCTTCAGTATTTGGAAATTTAGCAGTGGTCTTATTAATTTCTAATAAGATAAAAAGAAGTCAGAATGGAAATTAGAATATATTTTAATTGAATGGTAACAAAATTTAAAGAAGTTTGTGGATGATATCAAAGCCATTTTTAGAAAGAAATTTATAGCCTAAATACATTTACTTTAAAAAAAAGCTAAAAATCAATTTTAATAATTTAGAAAATAATTTTAAATTAAAACCAAAGAAATAGGAAGAAGAACATGATAATTATAAAGGAGAGAAAAGAAATATTAAAGGACATATGAAGAAATGATTTTTTAAAAAGCCAAAAGTTGTTTTTTTGAAAGATTGAATAAGTAAAAAAAGAAGTCACAAAATATGAATTATATGAATAAAAAAGAGGCCATTACTACAGATCCTATAGAGTTTTAAAATATAATATTAAGTTATAGGCAACTTTATGTTAATAAACATTAAATTTTATTGGAAATGGGTAAATTTCTAAAACTGAAACAAGAAGAAACAGCAAATCTGTACTGTCCTTTATTTATTAAAAAAATTAAAACATAATTAAAAACTTGTAGCTAAAAAGTAACTCAGCCCCAGAAGTCTTCACTAATTAATTATCCAAATAATTAAGAAAAGTTAAAAAAAATCTTAATCTCCACCAGAGAGCAAAAAAAGAGAAAACCATCCTAACTTGTTTTAAGAGGTTAGCATAATCTTATGATCAAATTCTAACAAGCACATTAAAATAAAGAAAATTTACAAGCCAAATTCTTTCATGAACATACATTTAAAAATAGAAAGCAAAATATTAAAAAACAAAATACTGTAAAAAGAAAAAAGCACTTCATAACCCTGTATCTGTTAAAGAAATTAGTATCTTTAATTAAAAACTTTTGACCTAGGAAGACTCGAGCGTCAGATGGATTTACTAGTGAAGTCTATCAATATATATGGGTTAAATAAACCCACTCTCACAAAAGTTCTTTTCAGAATGAATATGTCCTAACTTGTTTTATAAGGACAGAACTATCCTGATAACAAAGCCTGATGAATTACCCAGAAAGAGCACCAAAAATAAAAGAAGAAATATTGAGGGAACACTATGTTAACGTATATGATTGTCTAACCACTAAGCTGTACACCTGAAACCAATACAAAATAAAATTGAGAGATAAAAAATAAGGGAGTGACTTTAAGATAACAAGAAAGAAAATTTAGAAATTTCAATATGTAATCCTCAGGAATTCAAGATAGAGAGAATAAAATATAGGAGGAGAAAGTATTATAATGCTAAAAGCTGAAAATTTCCCTCAAATTTTATCAAAGATATTAATAAATATATGAATTTTTAAATTACATTGGCATGAATTTTGATTAATAAAAGCAATTTCTTGGCTTGGCTAAAAAATTAAAAAACACCAAAATAATCTAAACTAATCTATTAAAAATGTGGCTGAAATAAAGGTGGTGCTACTCACAGACCTTGCTAATAGAATTCCTCATATATTTTAAGGAAATAGAACACAAAATAATGAAGTGGGCAGAAGAAGCAAGTGTGTGGAAACAAATTCATTCATGTGTGAGGAAGTCTCAAAAAGTACTGCTATACAAATTCACAATCATAATACTGTTCAATTTGTTGACTGTCAGATAAGGTAGAATTAAAATAGTGGACCAAAAATAACCTAAGAGTTGGGCAATGGTATGTAATTTGTTTTAGAAACTTCATTGTTGCAGGTCAGGTTATTGATTATATTTCACTAATTAAGTATGCACGTTAAAATTTAAGGGGAATCACTTGCAGAGAGAAGCAAGACAAAAGGAAGGAAAGAAGGAAAAAGGGAAGACAGTGGGCATCTTTCTAACCAGTAGAGATGGGGTAAAGAAAATAAAGAAAAAATTAATGCAAAAGAGGACAAGAAGGAAGGAACCAAGAAAAGAAAAACTTGGGGGGGGGGGCAGCATGAAATAACGTGATAAAAATAAGATAAAATATATCTATATATAAAATAAATGTGAGTAGATTAAGATAGGCTATTAACAGAAAATGTCAGATTGGATTTTTTAATTGAGGTGTATCTTTTTTAAAAAACATATACCAAAAGGTAAGAACACAGACATCTTTAAAAATAGTTGGGAAATGAGATCTCTGTAAACAATTAGCCAAAAAAAAGGGCAATGCAGCTTATTACTTTCAGATTAAATAGGGACAGATGTATTGATTTTACTGTTGATTCTATTGCTCAAGAACAATTAATCGCTGCTCATTGCCAACAGAATAAATTCCAGACTCTTCAGCATAACTTCCAAGGTTCTTCACCTCTGGCTATACAATCTTCCTTTGGACAGTTAAGTCTATCTTTGATCTCTCAGCTGTTTTCAAAATCTGATTATGTAGTAGACACTCAAATATTATTTAGTTCAGATTAAAGAAAGACAAAAACACTACCCATGCAATCATTGTAACATTTACTTTAATAACATCCTCTTACCTTTTTCATAGATATTTTTTTCTTTAAAAAGAATTGGAGGAGAAACATGTTTTATTGTCTATTTAATATATTGACAACTGAACACAATTTTTCCCCTCTTACCTCTTTCTATCCCTTTCCCCCATAGTTTCTGTAGACATTAACAGTAAAAGATATTTTCCCCCAGAGGATCATTTGTAAACCATTCCCTCACATTTATTATACTACCCTTCCTTCCTCTCCTTTTCCCTACTTTTCTTCCCTCTTCCTTCTCTCCATTTCACCCCCCTATTTTTTTACTCCTTTCTTTTCTTTGTAAATTATTCTGTATTATACAGAAAACAAGTGAGATGGGAGGTGTTCAAGAATGGAGAATTTGAGAATGGGAATGTTTCCTGTTTAAATTCATGACTTGATAATGACAAAGTGAATGTTTATTTTATGGTGGCGAGTGTAAGCTGCCTCCCATTAGCCCAGATTAATGGTTCTTACACAAGGCACATAGGATTCACCTGGGTGGGGGAGGGGTATTTCATGAATCCATACTGTTTCCAAAACCAGCTCCATATTCACCTCATGCAGTATGTATGAGGGGTGGTTACAGTGCCGTTATGTGTGTGAGTATGTATGTGTAATTCGTAAAGCTCTGTACACTATTCTTGTGGAATCCTTTTCCCACTAACTTCTGTCCTAGAAGAGAACCCCCAATATAAATGTATCAATGTCACACTACAACACAAACATCCCCAAAGCCATTAATATTGGTAACCTCATTTGTACATGATGAGTTATATGAGTTATAATCTCTAAAGGAAACAGGTGCATTTTCTGTAGAATATATTTTCCTACTGGGCAAGGATACCATAAATCATTGACTCTCATTCCTTCATCTGAATCAACACCAATAGGAGCCTTAAAAAAATTAGGTGCTTACGTCTGATCTCCAGAAATACGAGTTCAGGTGGTCTGGTCTTGGTTCATGCACTGGCATTTTTAAAAAGTGCCTTGGGTAATTATAATATGCAATCTGACCTGAGAAGCATTTCATAAACTGCTCATAATTAAATGTGAAAACCAAAGCTATGTCATTTTGTTTGCGTTTTATGAAGTCTTCAGATCTAAGCTCACTTTGAATTTTTGGCAATTTAATTGTAGAAATAAATAGCTACTATATGGACTTTTATAATGGCAGTAGATAATTAAGGGTTAAGTGCACAAGTTCAGATTGTGATAAATAAGAAATTTGGTAAACAGAAAAGAAACAAGATATCCTGAGTGAAAAATACTGAGAGACCGAGGAGGAGATGGAAAGTAGATCAAGGATACATAGGGAAGAAACTAAAATGAGAAGGAGAAAAACAAAACAAAATAGTAGGTAGAGGGAAGGAGAAAGGATGCACAACTTAAAATGGTAGTCAATTTTTATTAATTTTTATAACTTTCCACTAACCAATACCATATCTAGGCTTTTGGCCTATATTTAAACTAGATATCCAGTACACTCTTCTTAATTAATTTCCATTACATGAAAAAAAATTAAAGATGAATTATTATATTTCATGTGTATTCTTTACATTAATTTTTTCTGATTGATCATTTTTACATGATAGAAATTTACCTTTTAATGTCATTTCAAAGATAGAAACAAAGACAGAACAATTAAATACAAAAACAAAAGCAAAACCTTTATTCTTTTGGCTTGATTGTAATGTGGTTTACCGTTCTTTATGGTAATAGCATTTTCCTGCATGCATTTCACCAACACACTACAAGTCAATAGCTTTAGTATAAAGAATCTACATTTAATGTTGCTTGTGAAAGAAACACAAAGTGTTTTTGCTATAACTGGTAATATAATTTCACTATCTGATTCTGTGTGGGGGGGGAGAGCTTGAATCTCATACCATACCTGATACAGTTATAACGCCATGTGGGTTAATGAGAATAAGATCTACCTGTATAAACAAACACTAGAAAAGACTGATGATTTACTCAAGATAAAGACTATGTGGAAACATCTGATCAAGCAATGCCAGGCATAACAACTGATCTTTCCTTAATTAAGCCTTTTGATGATAAGGCATTACTTTGAAAGCAAATAAACGTTGGACTTAGTTTGCTATTTTTCTCACATTGAATTGTGTGCAAAGTTTACAGTACTAATAAAAAAGCAGAAATCTACACTGCATCTTAGTCTTCGTTACTTATTTTGTGAAGTGCCTTAATTTAAAAGTGCTAGGAACAGAAACTAACAATAGTGACTGTGACATCAACCTGAAGATACTCTTAATTTCTCATTTTATGTACAAAAGGCTGAAAATAAAATAAAATGAACTTTTTACAGTATTTATATTTTCTTAGAAAACTCTAACCATATATTTTCAACAGATTTAAGCGGCTTGCAACATGTTTGCACAGTTGGGCTTTTTAACCATAGAGTGTTCAATGGAGATTGGAAGAATAAAAAGCAAGAAGCTCTTCTTTGCTGCTGCCTATTGCTTCATGACATGAAGAATGAGGTCTTGGTAGAACAACTGGTTTCACTTTACCACTGGCATATGGCTTCCCATATTAGACTTCTGAACAGTGGAAGGAGTAAGATACAGCAGCATAGGCGAGATAAACATGCAGCAGTGACAGCTTCAAACTATAATGGAACCAATTACATCATATTACCTGTTGAAAGCTGGCAAACTATACTTACTGTGGTACATATTTGATGCAATAAATACTGTGCTTAAGTCATCATTTTTGTTTGCTCAAACATGCACCACTGGGTAAAATTACTATTTACAAAGCAGACTTTTATTTTTTTTTTAAATTGACATATACACTGTCAACCTTACCAAGAGCAGAAAATGGCTAAACAATACTGCAGGAAAAAGCAGAATCAACTTTATAAAGTGGTGGTGGGGATGCTTTTTGGTCAGTTCAGGTTCTTAGAAAGGACTTGATAGAATAGTTTTATTTTATGCCAAAGGGCACTTATCAAAAATGTTATAGTCATGCTGCTGGGATTCTGAATGACTATGTAATGGTGTGTGTATATACATCTATATGTATATACATGCACATATACATATATACATATATACATGTACATATAATGAATTATGTAAAAATAAAACAGTTCTTTAATGCTTGTGAATTCTATGGAACATTTACAGGCACATTAAAATTTTTCTGGATGAGACACCTTAAAAACATGAATAGCTATTTAAGCACCTCAAAAATCTAAAAACATCCTGAAACAAGAAGTAAACTCTTTCCTTTTGTGATGTGATTTTTTTTCATGTGTGAATGAGAAGTGCAGCATGCCTTCATTTAAAATATATCATTATACAGTAGAGAAGTGTAAAGATTCCCTACCTTTAATCCCTCTCCCCAAACATAAACCCATTTACAAAAATAGTCACATATAATAGTAAACAACCTGTGAATTAAAACAAAAGAAAAAGCAATAAGTTCACAGCGTACATTTTGTAGAAATATGGCAGGTGCGGCAGTTAAACATAAACAGTGGTGACCATTACTGTTATCAAGTGTCACGTGTTGAATTTACATAAAAATTTAACCTCCCTCCCCCCTTTAAATTGGTTCCTATAGTCTGAGTAGCCATTACATCTCTGCTCTTCAGCAGTGTCAGCTGGTTGTGAAAACAGAAACCTCCTGTCAATGCTGATTTTCTGGTTTGTTGAGTCCCAGTTGGCTGACCAGAGGTCCCTGTCTTGTTAGAGGCACTGACCCTAAGTATACATTTGTAAAAACAGTCAGTTTGGCATAGACCTCCTGTGGGAGTCTTGTTGACACTAATACATCACCATCACAGGCTGTAAACAATTGATCACAAAAGAAATATTGTTTCTTTTTTACTTTTTACTTTCCCTGATATCTTTCCCTTTGTCTTCCTTTTCTGATTTGTCTTTTTCAAATTTTTCCTTTTCCGGTTTGGTCACACTATCATAGGAAGGTGGAGACGTGGTAGAAGGTGTCACATCGGTTTTCTCTGGAGTTGAATTCTCATTTAGTTTATCAATAAGGATATCTTCTTTGATATCTTCTTTGATAGGTGTTCCGTGACCTTCTTTGTCTTTCTTATATATAGCGGAAACCTTTTTAACTTTTTGCCTCAAGAGGTAGCATCTATAAGCCCTCTGGATAATGGTAGCAGACACCTCCTCTTGTTTGCGTTTCAAAGTGGTGGTGATGGGCTCATAGGAGACTTTGGATGGGTTCGATGCCATGAATCGCTCTTCCATCTGTACTCGAAGGGCATCCATCTCTCCACTCTCACCCAAAACACGCTTTGTAAAGGCAAATAAAATGTCTAGGCAGTGGATCCGGTCCCCACTGACCATGGGCAGGTCCATGGCAATGAGCTGAACTTTGTTTGGTTTTGCTACCAGAAGAGGAGGATCCAGGGCAGCTGCAAAATCAGAGAGCTTGGAGAACTCTATAAACTGGGTAGCATCGGGGTCAAACTTCTCCCAAACCTCGTAGAACATCTCAAAGTCATCCTCACTCAGGGGCTCTGCACTTTCTTCAGTAGCAACACTGAAGTTCTCCAGGATGACAGCGATGTACATGTTCACCACAACCAGAAAGGATATGATGATGTAACTGACGAAAAAGAAAATCCCCACAGATGGGTTCCCACAGTCTCCCTTAACTGAGCTTCCAGGGTGATCTTTTTCAGGGTCACAGTCTGGGGGTCCACTATTAAGAATAGGTGCTAGCAACCCATCCCAGCCAGCAGAGGTGGTAATCTGGAACAGGCAGATCATGCTGTTGCCAAAGGTTTCAAAGTTGAACATGTCATCAATTCCAACTTCCCTCTTCACATAGGCAAAGTTGGACATGCCAAAGATGGCGTAGATGAACATGACCAGGAAGAGCAGGAGGCCGATGTTAAACAACGCAGGGAGGGACATCATCAGAGCAAAGAGCAGCGTGCGGATCCCCTTCGCCCCTTTGATCAGACGTAGGATTCGTCCAATCCTGGCAAGACGGATCACTCGGAACAAGGTAGGGGACACAAAATATTTTTCTATCAGCTCAGCCAGAAACATACCTGTGGAAAACCAAGAGACAACAACAAATATAGGGTTATATTTAACAGCAGCAAATAAAAGTTTACATTGCTAAGATAAACGTTAACTAGTTTTATAAAATGTGAATGTGAGAATTAGGTATATATTAGTATTAACACACACATATATACACAAACAATCTGTAATATTTGTTTGGCAAAATAAAACTGGTATGTTTGGTGTTACAACATGAACACCTTTCTATTAACTGAAGGTATTAATAGCCATTTTTCCTAGTTTAAGAAAACCTTCTATCAAAAGAAATACCCAACCACTGAAGGTCTAAATATGCCACAAAGTGTAGGGCAGCCAAGCATAGAAATGGATTTATATTTCTAAAATACTAGTTCTAGTATTTGCATAAGAAATAATGGACAAAGCATGTGATTTTGGATCAGGAATATGAGAGTCCTTACTCTTTTGAGATGGCTGTGATCCATTTTATTTGGAAGGTGTACAGGGGAGAATCCCAGCTTTGGAGACAGGCATGCCTGGGACTGAATCCTGGCCCTCAATTTTATGTATTACTAAATGGTTATAATCCCTCATGTTGTTGTTTTGTTGTTGTTGTTGTCGTCATTAAACTTAAAATTTACTGAATCTTCTTTTTGTGCTTGGCACAGTGCTAAGTGCATTTACTTATATACTCTCATTTAATCCTCACAACAACATTCACAGAAATATTTCTTAGAAAATGAGGGATTTGGGAGGTGAAGTAACCTGCCACTGGTCACAGAGCTGGTAAGTAGTAGAAACAGGGTGGCCCCAGGCCAGGTCTGAATGACCCCTGAGTCTTATCCTTTAATCATTATATTTCTACCACATAGCTCTTTTGTGAGGAGTAAATGAAATGGGACATTTTTTCAAAGTTCTATTTTATCAGAGAAAGTGTATAAATAGTGCAATGCTATTTTTCACTCTATGTGTATGTTCATATTCCTCCAATAGGCACAATCTTGTCTTAAATCTTTTGTTTTTACTTCTAACATCTCATTTAATGTCACATACATAAGTAATTAATATGTATTGAAGATAATGAATCTGTTTTGAATTTTTGAACAAATGTCTACTTCTGAAGAATATTAGAAACCACAGAAAACTATCTAAACTCAAAGATAAGAAGCTTATATGCATCTATATATATATATGTGTGTGTGTGTGTGTGTGTGTGTGTGTGTGTATATGTATGTATATATAAAAAATACATTTTATTGATTTCTTACAGAGAGGAAGGGAGAGGGATAGAGACTTAGAAACATCCATAAGAGAGAAACATCGATCAGCTGTCTCCTGCACATCCCCTACTGGGGATGTGCCCGCAACCAAGGTACATGCCCTTGACCGGAATCGAACCTGGGACTCTTCAGTCCACAGGCCGACGCTCTAGCCACTGAGCCAAACTGGTCAGGGCTTTACACATTATTTTATATTTTATATACAGCGTACAATTAGAGAAATCATAAGCTGTTATATTTTTATTTGAGATTTCTGAATGAATGAGAAAAATTCATTAAAAAAACACTTTCAAAGTTGTATTTTTATTAAATTTATTGAGGTGACATTGGTCAACATGATCATATGGGTTTCAGGTATGGATTTCTCTGTTATAAGATCTGTATATTGCAGTGTGTATCCACCCCTCAAAGTCAAATATTCTCCTGTCACCATATATTAGGATCCCTTTCTGCCCCCACCCCCTTCCTTCCGGCAACCACCGAACTGCTATTTGTGTTCATGAGTTTGTTTTATACCCCACATATGAGCGAAATCATATAATTCTTAGCTTTTTCTGACTGACTTATTTCACTTAGCATAATGTTCTCAAGGTCTATCCATGTTGTTGCAAATGGCAGTATTTCATCCTTTCTTATGGCTAAGTAGTATTCCACTGTGTATATGTTCCACATCTTCTTTATCTAGTCCTCTATTGCGGGATACTGGTTGTTTCCATGTCTTGGCCACGTGAGTAATGCTGCAATGAACATAGAGGTGTATATATCTTTGTGAATACATGATTTCAAGTTTTTTGGGTAATACCCAGGGGAGGGATTGCTGGGTCATATGGTGGTAGCTCTATTCTTAATTTTTTTGAGGAATACTCAGACTGCTTTCCATAGTGGTTGTACCAGCCTACATTCCCACCAGCAGTGAATGAGTTCTGAATGTTTTTTTCAGAACCTCTCCAACACTTGTTATTGCTTGTCTTATTGAGAATAGCCACTCTAACAGGTGTGAGGTGGTATCTCATTGTAGTTTTGATTTGCATCCCCCTGATTGCTAGTGAGGTTGAACATCTTTTCATGTATCTATTGGCCGTGCCTATGTCTTTTTGGGAGAAGTGCACTTTCAAGTCTGCTGCCCATTTTTTGATTGGGTTGTTTGTTTGGTGTTGAGTTTTATGAATTCTTTATATATCTTGGAAATTAAACCTTTGTTGGAGCTACTATTAGCAAATATCATCTCCCATCTGTTTGGCTGTCTCTTTGTTGTTGTTGTTTTTTTTGTCAGTTTTTTTGCTATGAAGAAGCTTTTTAGTTTGATATAGTTCCATTCACTTATTTTTGCCTTTACTTCCCTTACCTTTGGGGTCAAGTTCATAAAATGTTCTCTACGACCAATGTCCATAAGTTTGGTACCTATATTTTCCTCTAATTGTATGTAACTTATTTTGGGGGATCTTACATTTAGGTCTTCGATCCATTTTGCATTGATTTTTCTACATGGGGATAAACTGTAATCCAGTTTCATTCATTTGCATGTGGCTTTCCAGCTTTCTACCACCATTTGTTGAAGAAACTATCTTCACTCCAGTGTGTGTTTCTGGCTCCTTTATTAAAAATTAACTGTCCATATACATGGTTCTATAGCTTGGCTCTCTATTATGTTCCATTGATATGTGTGTCTGTTTTTCTGCCAATACCAGGCTGTTTTGATTATTGTGGCTCTGTAGTATAATGTAAAATCAAGTACATGATACTTCCAGCTTTGTTCTTTTTTCTCTGGATTGCTTTGGCTATTGAGGTTCTTTTGTGGTTCCATACAAATTTGATGATTTCTCCTATTTCTTTAAAAAATTACATTGGGATTTTGATGGGGATTGCATTAAATATGTATATTGCTTTGGGTAATATGACAATTTTCACTATGTTGAGTCTTCCAATCCATGAATAAGGGATATTTTCCATTTTGCTGTGTCTTTTTCAATCTATTTAATAATACTTTGTAATTTTCAGTATATAGGTCTTTCACATTCTTTTTAAGTTTATTCCCAGGTATTTTATTCTTTGGTTGCAATTGCAAAAGGAATTTCTTTTTTCATTTATTTTTCTGAAGTTTTGTTAGTACACAGGAAGGCAATGGATTTTTGCAGATTGATTTTGTATTCTGGAACTTGACTATATCTGTTCATTGCTTCTAACAGTTTATTTTTATAAATTTAATTGAAACCACACACAAACATCCCTAAGCCAGGACACATAGCTTAAATAAAGAGGAAACAGAGGAAAGCATTATGAAATACAACCAAACAAAAACAATGGAAAGAAACATAAGGGAAAAGAAACAATGGAGACATAGAGCTACCAGAAAACAAACGATAAATGACTATAGGAAATCCTCATACATCAATAATTACCCTTAATGTAAACGGTCTGAATTCACTAGTAAAGAGGCACAGCGTAGCAGAGTGGATAAAAACAAAAACAAAAACAGCCCCAACCATATGTGGTCTACCAGTGACACATCTAAGCTGCAAAGGCAAAGGTAGATTCAAAGTAAAAGGGTGGAAAATGATTCTTCAAGCAAACAGCATCCACAGAAAAGCAGGTATAACCATACTTATACCTGACAAAATAGATTTAAAAGTAACAAAGATAACAAGAGACAAAGATATACATTTTATAATGATAAAGGGGACACCACATCAAGAAAACATAACACTTCTTAATATATATATACTAGAGGCCCGGTGCAAAAAATTTGTGCACTCGGGGGGGAGGGGAGTCCCTCAATCTGGCCTGTGCCCTCTCGCAGTCTGGGACCCCTAGGGGGATGACCACCTGCTGGCTTAGGCCCGCTCCCCGGGGAATTGGGCCTAAGATGGCAATCAGACATCCCTCTGACAGCCCGGCAGCCCTCGGGGGATGTCCACTTGCCAGTGGGGAGCAGGCCTAAACTGCAGTCAGACATCCTTAGCGCTGCTGAGGAGGCAGGAGAGGCTCCCACCACCACCGCTGTACTGGCAGCCATCAGCCTGGCTTGTGGCTGAGCAGAGCTCCCCCTGTGACAGCGCCCTGACCACCAGAAGTCAGCTCCTGCATTGAGAGTCTGCCCCCTGGTGGTCAGTGTGTGTCATAGTGACCAGTCATTCCCAGTCATTCTGCTGTTAGGGTCAGTTTGCATATTACCCTTTTACTATATAGGATAGAGGCCTGGTGCACGGGTGGGGGCTGGCTGGTTTGCCCTGAAGGGTGTCCCGGATCAGGTGGGGGTCCCGCTTGGGTGTCTGGCCAGCCTGGATGAGGGGATGATGGCTGTTTGCAGCTGTTCACACCCTCTTCAGGGTGGGGGTTGCCACTGGGGTGCCTGGCCAGTCTGGGTGATGGGCTGAGGGCCGTTTTCAGGCTGGAGAGTGACTGAAGCTCCAAACCTCTCCTTTTTTTCTTTTTTTTTCTATTCTGGGATTTATTTACCTTCTATGGCTGTCACTGGAGCTGAGAGCCAGCTCCAGCTCTGAGGCCCGGCTCCAGCTTGAGGCCTCGGCTGCTGAAAGCAGGTATCTGGGTTAGTTTGGCTTCTATAATTGAAACACTGTTGCAGCTCCAGCTCTGAGGCCGGCTGGCTGAAAGCAGGTTTCTGGGGTTTGTTTAGCTTCTATAATTGCAACATTGTTTCTTAGAGTGCAGCTCAGAGGCCAGCAGCAGCAGGCGGGAAACCTTGTCTTCCTCCATCACTGGAGCAAGCAAGCCTCCTGTTCTCTTCAGCTGCGTCGCTGCCGGCCGCCATCTTGGTTGGCAGTTAATTTGCATATCGCCCTGATTAGCCAATGGGAAGCGTGTTGGAGGTATGGTTAATTACCATGTTTGTCTATTATTAGATAGGATATATGCACCCAACCAGGGGGTACCGAAATATATAATGAAACTACTCACAGAACTAAAGGGAGAAACAGATCAACACACAATCATAGTTGGGGACCTTACTACTCCATTAACAGCTCTAGACAGATCAACCAAACAGAAAATCAATAAATATCAGAACATCAGGTTATACATTCTTCAGTGCACATGGAACATTCTCAAGGATAGACCATATGTTGAGTCACAAAACTAGCATCAACAAATTCAAGAATATCAAACTATACCAAGCATATTCTCAGACCACAATGACTTGAAATTAGAAATCAACTGCAAAAAAGGAAGTAAAGAAGTCCACAAATATGTGCAGATTAAAGAACATACTACTAAAAAAATGACTGGGTCCAAGAGGAAATAAAAGATGAGATGAAAAGATAGATAGAGATAAATGAGAATGACAATACAACATATCAAAATGTCTGGGATGCAGAGAAAGCAGTAATAAGAGGGAAGTTGATATCATTACAGGCCTATCTCAAGAAACAAGAGAAATCCCAAGTAAACAACTAACATCATATCTTAAAGAATTAGAAAAAAAAACCACAACAACCCAAAATCAGAAGAAAGGAAATAATAAAAATTAGAGCAGCAGTGAATGAAATAGAGAACAAAAAGACTATATAAAAAAATGAATAGCCCTTTCTGGTTTGGCTCAGTGAATAGTGCATTGGCCTGTGGACTGAAGGGTCCCGTGTTCAATTCTGGTCAATGGCTTATACTTGGTGGCATGTGGGAGGCAACCAGTCGATGTGTCTCTCTCACATTGGTGTTTCTGTCTCCCTCTTTCTTCCACTCTCTCTAAAATTCAATGGAAAAAATATACACTGGTGAGGATTTTTAAAAAAATTAATAAAACAGAGCTGGTTCTTTAAAAAGATTAAGAAAATTGAGAAACCCCTGTCTAGACTCACTAAGGAAAAAAGGGAAAAGACCCATATAAACAAAATCAGAAATGAGAGAAGTCACCACAACATCACAGATATACAAAGAATCATACTAGAATACTATGAAAGACTACCTGCCACCAAAATCAATAATCTAGAAGAAATGGAGAAGTTACTAGAAATATGTACCTTTCCTAGACTAAATAATGAAGACTACAAAAATCTAAATAGACTAATCAGCAGTGAGGAAATTGAAACAACCATCAAAAACCTCCCAAAAAATAAAAGTACAGGATGAGATTGCTTCACCAGTGAATTCTATCAAAAGTTCAAAGAAGATTTAAAACCTATTCTTCTCAAATTCTTCCAAAAAATAGAAGAGGCAATACTTCCTAACATATTTTAGGAGGCCAATAAACGTTGATACCAAAACCTGGTAAAGATAACACAAAAAAAGAAAAATACAGACCAATATCTCTGATGAAAACAGATGCAAAAATACTTAAAAAAAATTAGCAAATCAAATACTATAGTACATCAAAAAAATAATACATCACAATCAAGTGGGATTCATTCCAGGGGCACAAGGATGGTTCAACAGATGCAAATCAACCAATGTAATATACCACATTAACAAACAACAACAACAACAAAGGATAGAAATCATATGATCTTATCAATAGACACAGAAAAAGCATTTGGTAAGATATAACATCATTTATGATTAAAACACTCAATAAAATAGGAGAAGACAGAAAGTATCCCAACATAATAAAGGCCATATATGATAATCCTTCAGCTAATATCAAAGTTTTAGAACACACCTTTTCACTGCTAACTTTCTTGATTGAGTAAAAGTACCTCTTCTTACCTACAATGGATAGAATGACCACCACAAAATCAAAAATATTCCATCCAATGGTGAAATAGTAATAACGAAGGGAGATTAGTTTCAGCACACATTCTCCAGTGAACAGGACGATAAACACCAGATTAATCCAGTACAGAATGTTTGTCATTTCTTGACTCTGGTCATCAGTTTCCACCATCATGGTGACCATGTTCAGGCAGATGAGGATCATGATGCTGATATCAAAGACTTGTTTGGTGACAAAATCAAAGACCATTCCTTGGAATTTGTTCTGGAACAAAGAATATGTAAAAGTTCATTTAGGAACTGGGGGGGAAATCAAGTTCAACTTATTTGATTTTAACACAGCAATATGAAAATGCAGCTTTTTATAAAAACACACCATGTTTGTTTTATATTAGGAAGAATTTGATATGTAAGATGTTAAAATAAGAAAAACTGGGTGAAGATTTTATGAGGTAACTCTTCTGTAATAAAATTATCTTTAAAAATTATAGTTCACAATTCAGATATTCCACTTTTGCACAATTTAGTTTGGGCCTTATTTCCAAGCACTTATGGGCCTTCTGTCTTGTTTATGAAATTAGGGCCTCATCTTGTAAACCAATTCTGCAAATTGGACCATGTTTTGTTCTTTTTTGCCTGTATCTGATTTTTGTCTGTATCAAGCACTCTAAGGCATTGGCCATGACAAAATTCTGCTAAGCTGTCTTCTACCTTCTCAGTGATTGGTGTTCTGCTACCTATACTAGTACACTTCATAGTTTCCTGGTTCGATACATTCACAGGTCTGGATTCTCTCTACTGGTGTTCTGACCTCACCACGTGGTTGTTACATTTTATGCTTTTCTCTGAATACATATCTGGCCTGCTGGATTGGACTTAATAAATGCATCGAATTCCTGTTCTAAGGTCTTCCTTCTTCTTGGTTGCTGCAGTTTCACTTCCCAGGTCTGGTTATGTTCCCTCTATTTCTACCTTCCTGATATTTTCTATCACTGTACTGTCATATCATGTTGTCTTGTTTATCTGTCTCCTCTATCTAAAATGACTTCTCTGGTGAATTCTAACTCAGTTTTATGTTTTAAGCACTCTGCTCTCAGAAAACTTTGTGCTCACATTTGTCATAATGTTGATGACATTATATTGTCAATGATTTGCTCTTAGTTAACTTAAATTTTCCCTTCCACTTGTTTGGAGCCTCTGTCAGGACAGAATAGTGTCATTTTTCTCTCAGATACAGCACCTGGAGTTGTAGTGGTTTCAGATGTGCTTAAAAGCAGAAATTTGGTCTTTATTTTCATATTATCATGATCAATAAAAAGCATCTTAAGAGGCCATCCCCATATAGTTTCCTAATGGGTCACCTCTATGTAAAACTTCAATCCTCAGTCACTGATTGATGTCTCCAATTTAAATTCCAGGGTGTAGAATATGCTGGCGGAAGGTGTCCTAGTATAACCCTGAGGGCCTTGTTCACCAGAGATTTATGTTCTATCACTTCATCTTATTCTTAGCCCTTGATAACGATAAAACATCCTTTGTTCCTCAGTTGCTCCCAGGATAGTTCTCGCTTTCTCAGAAATTTCCCTGCTCTCTGCACTCCAGCCCCACTGGCCTTCCTACTGCAGGGCCTTCACATATGCATTCTCCTTTTCCTGGAGGACTTTTCTTTTTCCACTTTGCTTATCGATACCTTCTCATTTTTCTTCAATCCTCACCTCATGCATCACTTCAGTGAAGCTTTCCCTAACGTTCCTATTAATGAGCTCCCTCCCCCTTATCAGCTCTCACAACCAAGTGGTGTATGTATTCTTTCTTGGATATTTCTATTAGTGTGACTTTTTGATTACAACTTGCTGCACTAAATAGACTCTGTGTTGTTCAATACTAAATTTCAAATGCTTGAGATAGCATATTCTTTTTTTATAAAATATTTTAACTTGATTTTTAGAGAGTAAGGAAGAGGGAAAGAGAGATAAACATTGATGTGAGAGCGAAGCCCCTTACCAGGGGTTCAGCCACAACCTGGGCATGTGCCCTGACTGGAAATTGAACTGGCATCCATTCAGTGCACAGGACAATGCTCAACTAACTGAGCCACACTGGCCAGGGCACACAGTACATTCTTAATGTATGACTGAATAAGATGGATTATACTACATTATTTCCTAATTTGCCAAATTGTCACCAGTAATATTATAGCTAAATGCCCTGATTTTTTCCCATGTATCCCTACACCCATCCATGTAAATCTATGTCATTTGATGTAATTAAACAGCCTCTCTTTTTTTTGAAATTTTCTCCATCATACCTTTCTCTATATACTTCCTGACTAATCAATCTCATCCTTCTTTGATTTACCTCTTCCTCTAATAGGGAAGTGCCCAAGGCTTCATGCTCAGCATTTTTCTTTTTTTGTCTATTCTAATTATCTTTCAAAAATGAATCTATGCTTCAGGGCGTAACTAAATTCTGTCTGGCAAGTCTAGAATCCTTACCTCAGTCTGATGTCCCATAGGAACTACATCTGTATTGCCAAATGCATTTATAATACATTTCCTTTCATTGGTTATTGGAACCAATCTTTCACAAAACATCAACTGTTCTAAGTTTTTCATTGTCTACATATCTTCCTTCTTTTCCTAGACTTTATAGCTGCCTCATCCCATTGAGTTTTCTTATTAGCTCATATATCTCTCATGTTTCAGTCCTATTTGGCATGGCCCCATACTATAGACTCATCTGTTATTTTGTCTCTAACATCTTCTTAAACCAATCTCTAAAATCTTCTCTTTTTTTCACATTAGCATGCTGTTCTTTTAACTATATTGCATTTGTATTGCTTAATTAAGATCAATTTCTTCAGACTGATAATGGTTACCTTCATTCATTTAGCCCAGAAAACCCTGTATTTACTACCCACTAAATCAAATGTCACTATTGTCAATGGAAATGTTTATTTTCATGGCTTGGACTATACATTTTCTCATACAGGGAATGTACTCTGCTTTTCTTCCCATCCATTCAAACTGCATTATTTCTCAAAACCTAGGCTCAAACTGTACATTCCTTATGTTTTATTCAATAACACTATCTATTTTTTCTGATTTTTTTGGTCAACTTACAAACTGAACACGGGCATAGCTAGTTTTATATTGTCATTAGTTGATTCGTAGAATATGGATTCCTGGAGAACACTGGATTGCCTTGCACTATGTATGCCTTGGGGGAGGAGTTCTGAAAAAATTTGGGCACTTTCCTGACTACAATTTCCAACAACAAACAGAACCAGCAGCAAATGGCAAATATATAATTGGAATAGCCACAACTGGTCATAAAAAGAATCATGTTATCTGATTTAGGTGCAAGATGCTAGGAGAAAATATGAAGTTCAAAAACAACCACACTGTTACTTGTTTCATTAATGATTTCATCCAGTCTACAGAGTTGGATAGAAAATGGGGCATATCTGAGATTACCAGTTATCCCAATCTGCTTCCACTACACACTGAGCATATACAATATTTCAGTATGGATATATTTTCCTCTCTACATTATTAGAAGCTCCTCAATGATATAACTGACATTTTTATTTATATATATTTTACATGTCTGTATATAAAATATATTTATACATATTGTATATGTAAAATACATGCACTTAGGCTATTTGGTCTAGCTAGTCACATTGCTAAGGTAAAACATTTTTTTGAAAATTAAAAAAAAATACTAGTATCTAACAATTTGAACTGTGAAAGTGAGAGATAACATAGCTTTTACTGATGATGAAAGTGTTATTCTTACAGCAGGTCGAGGTATGGGTTTTTGTGGTTTCTTTGAACCCAGTTTTTTCATTGCATTATAGTATTTCTTCTGTTCTTCTGTCATAAAAATGTCTTGACCTCCAAAGTAAAGAAATGAAAACAAAACTTGTTTAAAATCATGTTCTTTGCTAGCTATATAATCCACCTTAGTAGCTGTGTGAAAATTGGCTCCACGTTCTATGCTAAGGTTGTTCATTAATCTCTATTTATAAGGATGCATATAGTCAATATATAAGTTATGCCATATTGGTCAGTGAGATTTCTATACTGGAAATACAATACATGTTTTATAAACCATCTTATAGTTAAATAAGTCTCTCAAAATAGTTTATGGATTTTACATTTTTTTCTTTTTTGTGGCTGCATTTTGGAGCCAAAAGGAAATAATATGACACGTTCAGTTCACATTTTAGAGCAAAGATAAAGTTTTAGTATACTTATCTTCTTTTTCTGTTGGTTGAAGTTATCTATGATGACACCAATAAAAAGATTCAGAGTAAAGAATGAACCAAAAATAATAAAGATGACAAAATAAAGATACATGTACAGATTGTCTTCATACTTTGGTTGTAATTCTACCTACAAAATATAAAGAATGACAAGTATTAGACCTAATACTTGTTTCATAAAAAGAATATCATGTGAATTTTCAATTCTCAAAACATGCCTCAATAATTGGGAATAAAATTAATTTCACCTAATAACTACTTAGATTATGAATGTATTTTATAAGCAAATACCCCAATAGGGCATGCAAAGTGAGGATTTCCTCCTCCAAAAGAAGAGATGTTATGTTAAAACCTTTAAAATTTACTCTGACTCAGTTTCTTCATCTGTAAAATGGAAATAATAAAGCCTAAACCTCATATGGTAGTTGGAAGGTTAAATATAGTAGTAATATATGAAGAGTACTTAAAACAGTGCTTGTTGAATCTATAATAATAAAAGAGTAATATGCTAATTAGACCAGATGTCTTCTGGACGTCATTCCAGACGTCCTTCCTGATAAAGCCGGAGCCAGAGGGAAGCCAGCCCAGGTCCCGGATGCCAGAGGGAAGCCAGTGCTGGCAGTCGGGTGAAGGAAGGCCTACTCTTGCATAAATTTTCATGCATCTGGCCTCCAGTAGTAATATAATAGCTGAAAATAAAGGTTTGATTTCTATTACACATTTCTTATGATATGTATGTGAGGATATAGGTATATCAGAAGGGTCTCATTCTGAATATGAGTCTATTGATTCATCTTATTAAGTAGGCCTTAGGCACAGATTCTACATGATGAATTCTTTTGTCCAGCACAATTTGATCAAAAAAAGGTGTGATAGTTGGTTTGTGCTTTTGGCTGTAATCTATAGTTCAGGTCTCACAGAATATTGTTCTAAGTTAACCAGTCGCAGGAGATAATGGATGCAGGTAATCACCTAACATGTCATAAAATCACTCTAGAGGGTAATGGCCAACATTATTTTTTCCCCCTAATGAAATAGAATAAAATAAGAAATATAATAAGTATTATAAAAACACATATATTTTGATAATACTTTTATTTCTTTTGTGTGAGTTAGTAGAAAGTAATATAAAATGGCATTTTAAAATGTTTTTCATCCTATATAATAAAAGGCTAATATGCAAATCAACCAAACGGTGGAATGACCGGTCGCTATGATGCCCACTGACCACCAGGGGGCAGACACTCAATGCAGGAGCTGCCCTCTGATGGTCAGTGCACTCCCACAGGGGAAGCGCTGCTCAGCCAGAAGCTGGACTCACAGCTCACTCCTAGACTGGGAGAGGGTGCAGGCCAGGCTGAGGGACCTTCCCCTCATCCCCACAGTGCACGAATTTCATGCACCGGGCCTCTAGTTATATAATAAATACATAAGCTTACATAGCATATAAGTATAAGATGTAATAAATGGTTATAAAGCGAATTTTACAACTCAGGACATTGTCAGGACCTCAGAAACCCTTGGCCTATCCTTCCCAAACATAAATTTGACCATTTCTGCTAGAGGTAATCATTATCTTGACTTCTATGGTAATTATTTTCTTGCTTTTTCTTTAGAGTTAACACCTAAGAACCTATTCATGAACAATAAGATTAATTTTGTCTACATTTTGCATGGCAGACACATTTGTTATAGCTCGGTTATATTTTGCAGATTCATCCACATTGTTGGGCATATTCTATTCATATATAATTTTTATCACCAAATAATATTCAATTATTTGTCCATTTCTACTACTTTTGAGTTGTTTACAGTTTTTGGTAATGCAAAAAAAGTTATGTTTATTCTTGTACACAGATCTCCTATGTATGTACACTAGTTTCTGTAGGATATAGCTAAAAATGGAACTGCAGGTTTAAAGAAATTCTTAACTTTATTCAATAATGTGATGATTCCTAAGGTTTTAAAGGAATATTTATCTTCTTTTTCCCCCAATTAGCAAAGTGTAAGAGTTATTATTGCTGTTTAACCTTGGCAGCACTTAGTACTATCAAACTTTTTAATATGCCAATCAGGTAGGTGTGCAGGTGATATCTCATTTTGGATTAAATTTACATTTCTTTGTGGATTAATGAGAGTAAAAGTGAGCAACTTTTCATATTTTTAAGGGGCAATTAGATTCCATCTTTCGTAAAGTGCTTGAATGTCAAGGAGTTATGTAGCAGACAATGTATGCTAAATGATTAAGATAGAAACTGAAAGTAAGTTGCATGTCACGTAGGTTATTGATAAAAAAGATAGAGAGAACTTTAAATGAAGTAATCAAATAAGTAGAAAACTACTGTAGAAAGCAGTTATAAGCCCATTGTGGTCAAAAGTTCAAAAATATGTTCTACCACTTAGTGTGTTAATCCTCTTTGCTTCCATGATAAAATAGAGTTGAATGTCAAACTACATGATAAGGTTATTATTTAGGATTAAATGATAAAATCTCAGAAAGTCCTTAGCATAGCACTTACAGAGGTACAATGCAGGGATTTTAGCTCTTGTGCTCTTTTTATTAGTAAGGTGGAATGAATGAATGAATGAATGAATGAATGAATAAATAAATAAATAAATAAATAAATAAATAAATAAATACACACTCCAAAAATAAACAAACAAAAAACCCCTCAGGAATTCTTTTGAGTTAAACCTGGTGGCTGGTGCTAGGTAAATAACATTTTAAGCTTAATTATCATGTTCTGGTGACATACCAGAGATCAGTCTTTTTTATTTTAATGTGATTTCATCCCTCACTGTTAATGAAATCAACAAATAAATGAAATTAATGGAAATTGTACAAAAAATTTCAAAAGTGTTGAAGTGTATAAGGTGAATTGTGAATGCCCTGTTCTTCTACCACAAATATCTCACTTCCCAGAGAGGAGTACTATTAAGTTTTTTGTTTGTTTTGTAATGATTGTTTTTTCCCATCATTAACCAGATCCCTATATTACAAGAAAGATAAAGCTGAAGGAAACCTAGATAGATGAAGAAAGTGCCCATGAGGGCTCCTAATACACAAATGAGCATAACTATCAGAGCCAAAACTAAAATGTCTCATCTCAAATTCAGTCAACAAATTTTTAAGTGCCAGGTGTCATGCTAGACACTAGAAAATATGTTAAAAGATTTGCAGTGAGAAAAAATATCAGGTGAATATTTCATCTTTGTAAAATAGATGTGTTCTATAAATTGATCCACGGTTTTATTTTATTGACAATATCACTAAAATACAACAATGTGAAAATACTCGCTGGATCAAATTAAGCAATTTTCCCTCTAAGAAGACTTACATTTCGTGAATCAACAGCTGCATACATGATATCCATCCATCCCTTAAATGTGGCCTGTAAAAAAATCACATCATTTAATTTTTCCCCCCAAATTATAATTTTATAAAAGAAATTACATATCAGATTGATTGACCAAGATTAATTTAAACCAGGTATATATAATAATTTGGAATTAATATCTAAACTCTTAGGGCAAAGTTTTATAATATATGCTTTGGAAATACTTCCACTTTAATATTCTTCTATTATATCTATATCTATATCTATATCTATATCTATATCTATATCTATATCTATATCTATATCTAATCTATATCTATATCTATATCATCTATATCTATATCTATCTTTAACATCTTTAATTAAATTCTGATAGATTATAACAACATGCTATTATAAAAGCAATTATTAACAACTTTTGTATCTGATGTGCCTAACATGAAATTTGATTAAACAATTTCATGTATGTAGTACTAGCATCAAACAAGTTGAAAAGGATGGTGCATTGTTTGATCTTAATGCTTTTTTCCCTATGTTTTCTGTTCTAAAAGGTATTATCAATAATATGAATCATGATGGTTTGTTCCTGAAAATCTCCTCCATATTGTTGAATATACTATTTTGAGGCACTATTCTATAAGGAGTTTCTTAATCTGAAACAAACATTATATTCAATTGCAATTTAGTCTTTTAAGTATTTGTTTTTTTGTGTGGACACAGTAATCCTGAAAACAAGTCTTGTACATTTTTTTCAGTTCCTTAGTGTCACAGGCTCTTCCCTCTAATGTTCATACAGTGTTGGGAATTGTGTGGGTGGGTCATCTCATGGAGCATGCGGACATAACTTAGAGTGGTCATTTGAGAAGTTGCACTAATTGTTATGAATTGATATGAATTGTTATGAATTGATAGTGACATAATAGACTTGATAGGAAGGTTTTCATTTGCAAGAGAGTAATTCTCCTCGCTGAAAGTGTTCAAGCAGCAGGCAGGAACATGCAAATGAGGGAGCAGTCTGTATGAAGGATGTAAAGGTGGGGAGTTTTGGTTAGGGTGGGGTGAAGCGTGGGTGGGCGAGGACTTTCATCTATATTCTCAGGTACCTGAGAAAGAGCACAGAAATCTACCACTCCAACTCCACCCAGGGGCCTGTGCCTCTATTTTCTTAGAGTAGGATGGAGAAAACAATGGGAACTCACAAAGAAATCTCAGTAACAAAGAACTGTTACTGGGGTCTAATGCATAGCCTGGGAGATGATAAACTTTGCAGAGCTGTCCACTTTCAACATAGTGAAGATAGATAGTTCAGTAATTTTCAGTATTTTTTCAGGTCTATACAGATGGACCTGGCGAAGTATGTATTTATGAATACAGAAAAAAAATTACATTCACTTCAATAATACATCACAGAGAGTAATAAAATGGTTACTTACGACTTGAAGCAGAGAAAGATATCCAAGTCCTACATTATCAAAGTTTACTTTCACATTTTTCCACCGAGCAGTTTGATTGCTCTCTATGAGGGCTTTACATTCGCTGTAGTTGTTGACCACACTTACATCAAAGATTTCTCCAGTGGTGTAGTTAATACAATGATAAAACTTGCCAGCAAAGAGATTCACTCCCATGATACTGAATATTAGCCAAAAGATCAGACAAACCAGAAGTACATTCATTATGGATGGAATGGCTCCTAAAAGAGCATTGACAACAACCTGACATGAGAAGAAAAAATAGGTGAAAAGTCAACAACAAATATTTACTTATGCTTAACTATTTTTAAACACTATAAAAAGAACGACAATCAAATGAGAGAAAATATGTATGTTCTTAAAGTTATAGATTAGGCAGAATCTAGTCTCTAGTGGCTGCAACTAAAATGTTTAATTATACTTCAGAATAGTATAAAATATATTCTATGTTGTAGATTGTTTTGTCAAGTGGTAAGGCAATATTCATATCAAATTGTCACCCAAGGATGGGACTAATCACAAATGCAAAAAGTAATTAAGAATACAAATAATGACATGACTACAGAAGTGATGTAATCACGTGAATGTCACAATTTTTAAAAATCATGACAACCATAGCATTTACTATCCAAAGTCTGAAAGTAAAAGAGAACACTTGAGGGTCAGTTTTCAGGGTGAAAGGGAATACTAATGATAACTATTCTGAGAAAGGAAGTGTAAGGCAGGACTGTCCCAAGCAATGTAGCAGTAGTCACTCTACATAGGAAAACTGGAGCAAAGAGAGCGAAGCATGGAGATTGAACATGTGAGGAGGAGAAAGAGTTTGGAAGTCAGGAGATCTGTATTCTAGTTTGTATCACAAATTAGCTATGCACCTTTGAACAAGTTATGTAACTTTTCTGGCCCTAGGGATCCTCCTTTGTGGAATCCCTTTCAAAAAGAAATGAAAGCAAGTTTTAAAGACCTTATTAAAGTGTGAAGTTACTACCAGAATTTCAACTCTCATAATTCAGAGGTACTTTGTCTTGACACTTATTTATTTATTTATTTTATTTCAGAGAGGAAAGGAGAGGGAGAGATAGAAACATCAGTGATAGAGAATCATTGATCAGCTGCCTCCTGCAAGAACCCCCACTGGGGATGGAGCCCACAACCTGGGCATGTGCCCTGACCAGGAACTGAAGCGTGACCTCCTGGTTCATAGGTCAACACTCAACCACTGAACCACACCGGCTGGGCGACACTTAATTTTTAAGCTCACCATAGAAAATGCTATACTATGCAAATGTGAGAAGATATTGATTAATACAATTATATATTTTTTAAAAAGCTGGGTAGCAAAAAACAACACATGCATTTTCCAATACAGTTAAATCTATGGAAGTATTAAGGATTTAGGTGCATACATATGCAAATTTGATTTAAAAAATAAGAAAATTATTCTAGTACTGAAAGTTTGATTGCATTTTTACAAGAAAAACCACTACTGCAAAAACAGCAATTTTGCCCGGCCAGTGTGGCTCAGTGGTTGAGCATTGACATATGAACCAGGAGGTTATGGCTTGATTCCCAGTCAGGGCACATGCCTGGATTGTGGGCTCAATCCCCAGTAGGGGACATGCAGGAGGCAGCCGATCAATGATTTGCTCTCATCATTGATGTTTCTATCTCTCTCTCCCTCTCTTTCCCTCTCTGAAATCAATACAAATATATTTTTTAAAACCCACAGCAATTTAAATTGGTAAAGTGAAAAGAATTTAGAAGCTAATAATTAGTTTCCATGCAACTGTATGTGCACAAACACACAGACACACATAGCTATTCTTACCATCCAATGTTGTGTCTGAAATATTCATAGAAAGTCACAATAATTTTCAAATATCACAAAAAAACATCATTTTTTAAAACTTCCTTTTTAAATAACTAAACCACTATGACACAGCATCATTTCCTCAGTGCTGACGGTATGTGGTCTCAGGTTTCATGCCGCAGGGATGACAAATGATAAGCACAAATTCCTTCCTGTTCTTTGTACCACCTTTCTAAATGAGTGTTAGATTTCCACAGTTGACCTACTTTTCAGCCATCTCAGCCTGTGTTTCAAATCTAAGAGGCCAGATCTGGACTTTGAAAGGCTCATGATTTGTTTAAATTACAGTGAGTGGGATTTCCTGCACATTTATAAATGGAATAAACACCATTTATCTTGACTCACATCAGACGCTTCCACAACATGATAGAGATTTCCCACAGAGTAAAAAATCTAGTAAGGAACAAGCACTTAGGCATTATATTCTGTGAGTGTCCCCAGCAGTGACAAATATTATTGATTGACCGGTTAGGTCAGTATGAATGCAGAAGACACAAATTTCCACGGATGTGTCATTTCTAAGGTACAAAATGTCTGTCTGTTCTTGCTTATAATTTCAACAAATTCTAAGCATTTGGTCTTACCCTCATTCCTTCAAAGCGGGATAAGGCTCTCAGTGGCCTCAGAGCTCTTAGTGTCCTGAGGGACTTGATGGCACCAAGCTCTGAGTAACCCAAGGCATTTGCAGTCAAGCTAACCAAGGAGACCTATACAGAAAAAGCAACACAATTTTCTTATTTACAGACAAAAATGCTTACACAGATCAACCATGCTCTATGCAATAAACAAGTAGCTAGTTCTCAAACTTTACCGAGTATGAAAATCACCTGGAGGGCTTGTTGAAAAGGAAAGATCCTGGCAGAGTCGGATTCAATAGGTTTGGGGTGGGTCCTGATAATTTGCGTTTCCTAACATTTCCAGATGAATCTAATGATAGGAGTTGGTGACCCACACTTTTAGAACCACTATCATACACTTATGAAAAAGAAGAAACTATGCAGGTTCTCTTCCCAAGAATCTTGACACGAACATTTTTGTAAATTAAGTGCAAAGCAAGAAAAATAATGGCACAGATATGCAATCTATGTAGCTGTAAAACTTTATCATTTTTCATGCTATTTAGCAGACCTGAGAGGAAAATTAAAACTTGGTACAAGTACACAGGTAACTGCAAAACACTGGTGAATCTGAACATAAACACATTCAGAAAGATCTTGGCCTCTACATAGTGGCTTTGTCTGTATGTAAATTTTAGTGTGAGGGTGTAAAGGCATTAATTAGCTCAAATTTATAATAATAAAACCGTAATATGCTAATTAGACCAGACAGCCGAATGACCTTCCAGACATCCTTCTGGACAACCTTCTGGACGAAGCCTGGGCTGCGAAGGTTGAGACAAGCCACCAACTGCAAGGGCTGAGCCCCTTGCATGTATTTCCTGCATCGGGCCTCTAGTTAATTTATAAAAGCTGAGGTTTTAGTATAAGTAATTTGCCAAAACAATGTTTTCTTTAATCATGTGTACAAATGACTAATGTAGTTGGTATAGTTTTAAAGTCTCAGCTGACAAAAAAGGAAAGGACTGTCACAGGTGACACAGAAATATCTGACTTCCTTTGAAAATACACAGGAAACTCATTAAAATTACAAAAGCTAAGAAAAAAATATTCTCCTACAGTGCACCTGAATTTCAAAAGCAAATAAATAAAAATAGATGTATAGTATAGTTTTAAGACTATGGAATTAATAGATATTTGAAAAATATATTTTTTAAGAAAAATAAGTGAACCAAAACATTTTTATAATAAAATGACAAACTTATTTTGCACATGTAATCTAAAATAGCAAAACTTCTAAATTTGTAATAAAATTGAGCTATAAAATATTATTTAAGTGTGCTATATATTTTTTTTTCAAAATCTAAACTTCTAGGCTTTGTTAGTCTTCTCCTGACAGGTATTTTTAAACATAAAGTTCCTAATTGTCTTTGGGCCTCTAAATAATCCCCATTTTATTCTATCCATCATTTATACCTCCACCAAATTTCTCTCCCTCAAAGAGTGAGCTTTCCTTGTCACTTTCCATAGACAATGTTCAATGGCATCTTCTTTACTGAATCATAGGTCTAAATCTCTTTGGATGGCATCTCAGGTTCTCCAAACTCTTCTCCAACTTACCGTTCCGATCTTATTACCCATTTGCAGGACGCTTTCCCTCACTCTGTGGCACTGTGCTTACCCTCCAGTGCTGCTTGTTTCTTGAACAGGCCCTGTGGGCAGGCATCAGTGTCTGAGCATCTTGGTGCCCCTCCCCTCATCTGCACCTGCTGACATTCTCCTCCCTTAAACTCTAGCTCACACTGCACTGCCCTCAAGACTTTCCACCTCCCTCAGTGAAGTGAATGGACTAATACACATGTCATCTTCTAGTTCAGTGGTTCTCAACCTTCCTAATGCCACGACCCTTTAATACAGTTCCTCATGTTGTGGTGACCTCCAACCATAAAATTATTTTTGTTGCTACTTCATAACTGCAATTTTGCTACTGTTATGAATCGTAATGTAAATACCTGATATGCAGGATGTATTTTCATTGTTACAAATTGAACATAATTAAAGCATAGTGATTAATCACAAAAACAATATGTAATTATATATGTGTTTTCTGATGGTCTTAAGCGACCCCTGTGAAAGGGTCGTTCAACCCCCCAAAGGGGGTTGAGAACCGCTGTTCTAGTTGAATACCTATCTGTCCTCACAAGACAACTATCAGTTCCCAAAAGCCTGGAAAAATGACATTCACATTAGTTTTTTCAATAACAAAATAGATGTGCAATATATATCGATATAAAGCTAAGTATTGTTTAGTTTAATATTCTCAAACTAGTTTTTTTTTTTAATCCAAGAAGGTAAATATCAGGATATGTTAGGTAATATGAACACCAGCTACAGGACAACTAGATTTCTCTTACAGATTCCTTTATATTCAGGTAGTATTGCCTTAATGCCTTTATTATTAAACTAGAGGCCCGGAGGCTGCAAACTCTCGCAATCCGGGACCTTTCGGGGGATGTCCAACTGCCAGTTTAGGCCCATTCTTCTTACGGATCAGGCCTAAAATGGCAGCCGGACATCCTTCTTGCAATCTGGGACCGCTAGCTCCTAACCGCTTGCCTGCCTGCCTGATTGCCCCTAACCACTCACCTGCCTGCCTGCCTGATCACCCCTAACTATTCTGCCTGCCTGCATGATTTCCCCTAACTGCTCCCCTGCCTGCCTGATCACCTCTAACCAATTGCCTGCCTGCCTGCCTACCTGATCACCCCTAAGCACTCACCTGCCTGCCTGCCTAATTGCCCCTAACTGCTCTATGGGGGGTGGGGGGGAACAGCCAAGGTGAGGGGCCGTGGTCATTCTGGTCTCTAGTCATTCTGGTCGTTTCCCTGTTCCAGTCTCTGGGCTTTTATTATATAGGATAGTGTGTTAAATATAGGATGTTTTATTATACATTTATCAAGTATCTTAACTATGTAAAGAAAATAAGAAGAAAAAGTATCATCTATAAACTCATTATACAAATAAAAGAATGGTATAATTTTGGTATGTTTTTCCATTTTTTATAATGTCTAAACATATGGATTTAAATTATTATTTATTGTCATTTTATTGCTAGAAAATTTTTGATATGATTTTGTATGTAATTTTATATATTTAATAGATTTGCTTCAGGAAGATTAGGAAAAAAATAAAACAAATATATTTTTCTTTGCTAAATGCAAAGATTGCTCTTTGTCTCTTACATAATTTTTTCTTGTGTTCAGTGATTAGAAAGGTCATAGTAGATTAAAAATTGATATTTTTTTACCTGAAACTGTAAAAAATAATTTTCTTCAACAAAGTGTCTATTTTTTTCTTTTGCTAACATGATATTTAAATTTTATATATCAAAATATGTCTTTAATTGTCAAGAAATTATTAAAATCAATATATTATCTTTACAATGCATTATTAAACACATTGTGATTTCCTGAAAATTCAGTTTTCTTCCTCTATGTTGATGGTGATCATCAATCTATTCCCTTCCCCACATCCTTACTCTCTGTACTCACCAGCTCCCCTAGACTTTTTTACTTTTTTTATAATCCTTTATTGTTGAAAGTATTACATATGTCCCCTTTTCTCCCCATTGATGCCCTCCAGCCCCCTGCCCTCCACCCCAGGCCTTCAGCACCCTATTGTCTGTGTCCATGGGCCATGCATATATGCATACAAGGTCTTTGGTTGATTACCCCCCCAGCCATCCACCCTCCCCTGCCTTCCCTCTGAGATTCTGCACTCTGTTCTATGCTTCCATGTCTCTGGATCCATATCAGCTTATTTTGTTACTTAGATTCTACATATGAGTGCAATCACGTGATACTTGCCTTTTACTGACTGACTTATTTCACTTAGCATGATACTCTCCAGGTCCCTCCACGAGGTCTCAAAGGGTAAGAGAAACTTCTTTTTTACTGCTGCATAGTATCCCATTGTACAAATGTATTACAGCTTTTTTTATCCACTCCTCTATGGATGGGCACTTGGGCTGTCTACAGATCTTAACTATTGTAAATTGTGCTGCTATGAACATATCCCCTAGACTTGTCTAGACAAAAAGCCTTTAAATTCTTTTCTCTTGATTCTGAATAAATTAATAATTTGAAAGGCATTTAAGAAGTAAATCTCCAAAGTGAAATAAACATAATTTAAAACATTTTATTCAGTATGACCTCATATTTGTGAATAAAAGATGAGATGTTCCTCAAACTTCTCACTCAGAAATCAGGAGTAACCTCATGTTAATGTTTTAAAGCCTCTTATACTCTGGTTCTCCGTCTTACTTTATTTTCAACACCAATGCAGTTCAATAAACTTTTAAATAATTAGTTGATAGCCAATCTGTTTCAACCATCATATGAATCAAGAAGTGTCTCTTGCTATTTGGACTTTCACATTTCTTTGTAATTAGTAATCCATCTGTGGGCCAAGCATTTCTCAACAGTCTCTGGTGATAACAAAGATGCTAATGTCAAAGATGTGAACAATTTAAATATAGTTATTGTATTAAATGTGAGAGTGAAAAAAGCAAAACTACATTAACATATTATTTGTATAGCTTGGAATGTTAAATATTAATTTGAAGCTAAATCAATAATGATAATAACATAGCATTTGACTGCTGTTTCACCTATGAAAGTATATGTATTTAAATTGGTCAAAAAAAAAAAAAAAGGTTTGGGGACTTTGTATCATTGGCAAAATAGAAATCACCATTTATATTTGCACCCATGCAGATAGTATTGATAGAGTGCCTACTATATATATGCTAAGCATCATTGCGAGGACTAATATGTATCACAAACATGTCAAACTCGCAGCCCACAGGCCGCATGTGCCGCCCAGCCAATATAATGGTATGTAAGAAATGTTATAATAAAAATTTCGTAACTTAATTTTTACGATATCCTGTTGTACATAATTATTAATAATGAACTACAATGTTCGCTAATGACTGATTACTATAATCGTGTTGCACTCATTTCCCTTACGCACCTTATGCGCAGGCGCATCATTTCTCCCCACTAATACTAGCAGCAAATATTTTAGCAGCCGATTGCTGCATCATTAGTCTTGGCCTGACTTGTTTGGTGTGTGCAACAGGAAACATTTCACTTTCGGAGAACAAGAAAAATAGGTTTAGTTGCTTTACGCTTATTAATTTGTGCAGTTATTTAGTGTCTGGTAAGTTAATGTTCAAGAAAAAATATTAATTTTTATTAAAATGTTCTATTATTTTATGTTAACTATTACTCATTTATTTCAGCCCTTTGTATTCAGCATGTCTCTTCTGAAATAAATCTACATTTCTATGAAATTTGAAGCTTTTGCTTTTTACATCCCACATAAACTTAAACCTTGTTTATCTGGCTCATGCTAGCCTTTGAGTTTGACATGCTTGATGTATCATCACATGCCAATGGAATGAAACAGTGGAGAATACTCACATCCACAATCAAAAAATCTAGCCAGCACCAGGCATTGGTAAAATACATTTGAAAACCATATGCAACCCACTTGAGAAGCATTTCCAGGATGAATATGTAAGTGAAAACTTTGTCAGCATATTCTAATATGGTCTTAATTGTTTTTCGCTGCTCAATATATATATCTTCAAAGGCCTGTAAGGAAAAAAATGCAATTAAATTTCATTGTACTGTCGCTAATTGATAGCTTATTAGAAAATACATGCTGCAAACCTCTTCTCAGGTGCCCGCACTGGAAGCCTTCCTGTTTTCATAGCTGCATTTTGCCTTATAGTTATCTATATGCAAATGGCTGCTGCCTCGGCATTTCAGTCAACCAATAAATTCAAATAATTTTAAAGATTTAGTATCAGTACCTTAAAAAAAGTTAAATTTTTTTAGTGCCAGCTGCTTATCTCTACAGCAGAAAGTCACTGCAAGTAGACCCACTTCCTTTAGTGCAGTCACTGGGATGTACCCCCTCACTAATGCAAATGTAAAGCAATGAGCTCCGTTAGCCTGGGGAAGGACACTGGACTATAGCCTCTTTCTCTCTCTCTCTCTCTCTCTCTCTCTCTCTCTCTCTCTCTCTCACACACACACACACACACACACACACACACACAATTTCTAGAAGCTCCCTAAGCCATCATTTTGCAGAATTCCTCAGAAAGGGTTGGGGACTCATTTACAGGAGTCCCTGGGACATCTGAATGAAAAAAGTAATTATCTAACTCAATGCCCTTACATGCAGTCGTTCTCAAACTTCCTAATGCCTCGACCCTTTAATATAGTTCCTCATGTTGTGGTGACCCCCAATTTCATTGTTACAAATTGAACATAATTAAAGCACAGTGATTAATCACAAAAACAATATGTAATTGTATATGTGTTTTCCGATGGTTTTAGGCGACCCCTGTAAAAGGGTTGTTCGACCCCCAAAGGGGTCGCGACCCACAGGTTGAGAACCGCTGCCTTACAGGAAAGTCTATGAGGGTAACCTGGTGGTCTGGATGAATGATAAAAAAAAAAAATTTTTTTTTGAATTAAAAGGGAATCTGAACTTGTGAGCTTAGCACCAGGCCCTAAAAGCTTTCAGCTCAATTTATAGCTGAAGGTGGAAGCTGCTGAGAAGCCAGCCTGTTGATGTACTTCCTTGAGCTTTGACTGGATGTACTTGAGAACCAAGAGTTACTACAACAAGGACACTAGTCACTAATGAGATTCAGGGTTGTCTTTCCATTTGGCATTAAAACACAGGGCTCACCCTCTTTGTTCTGAGTACATGGCAGGATGCAGGATTGTCAATTACATCAGGGGTGGGCTTAGAGGCCTCCAGAAACAATGCCATATCCTTATATTGAAATCAATTCACCCAACACTACTGACTAACTGAAAAAATAGTACAAATGCAACCACGTTTGTATCACCAAATAGGAAAACTGGTCACACTTTTTATTATGTTAATCAATATTCTGACCAAATTGATCATTCCATTGAGTGAAATCAGACATAAAATAAGTCTGTAATGCTTTCACTTTGCTACTAGTCAGTAATTATGTCAGTGTACTATTTACCATTCACTATGGTTGGCACTAGTGAATCAGCATGAACAAGGCAGTGAGTTCCCTACAGCAATGCAGTTATGTTACATAGTTTGATATTTAGCGATAATCCCATATCATACCTGCATAGTTATTCTTAGTAAGAACTGTCTCTTTTGAGTGAAAGTAAAAAAGAGCCTTTTTTAGATATTACAAAAACCATAGTGTTCTGTGTTTGATTCATCCTGAGGCCTACTTCAGAACAATAAATTTATTGAGCCTATTTATTGAGCCTCTCACAACTATGCTAAAAATATCACACGATGTCTCTCATCCTCACCAACAAGTTATTGTAAAAACATGAAATAGGAGGTGCATCGAGAGGAAAGGTAAAGGAGCAGATCATATGCCACTTACCAGGGCCCCACTGCTGAGCAGAATCATGAAGACAATGAAGGTTTCGAACCAGTTATGCTCCACTATTTTATAGCAAGTTTTTCTCAAGTTCCACCAGAGTTTTCCTTTGCCTTCTTCTATGCTAATCTGGCAACACTTAAACTTCCGTACACAGTCTAAAATATGTCAAAGTAAAGGAAGAAAAAGAAAATACTCTTTGATTGTGAACACTTGTGTTGGTGGGATATTCATCTATATTATTATCTGACAACTGGTAAATGACTTCATTTTTTAAGATGGCTTCCACTTATAGAAATAGAAATCATCTATAATGTTTTCAATTACTCATTCCACACATTTTTTTTTATGTTTACGGGACTATTAAATTGGATTATATTGCATTAGAAAGACAGAAAAACAGAGAGAAAATTAAAATAACCAGAAGTTGATAATTTCATTCATATGTGGATATTTGTATATTTGAATTCTAATTGTTTCACTTAATGGTATAATATAAACATTTCCTTTTAAAAATGTATGTTTTTATTGGTTTTAGAGAGAGAGGAAGAGAGAAAGAGAGGATGAGGGGAAGAGAGAGAGAGAGAGAGAGAGAGAGAGAGAGAGAGAGAGAGAAGGATATAAACATTGACTGAAAGAGAAACATTGATCAGTTGCCTCTTGCACATACCCCAACTGGAGATCGAACCTGCAATCTGGGCATGTGCCCTGATGGCGAATCAAACCAGCAACCCCCAGGTGCATGGGACCATGCCCAACTAACCGAGCCACACTGGCCAGGGCCAATATTTCCTTTTTAATTACAAGTAAACAGAATATGAAAGCTTTCACAATACCTCTAAATAAGATTACCAGACTTAACAAGAATTAATATAGTTATTCCACTATTATTGAATATTTATGTAGCTTTAATTCTGGCTATTATTAGCAACAATGTAATAAACACCTTTGTATAATGTGTGGACTACTAGATCAAAGGCTTGTCAACAAATATTTATTGAATATCTCTTGTATTCAAGGACTTGTATTGAACAAATTATAATACTAGAATGTTTAAGACATAGCCTTGCTCTAAAAACAATCTGCATTTGAAGCAGGAGAGATTCTATAATTACAAAAAGCAATAATTATCACAAAATAAATAAGGTATTGTGAGAATTTGTGGGCAGAGATTAATTTCTGATATTGAGCTTTATGGATGTAACTGATTTGAGATGAGATTTTAAAAGATGTGTAAGAACCAGTTCTAGTACCTGGAGCTGTAAGGAATGCAGAAACAATGATACAAGTAGAACTTGGTGAGATAAATGCCTGGGAGCTGCATGACAGACAGGATTAGGAATCAAGACTAGAAAAGACACCGAGAGCTAATCTGAAAAGAGGACCTGAATGAGGAAATTTAGATTTGATCCCCTGTCTAAGGGGGAAACATTGAAGGGTGTGTTTTTTTGTAAGTTATGAAAATTTACCTGATAAGAACACTGATTTAGAATTATGTATGCCTATTTTGAAAACTGGATAGAAGAAAGAAGATGGGAAAGGAATTCAGAGTCTATGAGACACAATCAACTGAACGTTAAAGAAAATGAAAGGAGGGGTAATGGTGGTGACAGTGGTCAGGATACTGCTAAGTTGATAGGACCTGGCAGCACACGGAATACGGTGTCACTGGTGTGTGGAAGCCAGAGCAGCCAGGAGATAGGGTGTTAACCACAATAGAGGATTCTTGGAGCATAGTATTTTACTGGGTAGATATTTCTCAAATGCTACTTTATAATGTAAGCAGCCAGATCATCTCCTTTGTTTCATGAAAATTTAATGAAGTGCTATTAAATATTATTAGTTTCTCATTAAGAAATACAGGGCATATTTGTTGTTTTTTGAGGGCAAGCTCCTTTTGATATTTCTATTTCCCAAAGGACTAAGGAGAATTACATACCCTAATATATTCATTGCAATTTATTAAATGAAACTGTAACTTCCCCCCCTAATGAGGATTTGAGATGAAAAGACACTGTTTAACCAAAAAGAAAGATCAGGTTAGTAGGAATAATAAATGATAAAATATTGAGACACTGGTTTACCTCTAAGATAGAAGAAAGGAAGGGATACAAAAAGGGCCTAATCTGTATCTGTTTTATTCTTAAATAAAAACTGAAGCAAATATAACAAATATATTCAAATTGTCAAAGTTGGTCAGTATCTATGAATTATTCATTATTATTGTCTATAATGCTATGCTGGTAATATTTCATTCTTAAAATTGTTTAACTTTATAAAAGACAATGTTGATAGCATCATATTTATTATTATGCATACTAAAGGCCCAGTGCAGGAATTCGTGCATGGGTGGGGTCTGGCTGCCCTGCCCCAATGGGGGTCCATAGGGCTGTGCCAGAAGGGGGAGGGGCCACAGCGGTTGGCCAGCTGGCCCCGCTCCTGATCGGAGTGGTGGGGCTGATGGGGGCTGGGCCAGCCAGAGGGGGCCTGATCAGGGCCCAGATCAGGCTGGTTGGCTGTCACAATGCACATCATAGACACTGGTTGTTCCAGTCATTCTGGTTGTTCCGCTGTTCTGGTTGCTGGGCTTTTATATATATAGACTAGGGGCCCGGTGCACGAAATTCATGCACTGGGTGCGTGTGGGGGGGAGGAGTGTCCCTCAGCCCAGCCTGCCCCCTCTCACATACTGGGAGCCCTCAGGCGTTGACCCCCATCACCCTCCAATCGCAGGATCGGCCCCTTGCCCAGGCCTAACGCCTTTGTCAGAGGCGTCAGGCCTGGGCAGGGGACCCTCATTTCCCCCCACCACTGGTTCTGCCCCCAGCCCAGGCCTGATGCCTCTGGCCCAGGTGTCAGGCCTGGGCAGGGGACCCCCAGACCCCTCCGATTGCTGGCTCTGCCCCCCACCCAAGCCTGATGCCTTGGCCAGAGGCGTAGACCCCCATCACCCTCCGATCGCCTGATCGGCCCCTTGCCCAGGCCTGATGCCTCCATCAGAGGTGTCAGGCTTGGACAGGGGACCCCATTCTCCCCCCAATCACTGGCTCTGGCCCCCGCCCAGGCCTGAGGCCTCTGGCCCAGGAATCATGCCTGGGCAGGGGACCGGCATCTCCCTCTGATCGCTTGCTCCACGCCCCGCCCAAGCCTGACGCCTCCGACCCAGGCTTCAGGCCTGGGCAAGGGGACCATCATATCCCCCCAACCCCTGGCTCCGCCCCCCGTCCAGGCCTGATGCGTCGGCCAGAGGAGTTGACCCTCATCACCCTCCGATCACCAATCACCGGATCGGCCCCTTGACCAGGCCTGAGGCCTCTGGCAGAGGTGTCAGGCCTGGGCAGGGGACCCCCAGCTCCCCGCGGTTGCAGGCTCCGCCTCTGCCCAGGCCTAATGCCTCTGGCCTAGGCGTCCGGCCCGGGCAGCGGGGACCCACAGCTGCAGGGGCCCCGCGATCGTGGGCTCTGCTTTAGGCCCAGGCAAGGGACCCCTAGCTCCCGGGACTGCCAGCTTCGACCGTGCCCAGCTCCCATTGCTGGCTCCACCCCTACTTCCTGCTATCACTGGCCAGGGCGGTAAAGGCGCCTGATTCTCCGATCATGGCTGGGGGGCAGGGCAAAGGCGGCCCCAGGGCCGCCTTTGCCCTGCCCCCCAGCTCTTAGCTCCCCCCTGGGTTTCTGATCACTGTCAGTGTCAGGGGGCTTCTTCCTGCTTTCCCTTTCGCCTCCCTGCATTGTGCCTACATATGCAAATTAACCGCCATCTTGTTGGCAGTTAACTGCCAATCTTAGTTGGCAGTTAATTTGCATATAGCCCTGATTAGCCAATGAAAAAGGTAGCGTTGTACGCCAATTACCATTTTTCTCTTTTATTAGTGTAGATATCCTAAAGTAAGCTAATTGTCTGGGAAAGAGTAATAACTAATGCCACACAAATAATTTTTGTGAGATACCACTTGAATGTTTTGCGAAGTCATAATTCTTTTTTGTTGTTATTAATCTTCATCTGAGAATATTTTTTTCCATTGATTTTTAGAGAGAGTGGAAGGGAGAGAGGGGAGGAGGAAGACAGAGAGAGACAGAGAGAGAAACATGGATGTGAGAGAGACACATTGATGGTTGCTTTCCTGCACATGTGCTGACCAGGCCAGGATCAAACCTGCAACCCATGTACATGCCCTGGACTGGGAATCAAACTCGAGACCCTTTGGTGCGTAGGTTGATGCTCTAACCACTTAGAACACTGGTCAAGGCTCATAAATTTTTTTTTATAATCAAGTAATTATACTGAAATGTATGCAGATTTTTTGAAGGAAATAAGAAAAACGTAGCATCCATCATAACTTATGCTGAAAAAACAGCTTTTGCTCTAAAGTTATTTAAAACTTGAAATGAATATTTAAATATTTATTTTCACCAATGCATTTAAGTCCAAAATCAATAAGTATATGCAACATAATCTTTTATAAAAACCTAGAATCTGTTGACATCAATTGTGATTTCTAACATCTGTATAGTTGCATTTTTAAAAACAGCTTAAAGTTTAAATTAAAACAGTTTTAATGTCCTTAATATAAACATATATTGCCCAAATGAAACTTTTTTAGATTTAGTGGCAATAAGCTAGCAATAATTTGAGGCAGTCACTATTATAAAAAAAAAAACAAAACCTTTTATTTCAGCAATTACTGTATGGTATTGAATTTGGGATTAAGACATAGTATGAATTATTAAATAGCTGTTAATTAAAAAGTGAGTGAAAATGAAGTGAGTCCCAGGGTTTTAGAGAAGCATTTCTCTGACTATAATAGTGGCTTACATAAGAAATGAAAAGAATTTTGTGTCCTGTGGTATGGCACTAATTTTGTGTACCGTTTGGCATCATTAGTAGTACATTCTCACGCTGAATCTGGATTGGCCAGGACAGGAGTACACCAGACACAAGTGGAAGCTTGACCTTAGTATCCAGGCTTTCTCTCTTGCCCCTTTGCCTCCAGGATTAGAATAACCTCAGGCCAGGGTGTGGAGGATGAGATAGCCAAACGGAGCTGAGTCACTTCAATTGTCTCATCCAAGACCTCAGACTTGTGAGAAAGCCCAAGCAAGATCAGCAAAACTAGCTAGCCGGCAGTGGAATTGTGGGCAAAAATATGCTTGTTGTTATATGCTAAGAAATTTTGGGTGGTTTGATACACAGTATTATTGTTCAAGAGCTAATTGATCCATATCTCAAATGGCATACTTTTAGCTTTCTGCAGAAAATCCTCTTCAGATTACTCCAATGGCATGGTGCCCCATACAATATAGTATATATTAACTCATAGTTTATTTTAGCATTTAATTATCTCTTATAATCCAGAGCTCATAAAAATGTTTAACCTTAGCAGACACAGGTAATCCTTTAGGGACAATTTAAAATGTACTCTCATCAGTTAGTACCCATTATGATCAGATAAAATAGTAAACCATAAACTAGTTCTTTGAGTTTCAACTTTTTTTCTCTTATTTTCTAAAGCTAAAGAGAGATAGGTGTGATTTGGCTTTCTCTTCTATTCGATGGGTCACCAAAAAAGCCCAGATAGTTAGCAGCATTTCCAAGAGTTGAATAGGATCCACAAAAATAAGAATATCTGATCACATAAATTAAATCTTACCTCTTTAAAAATCACCCTTGTTTTGATATAGAAAAAGCAAAGCAAACACATAACGGTTGTTAGATAGATGTAGATGATTTTAAAGCGGGAGGGGAATAGATGGGTGGCTAAGAGAAGTCTCCTGAACACACATGCGTTGTTTCTCTTACCTTCTGTGAAACAGGCTTCAGGTTCCAGAGATTCTTCAGGTTCCACTTCCGGTTGCTCCCCCTCAGCGGGAGCTCCTATATCAACTGTGCTGCCTTCTGATGAACTAGTTGCATTTAACTTCTGAAAATCAATTCCACAGAAAAGCTTTTAAAATGTTTTCTTTACTCTATAATATAAAAATTCAAAAGGTGTGCCCTCAAGTCTTCAGGACGCATCCCCTTGATCTGTAATTTAAGAATATCTTAAACATAATGCCAATCTGCTTAATAGAGGTGGGGGTCACAAGATTAGATACAGCAATAAAGGATATTTTTTTTTTCTTTAAAAATATGCTACTAACAACTATACAATTTTTAATTAAGCCCATCATAAAGATTCTGAAATAAAATCCTGCAGAGAGCTCATGGAAGCTGCCAGAGTTGTATGGTCGTCCGTGATCTTGCTTTTGTAAATTAGTTTGCAAATAGTATAGTGTGTTTTATTCTAAAATTGTGACCCAACCAACGAAAGCTGTATAAGTGTATTTTCATGTCAAATGCAGAAAAGATTTGATCAAATGCACATAAACAGCAACAATCTAAATTTATCCACTTTTCATTGACATGAAAACATATACCATCAGTTGTTATTAAATATATTCTATAGTTTTCTAAATCCCAAAAGAGCAGCGCATTGTTAGCTTTGTAGCAAGAGCTGACAGTTTGCATTCTCTTTGGCCAATGCACGCCCGGGTTTCGTTGTGCATTTGGAAACTACTTGTTACTCTGGCACTCCTACCTGTTTTGTTCATACAAGCAGAAATAAATCTTTGGTTGTTGTTGTTGTTTTTTCCTTTAGGTTAAATCAAATACCACCAAAAGTATATATATGTACTAGAAAGAAATTGTTTTAAACCTTGAAATGCAATAAACTTTATGTAGGTCAGGTCCTTCATGGATCAGCATAAAGAAGAGACCCCAGCCTTGAACCTGATGGTAAGTTACTGCAGTCATGACACAGGGCCAGGTATGAGTGCCACACGGAATCAAAGTAGTTTGGGCCAGGGCATTCTCCAACCTGTTACAATGTTATTACCATTAATGCATAACATTAGGACACGGCTGAGCTGGTAAGAGCTACATTATAAAGGGGATGAGGTAAGCACATGATCAAATGCAGGTTAAAATATGTTGAACTATTATAAAATGGATGTAGTCAGTACTAGAAACAATCTATGCACATGTGGCCTAAGGATTCTATGAATTACCCTGGGAAAATGGTTACTTTATTATATGAAAATAATTTTCTTTATATAAAATATTTACTTGACAAGTGGTGCTCATGAAGTAACATATTTATAGATAATATATGAGATTGAATGCTTTGCCTGGTCCTGACCAGGGAGCTCAGTTGGTTAGAGTGTTAGCCAGATATGCCAAGGTTGCAGGTTTGATCCCCCATCGGGGCACATAGGGGAAACAACCAATGAATGTATACATAAGTGGAACAACAAATTGATGTTGCTCTCTCTCTCTTTTTCTCAAAATCAATCAATCAATATTTTTAAAAACAGAAAATGTTGTATCTTATGTAATTTAATAATACCAACGATAGAAATGTAAATATCATATATGTCTGCCTTGGAACTAATTTTTAATTTGACCAAATTAATAAAATCAAGGATTATATATTATAAGGTGTTTAAAGTTTGCTGATTCATTTTTCTACTTATCAACTATATCACAACACTAGACAGATACTCAATTATAATATTTTTGTCAATAAAATTTAAATATATTTTGTTATAAGATGAAATGTCAAAGTGAAATTTATTACAAATATTCTAAGTTTTTGGACTATTTCTAATTTCCTGTCCTCCGTCTTAGATATGTGTAGCTTTTTTTACATACATAATTGATTAAGAAATGACTTAATTACCCTCTCTTTCCAACCCATCTGATTCGCATGAAGTTGTTACCTATCAGGGATCTGAAAATACTCATCATTTGCAGGATGTTGAAATGTGATATAAGTAATCAGAAAAATTAAAGCACAATCATATGTGATCTAACTACAGACAGCCCACAATTAGATTTGGATGACATCCCTCTTAGGAACAAGCATCACACTGCAAATACAGTTTAGGGGAAGACCTGGGAGTGTGCCAAGTAAAAACGAGGATCCATATTCAGGGTGTGCCACACTCTCAAGCTGGCATTGGTCAGTTACTGTATCAGAGCCTACATCAGGGCTGGGTATGTTGAAGGTTCTCAATATTGTTTAAAAATGAATGAATGAGTGGACTTCACAACATAATGAAGGTTAGCCCTTGACAATGATTGGAAAAAGTCACTAGGCAAGATATTCCAGGAAAACTTTGTTCAAAATGTTCAAAAATTTCCAGAGGACCCTGTAATATCAATTTATCAATCCTTTCATTTAGCCCAGTGACTTAGTATTGACATAAAATTAATAGATGCTTCTAAAATATTGATTTCAGATAGAAACGAAGTGAGAGGGAGAGAAAGATCTATGTGAGAGAGAAATATTGATCAGCTGATCAGCTGCCTCCTGCCTGCTCTCTACTGGGGATTGAGACCACAACCCAGGCATGCGCCCTGACCAGGAATCAAACCAGGCAACCTTCAGGTTCATGGGACAATTCTCAACCAATTAAGCCACACAGGCCAGGGTAGATGCTTTTTAAAAATATATTTTTTTATTGATTTCAGAGAGGAAGGGAGAGGGAGAGAGAGATAGAAACATCAATGATGAGAAAGAATCCTTGATTGGCCACCTCCTGCATGCCCCACACTGGGGATCAAGCCCACAACCCAGACATGTGCCCTGACTGGGAATCAAACTGTGCCCTCCTGTTCATAGGTTGATTCTCAACAACTGAGCCATGCTAGATGCTTTTTTATTGAAGCCAAATATGTATGTACTTAAAGGTCATGTTATTACTTTTTCAAAAGTGCACATAAAATATTTTGTATTTCTAGAAGACATATTTTACCATCTCTGTATCTCTAGTACTTATCATCAATGTTGTGTTTAATAAATGTTTTTGAGTAACTGAATGACTGTTACATGGAATCTTATTCCACCACTATTTCTAACACCTCCTATCTAATACTTACTTTCATATTCAAGTGCATACAAATAATATTCTGACTTAAAGTTCAGAGTAACACAAATCCTGCAATATTCTAAACTGTGTAATGACCAACAGCTCTCAGAATTAGGAGTGCTGTCTCAACACCAGGCTCCCAATTATTCATTCCTGAGATGAGTCTGCAAAGCAAACTGTAGTTTAACTCTGGAGTCAGGAAAACTAACACTGACAATGTTTTCTCTCTTTTCACTCTATGTACAAGGATCTACAGTCCCAGCAAGTGAATGGAACCTCTTGAAGAAGAGGAACTCTCATCCTTCTCCATCTTCTCTCTGATGTGGAACAATACAGGACCTACCTCTCTCATGAATTACTTGAATAGCTTTACTTGGTTGACAAATGAAGAATCTGGGCTGCACATTCATCACATTCATCCTCAACATCAACCATGCCAGTGTCTATTTAGAGAAGGAAATGGAGCTTTAAATCACCTTCTCAAAAGTCATAATGAGTCAGTAGTTGGACTCTAGATCTTCTGTACCCCATTTTTCCTTAGAGAATTTCTTTGAAGATTCAGAGGTAAACCCAATGTTTATCTATTTAAAACATTTAGTAGACTTTACATGTAATCAAACATTGTAAGTTTAAAGTAGTTCTCATGATATTGTCAATTATCATCTCTCATGATCATGAACGTAGTATTAGTTCAGGTTATATTTATATTTTGAAATTCTGACTTATAAAATCTTTCTAGATAACCTCAATTCAATGACTTTCTTAAATCACCTGAGATAAATATCATAATTATACAAAATATGTTGACTAAAAGTTAAAATCTGTAAGGCACCTATGAAAGCCAAATGAATCTAAGACTATAAAAATCTTCAGCTCCAGAAAAGGTCATAATTACAATCAATCCTAACTACAGTGCAACTTCACACACATCATTATATGGAACTATTCTTCCTCATACACCTAAAAAAGTATTTTCAAATAAGAACTGCTTGTCATACTTCAGTCTAGGCATAGTTCACTACAAAATGCTATATGAGTAAGAGACCAAAATATTAACTGTCTAGAAATAAAACCAGTTCTATAGTTTCAAGTTCTGTACTTGACATGTTCTACTTCTCCTTGCTAAATTTAGATGGATAGGTTATCTTTTTATTGTCTGAGCTTATTTATTGGGAAACAAGTAGGCTGAATGATATTGTTAGCATAGCCCTTACCTCATTAAACTTTAACAAAATACGAATCCCATGTCAGGATAATTAAGATATCAAACAGGAATAGCAAATTTTTATTTGCTATGAATAATAGCACTGGCAATCATTTACTTTTAAATGTAAATATTAAACATTTTTAAAGTGCAAACTTCATTATAGGGCTCATATTATTTAAAACCTGGATTCTTCTAAGAGCTGGGTAATTCCAGTTTTAAGGAGTTAAGCAGAGCAAAACCATATTTTGCTTAGTGATCTAATAAATAAATGTCAAGACACAAATATTCAGTTTGTATTTTTAAACATATAATTCTTTTGTTTTCTACATCATTGATAAATTATTATTAAACATCAATGTGCCAAAATAATTGTCCTTCTTTCAGAAAGTATAATTATTTATAAAAATAATTAATCAAATAGAAAAAGGGAGAGAAAACTTTACTTCCTATTAAGATTTTCATAAGCACACGTGTTTCTCGTTATGCAGTTATTTTCTAAAAATTCAATTAGTAAACATTGTATATAATTTAGAAAAAAAGACTAGTATATTCTAATCTGAGTCAATAAAATAATATTTTTTAAAAATAAAAGGATCATTCAAGTATAGATTAAATCAAGTATTCCATATCTAACTAACATTTTGGTCTTTAAGAATGGCAATCCTTTGTCCCACGTCGATCCTAGTGCTAATCTGTACTTAAAGGCAGCTGTGGGTCATTTTACATGAAAAATCTTAACACTGGAACAATGAAAGTGTTGGTCTTGCTTGCTATGGGATAGGCTTAAGGCCAAAGTTACACTTTAGTACTACACTTTAGTCCTTGTTACCTTCTTAATAAGGGAGTTGGAAAAAAATCAAAAGTATCATTATTAATGTACTACATTATCCAGAAAATACTTTATTCTTTATAATGAATACATTACAAAATTTTCTGACCTATGAATCTCAGGATCTTAAATCTCTTTCTTCGGATGGCAAAAGGCACCTTTATGGCCTATCCTTCAGCAGAGTACCAGTGCCCCCCCAAAACACATATTTACTCATTTTGTTCTTACGGGTTGTTTAGAGCTTTCTTTCTCCCTTCCTCACTATCCCACTGGAAAACTTTCCTTTGGGAACTACACATTCTCCAGGATAAAATCATAGATGTATTGAACTCATCCCACCATTGCTTACCCAAACCTTCCATATACATCCCCCACTACCCCCCGCCCCCCCCCCCCCCACACACACACCTCTTAAGTATTAGAATTCAGTATGTTAGACATGAGTGGCTGCTGTGAGGCCTGCCCTGGGACCCTGAACTAGGGTCGGACCAACATTGCCTTCAGACTGCCACTGGCAGCTGGGAGCCAGCTACTTCTTGGCGCAAGCTCAGAGGAAAACCGACATGACCTCAATGTCAATGTGACCTTACTAAGGCCTGGAGTAATTATAATAAAAACTTGCATTCCAGTTTTCACCCCTCACCCCTATGCGTTTCTCTGTATGCATTATGGGTAAGGGCATGCCCAGAAGAAAGATAGTTTCTGGCAATCATCCCTGAATACAAATGAAAGGATTCACCCAGAAAACCTCCATTTTAAACCCAGAAATTCAGGCCAATCTCTCTCTCTCTCTCTCTCTCTCTCTCTCTCTCTCTCTCTCTCTCTCTTTTTCTCCTGGCATGTGCCTCCTTTGTAATGTATCTTCAATAAACCCCATTTTGCTTTACTTTCATTTTCGTTGACCTTAAAATCTATTGTGTTGATGAAAAGAACCGAGGTCCCAGCAGGTAGCCCCAATCGGTAACAAGTATGTATATATACTCTTTTAGAAAACTGACAATGTTTCCTAAGGGAGGATCAGAGACCTATTAAAAAAGTTGGAAACTATAATGTGAGAGTTGAGAATAAATAAAGTCAATTTAAATCAGTTCATATTTGGTTTGTATTCTATACTTACTGCAGCCAAATCTGCTTTTCCCCATTTACCTCTCAACAAAGGCACACCACAGATGGGATACTCAGAGAATAAGGAAACTAACCTTGACTTTTTTTCAAGAAACTGAGAAAAACAAGCCATTATCCTAAAGAGTCATGCTTTTTCTGAAGAATTATTACATAATAGGAAAAAGTATTTCTAGTCCCTGAGTATATGTGTTAAATCATGAGCAATGATACCTCTAAGGTCTCATTTTATATATCATTCCTCCAATATATGAGGCATCACCTTTTATGGAATCTAGAGTGCCAGTGACTGAATATTTTGTTCTAAAGGATAAGAGAATGCTACAAGAGAGGCACAATCATTTCTCCTTCCAAATAAGCAGATATGCTTATGGTAGGGTTGTTTCATAGTTTTGATGACAGATGGAGAGGAAACCACATCTAAGCGACAAACTAATAATCTTAAAAAAATCGAAACAAGAGCTCACAATGATTTTTTTTTCCTTGTATAGGAGTCTGCATGACATATTTAAATAATATTTTTCAGGAGAAAATTTCCCAGCAGGAGAGACAAAAACACAAAGGACTGAGGAACAATAGGATAAAGAAAGTGGATTTCAGATCTATTTTCTTTCTGAAAATACCACCTTTAAGACTGTCTTTTTTTGTATAAAAAATATTTCTTTTTTTTTTCAGTCTTAGGAGTTTCTAAGGGTAAACAACAGAATCTCCAGGGGGTCATACTCTAAATGCAAAATACTTTTGGTCAATTGCTAAATAAAGCAATGCTATTTTCTCTAAAATTAAGCAGATAAAAATTATACCCATGCTGATAGCAGCCAAAACGTAAGCATTCCCATTCATTTACATTATTATAACATAAAGGCATCCTTCAGGAAGTTTGCACATGTATAAAGGATTGCTTTAATTTGCACACTACCCTTCAGAAAAACTTAATATGATACTGAACAAAAATAATTACCAACAAAGCGCACTCATTGAGGCTATATTAAACAAAGGTAATTGAAAAATAAATTTAACAGAGGGGGGGATGGCAACAGAAAGCTTTTCTGTAAGTCTTTCAAAGAGCACCTACATTTCTCCTTTAGGCCCTCAGCATGTTAAAAACTCTGTAATGTTAAATGGAAATTAAATAATCCATAAAGGCATGCACTTATACTTTACACTGAGCATAATTTCCATTAAAAATCTATGTAAGGAAACTAGCAGCTAAATCATTTTTAAAAAGTTGGGTTGCCAGACTTGCCTGACCAGCATAAGAGCAAGCTGTGCATGTTTTTATTTTACTGCCAATGGATGGGCAAGGAATGTAGCTGAGTAACATGCAGGCCAGTCAAAATTCATTTAGAAACTGGTTCTATTTATATATGTACAACTTGCTTGGGTAACCTGGGTAAAAGTGGTGGCACGAGCCTCTGGCTGGTTAAAAAACACCAGCGCTGCGTTCTTGATGGCTCCAGCTCGATTTTACTCCTGTGAGAGGTAAGAATGGTAAGCAGTGAAGGTCACCAATTGCACTAGTAAATTTCACTTTGAAAAATCAAGCATGCTTTCAACATTATTAAAACTCTCGAGAAAAATCAATCATTCAAAAATCACAAAGTGTAAAAGGAATCACATTAAATATAGTAAAAATAACATAGGAGTTAAAGCATGCATGATCATGATGAATTTAAAATGATATGCTCTAGAGAATCTACGGAACTATCAAAGAATCACGCAAATTTGGCAAAGACAAAATAGAAGAGTATTTAGTTCAAGCACCTAAACAGCCTCTAGCCCACTTGGTTAATCTGCCCTATAAAAAGGAAATCACGTAGGCATTCCAAAAATTAAAAAGTGCTCCATTTTTCCCTTTAATATTTTTAACCACTTAGAAAAGAATATCAATAAGCCTCAAACCATTTCTTACAACTCTACATGCAATATTGAACAGCATGATCCCATCCCACCAGCTAAGAAAAGGACAGGATAAAAATAACTTGAAGACAGAACACTAAATCAGACATTTCAGGTGGGAATATTTGGATTGTTTCAATTCTCTTTTGTTTTCTAGTGTTAGACCTACCACATTAAATACCAAAAGATTAAAGCCTGCACATATTCCCTACCTAAACCATTACATAATCTTTTATTCATTTATGAGTTTATATTTAGGAAGTTTGAAAAATTCTCCAAATAATACATTTTAACACCCAGGTAATAATCTCTACGGTGGGAAGGTATTCAGAGGACTCCATAGCTGAAGCAATAAAATAATTTTATTTACAAAGGGAAGATCAGTTGTCTGCCTCCAATTCCAAGGTACTGAGGTCATATATATTATTTTGGAGTACTTAACTCATACAGAAAACAAATGACAAATTTAATGATAACAGGAAAAAATTGGGAAGACAGTTTGGATTTTCCTGCTATAATCCCCAGTTTACTGGATGCTCCTCTAATGTCAAACCTAATTCTTTGACGTGAGGCACAATACATGTTCTTTTGGGGAAGGTTGAGGCTTTAAAATTTCTGAATAAAGAAGACTGGATGTCAAGTTATCTACACTTCAAAAATTGCTCAAACTTAGCCAAAAGCTTAATCTGACTGAGGGCTGAAACGTTTGATTATTTATAATTCATTCGTAGTTTATCTAAGACTCTAAGCATACATAAAAATAAAAATTGACTTCCCTTTCTATAAGGGAAATATTAACTGTTAGGAATAATGTCAAAACAATAAGAGGGGAATAGATATTAAAATGTAATGACCCACTTTTATTTTCTAACCACTGACTTCAGCTTCTAATGATATAAAATACCAGAAATTAGGCCCTACCATTTCAGCATAGACCGACCAACTATGCTTATCCGAAATTTTATTAACCATACCTTAAGATATTCAATCTTAAAATAATGGTCTTATTAGTAAACATTTCACTTCAACTAACTACAGTGATTCTTTGCCCTGAGCTATAAGGTTTTAAACTATTTCGCTTGAATTTCATCACTATTCTGTGAAACTAGTAGCTATAACTTTGTTACTTATATGTAATTTTAGTACCTATATTTAAAATTCCCTTGAATTTATGCTAACATCTACTTCTACCTAATTATTGCATTAGTAATACTATTTATCTTAGAAACAAGAAAGAATAGAAAATGGCATATTCTTTAGTAATTTTATGGAATACATATGGGAATACTGACTGAAATATCTAAAGTTCCCTTCTTAGAAATATATTTTTGTTAATAATTTTTGTTAACTGATTCGTAATTATACTTTGTTCCACTACTTAAATTTTATACTTTAATGCTTCAAATTCTCCCAAATCATCTATCTTTCTTAGAATGAAAACAGTAAAAGAGGTCTTTATTTTCCCTGCCAATCAATTCAAGTGACAAATAAAGATAAATCTTTGGTGTTGGTTGGTATTTTTATTTATTTATGCAAGCTTTTGTTACTGGGAAAGCCATCCATATTTTTGTATAGGTAAACAAATATTGAGGATTTCAATTCTTTTTCTCTTTACCCCAACTCTGCACATATTAACCTATAAATAAACAAAAACATACTCTGATACTCATACTTGTGGTAAACCAAAAACTACTTTAAACTACCAAGACTCTTATTGTAGTTATTAAATGCACAATTTTACATTCTATAAAATATTATGCAGGCACTGGGCTCAATAGAGTTACAAATATTTTTCAGTGTGATTCCTCCTCAATATCTTTACTTCCTTAAAAAATTATTTACTTCACAAAATATGAAAGTATATGTTAATATCAAGCCAAGATTCCAATCAGATTTTTCATGAATAAATATGCTTGTGCAAACTAAATAAAAATCACATTTTATGAAGTATTTCCTAAGAGCCAAGAATATAGCAAAATCAGAATTAGAACTTACCTTCTCGACAAGTATTTTTGATACATATAAAAAAATCATTTTGGGAGAATTATAAGGAAGAAAGTGGATAATCTGAGGCATTTTTACAAATCTAAATTTGTATTTCAATACTTAGAAAAATTCATATTAATCTGATTTTTAATATTATCAATAATTCAAAATAGTAAATACTTGAAAATTAGTCAGCAGATTACTTGTCTAGCTATGTTTTAATATATCATTGATTTATCACCAATTTGCCATAGAAAATGTATCAATTGATATTTCCTATTTTCTTACTGAAAGAAACCATAATTTTAAATAGTTTGATATTTTAAAGCTTAATACCAAAATATCTTCTTATTTAAAATCTCCTACCTCTTTGCTTTCCTCCATATCTGACTCGCTGCTGAATTCTTCAGTATTTAAATTTTCAAAGTCAGATTCTCCAACAGCAATTGGTACAGTCACAGTGAGGCTGGGGTTGTTTATGAATGACATGTAATCACTTTCATCCACGACATATTTTTCTACACTGCTGCCTATGCCACTGGTAGTTCCATTCCCATCTTTGAGATAATTGAGATCTTTGCCTATTTCTACGGTGGTATGGTTGGAAATACAGCTGTCTTTTTTGTTATTCAGATCTTCAAGAGGTTTAATCTCATCTAAAGCTTTCTGCTTTCTAACAATGGCTTTCTGAATAAATTCATGTACTTTTCTTTTAACGTAATCAATTCCTCTCTGCATCCTTCCCACAGCAATCTGGAGATTGTTCATTTCATTATCATCATCAGTGGCAGCAAGGTTGTCAGAACTGAATGAACTCAAAAGCAAGGCCAGGAAGAGGTTCAGAACCTAAAATACAATAGGAAATTAGGTGATCAAAACATTCTGTCATTTCAATGGTTCTTGACTTTAAGTTTTCCAAAATTATTCTTAAACTTAATTTTTTCATAAACTTATTTTTTTTCTAGCTCATAATCAACTATCCTAAGGAAAAAAAGCAAATGAAATAAATACCTGGCTAATATAAAATGATGCTATTAACATTTCCTTTTTAGTCATTACAAAATTACTGAAACCATTGTTGCATAATATATATATATATATTCACATATATATTAAGTTTCATTCAAAAAGAGAAATATTAGTTATGTAGATAATAGTACAGTGAAAAAGAAAAAAAAAGTTTTAATTGGGATGCAATTTTTCTCATGTAACCTGAATTTTTTAGGACAATAATAATTTATTATAATTTTATTTTTAAAACCAAAGGTAATTCTAATATATTTAAATATGCTTTGATTTTTATGTAATTATACAAATTTTCTGCCTAGATAACTTGCCAAATTAGGAAAAAATATATACCTTTTACTGGATAAAAAAAACAGATTATTTATTTTTTGACTCAGAAAATCATGACCACTATATTTATACAATGGTTGAAAACATTACAAATGAATGTTTACTATAAAATAATGGTGATGCTAACATTGAGTTTAAGATTGTGGAATAAAGGTATTTCCATGAATAAGATCAGTAATTAGTTTGTAAGTCTCATTTCCAACAATAGGCCTCATGGTATGAGTGTGGGAAAAGAATATTAACACATCTTGATTCATGTAAAATTTTGGGGACCTATTATGTCTGGACAACTCAAAATAGATATGTCAACCTTTCTTCCTACCAAGTTAAAACTTACACCTCAATTAAAGATATTTCAAGTCCAAATTCATTGACAAAACCTTCCTTGTCATTTTGAGAACTTGACATATGGCACTTTGCTTTTATATCTTTGACATGTATTAGAGACTTGCTATTTTTACTTCTGTTCGAGTAAATGTATTATCACTGTGCCATATTTATTTTCCTATCATCTTTCCCATGCCTCCAGGACTCAGTACAGAGGTGCTGGGCATGGTTCATTTTACAGAGACATGATAGTAAGTGATTGTTGAGTCAATGTTACTTGCTCATACTCTAGTTTTAGGCACCCAAAACTTCATGTACTCTTAATGGACTGAGAGGATCACTTATTTTTTTTAACTCCAATTTGTGGAAAACTCAAATCTGAAACACTTCAAGTAATACCGTTGTTAGTATTTATAAATGAAACAAGTGGCTGTTCTTAGTAACCCTTCCATGCTTTAGCATAAGAACTGAAAAATAAAAACCAGAAATGGCCTTCTCCATGACTAATAGGAGGTTTTAGTGATGAAGAACAACTTTGGCTCAAAACGTATCTTAAGAGTTAGTTATAGATCCTTTTGTAGGCCATAAGCGTGATGATTGGGTGTTCATGCTCTTGTGTGAGATATGCCTCCCTGAAACCTTGTTACATCAGCACATTACCCATATGACGTGAAAAAAAATTATGTTATATATGTCAATTATATCTCAATAAGAAAAAATAATAATTAAAACACTTCTAAAAATACTTATGTGTGATCCCACTCCTAGGACTATATCCCAAGAAACTAGAAACACCAATCAGAAAGGATATATGCACCCCTATGTTCATAGAAGCACAATTTGCAATAGCTAAGATTTGGAAACAGCCTAAGTGCCCATCAGCAGATGAATGGATTAAAAAACTGTGATACATCTACATAATGGAATACTACACTGCTGTAAAAAAGGAATTTCTACCATCTGCAACAGCATGAATAGACCTAGAGAGCATTAATGCCAAGCGAAATAAGTCAGTTGGAGAAAGATAAATATCACATGATCTCACTCATTTGTGTAATATAATAAACAACATAAACTGATGAACAAAAACAGATCCAGAGACAGAGAAGCATTGATCAGACTGTTAAACCTCAGAGGGAAGGTAGAGGAGGATGAGATAAGGGGGAGAGATCAACCCAAGGACCTGTATGCATGCATATAAGCCTAACCAATGGACACAGACACCAGAGGGGAGTGCATGAGTGGGGGGAGTGGGGGGGGCAATGGGGGAATAAGGACACATATGTAATACCTTAATCAATAAAGAAAAAATAAAAATAAAAATATGTGGATTTCAATAGTGTAAACTATACCTAGCTCCTGAAATAATGAATAATTGAGAATTGGAACTGGCCTTGATACAAAAAACAACATATAAAACATTCCTCAGTTGAACATAGTTTTATATAAGGTTACATTATATTTTACTAAAAATGAGAAAACTGTTTTTACATACCACTAGGTTTCCAATGACCATGACCATCATGAAGACAGTAAGGCACATGGTTTGGCCAGCAACCTCCATGCAGTCCCACATGGTCTCTATCCACTCTCCACACAACACGCGGAACACAATCAGGAAGGAGTGGAAGAAGTCATGCATGTGCCAGCGTGGAAGTTCACAGTCATTGGAGATCTTGCAGACACATTCTTTGTAGCTCTTACCAAAAAGCTGCATGCCGACTACGGCAAAAATGAAGACGATGATGGCCAATACCAAGGTGAGGTTACCCAGAGCCCCCACTGAATTGCCGATGATCTTAATGAGCATGTTCAGGGTGGGCCAGGATTTTGCCAACTTGAAAACTCGGAGCTGGAAACAAAATCAAGAAAGCTGTTACTGTCCTGTCTTCTAAAGACTCTATAAATCTATTTATGTGGAAAATCTCCAATGTCTCAATTATAGGGTGATGAATTATTTGTGTGTCAAACTATTATCTACCAAATGTTATCAGCTTATTTTTCTATCATGGGGCACTATTCATTTGGAAATAGATACACCAAATTCCCCAGAATCTTACATAAGCACATGTAATACTCCTTTTGTTTTGTTTTGTTTTGTTTTTTGTAAGGAACTGAGGTATTTAAGATTTAATGGTAATTAACTATTTCAGGGAAGTAGAAGCTCTCAATATTTAAAAACTTGAAGTGGATATATTTTTTCAGTGTACTTAAAATATCATGCTAAAATGCAAAGATGCAGGTAAAATTAAAACAAATTACATAATGTACAAGAGAAAAAAACTAATTCAAAAAATATATTGCTGTATCTTTAGCTTACTGTAATATTAAGCTGTATTTTAAAGATTTATTATATTCAAAGAAGAAATACTTTGACTTAAGTAAAAGCTGCATTTTGTCAACCTTTATGTCTTCAGTGATTTAATTAATCAACAACTCATTAGAGTGTGTAAATGGCTCTCCACCACTGTGCTTGACTCATTGGTTGTTTTAGCTCATAGAAGCCTCTAAAATACCATTTATGGCTAAACAGCAGCAACATTTTATTTCTGATGCTCCAACAAATGTCAGGCCAGTGGTAGTGCATTATTTAATGGCATCTAAGTGACTCAAAGAATCAAATATAAGTACCATAATGTTTAATTTATTCCCAGAGGATAATTAATGCAAAAATGCCTGACATTCTAAGCAAGATGCTAATGATATTTTGCTTCCCATTTCCTTAAACTGCATCACATTATCACAACGATTTGCTAAACATTTTTTAAAAGAGTTGCCCTATTTACTTTTATGTAATAATTTCTAACGTTTATTCTATTTTTTGCATTCTTCTGACTTCAAATTAGATCCACAGTTCTCTGTGAAGGCTGGGGAAAAAGGCCACAGCTCTAAGATCTCAACTCAAATGTGGAATTTGAAAGTGGTAAGGAAAATTCTAAAGACTTCAGAACACTGTCTTGAGACTAATCGTGGCTCAGTTGATTGGAGCAATCTGGTTTGTTTTTCAAATGTATTCAAATAATATTGTGACTATGTAAAATACCATAATGGTTACTAGAAAGGTTGAAAACAAATTAAATTAATTAGAATAATATTATGGATACCCCCAATTAATTTACCAGCCGAAATGATCGAAGAACTGACAATCCTTCCACATTTGCCAAACCAAGTTCCATTAAACTAAGGCTCACGATGAAACCATCAAAAATATTCCAGCCTTCCTGAAAGTAATAATAGGGATCCATGGCAATGATCTTGAGAAACATTTCTGCGGTGAAGATCCCAGTGAAGACCTAAATGAGAAATGTTTATTACATGGGTGAGTAATCTTAAAAACATAAATAATTATTGAGTAATTTACCACTAAGAAATCATAATTCTGTATTTTAAAAATCGTTTTAAGTCCAGCAAACTATTCCCTCAAATGGTTTGTATTCAAATCAATATTTGTTTACTATATTTTAGGTTTATCAAGTGATGAAGAGCACATGAGTCAAGATAATAAAGTTAACATTCTTATTTTTACATTCTTATATGAAAGGCTCAGCTCACTCATTGTGGTCAACTGCCTGACTCTGCCTTTGATCTCTCTAACCTTCCCAAAACTCGCCAAATGATTGCCTAGTAGTTGGTTTTCTCCCATGGCCCCACAGGGTTGTTAAGTGCTAAGAATGCACTTAACAACCATATGTAATAAACATGGTCACCACTCACCCTTCAGATGGTAAAAATGCTAAAAAAAAAAAAAAATCAAATAAAAATTAATAATGCCCAGCCACTAGAAGCGATATTTTCCATTCTCCATTTTCTTTCTGTACAACTGTATCAATTGATATGTTGTTTCTTAGTTTTAAAAGATCCATGTACATATAAAATATAAAGATAAAATGAAACACCCTTTCTTTAAAATTAATGTTTTATCTTTTTTTCATCAGGCTGCTTTCTTAGGGCCTTAATTGTTTCCAGTGAGATGTTAGTCTCTTGCGTATTACAGTCATGTACTGCTTAAGGACAAGCATGCATTCTGAGAAATGTGTCCTAAGGCAATTTTGTTGTGTGAACTTCAAAAAGTGCACTTACATAAACCTAGTGATACAGCCTACTACATACACATCCAGGCTGTTTACTATAGCCTATTGCTCTGTAGGGGAGAAATACATTTTTCCTCTACCCTCTAGGTTCTTGGCTCAGACATTCCTGTAATAAAAGAAATTAACAGGATAAAAAAACACACAAATGTTTAATAGCACGTATACATAGGACATCCAGGGAAACCAAAATGGCTGAAGCCACCACCTTAAATACCATCTGCAGCTAGAGACAAAAGATGTTGGGGGTCAGGAGAGTCATGAAGAGTTACCAGGAAAAGCACAGTAAACAGGGATAAGGTTGTTATGCAAGTGTAAGTCCTGTATCTGCATTGATAAGAATTTCTAGAGATAAGATCATCCCCTCTTCTTGGTATAGCAGGGAGGCACCCTTACAGATGTAAATTTCTTTTACAAATGTAATTGTCTTTTGCAAAGGGTTCTATTTCATCTACAGAGCTCCCTCTGTCTACTGCTTCTTAAAATTAACCAGTTTAAAATAAAATAATCCTTATGCAGGAGAGACATATTTCTGTGTCACAAATTCAGTTTCCCTACAGCTCTTAGGCTACAAACCTACTCAGCATATCATTATATTGAATACTGTTGGCAATTGCAACAGAGAGGTATTTGTGTAATGTAATGTAATGTGCTATGACAATACTATAACTATGACATCATCAGGTGATAGGAATAGTTCAGCTCCATTATAATCTTTTTTTAATATATTTGATTGATTTTTTATAGAGAGGAAGGGAGAGAGATAGTTAGAAAGATCGATGAGAGAGAAACATCGATCAGCTGCCTCCTGCACATCTCCTACTGGGGATATGCCCGCAACCCAGGAACATGCCCTTGACCGGAATCGAACCTGGGACCTTTCAGTCCACAGGCCGACGCTCTAACCACTGAGCCAAACCGGTTTCGGCCATTATAATCTTACTAGAGGCCCAGTGCACAAAAATTTGTGCACTCGGGGAGTCCCTCAGCTCAGCCTATGCCCTCTTGCAGTGTGGGACCCCTCAGAGGATGTCCACCCCAGTGGGGACACTCACCCCATGGAGGTTTGGCCAGCCTGGGTGAGGGGCTGATGGCTGTTTTCACGCTGGCCACACCCCCTTTAGGGTGGGGGTCCCCACTGGGGTGCCTGGCCAGTCTGGGTGAGGGGCTGAAGGCCATTTTCAGGCTGGCTGAGCCCCCTGGCAATGTAAGCTCCCAGCCTCTCCTTTTTTTAATTTTTATTTTATTCTGGGATTTATTTACCTTCTATAATTGAAACTTTGTTGCCTTTAGCGGAGGTCTGCAGAAAGCTTGGCTTCCTCCGTCGCCAGGGGCAACCCACCCCTGCTCACTCCAGCTCCATGGCCACGGCTGGCTGAAAGCAGGTATCTGGGGTTTATTTACCTTCTATACTTGAAACTTTGTTGCTTTCAGTGGAGCTCAGAGCTGGCCTCAGCAGGCAGGGAAGCTTGGCTTCCTCCATCACTGGAGCAAGCAAGCCTCCTGCTTGCTCCAGCTCTGTGGCTGCCAGTTGCCAACTTGGTTGGGTTAATTTGCATATAGTTGTTCTGATTGGCTGGTGGGCGTGGCTTAAGGGATAGCAAAGGTATGGTCAATTTACATGTTTGTCTTTTATTAGTGTAGATGGGACTTCCATTGTGGTCTGTCTATGGCTGAAATGTGGTACATAACTGTTTAAAGTATTTGTCTTCTGGCTGTTTGAAAGTTTCTTTTCAGTAGCTTGACTGAGCTATGTTCAATGTATTTTGCTTTATATTTATTCTTGTTGATGTTCACTGAAATTTTATAATTTGTTATTAAGATGTCTAAGTTAATATTTTTTCAATGGAAAAAAATTTGTCCATTATTTCTTCAAATATTTGTTTTCTTCCATACTCTCTCTCTTTTCTCCTTCTGGATCTCCCTTATACAAATACTAGTGGCCAGGTGCATGAATTTGTACACATTGAAAGGGAATTAATTAGAAGAAATATTTTAATATAGCTATTCGCCCTTTCTCTATAACGGAAGTGTCAACCACATGTGTGTGATTGGCGCCAGTGAGAGTTTCATATGTATCGTGCATGTGTGAGTCAACTTAGCCTTTTATATATGTAGAATCAGCTTGCTTAATTAGACTTGCTTTCTGAGTTAGCTAATTTTTTTTTCCAGTCCAGTGAAGCATCCCAACTTCTCTTTCAGGTAATTGTCAGCAACACAAACAGTGGTAAATATCAACATGAAGCAGACTATTATTGTAGATCACACAGGGAGAACAAAGGGTAAAATATTTAACTGTATTTTAAGTGTTTGATTTATATTCTGCACAGTGAGAAAACCTGAAGTCATTTTCAAGGTCCACCATTTATGAGTTCTTTTCAGTTGGGTCAAGTTTCTAAGCTTTCTAAATCTCCATTTTCCAGCTAATGAAAAGAAAATAGGATTCCACTGAGTCTCCTATCTACCTACTCCAGGACTTCCGTGAGGATCAAATAAGATGAGGCACAGGAAAACGCATCACAAACATTTGGTTAAAGTGTAAAGTGTTTGCACCTGGCTATAAAGCAAGTCATGTTCCTGGGTTGAAGAAACTGTAAGGAGGCTAGTCCCTAGGGAGAAGAGGCCAGGGGTTGCTAAATGATGTCATTACCCAGCACCCACAGCCACCGTTTCTGGGCGGGGCTGGGCTATGGGCGCATTTTAAACTGTAGGGTCTCGGCAACATCAACTGTGATTTGGTGGGTTGTTGCTTCAGGGTAATGGTGGAGCCTGTGTCCCACTTGTGAGAAGCCGAGTGTTGCTTGGCGGGCGCTAAGTCCACAGTGCCGTTTCTCTGTAAATGGCCAGTGCGTGTCACGGAAGCTCCTGCATTGAGCATCTGTCTCCTGGTGGTTAGTGTGTGTCATAGTGACCGGTCGGATGGTCTGACACTTAGCATATTAGCCTTTTATATATATAGATTAGGCTACTCAATAGTATTCTACAGATTAGTGAGACTCAAATTTATTTTTTCTTTCATTTTTTTCTGCTGTTCAAATTAGATAATTTCTATTGATTTGCTTTAAGTTTAACAACCCTTTCTTCTGACAAGCTGTGCTTCTCCTAGAAAAGTTGGAATTTCTGTAAGTTGCCCCTCAAACCCTGTACTTAATTAGCACCAGACAAAGCTGCACCAAGTACCACTTTATCAGGCAAAGGGAATTTCTCAACCTTAGTGCAGACACAGTTAAGCACCAGAATGACTGCTTGGTGACCTTGCCTTCATTACAACAGTAAAACACACACCTGGGTGGATATTTAACATGCTAATGAGACAGTCCATGTAGGAAGAAGCATGTAGTTCCACTGCATAGGTGCCAAAGAGTCCCTGCCTCTAAATATTAGACTTCAGGCTCCTGCCTTTTAAAACTGTTCCCAGCTTTTGTTCTGGAAGCAGCAGCTATTTATTTCCCCATTGGACACTGTTTCTCTTGTGAGCACAATCTATTTAATAAACCTTTGCCTGAATCCTGATTCTGTGGTTACCCTCTTGATTTCTATCGTGTGAGTTCCCAGGAACCCAGAGCACTGGTTAAACATCCAGTGAGTTTTTCATTTTAGAATTTGTACTTTTCAGTTCTAAAATGATTGCTTTTTATAGTTTTCATTTTTATATTTATACAAATAAAAGAGTAATATACTAATTAGACTGGAGACTTTCCAGAGATCTTCCAGACGTCCTTCTGAACAAATGGCCCTCACCCAGGTCAGCGTGCCCCCCACAGGGACTCTCACCCTGATGGGGGCATGGCCAGCCTGCAAACAGCCCTCAGCCCCTTGCCCAGGCCCATCCCACCCCCAGCAGGGACCCTCACCCCAATGGGGGTGTGGCCGCCTACAAACAGCCCTCAGCCCCTTGCCCAGGCCAGCCATGCCCCCTAGCAGGGACACTCACCTTGATGGGGGCATGGCAAGCCTACAAATGGCCATCAGCCCCTCGCCCAGGCCGGCCACACCCCCGAGCAGGGACCCCCACCCCAAAGAGTGTGTGGCCAGCCTAAAACGGCCCTCAGCCCCTTGCCCAGGCAGGCATGGCTCCCAGTGGGGACCCCTACCCCGATAGGGGCATGGCCAACCTGCAAACCACCCCAGGCCCCTCACCCAGGCCGGCCCTGCCCCCCAAGGGAACCCCTACCCTGATCCGGGACCCCCTTCAGGGCAGACCAGCTGGCTCCCACCCATGAACCAGGCCTCTATCTATACGAATAAAAGGGTAATATACTAATTAGACCAGGAGACCTTCCATATGTCCTACCAGACAAAGCCATGGTGGCGGAGCCGAGGCAGAGGCGGTTAGGGGCGATCAGGCCAGGAGAGGAGGGCAGTTGGGTATGATAAGGTCGGGGGGGGGGGGAGTTGGGGGTGAGCAGGCTGGCAGTGTGGGGCAGTTGGGGATGAGCAGGCCAGCAGTGTGGGGCAGTTGGGGGCGAGAAGGCCAGCAGTGGGAGGCAGTTGGGGGTGATCAGTCTGGTAGGAGGGGCCAGTTGGGGGTGAGCAGGTCAGCAGGCAGAGTGGTTAGGGGCAATTAGGCAGGCAGGCAGGTGAGCAGTTAGGAGCCAGCAGTCCTGGATTGTGAGAGGGATGTCCGACTGCTGGTTTAGGCCTGAGGGGCAGTCAGACACCCCCCAAGGGATCCCAGATTGGAGAGGGTGCAGGCCGGGCTGAGGGACAACCCCCCTATACAAATTTCATGCACCAGGCCACTAGTGTTTATATAAACATATATGTTTATATATGTTTATATTCTATATCTGTTTATTCTTTGTGATTATTTTTTTCCTTTCAAATGTTTATACATATATAGCTCCTTTAAAATCTCCTTTTAATAATAGTTCCACTAAAATTCTTTTTTGTTAAGTCTATCAATTCTGTCATTTATAGTTCTATTAAGTGTTTTTTCTCACAACTGTGAGTCATATTTACCTATTTCTTCACATAATACATAATCTTATATGTGCTATGGATGATGTGTTGTAATAATTTTTGATTCAATTATTTTCCATTGAAGAGTATTGATATTTTTCTAGCAGGCAGTTAAATTATAGGTTGGCCACCTGAAACTTACAGTACCTTGGTTTTATATTTAATTAGGGTAGGGTTGCTTTGGTTTACTCTTTGTTCTGGTTAATAATTCTGGTTCTCTGACATAATTTTTACTCCTAAAGTGTAGCCATCTGGGATTTCAAAGTATTTATCCAATTTGTCCAATTTCTTTTCTTGGTTTGCTTCAAATTCCCAACTTTGTTGGCAAGTATTCTCTTCTAATTTTTTATTTTTTATTTTTTTGGAACAGTTTGTGAAGAACTGGTATTAATTTTTTTTTAAATTTAGAGTTTAGAGAGAGAAAGAGAAACATTGATTGGCTGCCTTCTGTACACACTCTGATGGGGATGGAACCCACAATCTGGGCATGTGCCCTGAATGGGAATCAAACCCAAGACCCTTCAGTGTATAACAACATTGCAACCAACTGAGCCACACTAGCCAGGGCTTAGTGCTAATTCTTAAAACATTCGGTAGAATTAACCAGTAAAACTATTTTGGCCTAGGCTTGCCTTTGTGGGAATATTATTTTTAAATTACTAATTCAATCTGTACTTGTTATAGGCTTTTGCAGATTTTCTGTTTCTTCTTGGGTCAGTTTCAGTAGTTTGTTACTTTCTAGGGATTTTTCCATTTTATCAAGGTTATCTAATTTGTTGGCATACAATTGTTTGTATTATTCTTTATACTCCTTTTTATTTCTATAAGGTTTATAGTGAGATTCCCTCTTCTTTCTTCATTCCCCCTTTAATGATTTAAGTCTTTTATTTTTGTACTAGAGGCCCAGTGCATGAAATTCATGCATGGGGGGTGTCCCTCGGCCCAGCCTGCACCCTCTCCAATCCAGGACTCCTTGGGGGATGTCCACAGGGATCAGGCCTAAACTAGCAGTCAGACATGCCTCTAGCAATCCAGGACTGCTGGCTCCTAACCACTTGCCTGCTTGCCTTCCTGATTGCCCCTAACTACCTCTGCCTCGGCCCTGCACCCGGGACCCAGGCTTCCCTCCCTCTGTCCGGCCACAGGCACCCAGGACCCAGTCCGGCTGCAGCCACAAGGGACCATAGGCAGGCAGCTTCACCCAGGCCAACCACAGGTACCTAGGACCACAGGGCAAACAGCTTTTCTCCGTCTCCTGGGCTGCAGGCGTTGGTGCTTGGGACCACGGGGCAGGCTGCTTTTCTCTGTCTCCTGGGCCTCAGGTGCTGGCACCTGGGACTGTGGGCAGCGGCTTTGCCTGGGCCCGGCTTTGTCAGGAAGGACATCTGGAAGTTCGTCTGGAAGATGTCTGGTCTAATAAGCATGCTACCCTTTTATTAGTATAGATGTCTAGCTAAACACTTGTCATTTCTGTCAATCTTTTCAAAGAATCAACTTTTGAGTTTCTTGATTTTTTCTAGTTTTCCTATTCTCTATTTCATTCATTTTCACTTTCACTCTTTATTATTTCTTTTCTTCTGCTAGCATAGAGTTTAGTTTCTGCTTCCTTTTTTAGTGTCTTAAAGGGTAAGGATAGATTATGGATTGTTTCTGAATATCCACCACCACAATCCATAATCTATTCTTATCACTAACACACACACCCTTTTTTTCTTCTTTATACCACTAGTTACTTAGGAGTATGTTTTTCAATTTCCACATATTTGTAAATTTTCCAAATTTATTTCTGTTACTGATTTCTGATTTCATTCTGTTTTTGTCAGAAAAATGTACTTTATATGATTTCTATCTTTTTTAAGTTCAAAGAGGCTTGTCTTATGACTTAAAATATAGCTTACCCTGGGTAATATTCCATATAATCTTGACCCGAATGTGTATCTTATCTCTCTATATTTCATTACTCCATGATTCACCTCAAATACAAATTTACCTTCTTTAACACATAAGACTAGTCCCACCTATGAATTGTCCATTTGTTACTATGTCTTTCTAGCAACTACTTTCTCTTCTTCTGGTAATAACAGACCTACTTTTTTTCTTCATAATTAATTTTATTTACTCTGTCTTCAGTGATAAAACAGAGTTATTGTTTTACCAAATAGGCATGCTAACCCTAGAATCAGAGTCACCACTGGCTTAGAAATGGTCATGTAACTCCAACCCAGCCAATGATAACCAACTCTTAGGCTTCTGTTAAAACTATTAGTTAGGAAGTACTAATAGGACCTATGTTGGTAGGATAAAGGTTGTGTAGAACATTGTCACCAATAGAATACCCAGTCATAGATGAACAAAACATACTGGGAAGAATTAGGGCAGGAAGCTGACTCCCAATAACATTGACTGAGAACTTGAATCTAGCCAGGTTAAAATATGGAGCTATGCCCAAATTGACTTTACTTACTTGAGTTAATGGATTCTCTTTATTTTTGCTTAAGCCCACTTGAGTTGTTTCTAAATACCCACCTCCACAAAGCTTTCTTTCATCTCTTGCTCATAGTTTAGAGATAATGTTGAAGAGATTCCTATGTAGATGACAATTTGCAAGAGGTAATGTTATTGTCCTTCCCTCCTCTAAAGGTCTGTGATTGTTGGTGATAGCTTACAATATTCTCTGAAATAGCTTTCACAGTCTGTGATACAGTGTTCACACCTCCCATCACTATGTCAGTTTCTCATGGGTACAGTTTCCCAAGTGGTAAAATGCAGACAATCACAGTATCTACCTTAGGACTAAATTTGTGGGAACCTAGAGAGAAGGATTTTATGTAAACCATTTAGCATAGTGCCTAATAATACAAGTGGTCAGCATATATTAACTTTATCATTGGATCAGTGAAGACCAGTCTGGACTATAATAAAAAACACAGTGGTTACTTTTTCAGATCCTAAAAACATTGTACACTATACTTTAGAATATATTACTTAATATCTGTGTACAACCTGTTTATCTGTTCATATATCAAGTGAAAAATGCATGAGAACTTAATAAGTTTCTTATATTTTTTATATAAATTTATATTCCTTTTGTTTGTCTGTAAAGACCACTTTACTTTCATTTCTATCACTCTATCACAGCTGTGGGCAAACTACGGCCGGATCCGGCCAGTTTGAAATGAATAAAACTAAAAAAAAAAAAGACTGTACCCTTTTATGTAATGATGTTTACTTTGAATTTATATTAGTTCACACAAACACTCCATCCATGCTTTTGTTCCGGCCCTCCGTCCAGTTTAAGAACCCATTGTGGCCCTCGAGTCAAAAAGTTTGCCCACCCCTGCTCTATCATATAGCCAGAGTAAAAATATATGCAAAAATCATCATTTATAAATTCCTAATTTTATAGAAGAAATTTAAACAGAAATAATAACCACTATATGATGTTTCCTACCACAAAGAATCCACCTTAACCTTATATAATAAAAGCCTACTATGCAAATTGATGGAAGGGCAGAATGACAGGTGGCTATGAAGTGCACTGACCACAAGGGGGAAGACACTCAAGGCAGGAGCTGCCCCCTGTTGGTCAGTGCACTCCCACAGGGGGAGTGCTGCTCAGCCAGAAGCCAGGCTCATGGCAGTGCTAAGGAGCAGTGCTAAGGAGCAGCGAGCAGATGGGCAGTAAGGAGCGAGGTCCAGGCTGAGGGACCCTGCCCCCGCCCCCAGTGCATGAATTTCATGCACCGGGCCTCAAGTGTATTTATAAGTGATAAAATTATTTGACTTGGCATATTTTATAATTTTTTTGGCAAAGTATATATGTCCTAAAAATCTATTCTAAATACTTGGAAAAATACATCAGGATTTTTTAAAAATCATAGATCAATGTCCTCCATAATTCATAATCATCTTTCTAATGAACTAGTAGCTCAGTGCACAAAATTTGTGCATGTTAAAAGGGAACTAATTGCCCTAACCGGTTTGGCTCAGTGGATAGAGCATCGGCCTGCGGACTCAAGGGTCCTGGGTTCCATTCTGGTCAAGGGCATGTACCTTGGTTGTGGGCACATCCCCAGTGGGGAGTGTGCAGGAGGCAGCTGATCAATGTTTCTCTCTCATCGATGTTTCTAACTCTCTATCCCTCTCCCTTCCTCTCTATAAAAAAATCAATGAAATATATTTTTTTTAAAAGGGAATTCATTAGCAAACTGTCCACCTGTTGATTCTGTGAGGAAAGGGGCTCCCTCCTCCCTCCTGTCAGGGTCCGGGGTACAGGAGAATGGGGTTCCTGGCTGCCAGGCCACTGACAGCAAGCTATCCAACAGCGGATTCTGTGGGGAATGGGGCTCCCTCCTTTCTATTGTCAGGGTCTGGTTTGAAGGTCGGCCATGCCCCCTGTTGGGCCAGACCCAGAGTTCTACCATGCCGTGGCCTCCACCTCAGTAACCCAGGACTGACTACTGTTGGGTGCTCCTGGTGCTCTGAGGGTGGGTTCTTCCCTCAGGCCACATGGGAAACAGCTGGGGAGCGCACAGCCCTTGGCAAACTGCCGGGAGCCGGTCCATCCTTGCTGTTTCAAGGGACCTGGCATATATAGCATACGGTTCTTAATATGTTTGCTCACCTTCTTGGTGCTGTGTTTTAAGCAAGGTCACCCCTCTGAGAAAGGTTGAATCCCCAGGTAGGGATTTTCCCCTGAAGTTAGGGAGGGGATGAAACTCCTTAACTAAGTGCCAGGCGGGTAGTTAATCAATTTAACTACAAACAATCATGCTTAAGCTACATAATCTTTTACTCCCTGGAATGGAGATAAGAAACGCCCTAACCTTTGTAATAGAGATTGACAGGATTAGAATCAACTGGTATAAATGCAGATGCAACAAGACAACAACAGACAGAATTCAGAAGACAGCAAGAGACAGAATTTAGAACACAGAACTTAGAACACAGAATTCAGAAGACAGAACCTACACGGAGCCTGGAGACAGAAGAACTTCGCTGGAGAGAACATGGCAAAGGATCCTGGACTGAACCTGACTGCGGAGATTGACAGGAGAGCCTGACTGGAACCTGGTGACTGAGCCTGGCTGGAGAACCTGGAGAGAACCTGGCTGGAGAACCTCGCTGGAGATCCGAAGCAGAACCTCTCTGGAGATCGAGACCAGAACTTGGCTGGAGATCCTGGCTAGGCTGCTGATCAACTGAACGCTGTCTCCATGTCCTTCCTTCTTCACCGACTCCGTCCACGCCTTTGGGGACCCCTGGACCTGCTGGGGTTGGACCCCGGCATATGGCACCCGAACAGGGACCCCTAGGTAAGCCCCACTCTCGGGATGGATAGGACTCCACCGTAGGAAGAGGGTGGATAGTCTTCGCCGACTCCGTCCACACCTTTGGGGACCCCTGGACCTGCTGGGGCTGGACCCCGGCAGCAAACGACCCAGGATTCAGTGGGTCCACACTCCGAGGTTCGGGTCCTGCCTCAAACCCTGCCCTCACCAGAAACAGCTCCAGGAAACAGCTCGGGGGAGGGCGTAGCCATTGCCAAGAAACCCCTGTAGGACTGACTTCCTTCCGCTTGGTTGAGCTTCTGGCTTGATGTTACACCCAAACAGCTCTGGAAAACAGCTCGGGGAAGGCGCAGCCCTTGGCAAAGCGACCCAGGATTCAGTGGGTCCACACTCTGAGGGCCGGTTCCTGCCTCAAACCCTGCCCTTGCCGGAAACAGCTCTGGGAAACAGCTCGGGGGAGGGCACAGCCATTGCCAAGACAACCCCTGCAGGACTGACTTCCTTCTGCTTGGTTGGTCATGATGAGCAACACCCATGTTTTTTATATAAGTAGATGAGCAACTTAAATTTAATTCTAAATCAAATTGTGCATAAAATCTTTGAATTTTTCGCACTCCTTCATTTGGTGATATATTTTTGTTATTTATAAAGGGAAGCTAAACTTTTTCTGTCCAGGTATACTCAGCCAATAAATTCATATTTAATTTGAGAGTTGATATTCATCAAGTGTGAGAGTAAAATTCATTATGTCAATCATTAAGTCCATTGAAAGAGGTACCCTCAGTGAGCCTTACCAGGTTGCCGACTGACAGCACATTGCTGAACTGCTCCGTCATGGGGTAGTGCTCCATGGCCATGAAGAGTGTATTTAAGACAATGCAGATGGTGATGGCCAGGTCAACAAATGGGTCCATCACGACCAGGTTGACGAGATGTTTCACTTTTAACCAGGGTTTACAGCAGTCCCAAATCAAACACAGGTTAGCAAATTTATACCAGCAGGGTGGGCATTTCTGCCTGGATTCTTCAAGTTCTGGAAGAAAAAAGTTAGACTACTCATGAAAACTGCTTACTTTCTATTAAGCAGCCTTTGGTTTAAATGGAAAGTGATATTGAAAAAAAAAATCTAAAGTTATTAAATGTGTTAATCTGATGATGGAGCAGGAAAACACTTATAATGGATTAGTTGTCATAGAAGGCATGGGCACAGAAAAGCTATTAAACTTTCCAAATTCTTCTTGGCTAAGCAGAGTTTCCATGATTCTATCTGCAATATTAAACGGTCTGATAATTATCTTCAAAGCTATGAGAAATTATTAGGTGGGACTTGTATTAAGGATACTGAAAACTCATCCATGTTCCAGATAGAGCAAGATACACATATATTATCAAAGAATTACTCTCAAGGGATGTCCATAAAACCTTTATCAGTCATGCGGAATCTCAGTTTCTTGGCTTACATATGTTTTGCGGGTCTTTCAATAAAATAGTTTTGTCAGTATCACCAGTCTTAGTAAAAACATTTCTAATTAAGCTTATTAGATACAGACTATATATTAAGCTCTACAAGATTTGTTTTCTTAATTTAATTAGAGGGTATGAAAGAAGAGGAAATATCAACTCTAAGAAATTGGATCTTCACTATATAATAAATCCATGTTTCACAAAGTGGAAAAATGTAGAATTCATAAATTTTATGATATAGTTTTTATGTTAAAATGTATAACTATTATACAAACCTATGATATAAAATTTCATGTTAAAATATGTTTATTTTTAAGTACTTTCTTTTCAAAAAGGACTTTAACTAAATAATGGGAAAAAGAGTTCAGAAATGCACAGGTCTTTAAGATGATACTCACAATACTGAAATTTGGTAAATATTGGAAAATAATTTTAGAAAATTAGAAGTGGGAAATGATCTATTCTCTTCCTTTGGTAGGATGATCTCTTAATCAACTCTTCAGTGGAAACAGCATGCAGAACTTGTTTTCTGACAAAATCATTGTCGCATACCCTACTACCTGCTCTATTAAATGAGACCATCACTTCTTAGTAGCGAGAAAGATTCTTTTTTTCATTTGTGGCATCATTGACTCTGGTAAGACACTTCAGTATTACTACTGTGGCAACTGAAATATCCCTCTAAACTTGGTATAGTTTATTAGGAACTAAACTTTGTAAGGGAAGAAACAGCATATGAAATAAACAATCACAACCACAGGTAATGATTTTTGTCCTGCTGATAAACATTCACTACTAACCAATGCTATAAAGTTTACCACTTCCCTAAAATAAATTAATTTCGTGGTGTGTTTTTTTAACAGAATTCCATTAGCAGTAGATTCTTCAACTGTCTTTTTAGGTATTGAAATTCTTCCAGTGCACAGTTTGTTTATATTTCTTTTAACATGCAATTTTGTAAGCAATAAAGAATAGCTGAGTTGTAAATCAGAGGAAAAATATAAATATAATTATTATACACTATTTTGTGGCTATTTTTAAGATTCCCAAATAACCTTATGGTTATGCTGGAGATTAAAATATATTATCATTTACAGTAAATCACAAAAGAGAAACAAAGAAATCTCTTTGTGTACAGTCAGAGCAAGTCAGAGCAAATTTTTTTAAATGCCACCTGTCATTTATTAGATAAACAGAAGCAACAGTAATTGTGCAGAAAAAAAGAGAAATAAATCAGAGACAAGTTCAAAAGTGGAAATTCAGCCGGTATTATTCATCTCGTGTAGCAAAGCTGTTAAGTTCTAAAGTAAAATTGTTCAATTATTCATGCCAAAAGAGGGAGAGTTTTCTATTTCAAAACAACAAAGCACTCAGGAGAGAACTACAACCATCTCTCCATTATTCCTGTGTGAGTTATCCACACTGAGAATCATCGACAGCCCAGTTGAGACTTCTGCTCAATTCCTCAGGTACTCCTAACTCACCCTCCCACTATCCCTCCCAAGGCTGTGATGAGGAGACATTTCTATATGGCTTGGGATTTTGAAAAAGTGGAAAGGCAATTCATTTTTGCTCATCTCCTATGGTTTCATGAACTCATTAGCTATTCATTACCCTGGACAATGGAGACTTGGCTGTAATTCAAAAGAAGGAAAACAAAAGTTGCCAGCCCAATCAACAAGCTGCTTCATAAAAGGGAAAGTAAACTAAATCATAATTAGACTTAGAAGACAAGAACACGAAATAAACAGATTATGTCCACCTAAGAAACCTTCCCTCCATTATTAGGAACAACAACAAAAGAGGCTATATAGAAAAGACAGCTCTGGTATACATATGCATGCTAAGGATTGCTAACAACAAGCTTGGATCAATGCCGCATTCAAGGTGTTTAGAAATCATTGAATAAAATGTAAGCTTTTTATCCTATACAGCCAACGAAAAACGAATAAAACTTAGACATTGTCTTTCACAAGAAAACACCATAAAGCCAAAAGCTCTGCAGACACTAAAACCAAACCCTCCGTGTCCTGCTTCCTCAGTTACACTTAGTTCCAGGACATCCTTCCCCCTAAGTGACCCCCTGAGACACATTCCCATGGAGGGTGATCTGGGTGCACTAATTTTGAACCCTGTATCTGAATTCGTGGACAAGTTTGATCTTGTGGTGGGTTGATGTTTCCTAAGTAATTTCTTACGTCGGCTCAAACTTAATGCTATCAGAAGTGCAAAGTAGGACTGTCGGTTTAGACTTACCCTGTCTCCTTCTCTGCTTCTTGCTTTAGGGAGCAGACATACTGCTGACATCGGTAGCAGAACCACTGGCAGCTTCCTCTCAGTGGTTTTGCTATGGCAAGGAGCAGAAGACCAGAGAATCTTCAAAAGATTTACCTGGAGGGACAGGGAGGAGCAAGCTACTGGCAGCTGGGGGAGAAGAGGGAGTGCAAGCTAACGCAGGTGAGGTTGGGGGAGAATGGACTGAGTTTAATATTCCATGGAAATCAGTGAAAAGATTTCTGATACTGCATTAGGACATTACGAAAATTGGGTGTTGTAATGCTGACATGTCTGTGATCTAAATTGCCATCTGCACTCTGAGTTTCTTCTGGCCGTGACTTTTAGGGTTTTGGTACTGCTGTGAGTATCATGGGGTTTTTCCATTCAGACGGAAAAGTACTTATTCCAAGAGCCTATTGAATAATAAGTGAAACTATAACTAAAGATAAAGTCATGTGCACAATGTGTGCTCTTTTCCCTCCCTCTCTCATTCTTCTCTCATTCTTTATCTGTTTTTTCCTTTGACACATCTACACACACACACGCACACACACACACACACACACACACACATCTGGGGAGGGTGGAAAGGGCTGGATTATAAAAGAGAAAAGGAGAAAAGGGGAAAGGGGGATAAGGGAAGAGGATAGAATATATTTTATATGAAAGTATTTTCCAAATACTTGAAGTAGATATTCCAGTTCACTTACAGTATAGAAAGGCACAAACTTGTAAATGAACAAAAACAACAAAAACAAAACAATGAAGAATAATAATATTTATTGACTGACTTCTACATGCCAGGTACATAGGTGCTTCATATATGATGCCCCATTTAATCCTTATAACAACCTTATGCCTAAACATCATTATCCACATTTTATTGATGAAGAAACTAAAGTTTAGAGTCATAAGCTAACACACTTAATACATGGCAGAACCAAGAACTAGTCACAGATCAAGTTGTCCCCAAAATCTTTACTTTGGCTTCATCAGAACCAGATTTCTAAACAATATGTTAACTACTCAGACATAATCTGCAGAGAAGGCTAATATAGTACTCTGGTCAGAGAGAGGCAAAAGTAGATTTATAAAAATTTGAAAACTTTGCTTCAAAGGGATTTATATCAAACCCTGATTTACAGTTTTCATTTACATTTCTGGTTAAATCAGAGGATTTTATAACCTGTTTCTCAAGCAGTTAATGCATTTCAAATGGATTAGCATCATTCTAAAAATAAACATTTATCATTACACTCCTTTCAGTGTCATGCGCACAACACATGTCAATGATTCAGTATTTATTCTATGAAAGTAGTATTCCAAGTATACCTTGAGTTTACAGTAGCTTCCTGGAGGCTAAATATAAAAATCTATAATCGATGGAAGAATATATGTATAGAAAAAGACATAATGATGATGTGGTATTAAGTCAGAAAGAATTTTCTTGGAATTTATGGACTTATTTTTTTTTCATCATTAACAAAGCACCACCAAGTAGCTATGCTGTAAGACCTTTGACATACCTTCCATGGTGTTGGTCAAAATACTTGCTAAACTCATTGCTCTTTGCCTTGCTGTAGGATCTTCCAAAAAATCCATGGAAACGTGATAAGAACTGGACCGTCTCTTCCTTATTTCTGTTTCAGTAGTTGTCCCCTAAAAATAAAATTTTAGATGAAATTATTATTCTTAAGGGCAGCAAAATTAAAAGCATTCCCATCACTTTTTCTACCTAACTAACTATTCACCATGCTTTCTCAGATGTGAACAGCTCATTAAGACATTGCTGAATCACCATTCCTGGGAAGTGTTTGAAAGCCCATCAGAATCTCAGTTTTAAGGAATGCCCGGGTTTGTTATCAAAATGGACATTTCCAATTCCCCCATTTTGGAGCTTTGGGCTGGAAGAACCATGCATACAATTGGATAGATACCTTTTTCGTATTTAATTCCACCTCGAACTTCAGACTGAAACATATGGTTCTTTGAATTACTCTCAGATTGAGTTATTAGATCTTTATAGACATATATTCATGCGATGTAAAAAAAGAATTTTTAAGTTTCCCTAATATGTATCAATAATAGTTTCCTTAAAATGTGAATTCCAGCCCTAACCGGTTTGGCTCAGTGGATAGAGCGTCGGCCTGTGGACTCAAGGGTCCCAGGTTCAATTCTGGCCAAGGGCATGTACCTTGGTTGCGGGCACATCCCCAGTGGGGAGTGTGCAGGAGGCAGCTGACCAATGTTTCTCTCTCATCAATGTTTCTAACTCTCTATCCCTCTCCCTTTCTCTCTGTGAAAAATCAATAAAATATATTTTAAAAAAATGTGAATTTCACTGTAAAATGCTTATCCTATATAATAAAAGGCTAATATGCAAATCGACCGAACGGTGAAACAACCAGTCACTATGATGCACACTGACCACCAGGGGACAGATGCTCAATGCAGGAGCTGCCCCCTGATGGTCATTGCACTCCCACAAAGGGAATGACGCTCAGCCACAAGCTGGGCTCATGGATGGTGAGTGCAGCGGCAGTGGCAGGAGCCTCTCCTGCCTCCGCAACAGCTCTAAAAATGTCCAACAGTGGGCCTAAGCCAGCAGTCGGACATCCCCCCGGGGGCTCCCAGACTGCAAGAGGTCACAGGCTTGTCTGAGCGACCCCCAAGTGCATGAATTTTGTGCACTGGGCTTCTAGTGTTAATTATAAACAGACTAGAGGCCTGATGCATGAAATTCATGCAAGAGTAGGCCTTTCTTCCCCCAGCTGCTGGCACTGGCTTCCCTTGGGCACTGGGACCCAGGCTTCCCTCACAGCCTCGGCTTCATCCAGAAGGTCATCCAGAAGGACGTCCGGTCTTATTAGCATGTCACACTTTTATTATTATATAAAATATTTTCCAACATCCTTAATAGTAAAGCTAACTATTAGAACTAATCTATAACATTTTTACATTTACAAAAAAGACTCCATCCACAAAACACCACATCCTTGGCATTGAAACTGTAGTTTAAGGCAGTAACACCAATTGGGGAGGGGAATGTCTTTGATTTCTAAGAATGGTATGATAATTTGGTACTTTTCTATTACAAAATAAGCTCACCAAAATTTCAACATGGGCAGAAATTTATTCCTACTTTAGAAGACCAAAAAATGAAGTTAAGTATCAAAGAAAAAAAGGTAAAACAAGCATTTTAAATGCAGGTCTGAATGCCAATAATAAATAAGAACTCACTTTTAGTTCTCTAAAAATTTCCCTTATTTCTAAAATAACAATATAAGTCATGTTCATCTACTTTGACCTTATTGGGATATGAGTAACATTATTTTTTATCAACATACACATGTCTAATACATATATATTCAAAAACAAAGTTTCTACTCAATTGATACGGTTGACATGATGGTAATAAATGTCCATGCAGGTCACCATACAATTAATTTTACAGCCAAAGGGGAGTGAAATGAATGAGAAAAGAAATAACCCCTCTCTGAAACGAAAGCTCTTTAAATCAAAATGTTGCCACTCAAAATTTAAAATATTTTGCCTGGTCAGAGAAAGGCAGAATTTTTAAAGAAAAAAAAATAGTGTTGCGTAAAGGTCATATAGTTCCTTCTACTCTATACAGAACTATATCGTGCAATAATCCTAGATTTGTCTAATTTTTAACGATGGATTCCAACACTTCTAATGATGTTACGGAGGGAATTCTTTAAGTTAAATTGTTTATGTTGAATTTATGTGTAAAGTTCAAGATATTGTGTGCTCTGGAGGGTGTCATTTGCCTGCAGCTGTTTATGTTCTATCCTCATTTCCTCTCTGCAGCCTCTCAAAGCCAAGTTCTTCTGTATGCACCTTCAGCTCAGGCTGCACCACAGTGCCTTGCCTCTCAGACACTGACTGATTGTGGGATTGAAGAATGGACATGAGGGAACTGGAAAAAAAGGGATCACACTAGGCTTTGTTTCAAACTGGCCGCAATTTGCCTTCAGAGATTTAGTCCATCCTTTCTGACAGGACAGGAGTTTTATGGTGCATTGCTGATAAATGCTGTGTTCTGACCGACTGACTCTTTCTGTGCATGTATGCAGTAAAGCTGTGCACTTGTTTTTGTTGCCTCAATTAACAAGATCAGTGATACTCATACCTTATTATGTGTAAAAACCATGTGGATGCTTTTCAAGGGAGAAGATTCCCTGACCTTGTTCTCCTCAATGTTTTGGTCTGAATAAGTCTGGATTAACTCAGGGATCTCCTTTTTTTTTTCTCTTTAAACCACTTTATTGAAGACCAATTGAAATGTAAAAAGCTGTATATATTGAATGTATACAACTTGATGAGTTTAGGGATAGTATACAACCTGAACTATCACCACCATCAAGGCCATAATCATTTCCATCACTTTCCAAAGTTTTCTCCCACTGTCTTTATTGTTGTTGTCTTTGTTTGTTTGTTTGTTTGTTTTTTGTGGTAAACACACACACACACCATTAGATCATACTTTTAGCAAAATTTCAGTGTACAATATACGATTGTTAATTCTAGGCACCATGCTATATACTAGATGTCCAGAACTTATTTATCTTACAAAACTGAATTTCTATACCCTTTGACCATCAGACTCATAGAAGCAGAGAGGAGAATGGTGGTTGCCAGGTGTGGGGGAGGGAAAATGAGAAATCTCCATTTTTAAGAAGCATCTCAGGAATTCTGATATAAGTAGTTTGAGGGTGAAGTATATTTTGAGAGATACTGGGTTAAAATGAAACTGTTTCCTTCTCCACCTCTTCTTTTCCATTTAAGAAAATTAAAAGTATTCAATGGGAGGCAATATTTCAATATGGATACAAAGTCCGTTCAGTAGCCAGCATACCTGGGGTAAAATCTTAGCTCCACTGTACACAGGCTTCAATTTCATCCTCTGTAAAATGGGGATCATATTCGTAACTATATAAAGGCTTTTTGTGAGGATTAAAGGAATTAGCACATGTGAAGTGTTCTGGACGGTGTCTGGCATATAGTTAGCCATGATTATTTTTAAAGGGAAGTTTGAATTCTTCCTGGTTCCTTCAGTACAAAGTTCTACTTTTTCATGATTTGACTTGACTCCAGGATACTTGGACATTTCTCACCGAGAAAGTGGTGGAAAGAGGCCATGAGGAAAAAAGTGAAGAAGATCAATGGCTATTTCTATAATGCAAGGTAAGAAGCTCCTCTCTTAGGTGACTGAAAGCTCCCTCCATAAGATCTCAAGTCTAAAGAGCTTGTCTAACTATAATAAATGGAATTGTGTAAAAATTAATAATGCAAAGATTTTAATATAATTCAGCAAACTATAAAATACAATCAAATGACATTGCTAGAATATTTTTATATTGGCAAATGAAATCTTATTTAAGAACAAAGTTATGTTTTACAAAGGAAGTGTCAATAACATACCCCTATAAATGTCTGGTATTTAACTGAAACTCTTTTCCCTAGGCCTTTGAAATACAGACTCAGGCCTGGCTGGCGTAGCTCAGTGGTTGAGCATCAACCTATGAATCAGGAAGTCACAGTTCGATTCCTGGTCAGGGCTCAGTCCCCAGTGTGGGGCATGAAGGAGGCAGCCGATCAACGATTCTCTCTCATCATTGATGTTTCTATCGCTCTGTCCCTCTCCTTTCCTCTCTGAAATCAAATATCTATATCTATCTATATCTATATCTATATCTATATCTATATCTATATCTATATCTATCATCTATATCTATATCTATATCTATATCTATATCTATAACTATATCTATCTCTCTCTCTCTCTATGTGTGTATATATATATGTGTGTGTGTGTGTGTGTGTGTGTGTGTGTGTGTGTGTGTATCGAAATACTCCAGCCTACTCCCTTCCCAACAGATGCCTTTTAATGGGCCTCACCTCTGGCAGGAGTTGTCCAGCCGGAGACGTGAGAGCTGAAGGGCCCCCCACTAGAGAGACCACTCCGTTGCAATCAACTGCGCTGTGCATCTTCCCATTCATGGGCAGAATGGGGAGCACCCTGGAGGCACGGCTGGCCTGGCTGACGTTGCTATGGCGCCGCTCTCCATGTCTGTGTGGTACAAACAGAGAGTCTCTTCTGCTGTCGTTGTCTTCAAAGGTGCTGTGCTCGTCATCAGCAAAGTCATTCTCGGAGCCAATATCCTTTGCTCGGCCCCTGAAGCTGAAAAGGCTTGCTCTACTGTTGCGTCTTGGAGAGAAAAGGGAGCCACGGATGCTCAGTAAAGACTATGGACAACAAGAGGGGAAACAGAAAACGGATGAACAGAATTAAAAGCTGGCATCCTGAGCAATATGAGACTGGGTTCCTTGTTTCAGAATTGTTGACCTACATACAGATAAGTCCTTAGACGGGGAACCAAAGGCTCCTGCCGTAATTGCTGGGGGTCAGGAACTCTCTATTAGGTTCGCCTCTTTAATTTTTCTTTCCCTTTTCTCCCTTCCTTCCTTTTTCATTTTCTGCCATTTTTTTTTTTTACTTTATCCATGCCTTAAGATAGTCACAAGCACCCCTCAACATTGTTGAGTACCAAAATTGGCACCCAAAAGTGAAATTTTTGCTAGACTACTCTCTAGAACAGCAGTTCTCAACCTGTGAGGCGAGACCCCTTTGGCGGTCGAACGACCCTTTCACAGGGGTCGCCTAAGACCATCTTGCATATCAGATATTTACATTACGATTCATAACAGTAGCAACATGACAGTGATGAAGTAGCAACGAACATAATTTTATGGTTGGGTCACAACATGAGGAACTGCATTTAAAGGGCCAGAAGGTTGAGAACCACTGCTCTAGAAGCTCATCTGATTTAATAATCCAATGGAAAGCAACTAGATACACACCTACTTTTGGATCCTTCAAAGCCAAAAATAAGGGCTCACTAGTGACCACACCCTGATGCAGCTCTTACCACAGAGGAAAATAAAATTCATGCTAGTGGGTCTGTTTAATTATAGCACACGGGGATGCTTCTTGCCTGCTCTTTGCATATTTTATAATGTCTTCATGAATAAGATTAAACAAATCAAGCTGAAAGGGCTGTATGACTCATTCCCTGATTTTTACTCTTCTTAAGAAAGCTGAAGAGCACCATATTTACAAAAGCCTGGTTTTCACTAGGTATCTGGTCACAGTCATTTAACAATTTTCTGAGTGCCTACATTGTCTCTGCCATTGTGCAGTTTACCTTGGTTCTTTAGCTCAGCAGCATGGAGTGCAATGAATCACTTCCTGTTTATTTCTAGTGTACTTTTATAATTTTCTTGTAGTGAACATTTATTTTTGCTTGTCCAATATCTATTTCTTCTTCTTCTGTTGTCAGTATTCTGGTTATCCTTGAAAATAAGCCTCAGGAAAAACCGTAACCCAGACATAGCCAATGGGTATATTCTGTACCCCCGGACGTAGAGAATGGATTAAAGATGGTCCATTGACAGCCACCTCTTTCTGTTATAATTGTTGGACAAGAGGTGCATTTTAAATTAGGGTTGGTAAAAATCTATAATAACAAAGCATAATATGCTAATTAGACCAGACAGCCAAATGACCTTCCAGAACGTCCTTCCGGACAAAGCCGGGGCTGTGAGGGCCGAGCCCCTTGCACGAATTTTGTGCATCGGGCCTCTAGTATTGATTATACGTGTAGAGCTGCAGGAAGCATCTTGCCCCTATATTGGAGGAACCTGGACTGGGATATGGAGAAGACGGTACTGGAAGATGTTATATCTGTGAGCAAAATTTGCAGAAAGGAGCAAGACAAATGCCAGGTTATTTCACTGACATGTGGGATCTAAAAAGCAAAATACATGAAAAAGCAGAACAAAAGCAGACTCATAGGTATAGAGAACGTTTTGATGGTTGCCAGAAAGGATGGGGATTGAGAGGATGGGTGGAAAAGGGCAAGGGATTAAGAGGTACAGATTGGTAATTACAGAATAGTTACAGGAATGTAAAGTTCAGAATAAAGAATATAGTCAATAATTTTACAATAAATATATATGGTGTCAGATGGGTACTAGATTTTTTTATCAGGTGACTGGTTTCTAAGTTATATAAATGCCTAATCACAGGGTTGTATACCTGAAATTAATATAATATTGTATGTGAACTGTAACTGGAAAAAAAATCCACTCTTCAAATGAAGTTTGCACGTGGATGCAAACAACTGCACAGATGGTCTGAGAGAGTCCCCAATTCACCACTGGGAACCTTCCACTCAGAAAACCCACGTTTCATTGAGCTCAGGCCCAGTAGCTAAGAAGAGACTGGGAAACATCTGCTGATAATTCCTCATGTGGAAAGTTGCCACAAGATGTTTGAGTCTTTAATGAAACCTCAAAACTACAAGCCTTCTCATGCCCAGTGGAATCTATGCTCTAAAAATGCTTTCCTGGGATCCAAAATTTTTGTGGAAGAAAAAGGGACTCTATGGAAAGGAATCTCACAGGACGGTCTGGTCATAAATTCCTAACAGGGCAGGTCATGGTGCGTAGTCACACCCCATGGAAATAACTGCTTTGATAAAAGGTGTGTCTTTGCCTTAAGCAAGCCCCGTGAATTGTTTCTGTGCATTTAGGTTAACACACTTTTGAAATGGCTCCCTTCGGCCCCCTCTTCCCAATAATCTGACCCCCCACCTTGCTCTCTCCCACCTTCATGTGATCTTCCTTACATTCCCTCTTTAATTCAAATGCATAAGAGAAATTGCAAAACTGTTATTCTTGGGAGCATGTGAGATCTTGCTTCCCCCCATGTGTCCTCAATTTGGCTCAAATAAACTCTTATAAAAAAAAATTCTCTGCTGGCCGAAACCGGTTTGGCTCAGTGGATAGAGCATCAGCCTGCGGACGGAAAGGTCCTGGGTTCGATTCCGGTCAAGGGCATGTACCTGGGTTGCGGGCACAACCCCAGTGGGGGATGTGCAGGAGGCGGCTGATCGGTGTTTCTCTCTCATCGATGTTTCTAACTATCTATCTCTCTCTCCCTTCCTCTCTGTAAAAAATCAATACAATATATTTTTAAAAAATTCTCTGCTGGTTTGTACGTTTCTTATATCAACAGTTATAAAATTCACAAATTGTCTGAGGTCATAATCACAACACTTGAGGATCATGACCATTCTTAAAGCATTGTGCTATCCAAGGGGGGGAGGTGGGGGAGGCAGTTTTATCTCTGCCAAACCCTGGCATATCTTTACAAGATTGTTTGTAATGAAAATGCAGTTTATGTCATCTAATATTTTTACCTGGTGTGGAGAAGAAAACCTCTTTTCATATGTCAGCCTGCTTCCTTCTAAGGAAAAACGGAAGCCTTTTCTTCTAATGCTGTCTTCAGATTCAGACTTGCAGACTCTGTCTTCCTTCTCTTCTTCTCCAGATTGTTCTTTCTGTTTCTTTTTCTTCCTTCTGTTTTTCAGCTCTTTTTCACTCTTGGAGCTCAACTTGGATGCTACTGAAGAACTCTCTGAGAAAACTCCTAACCCGCCTGCTCCACTGAAGTCTCTGGATTCAGCAGATGTTGCTGCAGCTGCTGCCTAGAAGGGCACGGAGTACATGTTAGTTGCATACAAACTTTGGGGAAAATCTCTCCATGTTACTGTTTAACTTACCTTTCGTATCATTCTGGTACATATTTTGGAAAATAATATATTGCCATTAAACCAATTAAAGAATTAAAATGAACAGACCCGTGGAAGATGAAACATGTGACTGATGAAAACCTCATACTATACTTTCTGATTCTCTAATAATATGAACAAGACACGTGAATGCCTTCACAATATTTCCTCTGATTTAAATAGTATCTTAAGAAGCAAGGATTTTAAGAATTAAAGTTTCCTGTTTTAACCTGATCCATCACACTTTTGTTTGACAACGACTTTTAATGCCAGTCTAAATCACTGAATTTAATTCAGTCAAGTATTGTATTGTTTTATTTTAATGAACTCCTCCCTTCTTTGACTTAAATTAAGTATTGCACTAAGAAATGCACAACAAAAACATATTACAGACTATATACAAGGAAATCCCAGATCATGTCATCTGAATGAATTTATAAATTACAATAGCACAGTTTCTGGAAAGATACAATGTTCATTGTTGTTGCTGCTACCCCAGTATGTTTTTATTTATCTCACCTTTATTCTGTATTCAGTGTTAAAAGAAAACTATACTGAAGATCCAAGAAAAGCCAAAAATAGGCAATTAAATTAGTTTATGTCATTAAGTCAAGCAAATATAATTAGGGAAATTCTTGCCTTGTTTGGAAGCTTCATCAAGTGCAAATTAAAGGATTTACGGGGAGAAGGCAGAGGATGTAGCGATTTACTATGTTCACACAGCAGTGTTTCCCTTACGCAGTCCACAAGCTTGCATTTAAATACTCTTCCAATGGAAAATAAATATTAAATAGGTATCTGTCTTTCCAGACTCTAGAGAATAATCTTCCCAGTTTGACTCTGGTTTCCTGACCTTTCCCATGTTTAGTGACACGAATGAAGAAGCAGCTATAACTGAATTCCTCTTCAGAAGCTTAAGGAAAGACTTTGATTGAAGGCATGCTAGTCTAATTACTTAGTGAGTTTGAACAAATGAGAGGTCACAAGGAAGAGAAAAATGTCAATAAAGCAACTATAAATCTCCACGTTTTGATGCCATTAGTATTGAGAGTAATTTTCAAAATAAAATAATAATCTTCTAATAACCAAACAGGCTTCTAGCACTTGCCAAGCACACATGACATGTTTCGAATATCAATGTAACCACTGCTGATTTTGTTTCTCTTCACTTCATGCTACTTGACTTCACTGGTTGGGATAGAGAATTGAGATTCACAAACACAAAAGAGCTCAATGTTTGCTAACTATACCTGAGCTTCTTCTTGTTGTTTTCTTAGCTGTTCAAGCATCTGCTGAAATTCAGCCTCTTTCTGCTCTGCCTCTTCCATGGTGGCCTGATTCTGTTCCTCATAGGCCATGGCCACCACAGCCAGGATCAAATTTATCAGGTAGAAGGAGCCCAAGAAGATGACCAGCACAAAAAAGATCATGTATGTTTTCCCAGCAGCACGCAGTGTCTACAAAATGGAAGAGACATTTTATTAAAAATGATATGGGATGTTACGAGCTCACACTCTACGTAATAAAGTATTCTACAGCAGTTCTGATCTCAGTATTTCATGCTTCTCAGAAGAGTCGTTTTTTTCTGTTCTCACCAGTTGATAAAGGTTTTCCCAGAAGTCTTGTGTCATGAGACGAAATAAGGACAGGAAGGCCCAGCTAAAGGTGTCAAAGCTCGTGTAGCCATAGTTGGGGTTGCGACCAGCCTTCACACAGATATATCCTTCCGGGCACTGGCTGAAATTAGGTTCAAGCGAAGAGAGGAAGTCAGTAGCTGCAAGTCTGCTGGCTGTCTTTCTGGATTGACAGATGCCAATGCCTATTTTATACAACAGTAAGGAAAGCAGATTTCTCTCACTTTACCCAGCACTTAACTCAGCACCCTTGGACTGATTTACATAATAACAGAATCTGCTAAGTTTATTTGTGAATTCCTATGTGATTCACCATTGCCATTGTTATATTTATCACATCTCCATTTATAAAAGCAGTCATGTTATGATTAAGTCTCTGGGGACTTGTGGACATAAACAGAAAAATAAGTCTGCAGAGAAAAAATAAACACTCACTGAAAATATCTAGAGGCAGAAATGTGTGTGTGAGAAAAGGGGTGAGGAAAAGGTTGGTGGGGAGAGGTTGAAAGGAGGAAGTGGCTCTGCATAGTGAAGATGTCATATGACTCACATGACCTTGATGATCAAGCTGACCTGGGCTCTTCATTGTGCCTGATGTTTCTGGGCTACATGACCTGGGGCAGGTTTCCTAACCTGGCTCAGCTTTGGACACTTCATATGTAAGAAGGGCCTAATGACAGAACCTGCCTTACAAATGGACAGGCATTGAATAGGGTATTGTATGTAGAGCATTCCGTACAGTACAGACAAGGAATTAAAGGCAGTCTGTTTTACTGATCCCTGGGATCTGAAAATAAAGGCAGTGCAATCTTTATCATATGAGTCAAATGCAAAGCCTGCAACCATTGAGAATTTTGCTACAGGTATCAGTTACTAATGTCTACAATATCACGTTCCATAGAAAGAACAATGAAAAGTTCTTATTGAGTGCGATAGTAGCTGTACATTCACTAACCCATTTAATTCTTTACAGTCACCCTCCTATTATACCCCTTTATTAGCTAAGGAAACTATAAGGCAAAGAGAAATGCCTTTATATGTTAGAGTCAGGGTTTGAATCCATGCAAACTCTCCAGTCTATGCTCTTAACCACTTTGCTAAAATAATCTGGGACATACACTCACCATGCCTCAGGTAATGACTTTATCTTCAGATATTGTACCCTTTAAGTCATGGAGGCCATATTAGCATAGTAGATAAAATAGCACACTTATAAAAATACATACTTATAAATTCTATTAACGTAAGCTTCTATTAACTGCTTTTCTATTTTTCATCAAACTAATTTGGAAGATCACCTGCTATCTAGTATGGAAAAATAATTGCTGCATATGAGTGTGTGAAAGAAGTGAGAATCTACACTTATCCCAGCTATTTTGAGAGTCAGCGTGAAGCTGAATTTATGGCGAGTTTTGAATGAGGAGAAAACAGGGGCAAGGTGGGTGGGAGGTGGCAGATTACTGAGGTGGATAGAGCAGGTGGACTGAAACTCAGTATGAAATATCACTTACCCTGCGTCTGAGCTGTTGCCACAAAGCAGAGCATCATTTTGCCCTTCCAAGAAATAAAAGTGACCTATTTAAAGAGTGAGGAGTAGAAAGGATCATTAAAAAGCCCTCAAAGCATTTCTGTCATTCTGCCTAGATAATAAAACTTGCAATGTTTCAACTATAACAAAATAAATAAAATAATAAATATTATATGACAATGAAAATATTTTAATAATAATTGAATACTAAAATATATCAAAATATAACATTGTAAATTAAACAAATGTTAAAAAAATCTGTTTTAAAAAAATTTGCAAGGAATAATTATGCTAACATTCTCATATCAGAATTTACTCTAAATATAAACCCAAATTATTTGAGGTACTTCAAAAAGAGCTGCCAAATTAAGGCTGTGTTCTTGGCAAAAAAGAAAAAAAAAAAGAGGGCGGGGGAGGGAGAGAGAGAGGTAAGCTTTGTTGCTTCTAAATGTTTTCATGCAAATAAAATTTTACTTTACAAATACGTTTTGCCTGGACTCCAAATAGATACAGACATTTTTCTCCCACCCATTTTAAGTGAATTTCCTTTTAAAAGTGGGCTTAGAAATTTGCTCTTTCTATGGTACTGTAAATAAGTGTTTTACTTTGTATTTTTGCTTGATTACTATCTTTCAAATGACCAAAATAAACTTCTTTCTCTGGAGATATACATTTTCTAAATATATCTAGCTCTTATTCTTATGGAATACCTTACATGTAACTTTAATAAATTGCAAAGATGATCTCAGAAAACATACACATACATGAACAGCAGTATGTATATATTTACATATAAACACACACATGCACACATTAAAACACACACACATACACAAATACCTAACAAAATCTTATGATTGTTTTTAGGAATACTTAGTCTGTATTCAAGAAATATCCTAATATATTATGCAGGAAAATATGGGTCACTGTTTTGCAAACAAAACAGAAAAATGTCTTAATCCTTACCTCACAACATATATTAAAAACGAATTCTAGATTTCTAAAGATTAAAGATTTATACACAAGTCCATTAATCTGATATAAAGGACATATAGGGTTTTTTAATGTAGAATATGTAGAGGTGGCTGCTTTACATGTAGACTACCTAAGTGAATTTTTATTATCTCTAAATCAAAATTTTTTTCTAAACTAAAATATAGAAAAGGATTTAAAAATTTAATGACACCATTGCCAAAAAAAATCATAATCCCTTGGGCATCAAAAACAAGTAATAGGATGAAAAAGAAGCTGGATAATATATTTGCCAAAAATGATAATATTCTTGATAAAGTAAGAGTTCATATGAATTTTGTAAATATACTATCACCTGATGGAATAATGGGTAAAAATATCAAAAGAAAATTCACATTATATAAAATATGTGTAACTTACTAATGATACTAATAAACATATCTTTTAAATTCTACTGCATAAATAGTTAGGAACAAGAGGATACACTTTTCCTTCTATCAAAAGATTTTAAATATGGTAATAACAATATTAGTGAGTGGTCTGATCTCTCTGAAGAGCAATTTGACAATGTCTCCATAACCTTAATCTGGTCGTATTCTTGAACCAAAAATATTCCATTAATGAAAATCCACCTGAAGGAAACAATTAGAGATAGAGGAAATATTTATGTGCAAAGATGATCATTGTGCTATTATTATATCAATAAATGGAAAACCTCACAAATAATAAAGTAATTTGTTTTATTTATTCATTTATCCAATGAATCTTAACCTCCCCATTATAATCTTCGTAAGAACATTAAAATATTATTAATATATTATTAATGTTAAAATATTAATATAGCGTGAGAAGGGATAACATTTCATATGGTTCTAAAAGCCATAAAGGTTTTAGAATTAGTGTGCCAGTGGAGTTTTAATAATCAAGGGATCAATGGAAATTGTTTAGCTAATTGTACATGGAGAGGATGAGACTTGAAAACCAAATGATGGAGGGGGTGGTTTCAATGGTAAGAAATTATATTTCAGCATTAATTCAAACTACTCATTTATTTAAGATGATTAAAAACCTCTGACCCATGCCTACCAAATAAACACAGCTTAATGTGGTATTGCTTTCAACACTGATTTAGGAAAAGATAACACACATTCAAATGATAACTTTTACCATGTTGATTGACAGATAAGAAAAAAGATATCTAATTTCTGCCTCACACGTTCCTATTGATCTGGTCATTTGGTTCACATAAAAATTGAGGCCATTTCCACTATGTGTATTTTTTAATAAATAAATGACTAAACAACTTCATGGATAAAAGAGTATAGCTTACTTTCATCCTCAATATAGTCATCCCAATTAAAGGTGCTCACTGTCCTATTGAAAGCGGTACCGTTCCCATCCAATGAATAATTAAAGAAGGAAGTGATGTTTATTTCAAAGGAAGAATTATCTGGGGGCCACTGCAAGCATTTATTCCGCAGGTTGCCCATGAACAGCTGTAGGCCGATCAGCGCAAACACGCTCAGACAGAACACCGTCAGGATCATGACATCAGAGAGCTTCTTCACCGACTGGATCAGGGCCCCGACGATGGTCTTCAGGCCTGCAAATAAGATCAGAGGGGGAAATTTAAATGTACTATTTAGCAGCTACTTGACTGACAAAAACATCATGAGCTTGTCCTGAAAAATAAAGATGTCATGCAGAATGCCAAGAATATTACTTTAATGTTCGTGATTGAATAACATTTTCATGAAAAGCCTGCTAGCTGGTGAAAATGAATGGAAGCAGAACTTGTATGTTCATTAGAAAACTGAATGGAAATGAACCAAAGTGTATTTCCAAACACTCCTTAGAGCAGAAAAATGACTTTGCTATTCATGCTTAAACATTAACCTTGTGTAAATAGTTTGCTTTTATTTGCAGATGTCTTACTCCCTTACCTCTTAGTGATTTTTTGGGGAAAAAATCTATATGAATAGAGTAGTAATAAACCTTTAAATGACTGAATTATGAGGTTATATTTTTGCGAATTCTATAAGCTTGAGTATGGGTTAAAAAAGGAAGACATCTGAAAACAGCCTCATGCAACACTCATGCTATCCCTTGCTCTTTCATTTGCCTGCAGGTAAGTTTTTGACCTAAGTGGTTCAATTTGCATCAGTTCGAATTTCTCATAGTTTAGCTTCTATGCGGAAAGCTTGACGCTATAGGATGCAGACCATGTAGCCTGTTACTGCAAATGCCTCATGCAAAAACTTGTTAAACTCAAAGGCTGATTTAGAACAGTTTTAAAGAAAGCAACTAGTAAAAGCAAAGAATCAAGTCCATCCAAAATATGATGTGTGATTCTTGCTTTATTACAGATTTACCAGTATTTGCAATAGGTGACAAGCAATAAGGCTTATGCACAAATGCAGCTAAACTCAGCCAATGCACCAATGCAGCTAAACTCAGCCTCGGTGTTTAACCCAGCTCTCACCTGGAATGACTGAAATTGTTTTCAATGCTCGGAGAACTCTGAATGTTCTCAACGCTGAGACATTACCCAGGTCCACAAACTCTGTCACATATCTGCAGTAGGGAGTTCACACACAAACACAATGACAAAACACAAGAAACGGTTGGAGATATAAGGGGCCTACCACCTTATACCAGTTTCTTCTTACCTGGGATTACAGAAATAGTTTTCAAAGCTCTCAAGACTCTGAAAGTTCGAAGAGCTGAAACATTGCCTAGGTTTACAAATTCTGTTATATACCTGTAGAATTAAATCAGAGTTATTCAGAATTTAGGGAAATCTAAGTCTATGTTGGTCTTACATCAAGACCTTTTCAACTTCAATGAGTGTTGCCATTAGATTTCCCAATTAAGAGGAAAATGGCATTGTCATCAATCATCTCTGTTACTTGGGAAACTACTGTTTTACAGTGTTAATTGAAACCAAAACCATATAATTAAATATGATAGCCCTTAATTTCTCCAAAGTACATAATTTAATTGGAAGAAAAATATTCCAAATTCGCATGATAACTATGAAAAATGTTTGATCTGACAAGGGAAGCCGCCAAGGACAAATACAGTGTAGGCTTCCATCAATGATTTATTCTTCCAGCTTGGAAAATGTACTAAAATACTTACGCAAAAGTAATGACTGTGAAATCCAACCAATTCCATGGGTCCCGTAGAAATGTGAAATCTTCTAAACAAAAGCCCCTTGCAAGTATTTTTACAAGTGATTCAAAAGTATAAATTCCTGTAAAGGTGTACCTGAGAAAAAATAGCCAAGCCCACATTAAAGATATAGTAGGTGATTTACATGTACATATCTCCAAAGGGACTTACACGACACACGTTAGAGGCTTCTATGTGGGTCTATGTCTGTCTGCCCAAAATGTAGAGTGTAGGTAAGATTTAAGGCAGGAAAAAATATTACATTTTGAAAGACATTCTCTTTGATTATAACTGAATGAACACTGTACTTGCTACATCAATTTGAAAGCCAAATAATAAGATTCTGTATGAAGATATTATGTAATACACTGGCATTTGGTCTGATTGAAGCAATTAGGTAATAATCCAAGAAATGAATGAAGCATTGGTGTTCAATAAAATATGCATTATTAAGATACATGTAATATATACTAATAAAACATAGAAAGGTAATAGCCATGAGAAAATGAATATACAAACTAGTTGTAATTATATAGGTATAATATTTATTATTGGATATTAGTGATCACTGATCTTCAAAAGTGTGAGACTCACAAGGAAGATAAAGGGCTACAAATATTGGCTGTCAGACCAGTTCAATAATTTGAGCTACTGAGCGAACCACCACTGCAAACTTGGTCCTAGAGGAAGTTATTGCTTGAAATGAACTTGAGTCATTGTCACTAACGTGATTGGAGGAGCCAGTATGATTTGTTAAGGAAGCTAAAGTCTCAAGCTGTTCAATGCGCAGTTTGAAATACAAAGGGATGAGAGTATTGAGAGAGAGATTTAATTTTCTACTTACTCCACATTCTTTGTCCAGTCTGGAGGATTACTCATTGTCATAAACACACAGTTGGTAAGAATGGTGCACATAATGAGCACATTGAATAAAGTAGAGTATCGTCAAGGAAGACAAAGTTCAATGGAAAATCTCACTTTCATGCATTACCATGTCTTTCACTACCATGAAGTTTAGAACTTTTAAGACCTTATACTTTTATTATTGAAGTTTGTTCTTTCTATTTCTGTCATTCAACAACCCCATAGCTAGGCCATGCCGAGCCAAGTCATTAACTATTTTGAGGCTACTTTGGTGCTTTTTAGTAATTAAAAAGATTAAATGCAAAGCAATGGGTTCATTAGCAAATAATTCAACAATTTTAACTTTTTTCAATGACAGACTCGACTCACTCAACCACTGCTGCATGATCAGCATGTATGTAAATCATGACAAAAAAATTCAGAATCCAAGTAATTAATTAAATGCATTGTATCTCCATTCTAAGGGTCACTCTAGTGCAGGGGTCCTCAAACTTTTTAAACAGGGGTCCAGTTCACTGTCCCTCAAACCGTTGGAGGGCCGGACTATAGTTTAAAAAAACTATGAACAAATTCCTATGCACACTGCACATATCTTATTTTGAAGTAAAAAAACAAAACGGGAACAAATACAATATTTGTATTTGCATGTGGCCCACGGGCCGTAGTTTGAGGACCCCTGCTCTAGTGGAATGTCTTTAATAAGATCATTTCTAAGTGGAGTATATAATATACTGTAATTGGTTATAATATTCTGAACAGTAAGAGAAAATGAATGATATTAGTTTTGGCATTTCTTCTATTTGTAACTGTGGCCAAATTACTTGTTAATTTTTCTGAGCCTTGGTTCACTTCACCATAAAAGTAAGAAAAAATAACTATTTTACAGGATTTCTGTGAAGATCTAATTATTTAAAATATGTTAAAGCTACTACACTTAATGTGTTTGTATATAGTAAATGCTCAATAAATTGCTTTTCTAACTTCCTGAATTGTAAATAACATTACTCATAAAAAATGTCTAGTTTGTTTCACTCTAACCTTATTTTGCTTTTATAGATAGAGTCAATGATCTTCAGTTTCCTGAAAAATAACAAAACTCATTAAGAAAATATTTGGTAATCAGATAATGAAATTACTTTCTTTTATATTTAATAAAAAGCACGAGGATTCAGTTGCAAATATGAAAACAACAACCTTTACCAATGTAAATTTAGACACAATTATAAATATGCCAGAGAATACATCGCTGCTATTCATAATCCTTCTCCCTCTTTATTTTAATTATAAATTTTCACATTATGTACTTGAACAAAAAATCAACATGATTTTAATTGTGGTAAAATAAAACAGTGAGTAGCCAATATTTCACTAAATTATAAAGGAAGTTTCTTTGCATCTACAACTGGCTTTAGTCAAAGCAATGATTGATTTCTTGTTTTTATTGATAGCAATGTATTATTGCACATGTTTAATTCTCAGCTTGTCCAAAGGCACCCACATGGAAACAACCATAAGTGAATGATGTGGATCCGCCACGTGAGGGCACTACAAACCAGGGAACACACAAAAACACCATTTCAAAGAAGGCACATAGTTTTCCTTTGTTGCTGAAAACAAACAAAAAATAAGGTAAAATAAAGGATGATTTGCTGTTAGTGTATAAAACTCTCCTTGGCAGATTAGCACCATTCTGAATGCTTGGATCCCAACCTCAAGGGTCCTCAATATAGTCCTGAATTTCTCCACTTAGCTCCATTTCTTACTCTCTGCAAAGACAATTTCAAATAGTCTCTACTCTACTCTGATTTCCAACCTTCTTCTTTTTTCCCTCCCACCTGAAGCTGATAACTTTATTTCCTACTTCACTGAGAGAAGAGATAATATCAGTCTGCCATATCTCTACTCCTACCCCCAAATGGACAAACCTTCTGTAGTGGGACCTATCATTTCTCCTTCCTGTTTCAATGGGGGAAGTTTTCAATTCCTCCATCCATACCCTGGACACCTTCTACTTTTCCAGAATACTTCATAAATCTCTTTCTTATATTACTATCTTCCACTCTATTGGACTCTTTCTATCAACAGAAACTTGCTTATGACTCTCCTGTCTTGGGGAGAAAGAAGTGAGAATTCTTTTCTATAACCCACAATTCTCTTTAACTACTTTTAGTCCTAACTCTTTTCTCCATTCATAGCCAAACTCCTCAAAAGAGCTGCTTATCTTTTCCTCAGTCTACTAGCTTTTCTTTCCGAAGACAACACACTCTTCATGTTTTGTCACTAAGAATAAAAGGATAATTTTTAGTTATTTGACTTGCTCCCTCAGCAGTATTTGATAAGGATGATTCTTTCCTCTTTCATTATGCCCTTTTCCCTTTGCTTCATGAGGTCCCAATCCCCTGTGCCTCATGAGCAACAATTTCCTTGTATCTTTTTAAAGGTTGTAATTCCTTTTTGAAAAGAAGGATGCTTATAAGGCCCAGCAGTATGTCTCTGTGGTTGAGCATCAACTTATGAACTGGGGGTCATGATTCAATTCCCGGTCAGGGCACATGCCCAGGTTGCAGGCCCAGTCCTCAATAGGGGATGTATAAGAGGCAGCCAATCAATGATTCTCATTCATCATTGATCTCTCTCTCTCTCTCTCTCTCTCTCTCTCTCTCTCTCTTTCTCTCTCTCTCCCTTCCTCTCTGAAATCAATAGAAATAGTTTTAAAAAAGAAAAGAAGGACATAGGATATCTCAGCCATTTCCTCCTCTCCTGCTATATTCATCCTAATAGAGTTCATCAACAAACATAGCTTCAAGTACCATTTATGTACCCACTGATCTTAAATATTTCTCTCCAGGTTACAGCTCTCTTCTGAACTCCACATACCCGATTGTCCATATGGTATATGTACTCATGTATCTCATTGATACTTCAAAAACATTTAAAAGATGTCCAAGAGACATGAAAAAATGCTCAAAGTTACTAATCATCTGAGAGATGTAAATCAAAACGACAGTAAGGTACCACCTCACACCTGTCAGAATGGCTATCATCAACAAATCAACAAACAACAAGTGCTGGCAAGGACATGGAGAAAAAGGAACCCTCATGCACTGCTGGTGTGAATGCAGACCGGTGCAGCCACTGTGGAAAACAGTATGGAGTTTCCTCAAAAAATTAACCCAGTAATCCCACTTCTAGGAATATATCCCAAGAATTCAGAAACACTAATCAGAAAGAATATATGCACTCCTATGTTCATAGCAGCACAATTTATAATAGCTAAGATTTGGAAACAGCCTAAGTGCCCATCAGCAGATGAGTGCATTAAAAAACTGTGGTACATCTACACAATAGAATACTACACTGCTGTCAAAAAGAAAGAACTCTTACCATTTGCAACAGCATGGATGGACCTGGAGAGCATTATGCCAATAAGCTAAGTGAAATAAGCCAGTCAGAAAAAGATAAGTACCACATGATCTCACTCACTTGTGGAATATAATGAACAACATAAACTGATGAATAAAAATAGATACAGAGACATAAAAGTATTGAACAGACCATCAAACCTTAGAGGGAAGGCAGGGGAGGGTGGGAGGAGAGGTAAGAGATCAACCAAAAGACTTATATGCATGTATAGAAGCATAATAGATGGACACAGACAATAGAGGGTGATGGCCAGTGCACGGAGGTGGGAGCAAGCTGGGAGAGGTCAATGGGGGAAGAAGGAGACATATGCAATACTTCCATATATAAAAGAAACCTATTCTGAATATTGTGCCAAAATGACCTTTGCAAATTTAATTCAATATAATTTCAAGAGCTGTCCACTATTTTTAGGATCATGATCAAATGTCTTAAATCATCTAGGTTTTAGAAGGTCTTAACTCCTGTCTATTTCTCTAGTTTTGTATTATTTGCTCCTCATTGCACTCTCCCTTGTCCCTTTGATTATAATTGTTTCAGATCATCTAGTAAAATATGCTCTTTCTCAAGTAAGTCTTTGCAAATGCCATCCCTTCCCCCCTTCTTCAGCACTTGCAAAGTGCTTTCTACTTCACTCTAGCTAACTCATACTTCTTCTTTAGTATTCAGATTAAAAGTTATTTCTAGTAGAAAGTTATTCACAATAGCACCTGACCTTTTAGATATACCAGTAATCTATTCCAGTAGCATCTTATAGTATTCCTCCAATGACTAATTTTAAGGTTGATTATTTCTACTAGAATGCATAATTAATGAGGGCAGGGACAAAGTCTGTATGGATCACCATTATATTATTGTCATTTCACACAGTATCAGTTGACTATTAAATAAAATCAATTTTATAACTCATTTATGACTAAATAAATATGTTTCCTTTTTAATGATTTAGTTATTGATATGGGGCAAAAGTACATAAGAAATTTGTCTCCACATATATTGAGCACACAAGTTTCTATACTTTTTTTTGAAAGGGAGGAAATAAAAACATAAGGCAGATATTAATAGCCTCATGAAATTTATGTCATAATGGTTATGACCCTTAAAAACATTTACTCTTTATAATGGTAGAATTACCTATATATATAAAAGCCTAAGCGACCATTATGACCATTATGACCAGATGACCGGATAGCTGTCCTGTAGCTATGATGTGCACTGACCACCAGGGGGCAGACACTCAACACAGAAGCTGCCCTCTGGTGGTCAGTGCACTCCCACGGTCAGCTAACCTCCTGCAGCCAGCCAACCTCCCTTGGTCCAGATCAGCCCGATCGCCGGCCAGGCCGAGGGACCCCACCCATGCATGAGTTCGTGCACCACGCCTCTAGTTATAATGAAGTAATACATATACTTCACTATTAATAAACAATAGAAAAAAATGGTTATTATCCAGTAAGTCAAAATTAATAAAGCATTATGCTCAAACACTTTTTTCCACATTGCATGACTATCATTTGAAAAATAAAAAAGACACTTAAGTTAAAGATCCTGACAGACATTTAACAAGGAAATCAAATAAATAATTTGCTTTTAAAACAAATTAAGCAATAACTAGAGTCAGGTTTTTATGCTTTTGATTTAATATGTATCTCTAAATAGAGAGCTTCAAAATCTGTTATCTTTGTCATGACTTTCAATACCATCCATCTACTGATACCTCTCAAAGTTATATCTCCAGCCCAATCCTTTCTGGAACTCTACACTACTCCAATGAACATCTAATAGGCATCTCAAAAATAAAAAATAAAATACATAATGTTCAAATCAGAGCTCTGGATTTTACTCACCATATTGATTCACTGGAAGTTATCCCAAGCTCAATCAACAGAAACTACGTTTTTCTTTCTTGACCAGACTAAACACTTGGACTCATCCTTAGCTCTACTCATTTCCTCATATTCTACATCCAATTGCTCAGCAAAACTTGACAGCTCTTCTGCAAAATACATCTAAATCTGATAACATTTTGCCATCCTCATTGTTTCTACCATAGTCCACGCCATGATCGTCCCTTTACTTCATTATGGCAGTAGGCCCCCAATCTATCTTTTTGCTTCTACACTTTCCCCCATGCATCGTATACTCTGTGAAGCAGACGGGGCAATCTTTGTAAAATGAGAGTCAGATCATGACATTCTTCTGTTGAAAACCCTTCGGTCATCTCTGCCCATATCTTAAATGTAAACTGGTGTCCTCACCATGAACTATAGCTTCAGCCCCTGATCTCCACTCTCACTGACCTATCTCCTTCTACTCCCTGCCTTTCTGACTCTTCTGCAGTAACACTGGGCTCCTTGCTGATTCTTGAACACCCCAGTTTCACCTTCACCTTCATACTTTGTCCTTGTATTTGCTATTCCCCTTACATTCACATTTCTCTTAAATCCCCATGTCTCACTTCTTCACTTCCTTTGAATCTTTGTTGAAAAAGATTTGAAATGAGTGCTTCCCTGACCATATCATCTCGCCACTCTTCTTTTTATACTGCTTTATTTTTTAATAGCACTTATCACTAGATGATATGATTTATTTTTATTATCTTTCTCCTCTCAAATACACGCATAAACATCAGTGTAACTACATGAGAGCTGGACTTTGTTTTGTTCAATGTTGCATCCCAATGCCTAGAAGAACATCTGCCACATAGTAGATACTCAATAACTATTGGCAAATCAACATTTAAATGAGTAATGAATATAAAATAAAAAGTGCATATTAAGTTAAAACTGACATGAAACACATTTAAAACTCTGGCAATTTAAGGAATATGGATTATTTTTGTTTACTATCTAAAATAATGTAACCATATTTTATTTAACTACTAAAGCAAGATACCAGGCACATCAAAAGCATTTTCAGTTTTCAAAATATACCCTGCCAAAAATACAGTAAGTATAACTTATTCTGCCAAAATCAAGAAACAGAGCCAATTTGATATTAATCTGCTTCTAATGAAGATAACAGTTCTTTATGAAGCAAGCTGGAATTTTTATTGTTAGAAGAAATATCAGTCTAGATTTAAAATGCAAATTTCTTTATTTTGAATGGTCATTTTCTGGTTTATAAATTAATGATAATGAATACACAACAATCTCTTAACCCATTGTGACTATCCTTAAGCATTTTTAACTTACAGCAAAGGGCACTGAGCCTGAAGTCAGAAAACCAAGATTTGAGCCTAGGGTTTGCATTGCGAAACATAAAAGACAAAACTATTAGGAAACACTCTTGGAAACTGTACAGAATTGTATATACTAAAGTGTACCAGGATCTCTTATCAAGTGCACCATTATCACCAAAAGACTAAAGAATTTATCTATCTTAGACGATTATCCAACTGCTTTTTCTTTTATTATATCTCTATTCCAGCATGAGGTAATTTGAAATATAATATTTTGATATAGGCAATTAGAGATTTTTAAAAATCTACATTTTCTATATGGGAAGAAAACTGTGGCTATCAGCCAATTTTTAAGCTTCTAGGAGAGTCAGCCTTTTGGCAAATCTTAATAGATCTACCTGGTTGCTTTCACATTTCAACTTGCATGACTGCAGGCCATCTAACAACTTTGCCCCTTAGGGTTTTTTTTGTTTGTTTTGTTTTGTGGTGTTTTTTTTTTTGGAAGCAAGTGCAAACCCACAAATTCAAGCTGTACCTTGATTCCTAGAGCGCAATCACCATAAACTATGTCCTCAATGGCCTGGTTCTCTGGTCAGAGGTTCTGAAACTGCCCTCCTCCTCTACCACTTGGAATTTCCCTTTCTGGAGCGTCAGAAATTAAAATTCATGGGTTCCCTAACCTTCTAGAATTTTTTTTTTGAGTGGAAATTATTGCTTTCATGACATTCTCAAAAATCTCCATGTAAATTTTTAAAAAACAAAAAGCTGCCTTTTTCTTTAATATTGGGCTTTTTAAATTCCATCTCATCATTCAGATTCAGAACAAAATAGATTTTCCTAACCTATTTAAACCTTCCATTTTGTTACTTGTTTTGCATCTGATTCTCTAACCTGTAATTCATTGGTTACTTATTTATTCAACACATACTCTACAGTTTCTACTCTGAATAAAGCTCTAGCGTAAATCTGCATTTTCACATAATTACATGTAGAGATAATGTTGATATCAAGGGTATACAATTCTTTGAGAAACTAGAGGCCCGGTGCACAAAATTTGTGCACTCGGGGGGAGGGTGGAGAATCCCTCAGCCAGGCCTGCGCCTTCTCACAGTCCAGTAGCCCTTGGGGGATCCTTAGCGCTGCCATGGAGGCAGGAGAAGCTCCTGTCCCTGCCGCTGTGCTCGCCAGCTGTGAGCCCGGCTTCTGGTGCACTGACCACCAGGGGGAAGCTCCTGCATTGAGCATCTGCCTCTTGGTGGTCAGGGGACGTCAAAGTGACCAGTCATTTTGCCGTTAGGTCAATTTGCATATTAGCCTTTTATTATATAGGATATAATAAATAATTTATAAAAAGTTGTATTCAGTGCACAGATTATAAATACTTGAAACATAATAATAGAGCATAATTTATAATTCAGGAGACCCAAATCTAAATCTAAACTTTATTACTCATTCCTAATGCTAAGTCAAAGACTTTTTTTTGCTCCTTGTACACCTGGGTTATCTTACTTGAAAAAAAAATAAGGAAACAAACTGCTTTACATAATTCTGAAGAAACGATTAAATCTTAAAATATAAAAACATCAAATTAAAATATGCTGATGCCTATACAAAACTTTGAGGGAGAGAGAGGGGAATGAACTAGAGATTGAAGGAGACTGACTTCCAAAAGGCCATGCTTCTGAAGAAATCATTTACCCCAATGCTGAGCAAATCTGGGGACATGATTGACAGCCTCTCCACCAAGCACTGAAACAGATTCCCTGGTACTAAGCTTATCCCATCTCCTGACTTCTGCACTTGGTTTACTTCAGATATTATTTAGGCCTGCTAGGGGCAGTGAGCTTTTCTACTGCAAGGCTTACAGCCAGGTCCTGGGCTGGCCATGCCATGGAACCCCAGGCAAGGCTCTTCTAAAGAAGATGCAACATGAAACATTGTCCTGGCTGAGGCTTTGCTTAAATTTCAGTTTCCCCTTCAGGAACCTTACCTCTGGCTCCTGATTCATGTCAGTCCTCATCCCAATGCTTCCATGTTTTTTCTCTAACTGCCCCTGCCTGGCATCGCCCAGTCCTCCAAACCTTTGCTTCCAAGGCTGGCTGTCAGGCAGACCCCTAGCCCCTCCCTGGAATAAAGCTCATCATTCACAACTACTTTATGTGACTTCCAGGAGTAAATCAAATGACCATTTCTCACCGAAGTGTCATCATCCCATTTCTAGGAAGTAGTAGCTGCTTCAATAAGGAGAACAAAGAATAAAATGAGAATGTAAATGGTAGACAGGCATTAATCCTTTGGAGAGAGATAGTATCTCAGGATCTGTGACTTGAATAGAACATAAGAACAAGTGACCGAAAGAAAAGAAAGAAACAAAGGAAGGAAGGAAAAAAGGAAAGGAAAATAGAAAATCACTGGGAATACTGTTGGGAATTGAATTTGAAGAAATATTGAAAGGCTAATATGTACACAGTCACAATTTTAAGCACTTACCAACCCAAAGCTTTCAAATGTTAAAACGAAAAACAGAAAATAATAAAATTTAGACCAAAAAAAAAAAAAAGAAATAAAATTGTGTGACTAAGATTAGGCCTATATTTTCCAAAAGTAGAAGCAGTAAACAAAATTAGCTCATGAAGTTGACCCATTACATAACATTGTAAAATTTGAAGAGGAAGACATGTAATAGGAGAATTTGGCAATATGGTCAAAATTCATAAAGAATTGTTTAATGCAGCAAGCAGTTCAGGGGGGAGCAGAGGAGGAAAGAAGGAAGTAGTGTGTCAGGAGGAGGAGAGACACTTAGAAGATAAGAAAAACTGTTTCACTTACCTATGATCCTATTTTGTAATATGCTAACTGTTAAGTAAGAGGAAAGAAAACGCATATAACATTGCCAACCAACCACATATATTTTTAAAAAATAACATCCCAGCTCAATAATTCGGTCAAAAAGCAAAGTCACATCAAGTGACTATTTGAAAAAAGGATATGAATGTACCAAAATCTTAATAGCTAGTTTTCTAATGGGATTGAAGGGAGTTAAAATGTACAGGGCAGAGGTGGCACTGAACCGAGAGATCGCTTTCCCTTTATTCAATACTATGAACGTCTGAAAAAGAAAAGGCACAACATACAAAGCAGGATTTAGAATACGCATCCAGGACATTTGAAGAGAAAGGGGAGACCATTCTTTAGACACATAGCCTTATAATATAATGTAGCAACATACCAATTACCAACATATGACATCACGATAGATGCTTTTTTTCTGTGAGCACTGTAAATCCTCATAAATCAGTACATGACATGAAGATTTAAGGAAAATAAAAAAAAATTGTAGTCAATGCCACAGGAAGTCTAAGCATCTTTATCAAGTTTTGATACCAGAATTTTAAACTGTAATTATAATTCATGAAACACATGAAAAGAAGCTGTGATTACTTCTTCGTTTAAAAAAAAATAAATTCAAAAGAACTTCAGGGTTTTCCAAGTGTATTTTTGGATAACATTCTTTTTTGGGCACTTGGAAAGGGCAAAGTCTATGGCATGAAGGTGTAAACCTGCTGAAAAGCCAAGTACCTTATATAGAGCTTAATATCATAAAGAGGCATTTAGACACTACTCCTGGAAATGCAGGGTGAGGCAAAAGAAGGTTTACAGCTGTGAGTACACCAAACACAAAGTTTATTCTTGTATTATCATTTATTAATTACTAGTGGCCCGGTGCACGAAATTCGTACACGGGGGAGGGGGTGTTCCTCAGCCCAGCCTGCACCCTCTCCAATCTGGAACCCCTCGAAGGATGTCCTACTGCCGGTTTACAGGGATCGGGCCTAAAATGGCAGTCAGATATCCCTCTTGCAATTTGGGACTGCTGGCTCCTAACCACTCACCTGCCTGCCTGCCTGCCTGATTGCCCCTAACTGCTCTGCCTGCCAGCCTGCTCACCCCCAACTGCCCCCCACCGCCGGTCTGCTTGACCCCAAATGCCCCATGTCAGCCTGATCACCTCCAACTGTGCCCCCTGCTGGCCTGCTTGCCCCCCGTTCCCTCCCCACTGGCCTGCTTGCCCCCAACTGCCCCCCTACTGGCCTGCTCACTCCAAACTGCCCCCCCCCCGCTGTCCTGATCACCTCCAACTGACCCCCACTTATGGCCTGCTTGCCCCCCTACTGGCCCCCTGCTGGTCTGCTTACCCCCAACGGCCCTGCCCCCTACCAGCCTGATCACCCACAACTGCCCTCCCCTCTTGGCCTCTAAGCGCTTCTACCTCGGCCCCGCCACCATGGCTCTGTCCAGAAGAACATCCAGAAGGTCTCCTGGAAGGTCTCCCAGTCTAATTAGCATATTACCCTTTTATTAGTATAGATTGTATTTTTTTTTCTATACGAGCAACCATGAACCCACTTTGGCCCACCTGTATAAAACACGCATATGAAACAATGACGCCTTTTCACCTTCTGCTGCACCTCACTGTAGGGTGACAGCCTTTGCCCTTCCTCAGCTCCCACTCCGCAGAACGCTTCTTTAGTTCTCTGCCTGCTCTGAGAATGTAGGTTCCAATGAGTGCTTCCACAACACTTCTAGGATAACAAGGTCATTCCCTGGGCAGGCCCACCCAGCATCCTACTGCTACCTGACCCAGAGAGGAAGAGGCCCGGTGGTCTTTACCAGACACCCCTGGGGAGAGCCCAGGACCAATTAGGAAGTAGGGGGAGTCAAGGGCACTTGATCAAGAACTCACTTTCTTATTGATGTAGTACGGGTCCAGGTCCTCCAGGGGCTCTGACACCATCTCAGGAGGGATGTCCCCATAAATAAATGGAAGGGATTTTCCTGCTTCCAAGTCACTATTTGGCTTTGGGCCATTTTCATCATCCTCATCCTTGCGCTCTTGCTTGGGTCTCTTCGCTTTCTCTTCTGCGATGCGTTGTTCAATAGCAGCAAGGGATTCCCTGGTAAAGAAGCGGAAGCTGTCAGGTCCTGGCGGTACCAGCACCGACTGTGCCATCTTTTCATCCTGCTTTAGTCACTGTTTAGCTCCTTGCAGAAGAAAGTGCTATGGAAACAAGAGACACACACACACACACACAGAGAAAGCAATAGCCGTTAGGGGAAAAGGTGGCTGGCAATTACATGATATTGACACGAAATATATAAACCAAGCTAGATGTAACAATATTTTACTAAGGCAGCTGTATTTGGCACCCAGGGAATTCTCTGCATGCATTCACTTGCTCGCCTGGAGATCTAGCTTACATATTCAGTAGATGTCTATGAGGTAATCTTCTCTCCCTCTTCCAAAATGTTTTAAGGAGAAATATTCAATTCAGAACTCAGAAATGGAGGATACTGGTTTGTGCTTGCTGTTTCACTTGTGTGAATAATTTGGCAGCCATCTTTCAAAAAAAATCATTTCTGAAAAAATATCAGAGATCCAAAACAAGAGATGAATCATCACCCAAAACTGTAGAACCTGGGCTGCTCCGGGGATCTTGCACGTACCTCTTTATTTTTTTTTCTATGCTCCTTTTGGCCTACTTTTCCACCCCTAAGAGCTTATTTAAAATCCACGCACCTGGTAAAAAGCTCTGGGGATCCCGAAATGCCAGGCGGTAGGAACATAGGTGGATGCTGCTTGAAAGCAAGGGAGCAGGAAGGAGCAGGGGATGCCCAGTTGCGTTTGGAACTGCTCAGAAGCTGCACAGGAAGGGATCCAGCTCCTGCCAAACTGGGCAGGAAGTCACCCGCGTCAGAGGTCTGGAGCTAGGACCCCCGGCTTAGCAACCTGCTGTTAGCTGGTGTCATTGCTTCCTAAGTGAACACATTTGCAGTGCCTTAGAAAATACTCTGGAGAAAGCCCATTTTCTCGAATAGTGCCCATTTCATAAAAGGTACAGAGCAGCTTTGGACTTGAAAAACAACAGTAAGTTGAAGATAGTTTATCCTTTAAGCAAACTCCTATTCGGCTGGTCTTTGCAATACCATAAATGAAGTTTTACTGTATTCTAATCACATTTGACTGGATTAACATATATAACCGAACAGAGCACACCAATCACACCGAATGTGACCTCTCAATCAGTGGCAGGAGTGTCTATGCTTTTTAAAATAATACAACCAAAATCTTGACACCGGGATGTCATCTGTATTCAATAATTTATCTATTTTCCCCTCTTTTAAAAAATGTCAATCCATTTTAACCCCACTGTACAGGAATGAGAATTGCCAGTTATTATGAAGTGCATTTTTTAAGAGTACAATTCCTTAATATCTGGGTAATTTCTGTAGCATGCGCCAGATAAAACAGGGACATTAAAAATAACATAAGCTACGGTACCGTCTCCTCATTTGTTTTCGAAGTAGACTAGGTAGGACCTTTCAGCCCCCAGCCAGCAGACTGCCTTCAGTATCACGGTGCCTCCAAACAGCCCTCATCTTCCTCACCCAGCCCCAGAGACCCTTTTGCCTGGAGACAGGCATGGCAGTTCCTCCCCGGAGTGTGCAAGCAGAGAACTGCCATGCCTGGATGTTCTAATAAAAGAGACATGCTAACACATGCAGTCAGCAGGTTCAAAATGAAAGTGGTCCTCTGCTGATTCCCCCAAGGATTCTACTGTAAAGATACAGAAGCATCACAGAGAACAAGCATAATAAGAATATTAAAACATTACCCCTGCAGAATCTTTTATACTCAGATTTTGGGATTGATAAACTGGCATCAAGAAGACTGCAGATAAAATTCCATCATGCTTTTTTTCATTTTTTTTTTTTTTTAATTCTCCTTCAAAGACCACACCTAACTTCCTGTAAAAGGATTGTGGTAACTGAAGTAAGAACAGGCATTTCCTGTGCAGGGGACTACAAAATGGCATTCTTGTAACTACCACTAGAGGGCAGGGCAACTGTGGAGAGAAACTCCTCAGGGTGTACATAGACATATGTTTGAAGCAGCTCAAAGCTTTCAGTAATGGAAGTCTGATCTTCAATTATTAATTTTGTTAACTAATAATGCTTCTGTTTGTGCTTTTATTTGCCAAGCCAGAAATTATTTAATCAATACAAATAATTCAAATTAAAAGTAAAATGAAAGTAAATAACTTAGGGATAAAAACAAAAACTCATAAAACAGCAATTATATTAATGAAGGTCTGATATACAGTGCAATTTAACATTAGGCTCAGCCCCAGAGTATCTGAAATCCGATAAAATGCTTTGCTAATTCAACAAAGAGGTTGCCTTTGTGTTATATGAGTTAGCTTTCTCTAGAAATAAAATAAACCTGATGAGACAGCAATTTTATTTTATCTCTGATTTAAATGACTGAAACACAATCAGAAGAAAACTGAACAGCCAGTGGGATCCTAAATGCCAGTCTTTCAACTAATAACAGAGCTAAGATTTGAAGGCTTACTATGTGCCAGTCACTGACTGGGCTAAGACATCTGCATGTGCTATTTCATTTCATGCTCCCCACAACCCTGACAGATAAACACTTTCTTGTCCTTTATTTAAAAACTGAAGAAAAAAAGCACACTGAGGTTAGGAAAAAGTCACCTAAGATCACACAGGCAGAATTCAAACTCAAAATCTGACACCAAAAAATCTGTGAACTTAATTCAGTCTTAAAAACAAACACCTACACATGCAAAAAAGCCTAAAATAAAATAAGAATAAAAGTGACACCAATTATAATCAGAAAAGGTTATAATTATTAAATTGGTATATTTTGCCTATTTTCTAGCTTAACTATTTTCATTTAAAAATACATTTATCAGAAACAAGCAAAGAGAAGATATAGCCCTAAAGAATTTTTAGTCACTATACCAAGTCTGTTTTGGTTATAAGAGACAAAAAAATGACTCAAATTGGCTTAAGAGAAAGGGAACATGGAATAGAAAGAAGGAAGGAGAGAAGGAAGGAAGGAGAGAAGGAAGGAAGGAAGGAAGGAAGGAAGGAAGGAAGGAAGGAAGGAAGGAAGGAAAGAAGGGAGGGAGGGAGGGAGGGAGGGAGGAAGGAAGGAAGGAAGGAAGGAAGGAAGGAAGGAAGGAAGGAAGGAAGGAAGGAAGGAAGGAAGGAAGGAAGGGAAAGAGAGAGGGAAAGAAGGAGGGAGGGAGGGAAAGAAGGAGGGAAGGAGGGATGGAGGGAGGGAGGGAGGGAGGAGAGAGAGAGGGAGGGAAGGAGGAAGGGAGGAAAGGAGTTCATTGGTTCAAGTTTTATTGTCTACCACTATCTTTAGGCTTGAGATGATTTGGGAGCTCAACTAATGTTACCTGCACCTAGTCATGCTGTATCCTTTAGCTCTGGCTTCTATGGTGACAGCTTTTCCAGAGACTTGTTCCTTATTGTAGTAAGATGCTATAGCAGCCCCAGCCTCCCAACTTCCCAGACTTAAATCCAAGAGGAACAAAGACCCAGAAAAACTCATGGTGTATCTCACTGACTCCAGTTGGGTCACATGCCCATTCCCGCAGTCATCATTCCATCCAGGGCAAAGCCAAGCTTTGTGCTTTGGTGGCTTTCCCTAAGCCAAATGCCCTGCCCTTGGAAATAGGAGGAAACCTCACTTGAAACCTATGAACAGTCAGGTGATGATGGTATAGAAACATTTGTCAAAAGCAGAGTTGGGGTACTATAACTAGAATAAGGGGGCATTGCTGCTGATTAACAAAAACAAATGAGTGAACTCCAGTCACATATCTGTCATATTTCTAGTGCTCCAATACTTAGAGAGTAACATTATAACATCAGTATGTGTATATATAGATTCAAGTAAGACACAACATGAGTTTTCCTGGGTCTTTGTTCCTCTTGGATTTAAGTCTGGGAATTTGGGAGGCTGGGGCTGCTATAGCATCTTACTACAATAAGGAACAAATCTTTCTCTCTATATATATTCTGTATATACTTTCTTTCTAGACCTACTATTTTCATTAATATTCCATGTTTAGGACTTAGACACCAGGCAAGATATTTAAGAAAATTTAAAATATTTTTATTGATTTCAGCAGGAGGAAGGGAGAGGGAACGAGAGATAGAAACATCCATAAGAGGGAGACATTGATCAGCTGTCTTCTGCATGTCCCCTCTTGAGGAATCAAGCCTGAAACCTAGGCATGTGCCCTGACTGGGAATCAATCTGGCAGCCTCCTGTGCATGGGACGACGCTCAACCAAATGAGCCACACTGGCCAGGCCCGGTGTGGCAAGATATTTAGGAGATTCCTTCCCCAAAGGAAGCTGTCTTACTGTAATCAAATATTTCACAAATCTCTATGGTAAGCATTAGCTTCATTTATCATATAAATATGTGAATATTCCGGTGTCTCTTTTCAGACAGCTCAACAATAAGCTAACTTATACAAAATATTCTATTTCAAAAAATAAATGAAGGAGTTCAAAATTTATAGTGATTTGTCAGACATATTTTGGGGGAGGCGATTAGCCATAATAATAACGCATAGTGCTAACTTTTTTGTCTGGCACTATTTTGAGAACTATAAAATGATTTCTTTTAACAACTTGATGAATTAGATACTGTGGTCATCTCCATTTGAAACATGAGAAAACCGAGGCACCAAAAAGTTAAATAATTTACAAAAAGCATAAGGTCATAGCTGGAAGTAGTAGAGTCAGAATTAAAACCCAGGCTCTTTGGCTATAGAATCCATGTTCCTAACCACTACGCAGTGCTTCTCAAGCCTTCTTCCAAGTCATCCACTTTCAGAAACACACCAAGAGAATATATTTGTTGTAGGATATATTATCTCTTTCTCTCCCATTGATCCTAGCCAGTTATTGTGCCTTAGGATATTTAAACGGGTGAACTTGTTATCAAAATACACAAGACCTAAGATGAGCAACACTATCTCAAAAAGACTTTGATGAAATATAGATTTGAAGTAAGAATCATAGTCTCTTGTTTCTGATTTCCCAGGATACAGTTTTCAGAAGTCACACATGTTCGTTTTTTCTTTCATTCGGTCTGACACTGGTAACACCATAATGGCATTTTATTATGAGAATGCTAAGTGACACATTTCCATGGTTTTTAAACTTCATTCAGTTATACCACTTTTCAGACAGAAGATTTTGTATTACAAATTTTAAGGCCAGATACTATAATTGGAAAACCCATAAATAATGGAAACACAAACAATATTATTTTAAGTAGCCAGAAAGGAAAACATATTAAGAATTAGATTACTAAATTCTGCTGACATTTCTGTTTCCCTTTCCATGCCTTCTTTCTTTTAGTTTTCTCACTTATACAAGAGGAAAATTAATTTTCTAACTTAAATTATAAAAGAAAAAATAAGTTATGTTAATACATATAATGACATCTACAAAAATAGTAGTTAAATTATATAAAAAATAAGGCAATACAAAGCAAAGATATGTAGTAATAAATAGTATACGATTCTTTCAACAAAGATACACATTTATAATAATAAGTACTCTAAAATTAAATTCATACTAAGAAAATTATTGGTTCATTAAATCTCACAGATAAGGAAGTAGTTACAGTCTTATTCTATAATTAGTGACTGTGGATAAGTGCTCAAAAAACTTACAGGCTTTTGTTCCTGAGTTAGGAGAGCTGAGAAATACTAAGGAATGTCTTTTTCTGAAATTGATATTTTAATCCTATTTTACAATTGTAATGTTTAATTCTCTTCAGTACCTTAAGGAAATGCCGAAAATAAAAACTAAGAAAAGATTTGCTAAATGTTAGCAGCAGGTTTATTTTCTGGGTTTTCTAGTTTCCTTAATCCATAGGTTCGAGTCTATTTTCTCATGAACTTTCTGATTTTCACTTACTTTGTTTTTCTTTTTATATCCTTCGCTCTTAAACTTTGATCCACTCGCTCATTTCTGTAACAATTTCCATAAGAGGAAAAAAGTTCTGAACAACCAGACTTGGATGTTTTTCCACTCTAGATTAGGAACAGCACAAAATAGAAAAAAAAAAAAAAAAAAGACATAGGCTCACTATGTGCTATTTAGATAAACTGTCATTTCTCTTTAAGTGTTAGCTATAGTTACAATTTAAAAACCTTACTTTAAGTATTTTACATTCATATAATATTTGTTGAGCAATATTCTTCATACAAGTATAGGTGTTTCTTGAAATTATTATGTTTTAAAACACATTTTGTTTTTCTTTAATAGAAATGCACACCAATGTTATCATGCTAACCCCTGAAAAATTATTCAATGTACTGATAATCACTTTACAATCAACTTTCCTAGGAAAAAAATTACATATAATGAAATAGACCTATATCTTTATAAAGCATTTTTATTTTATTGCAGGTAAACTAGTAACATGTTTCTACATCCTTCCTTAAACTTCAGATGCATTAAATGCATGTCAGTAGACATCCATGAACTACTTCAACCCTCCCAAAATGACTAACCAGCTGGAAAGCTGCCTTTAATCTGATATTTTATATTTTATATTTATTAGTTTGTTTTTGATGGCTAGATTATACTAGAATCCCAGAATTCCACTTCTGCATCTTAACAGTCCGGTAAGAAAGATTTTTTAAGTTGTGATTATCCCCAAGAGAAGGAGACATTCCCATTTGTTCCAAATGCCTAGATATTTCCAGCTGCTTTCTTCATTCCTCTTTTTCATTAGGACTTCTATCTACAACTTTCCCCCGTGGCCCTCACCCTCATCTATAGGAGTTTGTTTGTTGCCAATAAACTCCTCAGTGGGGTAGCAGATCTGCATGTCTGGGAATCTTCCTCAGGAGAAAACCAGCAGAGTCGAGAGCAGAAGGGCTTTGGAATAAAAAACAATGCTCAAAAAATAGCAACATCCCAAAGTGCCCTGGGTACAAACCTGGGTACAAAATGTGTGTGTGTGTGTGTGTGTCTCAGAGAGAGAGGGAGAGAGAGAGAGAGAGAGAGAGAGAGAGAGAGAGAGAGAGAGAGAGAACTAGAGATGAGAGAATGAGAACATAAGAAACCACAAATTTGTTTCTTCATGTCATGTTAACATGGCCTAAATTTTGGTACTCTACTCGGTTTTTGATATTAGTGATCTCATTTAATTCTTGTAATATGTTGTGGAGGAAGTCGTGTTTTCACTTTTCTAATGAGATGGTGATCCTGGTTTAATCATGACCACACAGACCCACCATTTAAACTCACATGTAGCTGATTTCAAATTCTAAATACATTTGATTATACCATTTTTCCTTGGAGGTGAGAAATGTGCCATTGATACAGAAGTTGAAAAGAGTAATGTGAAATACGTCTGATTTTTTAATTAACTGGATTCCTGGCTATACCTAAGGTATTTATAGACTACCATGAGTTTATTGCTGGTCACCTATTAATAACTTAGTTTCTCCTTATACGCTTGCTACTGTGGGGTTAGCTTACTTCTGCTAGGATCAGTCTTCAACTCTCTGCACCTCAGTTTTCTCATCACTAGAAATGTAGGCTCATTTTGAGTTTTATGAAATACATTTATAAGAAAAAGGTAAGAACAAAAATTAAGACATAGTAATTGTTTAATAAATGTTGGTTACTTTTCATTTTTTAGAGATACCTTAGTAGTTTGTCATTTCTACCTTGTATTATTTACACGGAACCTATTTCCCCTATCATCTTATCTTGCTCATCTTTCTTTATGGCTTCAACAATATCCAGTATCTGGTAGTTTTAGATAATGCTTTCTTTGGGGGTTATCACTTCGTAGGGAGCTAATTTAAAGGATTTTTTGTTGTTTTTTTGTTTTGTTTTGTTTTGAGAGAGAAACATCAATCAGCTCTGCCTCCTCCTGCACATACCAACCTGGGAACGAACCCACAACCTAGGTATGTGCCCTGACCGGACTCAAACCCACCACCTTTCCGTGTATGGGATGACACTCCAACCCACTGAGCCACACCAGCTAGGGTGCAGTTTTTTTGTTTGTTTTTTAACCAAGGAATGTTGGCATTCAGTTTCTAGCTACATGTGATTTATGCAAACATCATTCATCTTGAGGGGCTTTTATTGACTATTATTTGGTAGACACTATGCTTCTGAAGAAAAAGTCTCCAACTTTGGAGCCAGATGAAACTAGTTTGCATCCTGGCCCTGCTAATTTCTAGCTGTACTTCTCCGCCAAAGGACTTGGATTATAGGAAGGATTAAAGAAGATAAATAAAATATCCAGGACACATAGCAAATGCTACTTACCTATGCCCTTCAACTCTTCAGCACTGTACTAAGCAAAATGAATAAGACCAAATGTAAAGCCAGACGTCTGATCTTTCAAAATTTACAATGCAATTTATCATTTAACCAAGCAAATTTCAAGTGCTAAGCAATCGCCAGCAATTTTCAGATGCTTAGAATACAGTAACTAAGCAAACAGACGCAAGTCGGCAAAACTCTGCCCTCGTGAAGCTTATATTCTGTGCCCTAGTGATACAGCCTCCATCCAAGTAAGTTAAATATAGAATACAGCAGGCGGTGCTGCTATAGAAAAGGATAATGCTGGAAAACAAGGAAAAATATCAGGGGAGGAGGCTGAGGCGAGCGGCGTGCTGTAAATGTATAAAGGGTGCTGAGGGAAAGGCTCCTTGGGGAAGTGGCGTGTACGCGAAAGCCCTCGAAGGACCCACGGGAAGCCAGCCAAGTCATGAGCCTTCCTGGATGGTGGGGCTCCAGGCAGAGCAAATGCATGAAAACAGTTACAGAAAGGTACCCACATTTGGAAAGGTCTGTAGAAAGGTGAATAGCATTGACAGAATGAAAATGACCACACAAGGCAATCACATCAACAGGAAGCAGAGAGAGCAGGCAACAGGCACAGTGAGTGCCACAGCAGATGCCGCTGTCCTCAGTTAGGCCCGCCATCTGGTTTCCCAGCAGCTTCTCCGGTGATACCTGTGACATAAACGCCAAGATCAGAGCCCAAGCCAGACCTGAGAAGCAGCAATCGGACCAGAAATAAAGGAAAGCTCACTGCCCCTCAATGTCCTGAAGGGGTGTGTAGAAAGCAGAATAGCAGGCCTGGATGCTCAGGAAAGTATCCACCTGGATGGCTTCCTGCAGGGGGACCCGGAACAGTCCACAGAAATGGTGAGCTCAGCAGCCAGGCTAGCAGCTAGCAGCAGCTCTGCATCAGAGAAGCAGACAAAGCAAAATGTTGCCTCTCTAAATGCCTACAAATGTTTGTTGAAATTTTAAAAGATTAAAAAGGGGATATTTTTCTTGTCCCAGGATGCAGTCATAAAAAGACACAATAAGCACCAATTATGAAACAGATATTTCTACAAAACTTTTTGTTTGTTTTCATCTGTAAAAAAAAGTGTTGGTTTTCAAGTATGAAAAATGCACTTGTCTATGTAGCATGTTGGCAGCTATTCTCACTAGCACATTTCCTTATTTTTAACCACTCCTAACACACTTTGGAGAGACCAGATTGGCCACTCTTGTTCTTCAGTTCCCCTAATCTCTTCCCCCTTCGGCTTTCCTTTCTCTGTCTTCTTCTCCTCCACCTGCTCCTCTTCTTCCTTTTCTTCTTCCTCCTCCTTGTCCTCCTCCTTCTTTTCGCCTCTCTCTTTAGGATAAAGATAATTCCTATCCTGGTCAAATCCTAAGTTTGCTGTTGGGATAAACTCATATTATTGGAAGTAAAATATTTTTGGAACTGCAATACATTGTAGGCAAATTTATTTTATTTATTTTCTTAATATTATTAAAATATCAATTTTGCCTGCAGAAATGAATGAAAAGAGGGGATTTTAAATGAAAAGAAATGATGTATATTCTAAAGTTTCCCTATATAACGCAATGTTTGTGAATTATAAAAGTATGGCTAGAGCTTTTAAGATGGTTAAATTTTGAACAGCTCTCTATCATGTACATAAATGCAAAACCCACATATGTCAAATCCTGTGATATTCACCCTACCATATCGTTGCACCAATTTCATATGAAAACTAAAACAGGAAAAGAGCAGGTTTGAGAATGGAGAAAGGCAAAAGGCTCAGAAAAACATGCTCCCTTCCCCACAGTGATCTGATCATGTGCTTCTACATATTCATTTCCAGGCTCATATTCGTGAATGACATTTCCCATTTATTTTCTCAGTCCCACACAAACAAAATATATTGAATCATTAAAAGCAAGGACTGATCTATAAAACAGTTTCGTCACTTGGAAATTATCAAAGGGAAAGATATGACTCACACAGCTTTTGAAAAGTTCAAATCATGATTACAAATTGCAAACAATATTTTTTGGGGGGGGGATGAGAGAGAGAGAGAGAGAGAGAGAGAGAAAAAGAGAAGAGAGAGATTGGTTTGAGTTTTATTTAAAAATATATTCTTCCAGCCCTGACCAGTTTGCCTCAGTGGATAAAGCATTGGCCTGCGGACTCAAGGGTTCCAGGTTTGATCCGGTCAAGGGCATGTACCTTGGTTGCGGGCATATCCCCAGTAGAGGGTGTGCAGTGTGCAGAAGGCAGCTGATTGATGTTTCTCTCTCATCAATGTTTCTAACTCTCTATCCCTCTCCCTTCCTCTCTGTAAAAAAACAATAAAATATATTTTAAAAAAACATATTCTTCCAAATAAAAGAATTTGTAAATTGGAAGATATGAATTAGATTTAGAATTAACCCCCTACTTTTCTTTATGGCACTGAGCAAAGTTTTCCCTTATATTGGCACAACAACCAATGCTTATTAAAATAATAGGTTTCGTGTTTGAAAGAGAGGGCCTCCCAAGAGATCATTTACACAGACTACTTATATTTCTTAAGAATTGAACTAAAATCAGAGACAGATGCCTTTGTCCAGGTCTCAGAACAGAGGTTTCAAAGTTTTTCCTTGGTTATCTATTCCATTCTTTAATCACCATCTCACTTATTCTTTAGTTATAAACTCTATCAGTATTAAGAGTATCCAGACTATTTCCGCTAGTGCTTCATTGGGTAGAATAGGAAGCATCATACACACCCCTGGAGTTTATTATGGGGAAATTGTTAAAACATTTATCATTCTGTTTATTGCCATTGAAAGGATGTTTACTTATTAGTTCAACCAAGATCCATGATTCACAATTGTAGGAGAATAAAAACATTGGCTGATGGTGGGCATGATCCCTATAATTCTCAGCCTTCAGTCTGCTCTTCTGCCTATCTACTTTTCAGTTCTTCTAAAAAGAATAAAATATTAATTTGATTAAGTAGTTCCTGAGACAATACAATGGTTAAAAGGCATGAACACACAGATTGTTTTAAGATGTTGTATTCTAATTGTCATTCCTCATAGAACACTTTTAAATATTCCTTATGACTTCTTCTTTGATCCATGGATCAATAATTTAGAAATGTGTTGCTTAATTCCCAATCCCCAAATGGGCTCTTTCTAGATAAGTTTATTGTTATTGGTTTCTAATTTCATTCCACTGTAGTCTAATACTATAAAATGAATTGAGACTTATTTATGGCCTAGCAGATAGTCTTTGGTGAATGTTCCATGCACACTTAAAAAGAACATATAATCTGCAGTTGGTTATAATAGTCTATAAATATTGATCAGGTCCTCATGTTAGATCATTGATAATATTATTCAATTTATCTATATCCTTACTAATTTTTTTCTACTTGTTCCATTGTCTATTGAGAGAAAATTGTTAAAATCTCTAACAATAATTGTGCATTTGTCTATTTTTCACTTTAGTCCTGTAAATTTTTTCTTCTCTTTTGGAATTCAATGATTTTATCATACAAATTTAAGATTGTTATATCTTGTTACAAATTGGCTCTTTTACTGCATGAAATGATTGTTGTTGTGTTTTTTTTTAAAATCTGTATTAGTATTCCTTGTCTTGAAGTGTACTTTATTCACTATCAATATAACCCTACTAGTTTTCTTACAGTGTACACGCTATATCTTTTGCTATTCTTTTACTTTCAATCTTTCTGTATTATTAGACTTAAAATGTGCCTCTGGAAAAAAGTGTATCATTGGAGCTTGTTTCTTATCCAGTTGGTAACAAATGCAAAAATAATAAAAATATAAACCTACAAAAATACCTATGCATGAATATTCATAGCAGCTTATCTATACACTAGAGGCCTGGTGCACAGATTCATGCACCAGTGGGGTCCCTCGGCCTGGCCTGCACCCTCTTGCAATCCAGGAACCCTTGGGGGATGTTGGATAGCTGGTTTTGTCTCGATCCCCACAGTCCCAATCCAGACAGGAGGGAGGCTGACCCACACATGCCCTATCCAGACTGGAGGGAGCCCTATCCTGTGCGTTGAGTGTCTGTCCCCTGGTGGTCAGTGCGCATCATAGCGACTGGTTGACCAGTCGTTTGGTTGTTCAGTCACTTAGGCTTGCACTGACCATCAGGGAGCAGACACTCAACGCAGGAGCTGCCCCCTGGTGGTCAGTGCACTCCCACAATGGGAGCACCGTTCAGCTGACTGACCCGTCCCCACGGCCCACCAGCCTGGCAGCAGCCACTCACTCCCTCAGTAGTCTTGCAGGTCCAATCTCTGGAGAACAGTCCAGGCACTGACAGACTAGTGCCACCAGCACAATCCCGACAGCACCACCTGCCTCCTGAAAGTCAGCTTCCGGCACTTTCCCTCCCTAGATGCTCCACAAGGAAGAAATGATATAAAAGTGGCTGCTGCCGGAAGCCGGTCCATCCTTACTGCTTGACACAGTCGCTGCAGGGAAGAAACATCTGCACAGCATATGTTTCAAGGGACCTGGGGTATATGGCATACTGTTCTTAATATGTTTGCTCCCCTTCTTAACACTATGTGTTTTAACCAAGGTCACCTCTCCGAGAAAGGTTGTTTCCCCAGGTGGGGATTTTTCCCTGGAGTTAGGGATTAACAGGACTAAGGAAGGGAATAAATCAGTAAAACCCCTTAACTAAATGCCTGGCGGGTAGTTAATCATTTTAACTACGAACAATCAAGTTTAGGCTACATAATCTTTACTTAGGATAATCTCCTTCAGTTACTTCCTTGTAGTTTAACAGAACAATAGAGTAGTGACCTTGGAATGGAGATAACAAACGCCATAACCTTTGGAATAGAATGGATAGGATTAAAATCAACTGATGTAACAGGAGAATAAACAGAACCTGGCTGGAGAACCTGGCTAGAGAACCTGGTTAGGCTGCTGATCAACTGAATGCTGTCTCTGTGTCATTTCTTCTTTGCTGACTCTGTCCACACCTTTGGGAACCCCTGGACCTGCTGGGGTTGGACCCCAACAGGCTGCCAGGTGACTCCTGACAACTGGTGAAAACATCAGTGGGACAGATCTGGATTCAAGCCAGCAAGGTGTCCCACCACCTGCCCTGAGGGCCAGTTGTGTCCCAGCCCCCTCCCACCCTCTCTGGACGGGTGCCAAATGCAGGGCTAATGGCTGGCGTGCATTGCTGCAGCAGGTGCAGTGGAGCTGGGATGAGCGGGAGAGGCAGGCAGAAGCAACAGGTGTAATTGAACTGTGAGTTTCAGCCAATCCCACAGGCCACCCCAGGGACCCCACCCGTGCATGAATTCGTGCATGGGGCCTCTAGTTTTTCATATTAGCAAAAATCAAGAAACACCTCAAATGTCCATCAATAGGCGAATAAACAATAAATTAAGTATTTTTATCCAACAGAGTATTATTCAACATGTTTGTCAAAATTCAAACTAACGCATTATTTTATTTTATGCAAATTATACTTCTATTAAAGAAAATGGTATGAGCCCAAGCTCTACTGTCTTTCTTCAACATCCTGTTTTCTAATAAGTCTGTGGACTACACCAAGCCAGACCTATTTGAGCTGGGAAAGCCAACCATCTTTGTTTTCTCTCTTGCTGACCTTCTTTCAGTAAGAGTTTCTGTCAGATATCTTCAATTTATTATCTCCAAGTGGCCAGGATAAGAATATAAGCTTCTTTCCCACTTTATTAGGAGGTATACCCCAATTATGCCTCTAAGATAATTGGCTCTTTTTGTTTTTTGATCCTAATACCATTTATATCACTGTAATAAAGTAAAAAAAAAAAAAAGAATTAAAAACGTAGGGAGTCAAAATGAACCCATGGAAACTTAATAACAGTAACAGCAGAAGAGAACAGGCCAACACAAGACAACTAACAATGCAGTGTTTGATTTGTGATAACATGACAAGCTTGAATAAATTTCTAAAAAGTTTTCAAATGTTTTTATATACAATATTTTACCTAAGGAGGTAGAGCAGGGAGGTGTGAATAACTTAATCTTATAGATGAAGAAACTAAGTTTTTAGCCAGCCTATGTCAGTGTCCACAGCAAATAAACAACAGATGCAAGACTGCAACTTATGCATTTTGATTCCCCCAGGTCTCCCAAAAGGATTTATTCTATATCCCTTGCTATTCATAAAAGCTTAAAGACATTAAGGGCTGAAGTGAGGAACAAAGGGTTCTTGGATGAGGTGGAACTCACACTGGGCTTTAAAGGTTTGGCTGAAAGGGAAGGACATTCCACTTGGAGGGGAAATCATGAGCAAAGGACCAGCCCCAAGCATGTCTGGCTGTGACCTACAAGAGAAAGCCAGGTAGGTTGGGACAATAGCAAATGAAAAGACCAGGTGGACTGGAGGGAAGGTTTGGGGGTAGATCAAGTTGCAGATCTAATCAGAGAAGGATGGTAGAAGCCAGATGGAGAAGGTGTCAAATTTAATGCCAAAGGTCAGTGACTACTTACTGAAGCTTTTAAGAAAAAAAAGTAAAATAACAAAAAAAGTGTATATTACAAAATATCTTAAATGTTATGGAACATTAATATGAAAATACTAATACATATATAAGACTACAATTTTAGTACAGTAGTGAAAATGGATAAGCAACAAGTGGCTTAATAAATTAAGTGCACAACTGTTGTTTAAGAAATTCACTGTTGGGGAGCGGAGTGGATAAAGAACTAAAGCACACATTTTTCAATATAAGAAAGGGCCATGCTTGCTGGAAGGCAGAACAAAACCAGTTAATGAAGAATCAAAAATCAAAGCTATGGAGAGAGTACTCCCTAAGGCAATTTTTCTCTTGGAATATGAGAATACAATGGGGTCAAAAACAAGGAAGAAGTCATTAAACTTTGAAACCAAGAGGAATAATATTAAGTATGTGAAAAAGTCAGCATCAGTGGATAAAAATACAGTTAGATTAGGTTGATAACAAAGAAGATAAAATTAGCCTGGTCACCTCAGTTTTTTGAGTATATTCCTGTTCCAGATATTGCTTTAAAAAAGAGAAGAGAAAACAGTTGGGATTAGAAAATCAGGAAAAAATAATAAAGCCATTTGAATGATCACTGGTAAGAAATGGAGTTTTCTGGTTGTTTATAGAAGACAAAAGATATTTTAATAATAAAAATACAGAAATTATGGAAACTTGATTTTGATAAACATAAATTTAGGTAATAATTCTTATATATTTAGGACCTCTCACTGTTAAATTAGCATTTTCCCCTCACTTGAATAAAAGGAAATATTATGTCCTCATGTAAGGTCAATTTTAGCTTAAAATTAGGAAAAAAATCTCTCTGAATACTCCAGATACTCCAGAAATGTAACACAATAGAACATCATAATAACCAGCTTTTTTAAATTAGTCAACAAAAGCTAATATTTGTTGAAAGTTTACTAAGGGCAAGGACTGTTCTAAATGTTTTACATATCCACTGTATTATTTAATTTAATCTTCACAATAACCTGTGATGTAGGAACAATTATTAACCCTATTTTACAAAAGGACACCCAAGTGGTTTAATTTTTTTTCTTCAAGTGGTTTATTTCTTGCCCAAGAACAGATTAGTAAGTAGAAAAGTCAGAATTTGGACTGGGGCAACCTGATGTGTGAGTCCAAGTTCTTCACCACCATGTTGCATGTGGACTAAAATTATCTATGTAAACAGTACAATGTCAGTCACGGTCTATTTCCTGTTACTGTGTTAAGGTTTAAAGATTTTATTTTAGGTCTACTGTTACCTGGACAGCCTGTGACCACTGCCACCTCCTAGGCGTTATATCGAGCGGAATCTCACGCTCAAGTGTAAAGTCCATGGGGTGGAGTTATCTTATGTGCAATTAAATCTGGATTTTATGTAAGGACACGGGAAATCATTGAGGAATATTATTCTGAAGAGCAACACAATCGGGTTTACTTCTTAGATATCACTCTGATGGTACGGAAGAGGTCTAGACTGTGAATACCTTCAGGGCAGCAGATAAGATTAACGGCTATTGTAAAAGCCCAGACAAGAGACTATGAATGTCCAAACGAGGCAGAGCAATGGGATGGAAAAGGGATGATCTGAGTATTTCTGAGGTTGCTTCAATGACATTTAAGGTTTGCCTGCACAGTGGTGGGGAAGGAGCTGCAGAAACTTAAGATGACTCCAACATTTTTGTCTGGAGGGGGATGGGGGGCACACTTGATGCACAGGAAGCAGACACTGTGTCTCTGCTTTCCCAGCCCTCACTAATCTTCATCTTCTTTAAAGTACAATTTCCTGTGAAGACGCCCCAAATAGATGAAGGAAAACAGGACAAAAGTTGTGTTGAAAAGTTATTCTGCCCTGAGATATGGGAGCAAGAGGAAGATTAAAACAAAGGATACTAGTGATGAATCTTTTGCAGGAGAAAACTCAAGTCAGTTGGAAGTGAAACTGCAGGGGTGAGGAGTGGGGCATGATGAAGAATGAATAGCTCTGCTTATATTTCACTAAAAATTTTTGAGTGAGTGGGTCAACGTGTAGGTTAGAGTTAAGGGTACTGGCAGATGCAGGCATGCTGAACAGACTTATAGCTCCTTTTAAGTCACACTTTGACAGGCATCTCCACATAACACACCCATGTCCGCAGGCCAGACCGAAGAGCCTTCCGATGCCAAACAGAAGCCACATGCGGTTTTGAAATGCAGAAACCAAACTGAAACGCGTGGTTTTCCTCTGGACAGGAAAGGTGATTTCTTTTCCCGGGTTCTTGTCCAGGTGCATTTGAAGAAGGAAGCCACGGACAAAAGGTGGTAGATGGAAATTCATTGGAAAACAAGCACAGGCTCCCATGTAGAGAGGGGGTCTCAAGGGCGTAAGCCCCTTCTTCCTAAGGTTTAAAAGGCTGCAGTTCTTTGTCTTTTGATATTCCCTTCTGATTGGTCACTTTAGCAGCTTCAAAGCTCAAACCCCACGTGCCCCCCCCCCCCTTTGTCTCCCTCTTCTGTGGCAGGATTCTCTATCCCCTGTGAAAATCTCTTTTCCTCTTTCTCCCTTTTGTTTCTCTACTCCCTGCGGCTTTCCCCTTCTTCTGTGAATGGGTGGGTACCTTCCTCTGCCCTTATCCTGTGGCATCTCTTTTCTCTCTCTGTGAATGTGTGCCTTTTGGTAGCTCCCATCCCTCAACTTTGCAGTCCTCTCCCCATGGACCCTCTTTATTTTTAAAACTCCCTAAACCTTCCTATTTTACCCCTAAAATATCCTTTCAGTTTTAATAATTTTAGATGATTCACCGTCTGTTCTGTTACTATAGTACTATATGAAATATTCCATTACTGCAGATACTTTGACGTCAACTTCAATGCGCTCTCTTTTTTGATTAAAGAAGGCTTCCCCTGGGTTTCTGCATAATATTAAAGCTGATCCTTGTTACCCTCTTCTAGCTCTGAGATGCTTGGGTGTTAATTGAATTAGATCTTTGGGTTCTTTATCAGATTCAGACTTACACTTAATGGTTTTTAGACATTAACAAAACTGATTCTTTAAAAGAAGCCCAGTTCTCCTAAATCTGCCATGCACATTGCTACCTTATAAACAGCACTTTTGTACCTATGGTAAAGTCAGCAGATAGGAAACAAGTTATTCCTCCACCCTTCTAAAATTTGAAAACATGCTAATAAGGGACTGAAACTATTACTTCGAATAGGATCCCCAACCCACCTAGTTTTTGTCATGTCTAGAGTGATAACTTTGTGTTTAATTTCACAAGAATTCTCAGGCTCTACAATGTAGGAGTGGTAGATTCATTTTACCGTTATGCTTAGGAAAAGGATAGTAAAGTGTGCATAACATTGTTGATTAGATTCACTGGAGACATTTTTCAATAATAACCAGTTAAAAAAAATAGAGACCATTCCATCTGAGAGATAACCAAAGCACTGAAAAGCCGTTTTCATTGTACAGATTATGCAATACTCAGAGAAACAGTAAACAATTACTATTTATTACAAACCAACACTTTAGAATAATTGAAAGATCATCCCTTTTCTATTTTTCAAACAATTAAAACACATTCAATATCATTACACAGTGATGCAGAGTGACTGAAATGATGGGCTGCTCAGGCAAGGTATGAGAGGAAGTGGTAGAACTACAGCAATCTTCTCTGTTAGAGATAATTTTCTGCAAAAAGGTCCATGTGGAGCATTCTCTGAACCACTCTCACTTTACCCACTGAGAAGGCTCAAAGGCTAATTCCAATGTATCCCTGGTGTGTTTTTTTTTGGGGGGGGGGGCGGGGGGGGGGCTAGCAATCTGAATCTGTGCCAGTGACCTAATGTACATTCTTGATAACCTATAATTAAGTCACTGCCCCTTTCTCCCCTATCTGGTCTTGCAAGACCTGTTACCGAAATGCTCACATTTTACAGAGGCCATAAACCATGAACAATACACAACCCCCGGAGGGGTTATCAGCGCTGGCACCAGGCCAGGCCCTTAGATATGGCCTCAAGGCCCCCATGCAAAGCCCATGAAAGGTCCAGAAGCTCCATCCATATTTGAGGGACAGAGAAACCAAAGGGGATAAAAGAAGAGCTTCCACCACGTTGGTTTGCTCAGACTTTGGAGGCAACTTTTCTGAGACCGCTGGCGTAATAAAGCTGTGTAACTCCATTTCTCTAAGCGTCGCTTGGGTTTCTTCAGTCTTCTACAACACCACCACTAAGATCGTTAGCCTATTTTATTTTCACAAATAATACAAAATTAATAACACAGAGAAAGTTTACAATGCAAACCAAAGGTTAAACTATTGGTATCTATAAGCACACTGATATCTATCTAGGTCAGGGGTGGGCAAACTTTTTGACTGGAGGGCCACAATGGGTTCTTAAACTGGACCAGAGGGCCGGAACAAAAGCATGGATGGAGTGTTTGTGTGAACTAATATAAATTCAAAGTAAACATCATTACATAAAAGGGTACGGTCTTTTTTTTTTTTTTTTTTTTTTAGTTTTATTCATTTCAAACGGCCGGATCCGGCCCTCGGGCCGTAGTTTGCCCACAGCTGGAACTATTCTATTTTACTAACAATTCAGAACTGGAGTTTTGAGCAATCTTTTGTCTTTTAAATGAAGCAATAAACCCATCCTTTCTTGTTGATTTACTCTACAGTTTTTAAATATGGATAGCATCAACAATGATGGTATTAATGTGCACTAGAAGAAACATCGAGCTAAGACTTTAGAGAGAATCTTGTCCATTTCTTTCATTTTAATGGTGATAAAATAAAAGCTTATGGAATTTAAGAGTTGAGGTAGTTATTGTCAGATCTGGGACCAGAGCTCTGATTTTCTGACTTATTTTCACTGGTAATAATTTTTTATCTATAAAGTATAGAACAAGCTATGAGATTTTTAAAGGGAACAAAAAGTATTTGAACTGAAAGATAAAAATGAGAATTGTTTTCTATTAAGTAAATAAAAACACATACTTATTAGCGTCACCAAATACTTCTATTATAGCTCTTTCTTTTATTCATGAATAATCTTAGGATGTGAAGGCATTTACTTTGGGGTAAAATAGTCCTTTGATCACAGACATTTTATCCCTCTCCTTCTATTTCACTCTCTCATGTCCCTGATGCAAGTGAAAATAACATTTGTACTCTTGAATGAGTTGAGAAGGGAAAACGCATACCATTGCTGGAAACTAGGAAGAAAAAACTGCAATGCCATAAGCGTCTTTTTTTAGATACAGTCCAGCAGGAGCAGATTAAAGAAAAGTCATGTTTTGCAGAATTTCAGGCTCAAGGATGATCGTTATAGTTCAGAAATAAATGCAAGACGTGCCCATCAAACATCGTAATCTCAATGAGACACTGCGGCAAGGGCTGGAGGAAGAGTATGTTTGGTAAGAGTAGTAGGACACTGAAGATTTCACCAATATTTCTGAGTTGTCCACCAGATGGCAAAATCTGTGCCCAGCTTACAGCAGGTGCAGATGGCCATGCCAGATAGAGAATAGGAATACTGCTCCCCATGAAGGCAACTGAATTCAGGAAATAATTCCTCACTTCCTAGGATTCAGTTCTGGCTGCCGAACCTACATAGTCCCTGCCTTGATTAGCTTTTATTTTCTGTAGGCCACTGGACCCTAAACTTCAAAATTACTGAAACCATTGTTGCATAATATAGCTATATTAAGTTTCATCCCAAAAGAGAAAGCTTAGCCCTAGTCAGTTTGGCTCAGTGGCTAGAGCGTTGGCCTGCAGACTAAAGAGTCCCAGGTTCGATTCAGGTCAAGGACATGTACTGTGGTTGCTGGCTCCTCCCTGGCCCAGGCCATGTAGGAGGCATGTGGGAGGCAACCAATTGATGTGTCTCTCTCATATCAATGTTTCTCTCTGTCTTTCCCTCTCTCTTCTGCTCTCTTTAAAAATCAATAGAAATATATCCTCGGGTGAGAATTAATAATAACAATAATAATAATAGAAAAAATGTTCTCTGTTATGAGAAATAAAAGGAAACTCCTTACATGATAAAATCTGTCCCAAATTAAATTTATGTCAGTATAGCTAAATCACTATGAATACTGATATAAATATAGTTTAGTGATGAAATGTTATAAATGTTTATATCAAAAGCTATGAAAAAGATAGAAATTTTTACTATTGATATTTTTTCCGGAAAAATCTGCCAATGTAACTAGGAGAAAATATTGATTAGAAGTAAGTAGAGGAAACATTGATTAAAGGTAAGTATTGTAAAAGAGTATATATGTTTACCGTAATTATTTACAGACAAAATTATATACCTAGAAAAGCTAAAAGAATCAACTAAAAAGGGTAACATTAATAGATTATATCTGTAGTATAGCTATATCTATACATTTCATTGTATGAGATCATTCATCTAGAAAGTTAAATACTTCCAAACATATATACTTTGCAATTATACAGCAATGTGAGCATAAAGGCTAGAGGACTGCAACCCTGTTTGTAAAAGGGCCATTTAATAAGTGTTTTCAGCTTTGTGAGACATATGGCCTTCGTTGCAATTAAGCAACTCTGTTGCAATAGCATGAAAATAGCTACAAACAGTACATGAAGAAATGGGCATGGATATTCCAATAAAACTTTACTTAATCGACACCAAACTTCAATTTTCATGTAATTTCTATGTCATGAATTATTCTTTATTTTCCAACTATTTTAAACAAAAGAGTCGATAGGAGGCCATAGTTTGCTAACCCTTGATATAAGCTACAAGTGATCTGTCAGTGATGTCATCACAAATCAATTGGCTAGGTATTATGCAAATCAAAGTGGCACTCTCAAAGCCCATGTCATGTCATGAAGAATTTCATGAACTTCATGGAAGAAAGATTTTTTGACTACCAGGTATTTAAATGAGACAAAAATTTTGAATATGAAGATTAGAAAGGACACAGAGAAGACACAGGTGTCCCACTATGAAGGAATATAGACAAAACCAACTTACATCTTCTTAGAAATAGGGTGACCATATATCACAGTTTGTCAGGGACAGTCCTGTTTCACTCCTGTTGTCTACAGAAATTATTAACAAACTACACTGTGGTTTAGAATAGATCATACACTTCATAGTCACTCTGTCTACAACTATGTTTCCCAGTCTTCTGAGACCGGGAAATAGGCAGTATAAGTCTGAACACTTCTCTGGCACATCCTAACTGCCTGGCAACTTCTGGACCATGACAGTGGCTCAGTCCAGGGGACACAGAGAAGGAAGAAAACATCCTAGCTGGTAATGCTGGGTTGATAAAGATACTACAATTGGTCCCTGACTGGCTTGCCTCATGCCTTAGATATTTCCCTTTTTACATCAATCATCTCATCACAATCTTATCATAAATTTATCATGATATTCAAACCAATCCATGATCTTTCATATGAGCCTCATCAAGATTTTGATGTTCCATTGTTATCTTCTCATACATATCACCCACACAAGATGTAGCAAGGCATAATTGCATTTTTATTTATTAATGCCATGAAGACATGCTCATGCTGAAAGTGTATTAAAATCCCAACTGATCTTAGATACTTATACAAGACTTAATCATTGTTAAGTACAACAATGATTCAAACAATTAAAAGCTCTTTTTGAGGGTGATTGCTTCCTAAGATCATTTTATTCCACTACAAAATTAATTTTTGGCAAGTAGAAACAAACAGTTAATTAAAATAATAATTTTCTTGTACTCAAAAATCTTTTAACACATTGTGACAAAATATACTTAAATAATCATGATTCTTAAACCATTTCTTCAAATAACAAAAGGCCTTTGTTAGAAGACTTTTATTATTATTATTAATTCAGTTAGTAATTATATTTTCTTCCAAATGAAAATCTTGTGGCTAAAGGACAAATGGAGGCTGACACACATTTAAATAATTAAAAATTATGAACCAAGCTAACGAACTCTGAAATAATGTATGATCGACCTTCTTACTTTGACAAATTAATTTTATAAAACTCTGGAAGGCCATGTTTACATTTAGGCTTCTCGAACTAGTTGAATTCTGCACTGGAATGCAGGTGAGCTGGGAGAGCCAGCTCAGGGACCCTTACCCCTAGCTGTTGGCCTGCCCCCTTCTCTTCCAGCCTGGCTCCACTTCTCACTGTGAGGTTGTTTTGTTTTGTTGTTTTTTTGCACACACATTTGATACCTCAGCCCCTGTGTCCAAGATCCACTCATGCAGTTCCTTTGGCAATGTGCAAATAGAAAAAAATAATGTTTAATGGAATATTACCAGGAAAAATTTATAAAGTCCACCTTCACCTCTGCTTCCACCCACCTCTGATTTCTCTAAGCCCATATGCAGTAAGGGGGAGATGACACTAATGTGTAAATATTGCAGGGAGATAAACTAGTAGCTTTTACTTTTGAGTTTTAATATAATTTCATTTCATGTTCCTAATGCAGGCCATCTTTTCCTACATATGTGAATAGACATCAGTATTTTACCAATGATATTCATCATTATCAAAAAATATATATAATTATAATGTACCTTAAAATCAATATGACACAAAATTACAATTTTGAAGATTAAAGATCTTATTTGCTTTCATAGGCATTGTGACTCTTCTTTTATGAATCCTAAAGCAAGATCTTCCACCAACATAAACAAACCACTTTTTCTCAAAAATCTTACCGTTACTATGTTTAAACAAAATATAGATCATATTAAATTTGAATTCTAAAGATAATAGACATGTGAAGTAGTTGTTGGAAAAATCCAAACCACAGTATTTAAAAATTTAACATGTTTATTAAAATCTCTTAAATTTTTTCCTAATTGGGTTCCCTTTGAAATAAACTTGTTTGTAACTCTCATCAATATTTAAAGCACCCTGAATAATCTGCATTAATAAGTTATAGAGCAAAAAGTGATAAAATCAGGAAAAGAAGTGGGATTTTTTTCCCATCTCCTGACAACATCTGAAAGTGGTCTGGAATTGATGTTAAAAGTATTTTTGCCCTGTTGATTGGAGCATAATCTCATACATCAAAAGGTGACAGGTTTGATTCCCAGTCAAGGCACATATCCACGTCGTGGGTTTGATCTTTGTAACGTCAATTTTTCTTTCTCTTTCCTCCTTCCTTTCTCTAAAAATTCAATAATAAAAAATAGTATTTGTGACTTTTGTTAGCAAAATTTTCAATAGGAATTTTAGAAGCCCTTAATGTATACCTTGTAGCATGTTTACTTAGAGTAGAAATCTGAAATATATTATTCTGAGGCCTGTTTTGTGCTTTCTATGACCTATTATCTCTTATATAAAAGGCCCGTGGCTGTCATGCCATAATGCCATCATGACCAAATGAGCAGTGGCTCTCGCAGTAGACTGGGTGGGGCGTGAGCTACTAGCAGGGAGAGCTACAAACAGTGGAGGGAGGTGCAAGCTACAAGCAGTGATGGGTGGGGCACCTAGCTGAGGCAAGCAAAAGCAAGCTACTCGTGCATGATTTCGTGTACACTGGGCCTCTAGTAAAATTATAAAATAAATATTTTTTAAAATATATTTTATTGATTTTTTACAGAGAGGAAGGGAGAGGGATAGAGAGTTAGAAACATCAATGAGAGAGAAACATCGATCAGCTGCTTCTAGCACACTCCCTACTGGGGATGTGCCCCCAACCAAGGTACATGCCCTTGACCAAAATCAGACCTGGGACCCTTGAGTCCACAGGCTGATACACTATCCACTGAGCCAAACCAGTTAGGGCTAAAATAAATATTTTTTAAAGAGAATCAACAACAAAACCAACATAGGATTTAATCTCTTTGAAAGTGCTCTGAGCTGAGAAGTGGTGAGCCTGGTTTGTGGCATGGTGATCAGACACCTCAAAACCTCTAGTACCAACCCCTAGTGTAGTTGTGACAGCACAATAGCTGTCAATGGGATTAAACTTGAGTTAATGTTTCTGTATCAGATCATCAGCTACCTCATCAGCCTTCAAAGTAGCCACACTGATGGTCCAGAAAGGATGGAGACAAATAAACACCAAGTTCTGAAATGGATAAGGGTTCTACAGCTGGCAACCATGGCCCGAAATTTCCTAATCACAACAGAATAAAAATAAACACAAATAAAATCTATGGCTTGGAACTGAAGCTAGATCATCTCATTTAAGGCTTAACAGTTGAATGAGACAGTTATGAGGGCATTTAGAGAAGAGGGAAGAAGAGGACGCTGACGTCTGCCTTTTAATGTTGCCCCCAGTCAGCCCTGAGGTGAGGAAAAGGGGGTATCCGTATCTTTATCTGTATCTGCACTGCCACCTAAATGCTTACTTCTGCCCTTCTTTCCTTAAACTGTCAGGCTCACCACACAGCTCAATAGAATCAGGTATAGAGACAAGGAAGAGTTATTTCTTTCTACTCAACCAATCCTGACCGGAACTGAGTCCATTTGAACTGAGAAAGCAATTACTTCACAGGCGTCCCAGTGAAGAATGGGATTCTTTATCACGCCTGTGCCTTCTTCAAGGCCTCATATTGCCATTACATGGCATGTGAGTGCAAGGGAATGCTTAGAAGTTGGCTCTCGGAAATGTGCAAGAGGATTCTGGCACCATTAAAGAAGTGAGAACTTCTGATAGGAAGCTGCATAAAGGAGTTTAGGGAAGGAAGTGTGTGACTAAATGGACTTTCTTCTCTCTTTACCCAAATCCTTGTCAAAGTACTAATGAAACTGAGGGAGGAAAAGGCCAGAGTTTGAATAATTGATGCAGATGCTGGCAAACTAGACCTTAATAATCAAAGTAGATACTCATACTAGGTATGTATTTGTCCGATCCTATGCAAACTTAAAAGAGAAGCTACTTTTAAACAGGTCATTCTGGATAAAAAAATGGATAACTAAAGTATGTACAATAAGCATAATGTGAAACAGTATTGTTAGTTTCAACATCAAGGATTAATATGGCAAAAGTGTGCTCTGCTGAAAAGTGTGTTTTTTATTTATTCCAGAAAGTCCATATTTCACAAATACCCTTTTCTGGGAATATATATATATATATATATATATATATATATATATATATATATGATATTCATCTTATAGACAAAGATTTAATTTCCAAGAACAGGGCACCTTACATCAGCTTATTTTATATCAGCTCTTACTTCTTCATATCTCAAAGTAAAAACATTCTTGAACCTTATCTCTCTTATCTCCTATTGGATTACAATTTATTTTTTCTCTTTGTTTTACAAATGTTTTCTTTTCTGACTTAATAACCTTACTCGATAAAGGGTCTGAGGTTTCTCCAATCCTACCTAAAATCAAATTTTCCTCAACAGTACGTTGCTCCTCAGTTTAAAAAAAAAAAAGTTATCTCTTTTCTTTCACTGGCAAAAGTCTTAAAATATAAAATTACTCTTCATTTTTCTCATTTCTTGTTTAATCCTCAGTCTGAGCCCCTGTCTCTGCAAATCTACTAAACCTCTTAAAATTCATCCATGACATAGTAATAATAATAAGAAGAAGAAGAAGAAGAATGAAGTTCATGAGCTCCTCCCCTATTCTCTTACTAATCAACCACTTTATGGGTTTGCTACTGTTTCTGAGCCCTATTTTGGTATAAACTCACCTGCTTTGCCTCCTATGACATTGTTATTCCTACAGCGTCTTCCATTACTTTTACACAGTTAGCTTCACTCCACTTTTACTCCCCAAATATGTTCATGTATGTGTGACCTAATTATTGCCATAGCTTCATGCACATCATGTATTTAGCTTTATCTTCTAATCCAAAGTCTGGACATAAAATTTTCACCTTATAGAACATCTCTATGTCAAAGCCATAACATCAGAAGTCAAATTCATTATCCTTACTTTCACTGTCCCCAAAAACAAAACAAAACAAAAAACCTACTATCTTCAGGCTTCTATCAGATTGGCTATTTAACATATTCTATAATTTCTCTATGTAATGTCCTATAGTTCCCTATTTTCTTGTATTTGCTTGTCTTACCTTGGTGCCTGAAATAAGCAACTTAAAAAAAAGTTATCTCTTTTCTTTCACTGGCAAAAGTCTTAAAACTTAAAATTACTTTTCATTTTTCTCTTTTCTTATTTAATCCTCAGTCTGAACCCCTGTTTCTATTTTTATTTGTTTATACTCAACTCACTCTTAAAGATCTAATTCAACTGTCATATCCTCTTAAAATTATTTTCTCTGGGCTCTGAGCTCCTCATGCACAGAAATGGTGAATGTTGGCTTATTCTGACTCTCAGGCATAATGCAGTGCCTGGTACAAGACAGGTATTCACATACCTGCCCCATTACTTTCTCATCTTCATTTTTATGTTTATAATATTTCAAACTACAGTACTATCTGTTCATGCATATTTCCATGTCAAACTCCATGAGGTAAAACACATGCCTCTGTGTATGTCTTAGTCGCTCCAGTGGACACTTCTTGGTAGGTGTGTGGTACTCCATATACATTGTATGTGGGAGTGTCGCATTTGAATTTATTTTCCTTCTCAAGAGATTAAAGAAGTAGCTTAAGCCCAGTAAGTGAAAAAAAAAAAAAAAAACATATGGAAGGACAGGGCACAAGATGATGTTCTTATAAGGGTAGACAGACTAATGAGCATGCACATTTTGTTCTATTAGGTAGGAGGAATAGAGTCATGAGTTAATAAGTGACCATGCATGTCATTCATGGGCATAGAGTAGACTTGTATACCTCATCAAATGAGGAGAGGAGAAAACTAAGAAACAGAGAGTCTCCATAACATTATTTTTGTTTTCTTGGATGCTTTGTCAGAGGCCTGAGAAAATTGAACACTACATAAAATATGTATTGAGTAGCATGTGCACTGAAACTCTACTTCATACAATTTACACACACACACACACACACACACACACACACCCCGTCTATTTCATACACCTGCTATATGCCCCTTGGATTTACACCAGAGGTAAATGGAGTTACTGCTATGAAAGACACTGAAAACTGCCAACCAGTGTTCTAGTCTTGCCTCTGATTCTAATTTAATGTGTAGCTCTAGGAAATTAACTTAACCTCACAGCCACAGTTGTTATTCTTTAAATGATGACATAGATAAATGCTAGAGATCTGTGATTCTAAACATGCCCATGCATATAGAAACACATGGGACTTAAATCTCTCTATAGATCCCACATATCAAAAGAATGGATTTCTTTTTCTTGGTGGTTCAAACCATTCTATAAAATCATTCCCCATAGCTTTCACAGCCTCTGACACAGCAGAGTTACCTCTTTACAGGAAAATGCTGAGTGAGATAGAAACATCCTGATGCACCCCCACCACCTGCCACTTCCTGTACCCCTACACCCCCCCCCCCCACACACACATCTCTTTCTGAGGAGAGAATGAGGATTTTAAAAACAATTTTACAAAATATTTTACAATTTCATTTAAAACTGATCTAAATGGCAATTGCGACTTTTAAATGCAGGATTCTTTTATTGATTTCTTCCTATTAATTTGATAACAATAAAAAGAGGATTTAAGGGAAGGCATGAGGAAGAAGCAGAAAAAAAGCAGGGCTGTTGCATGCAATTTCTAGCTCCTGAGTCATTCCACTCTTTAGCACAGCCAAAGTCACATGATCAAAAATAATTTAAAATGTGAACACCTTATACAATATCGACTATTTTTAATGGCCACAGTCCTATCCTCACAAAGCCACGAAGATCAGAGGAAAATCCATTTCTCAGCAATTAATTTGTTTTCAGTCTACTCCTTACATCCATACCGGAGGGAGAGGGAAGGTCTGTATTATCATTCCAAGTCTATTAAACACATTACATAAATCTTCCATTGATGTGGAAGAAAGACTTACATTTTTTTTTCTAAAAAGGAAAATAACAAACAAAAACAAATAAGCCATAGCATCATTACCGGCAGGAAATGTTCAGAAGGCCCTTAGGCTCAGGATGTTGGCATGCCTCTGAGGCTGCTATCAGAAGGCTCCGCTCCGGGCTTCAGCAAAGCCACTGCCATGTTAATCTGCTTCATTACATCTCTGCAATTTGTTCACCGCATTAAGGAGCAGTATTTCCCTATTTCAAAGTGAAGGAAGGAGGCAGACCCATCTTTCACTTTGAAAGCTCTACCTTCAAAAGGCACACACGTATGGCACAGATGGACACTAAAGGCCAGAAAACGGGAGGATCTTTAAAATACAGCATGCTAGCGTTGGAGTTCATTTCAGTCTAGGAAGATTTAACAAACCAGCACAGCTAGAATTAGAGCTTTTAAATCCTTTAGATCTGAATCTAAGTTTACAAAGCACACATCTTGCTTTCAATGTTTTCATTAACATAGATAACAATTCTTTGATAGGTCAAAGATAAAATCATGTTGGCTTACCTGAAATAAAGGTAATTGTAAATCATAGCACAGAATCCATATGTGTGTTGAAGAGTCTCTAATGCAGTTCTTCAGAATTTTGACTAAAGCAGAAAGCAAAATCTTATATGTGTTCCATCATCACTAAAAAATAAAAAACAAGAAAGGATGACCGCAGCATCCTCTCTGTTTCTGCCTTAGCGTTCCGTTCTGACACTCACTCGATGGTATCCACTGTCTGTTAGAAAGCAGCATGCTAAATTGAAATGAATAAATATATAAATAAATACAAGGCAGCGTCTTACATGACAGCGCCATCTCCTGGCCAAAAGTGGAACCATATTCAAGATCATTTGGCAATGGCACATCTCGCAGGTTTAAGTGGTGTATAGCTCATAATTCCGCTGTATTTGAAATAAACTACCTTAAAATTAATTGTAAATTAAACATTCAAGAAGCATTAAAGTATTAATTTTTAAAATATGTAATCCTACTTTTAGGATTTTGGGTTTTTTTTATTTAGTTAAATTTATTTACCTTATATTTAAATGGAAGCTTTTCATACATCATTAAAAACTTTATGCTTCAGACCAGAACTTCGCTGGAGATCCAGACCAGAACTTGGCTGGAGATCCTGGCTAGGCTGCTGATCAACTGAACGCTGTCTCCGTGTCATTCCTTCTTCGCCGGCTCCATCCACACCTTTGGGGACCCCTGGACCTGCTGGGGTTGGACCCCAGAACTTTATTATGTTTTCCACATGTGTTTCTCCTGCTATTTCAAAGGCAGGAACTAGTTCTTAACTCACGTCTCTATTCCAGCATGTGGGGAAAAGTTAAAAAGCGTGTTTGTAACCATGGGGATTTGGGTTTATCTTAGTAGAATAGCCTGAACTATTGAGATGTCTGCACCTCAGAAGAATCTCACTTTGTGAAACTCCTGGCAAATTTTGAAAAATCTTTTTATTGCTTAAAGTATTACAAAGGGTATTACATATGTATCCAAATTTTGAAAAATCTTAATAGTAATTATTGGAAAGTTATTATTTACAGGAAAACTAATAGAATCACTGATGAAATCCAAAAAAACACCAAAAACAACAACTTCATGCTTCAAATGTAGTCCTGGCTGGTGTGACTCAGTTGGCTGAGCATCATCTCACCTGGTCATACAGGAGGCAACCCATCAAAATTTCTCTCTCACATTGATGTTTCTCTCTCTCCCTTCCTTTCTCTCTAAAATCAATTACAACAAGCTTTAAAAAAATAGCTTCATTCTTACCTTAAGACTTATTTAACTTTCTTGACAACCTGAATGAGTATCATGTAACTACTATAAAGTAATTCTGTATGTCAAATTTGTCTTTACTGGGTACCTCTTTGAGTAGAAGTTGTATAAGTTCTTGTTTCTAGAGAAATTCTGAATTATGCTGTTATTGTTTTTATTTGGGGGGATGTTGAAGGGTTAAAGTCAATACAGGACAATGAAATTACTCGGTCAACGTGGGGCCTCTGGCTTCGCAGCCCGTCTACGCCGTGGAGCGGCCCGTATGAGTGCCGAGCGGGTCTGCCAGCCCCGAGGACCGGGTCGGTCATTCATCGCCTCCCCGGGCTGGGGTGGTCTGGATGGGCCAGGGATGCCGGGGCAGCTGGGGGAGGGAGGCGGTGGCCAGCTCCAGAGAGAGCCTTCCCACTCCCAGCCCCGAGGGGTGGACGGGGCCCTACCCACAGTCCACGCCCCTGGGACTAAGGCCAGGCACAGGGACCAGTTCCCCGGGGGGCCAACTCACCCTTGGCCCACCCCGCCTTCTCCAGACTCCTCCTCTCCCATTTATCATTTTCAAAGATAAATGAAATAAACGTGCGCGGACCGTGAAAAAAAAAATACCCTGGAAGTAATGAGGACACAGATATTCCAAAAGGATATATGGATTTAATGCCTTTTATTAACAAAGCTGGCTGTGAATGTCTTAATGAAAGTGATGAGCATGGATTTGACAACTGTTTACGAAAAGACATGACCTTCTTGGAGTCTGATTGTGATGAACAGCTGCTTATTACTGTGGCATTTAATCAACCTGTGAAGCTTTATTCAATGAAATTTCAAGGGCCAGATAATGGTCAAGGTCCTAAATACATAAAAATTTTTATCAATCTGCCCCGATCTATGGATTTTGAAGAAGCAGAAAGAAGTGAACCAACTCAAGCTCTGGAACTAACAGAGGATGATATTAAAGAAGATGGCATTGTTCCACTTCGCTATGTTAAGTTTCAGAATGTTAACAGTGTAACTATATTTGTTCAGTCCAATCAAGGTGAAGAAGAAACAACAAGAATTTCATATTTTACTTTCATTGGTACTCCAGTCCAGGCAACAAATATGAATGACTTCAAACGAGTAGTTGGCAAAAAAGGAGAAAGTCACTAAGATACAAAAGACACGGGAAGACTACATTGCAATCAGACCTACAGCTCCTGGATGACTGCTTGATTCTCGCCAGACTGTCACTATTCCATTCATTGCCATTACCAATAAATCATTGCTTTTGTTCCGATGATATCACTAGTGTTTCTATTGTAATCTTGATACATGCAATTGTAAATAAAAGTCACTACTTTTGCCAAAAAAAAAAAAATAGGTAATTTTTTTACCTCAGCAAATAGGTAATTACCTAAAATGTTTAATATAATAGAAAAATAATAGAATAAAAATAATATAATAAAAATAATAGAAAATCTTTAATCAGTCCCAGCTTTTAATGACTTCAAAGCATACAGATATCAAATTACACCCTATGTGAAATTTGATAATTGTTGTATTCTATAGCAGATAGTTATACCCTATTGGGGGGATTAGAGAAAACTTAAGTTATAATGAGAATGCATTTGGTAAATAACGTTAGTTAACTGAGAATATATACTATGTACTCAATAATATATTTTTAAATTACTTTTTTTATGGTAAATTGTGAAGCCCTGGTTCATTTTTAATTTTTGAAATAAAAAGATAGAGTCTTTCACTTTTTTTACAATACCGTTTAAATTTGGGGACAGGTATGTAACCTAAAATTCTCCCTAGTTTTTTGATATTCCAAAGCCTTTCATTAGCTGCTACTGCAGTAACGCTGTAACTCTGTCCGTGGTTCTGAAAACCAACTCCAGTACTCAAAGATTCTAAGTCTTAAACTGGTCTGAAATGTTGTCTTGTAATTTTGATATAAATGCCATTTTAAACAGTTTTATATCATCCAGAATAAGTGATAGTACCTAAGATACAAAAATCTAGGTACTATTTAGGCAATATTTTTTCCCAGGGAATATGTAGTATACATGTTGATCAGAAGCCATAATGCTGATGAATCTATTGAGTAAAAATATGATTATCAGTCACACTTTCTTTGGATTTTTATAGAGCATTTAAATTTATCCTTTCTAAGGTATATTGTTCCAGCACTAGTGCTCTCATTGACTAGATGAGGATACCTAAGCCCACTCTTCAGTAACCGGTCCAGAGTTCATTCAGAAGAACAAACTTGGTTCTCTAAATTTTACCTTACTCTTATTTTTACTATGCCATGGAGATATATTTGTATAGTTTTTAAAATACATTATTAACATTGCACAAGTAAATATAGTGACTAGCAGGTCAAACAAGTATATCATCTCCTAACTTTTCTGCAAAAACATAGGATCCTGATATAAACTCTCAGGACACATAAATTATGATCTTTTCTCACATTTTACAGCAAAGCATTCTTAATGGCCAAGAAGATTGAAAACAGCAAATCAGAGCCTGAGATGCCAAAACATGAAATACCACTGAAGCCTTACTTAATCATTAAAATCATGAAAATTGTATAATAATTTATGTGATATTTAAATACTTTCTTGTAATATTATTTTTTCCTATTATTCTGAGAGTAAAATTTACCCTTTAGGAAGATGTGTCTAATTTATCATGGGAATTTATGTATCTTCAAGCATGCCACCACATGCTCCTATGAACACAATAAGCCTCTTTGAAGACCGTGAGATTATGTGACATAAAATCAATTCACCTCAGCAAATAGGTAATTACCTAAAATGTTTAATATATATTCATTTCTAGCATATAACTTCAATTTTGACTAATCATAAAACAAAAAGTTCAATGTTAATAAGTGGTGCATTTTAAATAGTTATAGAATATATTTGAATTTGGATTTTTAATATGTTCTTATCAAATTTACTGTGGTTTAATTATAAACATTGTCACAATCTTTTTCTCCTCCCTATATTCATGTATTTTGCACTGTGACTGAGGGGATGTTGAAGGGTTAAAGTCAATACAGGACAATGATGGAATACAGGACAATTAAGAGATGGAAGCTATTTTTTTTTAATCTTTAGTCTGGGCTGACCTCATGACTTACTGATAGAATTTAGTAAAAGTGATATTATTCCAGTTTTAAGTCTAGGACTCAACATCTCTTGATGCTTTTGCTTTCACTCTTGGAACCCTCTCTGATCACCAAATGAGAAAAGTGAATTCAAAATAAAATTTTAAAGTGGTGGAGCCTGAAAGATGCTAATAGCTTTGAGGATGGAGTAGTAAGCTAAAGGTGAGGTCTGGAGATGTCTCTGAGTGTCTCCAGGTTCACCTTACAGTGAAGAATAAGTACTCTAGTTTCTGGAGATAAGAGGTAGCACTGCACATTTTTTCCCTTGATCCATCCTCATGACAATCTACGAGTTACTCAGGAGTTGATGGAACACTTAGAAATGAAATGCCACAGAATTAACAACTTTGACCTCTGGGCACCAAATAGTATTCCTCCAGCATCCAGCATCATTGGATGAGGCGTATGAACACGGTGAAGAGCCAGCCTGTTCTCCTCTTGGATTTGGCTGTGGTGGGCACCTCCTTTTTCCAAAGATCACCTGGAAATAGAGTTCTCCGGTTGGACAAACATTGTTTTAGTCATGTAGCCAGTCACTGAGATGCTAAAGTAGAGAGGAGGTTGAAATCAGAGTAATCATTTAAATGTGTTTTTTGGAGAAATGACACATCACCACCAGAATGATATTACCAGAGATAAATAACGTAAGATCAGTGGTCGGGGGAGTGATATACAAGGCCCATGAGCAGGCGAGCTTCTGAACAGCTGTGCCTGTGTAATGTCAAACCTGTTCCTGTTACCGGCTAGGGGCACTTAGTAACTCAGGCTGAGCTCAAGATGATCCCAAAGGAAAGTGCTCTGGTTCCAATGGAGATCTCATTGGTTAGTTGATCTTACTATTTCAGCAGGACCAGTTACCTGGAAAAACTTAAATGAGATAGAGATTTTTTTTCATGGGGGTGTAAATATCTGCCTGGCACACATTATGCTTCTAAACCAGCTTTCAGGGCATAAGCCAACAGGAGCTTTGAGTGAGGAAGGCTTCTGCTCTAATAACAGATTATATGAAATTCACTGCTTTCTTGACATTCGTAATTGTAACAAAGAGTGGAGAAACCAGCAGTCACCCATCATTGGTAACTAGAAAACCTTAGAAATGACAAAATATATTGATAGAACCAGGATCTCCCAAAGTTAGCCTTGCATATCTGCTGGACATACACAAGAGGATCCCATTGTATTGACAGGGTGGCTCGAAATTCCCATTTTGATCTTTACTGTTTCACCAGTAGAAGGCCTAGAAGAAAATGTCTGCATATTTGGAGATCTTTAACCCATTTCCTTCCTGGATTAAAGAGAGAACAAGGTCTAAGTAAAGAGAAAAAGTTTCATATGTGTTTATAGAACAAGAAGGGTCAAAATTGTCATAGAGAGCAAAGAAAACCATTTTTATTACAGAAAATGAATTCACATTTATCATCAACAGAGTGAATAGGTGAGGGTAGTGAGCCAGAAATAAAAGATATGAATGTTGAGATACAAACTAAACCCATAGATGAGGAAGCTAAAGCTGTCAGAGGGCATAGAATATTCAGCAGTGATTTTTTATGTTCCTCAGAATTGGTAGGCAGAGTTGTTGGGTGAGTGGACCAAAAGAGGAACAAACATTTGCGTATGAGAGAGCTGAATGATGATGTGTAGAGTTTGAACAATTATGAAGATAGGTGGTATGATTCGGTGTAAATATGAATGGTGCAGAGGCACTTTCAATAGTTTTACAAGTAGCTGAGGTGAAGAGGAAGGTCTCAAATATCTAAGTTCCACCTGCTTGTACCATAATGCTTCTGCTCAATATAAGAGAGAACTGAAAGATAGCTATGTGACTGTGGAAAACCCTTTGAGTTTCACCATAGTATGTACACCTGTCAAAAGTGTTGTCAAATGGATTTTTGGACGGAGGATTTTTGTACTGATATAGAAATATCTGACTCCTATGATCCACTTGGGTTCTTAAAGAACAAGATGCAGGGCAAATATCTATATACTCCCTTGTTTTATAAATCTGGAAGCTGATTTAAACCTTAGATTGATACCTCAGAAAAGGTAGATGACTTAACAAATATATTACTTCAAGAGAGAGAACTAGAAATCCTACCACCTTATCCTCTAACCAATTTTCTTTCTACTACACTAAATAGGCTCTGACAATGGAAAGGAGGTACAACTCCTTACGGGGATTATAGTAAAAGTAGCCTCATTGCTTTGTTCTGCTCTCTGTGAAGCATTCCGCGTATTTTCAAAAGACAGTGCAACAGGAAGAATTGAATTAAGAAAGTCAGTCTCTGACATTTCATTTTCTTTAACATACAACCAAGCCACTATTGTCAGAGTCTTTGCAGTTGATAGGACTATGTGACTTCTAACCAAAACAATGTAAGCAAAACTGATGTTCACCTTTTGCAGGCCCTTTAATCTTCTCGGGTGACCCTTGATGCTCCCCTTTATTCCTTCTATCCTGGCCAGGTCCAGAGGACCAAGTAGAACATGCTGAAGAACCAGATGGCATCTGAGTCATCAATTAGAGAAGTTCCTACTAGGAGGTAGAGAATGGTGAGGAAAATCATGGAGCAAGACATGCCTCAAAGAACCAAGAAACCACAATTCAAGAATCCTTTGGTGGTCCAGTGCTGCCTAAAAGTGCATTTTCTAGAAGTTTTGTTTTTTAACATGTTAATAGATTTTTCCCAAAAAGAAAAAAGGGTCTTTCTGTGGTCAAAAATAGTTGAAAGAATGTTGAGTACAATAAAGCATAAACTGCAATATAACAAAGTTATACTCTAGCTGAAACAGGACAGAAAAATTTTTCTCTCATAAAAGTCTAAAGTATGAAGGCAGAGCATTGTCCTCATCGTTATATTTGAAGTTGGCTGAGAGGAAGTGGAGAACATGCAATTTTTGTTTAAGCAAATAGTGTAGAAGTTGTACATATATCTTCTATTATAATTCATTGGTGAGGACTCAATTGCTTTGCTATGCCTGATTTCAAGGGAAGAATCCAGGTTGAACTCTTTTACTATGGAAAAGGGTGAGAACACATTTGAGGGGACACTAGCGTCTATTACATTGGATTAAAACAATAAAACAATTATTTTTATACTCAAGGCTTTCTCAAGATATTTAAAGCACTAATGTGTATTATGATTCTTTAACAGGGGAGCTTTTTAAAAGAAGACTTTTCCATAAATATGGGACTCTAGAAACTTTTTTTCTTTGGAATATCTTCAGGGCTAGTAGTCCATAGCACATACTGTCAGAAACATTAGCCTCTCGAGCTTCTCTAGTTATAAAGCCTGGGACTCATCTACCACACTTGCCCTTGAAATCATGAAAGGATCTTAATCCCCCAGCCTCACTTCTAAAGTTCTACTGGAATAAACAAATAATATGCAACCTAATATAACGGTTTCTATCCGTAGATTCCCAAACAGAAACAACACAAATCAAAATAACTCCAGAGAACTTTTCTCACTGCTTCCAAATCTGTGTATGTGTTTGGGAATCAGTATGGAAGGCTTTCTTCAATAGAATTCTTGAAGGAGAAAAATGCTTTACCCACACATTAAAATTTTACCCACAGACTACAGTCAGTATTTTTAACACTTGTTAGTTAGAAATCATGCAACCTTATAAGTTTAGAACAGAGTACCAGCACAGAAGGCTTAAAATATAAGAGTGGGAGTGTTGCTGCTGGGACAGATTTAATGGCAGTTGTGGTTACAGCAGCAAAGCTCAGGTTTTCTGCCACGTGCCAATAATTCCAGCCTCACTCTCGGTTCTCCATCCAGTGCTCTGACTGCTCGTTGCCTTCTCCTTCTACGATCATGTCTGTCTGATGAGACAAAGTGTTTTAATTGTAAAGAGCATACAGTTTTTTTAATAATGATAAGGGGCTAACAGTTGCAAATGATTACTTTTTAATATAATTTAAACTGTATCTGAGATTATTCATACAGTAGTATCAATTCTACTCCCTTTCATTCAGAGAGGCTTTGTTAAGGGCAGAGAAGATTTATAGTTAGCAAGTTAATAATAACATTTCACCTTGGGTAGGGCCATGGAATTGGATCTCCAGTGTAAACAGCATATATTTTGAAGCAGAGAAAGATTTAATGCCTATGTTCCATCATGAGCAATTGTGCTTTCTGAATAATTTTCCACTTAGCGCAAACTATCATAGCTGGGGAAAGCATGCAATGGCTCACTGCTGTCCAGAGATGAAGTCCCACCACTTTAGGATGGCAAGCAAGAGCCTTTGTGCCGTGATTTCTGCACCCCCTTTCCACCATGTACCATATTAGCTTAGGTCTTACTGGGTATTGCCAGTCACAATATACATGTTCATGCCTCTGTTCCCTTCTTCACATTGTTATCTCCACTGAGAAGCTTCTTTCTTTTCCATCACCATCTGATAATTTACCAGTCTTTTAAATCCCAGGACCTGTGAAGACTGTGCGAACCATTTAAAGCAGATTCATCAATGCCTTCCCTCTTTTCTTGGATACAGTATTATAGATACTTCTACCACCCCAATTCACAAGGTTGTTATAAGGATCAATGAAATAGAAAAAAATGCTTGTGAAGTTATTACTGAAACAATAAGCTGTTACAAAATTATTTTAAAGTTATCAGTAGGCAGAGCTTGATAGCAATCCCAAGAGAACCTTTGATCTTCTTTGTTTTCCTCCCTCGGCATTGATGTAAGATGCTGTCACATTGCGATACCACGTTTGTTTCATTTTGTCATTGTGGTCCACCCTTCTTTGAGTCTGTCCCTGGGGATACAAAGAGCAGGCTTCTAATCAGAAGAGTCCCAGCTGGAATGAAATCGGCAGTGTGGGGGCGGAGCGAAGTGTTATTAACACTGTGGGCAGAAGCAAAGGATCAGAGAAACGCTTTCTTCCTAGAAATAGCTCTTGGGCTCTCCTTCACCTTGTTTGCACCTCAAGTGTTAGTCATGTGTACTTAAGAAGATAGGACACCATGTTTCAATCCTGTCCTGTCTCTTTAAGTGAAGGCAATTCCAAATGTCTGAGAATATCCAGACCATTGTGGAAATCCTGTGCTAGGTGCGAGGGACACACAGATGAACAAGGCGAAAATCTCTGCTTCAAGTAGTTCAGTTTCTAATAGATGAGAAGGAAAATGAAACCAAGATATGCATGAGTGGGATACATATCATAATACAGGCAAGTATAGCAGATGTCAGACCTCTACTTCCAAGGTTGGAAGCAAGGAGATCCAAAGAGCTTTCTTAGGTAAAACAACGGAAGTATACATACCAGTATAATTATACAACTTCCTACCACACACCTACGTAAGTCCTCATTTAATGTTGTCCGTAGGTTCTTGGAAACTGCAACTTTAAGTGAAACAATGTATAATGGAACCAATTTTACCATTGGATAATTGATATAAAGAAGAGTTAAGTTCCTACAGCATATTTCTGGTCACAAAGATAGCATGACGTTTCTAAATAAAGACCCTAGCCCAGCAGCATGGCTCAGTGGTTGAGCATCAACTTATGATCCAGTAGGTCACGGTTTGATGGTTTGATTCCTGGTCAAGGGCACATGCCCAGGTTGTGGGCTCAATCCCCAGTGTGGGACGTGCAGGAGGCAGCCAATCAATGACTCTCTCTCATCATTGATGTTTCTATCTCTCTCTCCCTTCCTCTCTGAAATCAATAAAAATATTTTTAAAGACTCCAAATACTTCTAATATTAAACATTGAAATAAATGTAAGCTATACAAACATGTAAGAAAGATTAATAAAAACAAGTAAGAGAATTCTTTCCCAACTCTCTTATTCCAGTTTAGAGTTGAGAGTAGCTGTAGCCCATACCAATGGCTAAGGATGTAAGGTGGGAACTCACCCTGAACAGTACACCTTTCCATCACAAGGTGCACTCACACCTCCACTCACTCAGGCAATGTAGACATGGCAGTTAACCTCATGTGCACATCTTTGGGATGTGGGAGGAAACTGGAGTACCTAGCAGACAAGGGAGAATGTGCAAACACTACACAGACAGTGGCCCTGGATGGGAATCAACTTTTCTTTTTTCTCATCAACATTATAAGGAAACAACATTGAATGAAATGATATTATTTGAGGACCTGCTTTTTTGGGGTTTTTGCCCTGCCTTTCAGAGTATGTGTTTTATGAATTTATCATGTGACCAAATATATTCTAAATTTGGAAAAATGTTATAACCTACATTTTTAATTATCAGTTAAAGCTTCACCTTCCCTGTCTGCGTCGCACCCAGTCTAAATTTTAAATAAACTTGATGTTTATTTAAACATAATGTGATGTTATATTTAAACTACTACTATGTATATTAATTTTCTTATCAAGATTTTTTTTCAAATATTTTCAATTTTATGTCATTCAATGTCATAATCAACTATTTTTAAGTTAAATTGCATTTTAAAATGTGTTTTTTATTGATTTCAGAGAGAGGAGGGGAGAGGGAGAGAGAGGTGAAAACACCAATGATGAAAGAGAATAATCTGTCCTCCTGCATGCCACCTACTGGGGATTAAGCCTACTATGTGGGCCTGTGCCCTGACGGGAATCGGATCATGACCCTCTGGTTCCTGGGTTGATGCTCAACCATTGAGACACACTGGTCGGGCGTTAAATTGCATTTTAAGTTGATTTCAGTTCATTTCCTATACCCTATTACTTCAGCTCTACATTTATGAGACTATTAACAATTTCTGGTCTTTTGGACAAATTGGTGACCCATTTATGAAAATAGAGGATCACTTAAGTCTCACTAATATATTCAAAAAGTTGTTCCATACAGACATTGAAAGGTCAAATCCAAAACTAAGCCAGCATCAGATCTTGAGCAAAAGGCTATTACATGAGCAATTTTGGCTAAATTATTAAGTTTTCTATATAATTTAAGGAGCCCTGAAGCATCAATAAAAACAATTTTTCCACAACAAAATCCCACAGTAAATGAAGCAGATAGAAAATTGAAAATAAAACTGGTGCTTAGAAAAAATTTTAGAGGAAAGTTGATCAGATAAAACCCAAGTGGGAACTAAATCCCTAGAAAAGTCCTCAAGAAATGTGTGAGTCTCATATTATAATTTCCATTTGGGTAGTTGTCTTGTGGGCATGCATATGAGCTTGTCTACTGACAAATTTCATGATTAATTTCATTATTAAAATCTGCTTTAGTTAGAGCCTGGTCAGCAGTAAAACAACCAGAAACTCTTCTCTGGCTATGCATTGGCCCAACATAAACTAGTAGAAAATGTGAGAGAAAAGGCACTGCTTTTAACGAAGAAAGTAATGAGGCTGAAAGCAGGATGAGAGGCAACAATCACAGTGTGTCTCCTCGGGCGAAGAGCTAATTTAATGCTGCTCTTTCACAACACAAGAGAAAATAGTTTTCATTCATGCTTTAATTAATCAGATTAATGTAAGCACTAGCTGGATGGAATAAATGTTTGACTTTTCCATTCTTGTGTGTTATGATTTGCTTATTGGTATCTCAGCTCCATTTCAGATAGCTTAGAGGAATATTTTTGCTTAGTCAACCATGCCAGCAGAGCTGGTTCTGACAAGAACTCTGTGCAATGCAGAGTATGGCTCAAAGGTATCTGCAGAGAAAATGGTATTTCTATTAAGTCAGGCAAGAACATTTGTCCCAAAGAGATGAATCAAAAAGCAATTTTTCATAAGATTCAGACTAAATGTTTTAAGAGACTATTTTCTTATGTGATGCTATTGTTTATGGAAGAACACCTCCACCATCTCCTCCATCCTACTCTAGGGACTGGCTCGAGAGTCACCTCTTTCTTAACTTGTCCTGAATACCCTTGCCCACATTGCCTCTTTTCTCTAAACAATGCATGTTATGGCATTGATTCTGATACTTAATAATACAATCAGTAGATGGCAAATATCTTTATGCGTGCCTGGGCTAGAAAAGAATGCGGGCTTTGGTGCAAGACAATCCTTGGGTGAAGCCTTGGTTAGACATTTACTTAGGCTTTCTAGTGTCATTTGACACTTCTGTGACACTCATCTGTAACTATCCTGTGAGGTTGTGAGCATTTAGTAAAAAGAAAAAAGTAAAAAATTTCAGTTTAAAAAAAAAGTCTAGGACAGAGTAGACATTCCATAAATGATGTGGTAGCAATACAAATAATATAAAAGATTATAAAGAAGGTTTATTCATGTTAATTGTATTTTATCTAGAGAAAGAAATACATTTCTATTATAATTGGGATACAAACTCTATTCATTTCTATGACTCTTCCAGCAGGACTATATAATAATATTTTCAAACAAGCCCTTCTGATATATTGGCAAATTAATTTACTTGTCTTTTATTTAAAAGACTATTTAATTCTTTAACCCAAACACAAAATACAGGAAAACCAAAGTTTGCCATACCCTTACTCTTCTTTGCTTCATACTATTTCATTTTCATGTCCCAGTCTCCCTCCTTTCATAGGATCGTGTTCCTCATTTCAGGTACTCAGTATTCTCCTCTTCATTTACTTGCTTCCTAAAAACAAATAAAAAAAGTGGTTTCTAGCCCAGCCAGTGTGGCTCAGTAATTGAGCATTGACCTATGAACCAGGTGGTCATGGTTTGATTTCTGGTCAGGGCACATGCCTGGGTTGTGGGCTTGATCCCCAGTGAGGGTTGTGCTGGAGACAGCCAATTATTCTCTCTCATCATTGATGTTTCTATCTCTCCCTCTCCCTTCTTCTCTGAAATCAATTTAAAAATATATTTTTTTTAAAAAAGTGGTTTCTAAGAATTCAGTCATATAGTTTGTGAAGGTATAAAGGATTTTTCTTCTGATTATTTTCTATTTTAATGCTTAGATCTTTATGTAATAAAGTCTGTTTCATAACTAAGATATTTAGACACCACACAATTATATGGATGGTATATGGATAAGATGACACCCACACATACAAATATATATAAGGAATATATATATATTTCTTAATCTGAATGAGAACCAATAAGGTTCTAAGGCAGAAGCAACAGAATGAAAAAAGAATAGATAAGAGAGAAATTAAAATTTTATAATACACAATATTTAAAAACAAGTTAAGACAAGGGTGTCAAGAAAATTCATTGGTCTCTTCAACAAAGGGCATTGAGTCTATTGGCTATGCACATACGAAAGGATGAAGTTAAACCCTGATCTTAGAACATATAGAAAAATTAAGTCAAAATGGATAAAAAACGTAAGTTTAAAACTAAATAAAACTCTTAGTGATATTGTATGAAGTAAGGGGTCCTCTTCCCTACTGGGGGTGGACTTCTTGTGATATCTCAAGACAAAAAAATTTCTGAGACTTGCATGGGAGATTGAGTAGGTTTTATTTGCATGGAATTAAATCCCTGTGTTTCTAAAGTCCCTTTTCCCTTAGTCCAGCCATAAAAGAAGTGTAGCTGGGGTTCCAGTAAAACCAGATGAAAAGCCAATATCCAGAGTTTCCTTTCCATGTTTCAGTTGAGTTCAGTTCAGATTCAGGCTAGATATAGTCCATTAATCCATTGTGTGTGGGGTCTGCATGGCCGTGGGCCACACAGAAACCAAGCATAAGCCATGAGCCAAGCCTGCTAAGAGGAACCAAGAGAGTGAACTTCTTTGTTCAAGGGGTTATATATCACAAATTCAGCACATTTGCAGTCACCATGACCATTCTGGCCAATCACCTCTGTTCCTGGATGTGACTGACAGAAAGCACATTCCCTAGTCATCCCAACTTTACTGGGCATGCATCTATCTTCCCTTTGTTGGACGCAGGGGTGTGTAAAGTTGTAGCTTCCTGCTGAAGCTGTCTAAATGACATGCCTATAATATCTGGCCTTCCCTTTGCTCCTTCCCTGTTATTAATAACTAGAGGCCCAGTGCACAACAATTTGTGCACTCGGGGGTTCCCTCAGCCCGGCCTGTGCCCTCTCGCAGTCTGGGACCCCTCAGGGGATGACCACCTGCTGGCCTAGGCCCGCTCCCTGGGGAAGCGGGCCTAAGCTGGCAGTCAGACATCCCTCTGGCAGCCCAGGAGCCCTTGGAGGATGTCCACTTTCCAGCGGGGAGCAGGCCTAAGCTGCAGTCATCATCCTTAGCACTGCTGAGGAGGCGGGAGAGGCTCCCACCACCACCACTGTGCTGGCAGCTGGCAGCCTGGCTTGTGGCTGAGCAGAGCTCCCCCTGTGGGAGCGCACTGACCACCAGGGGGCAGCTCCTGCATTGAGCATCTGCCCCCTGGTGGTCAGTGTGTGTCATAGTGACCAGTCATTCTGCAGTTAGGGTCAATTTGCATATTACCCTTTTATTATATAGGAGTGCTGGCCGGCCTTGGTGAGGGGCCAATGGCTGTTTTCAGGCTGGCCACAGCCTCTTCAGGGTAGGGGTCCCCACCGGGGTGCCTGGCCAGCCTAGGTGAGGGGCTTAGGGCCGTTTTCAGACTGGCCACACCCCCTTCAGGGTGGGCAGGTCCTGCTGGGGTGCCTGGCCAGTCTGGATGAGTGGCTGATGGCAGTTTGCAGGCTGGCCAAGCCCCTCAGTGGGGACCCTCACCCCATGAGGGTGTGGCCAGCCTGGGTGAGTGGCTGATGGCTGTTTGCAGGCTGGCCACAGACCCTTCAGGGTGGGGACCCACGCTGGGGTGCCTGGCCAGCCTGGGTGAGGGGCTGAGGGCTGTTTTCAAGCTGGCCACAGCCCCTTCAGGGGGGAGGGGTCCTGCTGGGGTGCCTGGCCAGTCTGGGTGAGGAGCTGAGGGCCGTTTTCAGGCTGGCTAAGCCCCCAGCAGGGACCCTCACCCCATGAAGGTGTGGCCAGCCTGGGTGAGGGGCTGATGGCTGTTTGCAGGCTGGCCACAACCCCCAGCCACCCAAGCTCCCAGTGGAGGCTGGCTAGAAGCAGGTATCTGGGATTTATTTGTCTACTATAATTGAAAATTTGTTGCCATGAGCAGAGGTCTCAGCCGGCTCAGGGTTGGCGGGAAGCTTGGCTTCCTCCATCACCTGGGCAACCAAACCTCCAGCTTGCTCCAGCTCCGTGGCTGCTGGCCGCCATCTTGGTTGGGTTAATTTGCATATAGTCGCTCTGATTAGCTGGTGGGCGTGGCTTAGGGTTTAGCAAAGGTACGGTCAATTAGCATCTTTGTCTTTTTTTAGTGTAGACTAGCTAATTACAATGGTATCATTAGAAGAGAATATAGATACAACTTTAAAAAATGTTTGTTGATATATAGTTGATGTACAATATTATATTAGTTTACAGTGTACAACACAGTGACTCAACATTTATATAACTTATGACATGATCACCTCAGTAAATCTAGTAACCATCTGTTACCATACAAAGTTATTACAATATTATTGACTATATTTCCCATGCTGTATATCCTTATGACTTATTTATTTTATAACTGGAATTTTGTAGCTCTTAATCTCTTTCACCTATTCCACCTTTGTCCCCAATCCTCTCCACTCTAGCAACCATCAGTTTGTTCTCTGTATCTATGAATCTGTCCTTGTTTTTTGTTTGTTTGATCATTTTTTTTGTTTTTTAGATTCCACAAAGTGAAATCATGCAATACTTGTCTGACTTATTTCACTTACCGTAACACCCTCTAGGTCCATCCATGTTGTCATGAATGTAAAAATTTTATTCTTTTTTATGGATGAGTAGTATTCCATTATATAATATACCACATCTTCTTTATCCATTCATCTATCAATGAACAAGTTTATGATTTATAAAATAGTATTTCTATGCTTTCCTCTTCAGCAGTTAAAATGCCATTGTGTAATCATAAATAATTATGACTGTTTCTCAAGATTATTTAAATATTTGTCTCTAGTTAGACTTCTGTGTGTATGTGCGAGCATGTGAATGTGATCGAAGATTGTCTACAATTCAATCATTAATTGTTCTCTATGTCACTAACCCATCATAATCAGAATAGACTTTTTTCCTGGCAAATATTTTCTGTTTAGATCACTAGAGGTGGTCAAGAATTTAATTGGTTGTGTAGCTTTAGTTATGTCAGACTCTGAGGTCCAGAGGTGGTCTTTAAAAGATGAGCACTCTAGTTTATGATTATGGCTATTTCTTGTTTACCAAATTGTCTACTTGTTGTTTAAAGTCTTTTACCACTCATTTACTAACAATTAGCAACCAATTTAAGAAGTAAAAGCTATTTCCTTAATCTTTATTTTTTCTGAAAGTTATTATAAAAAGTTTGGGAATTTGTAGGACACATTTATCATTAGTGAAGGAAAATTGCTCATGCTACTCCATCATAAGAAAAAAAAAATACACCGCATTATTGTCAATTATCATCATTTACATCACGCTGCTTGTCAGTGATGATATGAACTATGCTAGTCAAATTAATTTACAAGGATGCTCTTCAAACAGAGGAACACAGCAAGGACAAAATTGTTTGAATGCCTGATCACTTTTGCTGGTAACAATTCAATAGATTATAGGGATGTTGAAAAGTAAATGAATCAGTGGGGCTTTACACACTGAAAAGGATGTGGAGAGACAAAATGAGTATGGATTAAACATAATAGATAAATCAGGATGTTTAAATTAGAAATTTCAACAAAAAACCCGTAAGAGTTAATAAATAAAATGCTGTATTCCAAAGAAGGTTCCACACATCCATATCTGAGACAAGTTTCATGATTCTCAAAACCCTGCATCCACCTCAAGGGGACAAAAGTTGGTCTGTGGAAATTAGAGGGGATTTTCAAAAAGGATTTCTTAAAAAAATCTTCTGCTGATTAGTTCCCAAAACACCCTCCACTAAGAGAGAAGCACCATTAGTCTTCACCTCAAGGATAGTGATAGGGGTTTCCCTGGGATCAACCATGGAGCTTAAAACAAGCTCCATTTAATAAACAGTAGGGCTCAGAAAAATCTTAAGACATGTTTGGCAAATTCTACTTCTGCAAAATGTAACAGAGTGATTTCTGCACCTAGATTAAAGTCCATCCCCAGAAATTCTTAGGCAAAAATATTTAAGTGTTTCTACACTCTGGAGCCATTTTTTAACGCTTCCCAGTGTTTGAAAGAAACGGCAATTGCCATTTGAAAAGTCAATGAGATGTAGGCAAGTGATCTTTATGAGGTGATTGCCAGAAAACCAGGAGCTGAGGAAGGAAACACTTTGAGGGATTGTGGGGTAATGCTCTTGTGAAGGGAAAGGTAGTAGAATATTCTTAAGTATTCCCTCTAAAGAATCAGTCTTAAGAGAATCACCTTTAAACTCTGGAAATTCCTGAGATGTCAAGGTGAAGCCATCTTACAACCTTACCAACCAAGTAAGCACTTCCCTCCTTCCCCTTTCCATGACCACCCAACTTTACTCCTAGAAGCGTCAGAACAGTGCAATGCTGGGAGGAGAGGTGGGATCTCAAGGAGGGGAAAGAGAGGACTGCCTTTCAATTTCCACCAAAGGGAGAGAACGTTCTAAGTTTAAATCAAATTTGAAGTTTTATTCCCTAAATGGGTCTAGATACACACAGTTAGTAAATTTAGAATATGTTTGTGACAAAATAAGACCATATGACTTTGTATTACTTAAGAGTGACCCCCAAAATTATTGGGCATGCCCAAGATTTGAACCAAGAGCAGGGGAAGAAATGCTTCCACTGTATACCATTTTAAAAAATAGTGTTACTTTTGAGATCATAACCTTGGAGCTCTGTCTGTTAAATGTTTTATTTGGCTATGAATATTCTGTTAAAAATTGATGGCCCAGTATTTACCGTTGACCCTTGAACAACAGCAGAATTAGGGGCCCCAACATCCTGTGCAGTTGCAAATATGAGTATAACTTTTGACTTTCCCAAAACCTAGTTGTCCCTCTGTATCTGCAGGGGATTATTTCTAGGACCTCTTCAGATAACAAAATACCCAGATGATCAACTTTTCTAGTAAAATGGTCTAGATCAATACATACAGTCAGCACTCCACATCTGCATACTCCCAACTGTGGATCAAAGAAAGAATGGGTATTTATTGAAAAAAAAAGTCTGGTCCTGGCCGGCTTGGCTCAGTGGACAGAGCATTGGCCTGCAGACTGAAGGGTCCCGGGTTCGATTCCAGCCAAGGGCACTTGCCTGGGTTGCGGGTTCAGTCCCCAGTAGGGGTCATGCAGGAGGCAGCCGATCAATGATTCTCTCTCACCATTGATGTTTCTATCTCTCTCTCCTTCTCCCTTCCTCTCTGAAATCAATAAAGAAATATATTTTTTTAAAAAAGAAAAAATCTGCATATTCAAAGGTCCATTGTACATTGTCACTATGTGTATAAGTTTACTTATTTCTAAGGCTCCTGAATGGGAGTTGTTGCATATAATTTGTTCAGGCATTTTAGTAGCCACCTAGAATAATTATCTTATTTCAAAGGTTTCCAAATAATGGAATAAGTATGGCTAATTTTTAGGTGACTAACAAATAAGTAATAAAAAGCTATTGGAAGAGTCCAGAGGAGTCCAGATATCATCATTTCAGGACTTGGACCCAGATAAGCACAAAGGACCTCTAGCTCCTACAAATTTTAGTTCATTAGCCTGTTATTGCCCCCTTTGTCTTGAGTCTTTTGAATACAGGCTCTGTAACTTGGAATCCATAGAATTCTGAAATGTACATGGTGTCAATAGGGCCACGTGATTTCCTTTGAAAAAGTTTATTAGAAGCATCCAGAATACACTTCACAGAGACCATCCTGTGTGAGGTGAGTGACCTCAGGACATTTACACATCTTAAATGCTATCCCACTTTTAAAGTTGTTTCTATTTCACGTAATGAAAGGAAGAATGATTTTTCTCTGCAGGGCAGCCCCAGTCAGGTATCTCACAGCACCTGTGCATACCTTCATCTCCAGATGTCCATCGTGTCGAAACTGCTCTGCTGTCAGTCTCCCTCCGTGGTCTGTAAGACCCTTGAGGTCAGGGACCAGGTTTTATTCTTAGCTGTGTCCCACCATCCAGCAGACAGAGTGGCGCATCATAAGCTTTTAATAAATTCTTGTTAAGAAAATAAATAACTCAACCCTCAATATTTTGAAACATCCAGATTCCTGTCATAAATTATTCCTTAAACTTTGAAGGTGAGGTTCCCTGTATCATTGTATCCTCTACCAGTAATATTACATTATTTTTCACATGAAACACATTGAATGTGTCTCTGATGTATCATAATACTCAAATAGCACAGATACATGGCATGATTCTTACTTTGATGTTTCCATTCCTAAGAGATAGAGAGCTAATCAGGCTGGACACTTTTATTTATGTTTACAAACCTGCCCAGATCAAATGACCTGCAGCCTTGCTTTAACATGGCTACTTCCTCTGCTGTGTTCTTAAAACTGAAAGAATGAATGAATGAGAAATAAATAAATAAATAAATATATAAATATATGAATATATAAATAGATAGATAAATAAATAAATAAATAAATAAATAAATAAATAAATAAAGGGCTAGTAGCACCTATCTAAAGGCTGGGAAGCTGAGACTCTTAAAACAGTGAGAATAAACCAACAACTAATATTTATTCAAGTGCTTACAATTGTCCAGCCCATGCAGAGCACCTGCCTTGGTGTTAATCAGCATTTAACTACTATGGGAGCTGCTGCCAGACCCTCCTGACTGCCAGGAATTATTTTAGATTCTAAAGTCTGTGTTTGCACTGTCAGCCCTTCTATTTGGCTCCCTCCTGAGCTTACCATAGCCTGTGCCCGCCCACCCACTCAGTGCGGCTGCAAAGCACCATGCCTTGTTCATTTATGTCCCATAGGACGGCCCACCCTCATCCCACCTGTTCATCTGAGACTGAACAATGAGTCCAGGTGTACAGTGACCCGTAGCAACAGGAACCAAAACCAGGGCCACCTGTCTAGCTGGGTAGCAGAGGGAAAGATTTTTCTAGGAGACTACACATTGTTAATTTGGGGCAAATTATTGTCTGTAGCTGGAGAAACACTTTGCAAAGGAAGTAAAAGTGCTATTATTTTCCAGATAGAAATTTTACAAAAAGGACTTGTGTTGTTAGAGGTAAGTATTGAAAAAAAAAAAAAAAAAAAAGCAAGTGTCATCCAAAAGATTTTAAAAGATAGTAATACTTATTAAGGGGGAGATAAGAATTGCTTAGGGCTATCCACACAATTGTGTAGATCTGTGGTAAATTATAGGTTTTTTTCTCCATATAACCAAATTTTGTATGCTAAAGTTACTTCTTTGTCTTTCTATTATCTAGGCTCAAACATCATAACACACTTAACATTTCCCTATGGTACTTTTAATAATTGTGTGGCTGCTACCCTTTTCATTTGGGTCAAATTTGAGAATCATTATCCATAAACTCTGTATTTGCCATTTAAAAATTTTTTTCTTTCCACACTCAGCAATTCAAAACTTCTGATATGAGTACTTCTGCTGTTTGTAGTTCTTAATTTTACTTTTTTTTTTTCTTTCAAGCTTCTTCATTAGGTGTCAAATTAGAGATTCTACAGCATTATAAAATACATTACCTCTTTTGTTATAATAAAAGCCATTCCTTTCAGAGTTTTTGTAACTTATTTTATGGTTTTGTTCCATTCATTTCCACAATTATTTAAAGCATAAAATATTTTGTACAAGAGATCACATCAAAAATTTAGAGATTACAAGGACAAGGAAAATATTTACACTCTCATGAGTCAATCTATTTGTGGTCTAATATCCTATCTAATAATAGACAAACATGGTAATTAACCATACTTCCAACATGCTTCCCATTGGCTAATCAGGGCAATATGCAAATTAATTGCCAACCAATATGGCGGCCGGCAGCCAGGCAGCTGAAGCAAACAGAAGGCTTGCTTGCTCCAGTGAAGGAGAAAGCCAAGGTTCCCCGCCTGCCACTGCTGGCCTCTCAGCTGCACTCTAAGAAATAATGTTGCAAGTATAGAAGCTAAACAATCCCCAGAAACCTGCTTTTGGCCATCAGGGCCTCAGCCAGCAGGACCGCAACATTGTTTTAATTATAGAACAAACACAAATACCTGCTTTCAGCAGCAGAGGCTTCAGAGCTGGAGTCAGAGCTAAAGCTGGCCCAGAATAAAAAGAAAAAAGAAAAAAAGGAGCGGTTGGGAGCTTCAGTCACCTGCCAGCCTGAAAACAGCCCAAAGCCCCTCATCTAGGCTGGCCAGGCACCCCAGTGGGGACCTCCACCCTGAAGGGGGCGCGACCAGCTGCAAACAGCCATCAGCCCCTCACCCAGACTGGCCAGGCACCCCAGTGGGGACCCCCACCCTGAAGCAACAAGATGGTGGCTAATTTGCATACTGAAGGCGGGTGGCAGCGGGCAAGGCTGTCCGTGGTCTGGGACCAGATCTGTGACCCTGCTGGATGGGGGGCAGCGCGGGAGGCTGTCTGCTGTCCCAGGACCCGGATCTGTGACCCTGCCGGGCGGGGGGCAGTGCTTGAGGCTGTCTGCAGTCCCGGGACCCAGATCCGTGACCCTTCCCAGTGGGGTGGCAGCTCGCACAGGGTTGGATCTGCCGGGGTTGGGCAGGGCAGGACACCTGGCTTCCGCCCAGCCCCAGTCACTCTGGGCAGGTGAGCAGCACAGAGAGCCTCTGATCAGGGGAGGCAGGCCAGCAGAGGGCGGCCTGTACTCCCCACATGGCGGTGGTGACAGCTGTGAGTGCGCCAAGTGGAGCTTGCAGGCTGAGCTGAAGTAGCGCCTGCAGGCCATCAGCGCCCAGGAGTGGCTGCACAAGATCCGCCTCCTGGCCCAGAAGATGCAGGATTGCAGGGACAGCCACCATGGCTAGCCAGACTGACGTCCTCCTGGCCGCACCACGGGGGTTTGCGGATCTGCAAAGTCAGAGGCCTCCAGTGTGCACATCTCCCCCTGGCGTGCAAACATCCCCCAGCACACTGTCACCCTCCCGCGCCTGCAACAGTTGCAAACCAAGGCGTGCACAAGTTCCCCCCGCCTCTCCACCGCACTTCCATCAACCCAGCATGCCTAACACCCCCACAGGATGTGCACACATCCCCTCTGATGCGCTCACGTCCTTTAGAGAGTGTATGGGTGTTCTGGGTGCTGAGGGTGGGCGCCTGTGAGATGACAGTGAGAGGGCGGAGTGGTGATGCCCTGTTCCCACGGAGGCCAGTGCATCTATGAGATCACCTCTGGAGGGTCAATGCAGGTGCTGAGGCAGGAGCAGGTGCATATAGACACACCTGGTGGGTGCGGGCGGCCCTCTCTGAGGTGCTTCCAGTCAGCGTTCAAGATCAAGAACCCAGAGGCGGAGAGGAATTCTGTCCTCTCAGTGAAACAGTGGGATAGTCAGGGCGACTGTAGAGGAGGAATGTGCACTTTGGGTTCCAGCACCCATGAGTGAAGGCTGCCCTGACTGAGCCTCGCTTGCTTGGGGCCTAGCGCACTCCTGCCGGGCAGCGGGTGACAGGATGTGCTTTTCTGAATTAATGAGAGAAAACGTTGATTCTCTTGCTGCCCACGAAGGTGGAAAGTGAAGTGGGGAGACATGTGGGGAGTGAGCGAGGTTCCCTGTCTGAGGGTTCCAAATCTGCTGTTGGTTTCTTTCACCGCTGACTAGAGATATACAGGGTGTCCCCCCAAAATGTATACACACTTTGAATACCTACTAATTTCAATGGTTTTAAGCATAAGAAAGAAACAACAATGGAGCTGTTATCTGTTAAAAGTGGGGGCACAAACAGGTAGTTGGACATTCCCTGAGGGGTCTCAGATTGAAGAGGGTGAAAGCCAGACTGAGGGGCCCATTTCCTGCCCCCCCCCCCACCCCAGTGCACTTTGGATAGAAAACTTTGGATAGAAAACTTTGGCTAGGCCTTGGAAATGGCTCTTCTGGTGATGAGGAAGGGAGGCAAGAAGTCCTGAACATTACAGTTTAAATATCCTTCCACTTCAGTGGAATGGGGCACCAGAATCTAAATAAAATGTTTGTTGAATGTAAGGAAATGTGGTATTACCTGAATGCTTAGATGGTGGACTCTCACTGAGACTTACTAGGTCCAGGTTGATGACAAGGAAGAGCTTACTCCTTCCACTTCTGTGTGGCATCATCTAGCCACTCAGCAACCACATGGGGAAGTGGGTTCCTCCAATTTGAATATTGTAGTGTTTGCTTCAAGTCCAGAGGAGAGAAAGCTGTTCCGGAAAAACATAAAGTAAGAGAAAGAAGGGAATGTGCAAGAGACTCTGAAAAAGCACACACGGTTTATAGCAAATGCAACCCAATACTTGTCCCAACTACTAAAGTTAGAAAGCTGGCTAGAAAATAGTAGGTTAAAAAATTACAGTGTGAAAAAAACAAGAAGGAAGTTAGGGTTTAAAGGAATAAAGAGAAACTGAGAGAAGAGACAGTGAGAGGTTTCTGCAGTGATCCCTTGAACTGGCATATAGATTGAGAGCAGTAGGTTTTCAAGAAACAGGAATCGGTCCTCTTCTCTAGCAGCTTGAAAAGGGACAAAAACCTTAAAGAGGAAGGGCTAAATTTTACACCCAAAAGACATGAACCCAGGCACCAAGACTCTCAGTCACAAGAATATTTTGACAAAATTTACCATAGACATGAGTCATTGCTTAAATTTATCATCTTAATAAATCCTTCTTTGTGATCATTCACAAAATTGCAACAACCTGTCTTACATTTTAATCCTTACTGTTTTAACTTCTTAACACTATTCATCTTCTATCATAGTACATAATTGACTAGTCCATTATGATTATTTTTATTGTCTATATCTTCTCCACACCTAAAATATAAGCTTCCTGAAAGTGGGTATCTTTGCTTTGTTTACTTATCAGTTCTAAGCACCAAGAATATTTCCTGGCAAACAGTAGATGCTCAATAATGCAAAGGTTGGTGAAAGTAGGTTTAGAGTAGTGCATATGGAAACAGACATGGAGGTTACGATTATTACAGAAGCTTTAACTCAAGGAAGTCATGATGGCACAGTGCACTTAGGTACAATCTCATACGTGCTCAAATTGCTGGTCTTCATTATTTACACATTCTTGTAGTCTACTTGCTATACTCAAGCACACTTTTGCACACTCACAACTATAAACCTACTTTGCCAACCCCTGTACGTATTAAATAAACTAGAGGCCCAGTGCATGGGTGGGGTCCGGCTGCCTGTCCTGATTGGGGACTATCATATTGGGAGATTGGATGTGGGAGGTCAGCAGGCCGGCCCCACCCCCAATAGGGTGTGTGGGGCCCATTGGGGGTGGAGTTGGCCAGGGAGAGGGGCCCACGGCGGTTGGAGGGGCAGCCCCACCCCCTGGTCGAACTCCAGTCAAACTCCCAGTCAAGGGAACAATTTGCATATTAACCTTTTATTATATAAGATGAATCCTTGTGACCTCTGCAAATATATGACCAAAAATTGAACCCCTCATCTCCACCTTCATGATTCGGCCCTATACAAGACTCTGGAACTTTGATATTGTCAATGCTAGAAGTGTCCAAATGTTTAGATACTTTTTATGAGTTTATGTGAACCAAATTGATGACAATTGCCGGGAAGCAAAAAATCTCAATGGATTAAGAAAATACTCCATAGAACAGCAGTTTTGCACTTGATTTTAAACATCACAATCAAAGGAGAAGATGTAAGGTAGTTACATGAAAGGTAGTTTCACGGTGATAGATTAGGGAGGTGGGAGAAAGCAAAACGGGGAAATCTCTGGGATTATATAAAGAGTAAAACAAACATATTTCTTTTACATTGGTGGGTAGAAGATAGTTAGCAATTAACAGCACAGAGAGATGGTATGCTGGAGAACAAGATAAAAATGAGGGCATCTGTGGTCTATGCTATGGTGGGAGGTTGTGCCCTGAGGGGTCTAGAAAAAGATTACCCTGACATCAAAAGGTATTTATCATAGATGCAAAAAGACAATACACAGGCTCTGTTAAGGTAAAGATTTGCCTTTGCCAAGAAAGCTACTGGCAGACCTAGAACATGACTACCCTCCCTGACTTGCTTTTAGTTAGGAGGTTTTAATTTCAGACCATCCTATGAATTTATCAGTCTCTGAATTTATCAGGCTGCCATGCAGGCCTCCACTAAGCTTGTCAGGTGTAGTATGGCCACTTTTTCATCCACAATATGATGGGTGTAGCACCCTAATAATTACTGAATTTGAAATTACACACCTGGATATAGATTGAAATTCATATACAGTATACAACATCCTATATAATAAAAGGCTAATATGAAAATTGTCCCCTCGACCGAGAGTTCGACCAGGAGTTCAACCGGAAGTTCGGCCAGGGGTGTGGGGCCAGCCAGCCAACCACCCGTGGCCGCTCCCCCTGGCCAGCCCAGATCAATCTTTCAAATTTATAGATGGTCATCTACCTCCACTTCCATCAACTTATGCACAGCAACACCTTTCTCCCAAGTTTACAACAGTAACACCCCAAGTTTCACCCTATCTTTCTTCTAGTAGATAGAGTCCCTTAATAATACAGTCCCTTGCTTCCTTTCCAGTTTTTTCTTCATTAGCATCTCCCAATTCCTCCCACACCCCCTGCTCTCCATTCTTTTCTCAACAGCCCCCCTCTCTGCCCACAGCACATTGGAAAGTTGCATTAATCTACCTTGTAAATTTCAACAGGAAAGTTATGTTCTGAAATATTAATACAATTTCAATTATGATTAAAATATAAATTCTTTAATTTCATTTCTTCACTAATAAAGTGAACTTATGAACTGTGAAGAATATTTTTGCTATTTTTTCTAGTTTTACATAAGCTTTTCAAATAATTACACCCTCTAGACTTAGAAGATATAGGGTCTAAGCATGGTTTCCTATCTTACTGTGTTAGCATTAAATAATGCTAAACAAACTAAACTATTAATGGGAGTTTAAGTAAATATTTTCAAAAAATAAAAAAGAGCATATCAAAATTTTTAATTCTTCTCATATTAACCTAATTATGCATAGATTTAGACATAGTTTCTTGTACCCAGCAAATTTTAGAAGATAGAATTAGAGATTGTATAAGTGACTTGTCTAAGTGCTTACTTATAATTAGCAATAAATGCTAAGGGATCATGGAAATAACAGCAATATATTTTTCCTATTAGCTTAGTCGATCTGACAGTTTGATAGCATCACACTAACAAATCTGTGTAGGAAAAAAAGGTCTGTTGCTTAGTCACAAAGCCCTAGAGTGGAGAGCGCGTGTGCGTGTGGGTAAACAGATTATCCATAGATCTGTGAGAGAAGCAAGGAAGTGTACCTCCAGCACCTGACCGAACCTGCTTCACATCTGTCTGTGTGTAATGAAACCCCATGGCATGGAACGGGTGCTTACAAGCATCTAAGAATATTCAGTTATTTGAATGAATGGCATTCTTATTTCCAACAATGTGCATAGTACTATGAAAGGCAGTGTTCAAAGACAGCAATTAAGTGGATACTTTGCCCTTAGAGATCGCCACAAACTGTTACACTATTGGGAAGTTGGAATGAGTTTGCCTGCCTTTTAGAAATAGAGTAGAATCTTGTTCTAGCTTTGGTATTAAATGTCAAGGCTTTTCTCATTACTGGTTTTCTAAATGGAAGAGATAAAGAAGACAACAATTTATAAACAGTGACACAAATACCAACCTATGCAGAAAGATACTACTGAATACCTGCTATGTGCCAGGCATTGTGTTAAAACAAAGAAAAGGATATGAAAAGACTGTATATAAAAGGTATAGTACTTGTTCCCAGGGAATTCATAGCCTTGTGGAGGAGAGAGTTAAAGAGAATGATTGGAAAGAAGCCAACATTTACAGTGTAGTATGGAAAATACTACCATGATGATATAACAAAATATAACCATAGCATAGAATGCTACTTATATAACCTGGGGGATAAAGAGGAGGGTGTCTAAGACATTTGTGGGGAGAACAGGACAGGATATCAAGTTCATTATCCTGAGTCTTCAAGAATAAATAGCAGTTGGCCAGGTGTTAGAGGAAAATGGGGATGAGAAGGGCAGCGATGAAAAGTGATTTGAAACTGAGAGAATAACACTGTAAAAGAACTTGGGGCAAATTAGTAGGCCAAGATACCTTCAGGAGGTTGTGATTACCTAGCTGTATAGCCACAACATGGAGGATAATCTATATTGGAAACCACTTGGAAATATAGTATTTTTTACTGCATTATTCTTTTAGAGTAAGGGTAAAAATATATTAGTACTACTGAATTGAATTATACCTAATAAGTAATATTTTGACAATTCTTACATCTGGAATATTTGAGTCCTTGATGTAAAATTGCATTGTCTTCTGAGTAGACTTTAAACTGACAATTATCCCATTTTTAGACCAATTTTTACCACCACGTAATTTTTGCTTTTCTGTACCAATTTTTTTTTACCTGAAAATGTGAAAAATGTGTGCATTTCTAACTTTTTAGAGATGTTGTAAAGAAAAAAGAGATATAATAGATGTGAATGTATTTAATTGTATTTTATCAGAGTCCTTTTTGTAATTTACAACACCTTATGTAAAAGCACTGGGCAAATGTGAGTTAGTGTCAGTATTTAATAGGAGATTCTGCTCTTGGATGGATACAGAGGTGATAAGGTAGAAAGAATGTAATATAAATTAACTTATGTTTGCTTAAATTAATACCTAATAAAAATAAATGCAAGCATAGAGGTAGGCAAGTTTGCTATCAAGGTGACTAAAAACAAACATAGAAGCTAAATATCAGCATGAATGAGACTTTCTGGAAGAAGACAGATTTCAGCATCTTCTCAAATAGCAGAAGGGATCTATTCTAGACTCAAAAAGAGAACTGAGGAACAAATGTGTATAAATAGTATGAAAGGGCATATTTAATGTATTTTTAATATTGTAAATGTATTTTTTAATCCTCACTCAATGATATGTTTTTATTGATTTTTTTTGAGAGAGAGAGAGAGAGAGAGAGAGAGAGAGAGAGAGAGAGAGAAAGGAAGGAAGAGAGAGAGAAGGAAACATTGATGTGAAAGAGAAACATGGATCAGCTGCCTCCATCATGTACCACAACCAGGGATGGAATGGGTAACTTAGGTATGTGCCCTGATTGGGAAAGGTGCATGGGACAAAGGTGTCTGGATTAGACCTAGGGAACCCTTGTTCCAAATTATAAGGGAGAGAAAGGCAATGAGAGGGAGATATCTGAGAAAATTTAAAAGAGAATTGCTAAATTAGGTTTAAATATTTGGAATAATAATCGTTGCTCATTGCCAGAACTAATGAAGCAATTACAAATGTTAGCAATGAATATATGAATTAGATGAGACTGATATTTCTACATTAAAATGTAAATTTGCTATAATTTGTATTTATAATTTACATTTATACTGATATTTATTGTAATTATATAATTTTGTTATATCTTTGTCTGTTGAATTCATTGTAGAATGGCTTTGGTTTTTTCTCACCCTAAATTTTGATTTTATCCTATGATTATTCCACATATTGTCCTCAGAATAGAGCTTATTCTTTAAAATGTTGGCTGCCATTATGGCACCAGAATGTGTCCAGAGATTAGACCTTGGTTCAGCAACCTTGGTACTTGAGTTCTGCTAAGAAAGAATTCAGAGGCAAAACTCAAATACAAGCAAAATTTTACTTAGAAAGTCACAGAGGTAGAAATGTGTTCAGGAAGCAAGGTTCAGAGGCAAACGAAGGGCCCTTGGCACTGGCTGGGTGGCTCAGGTGGTTGGAGTGTCACCCCGGACACCAAAAAGATTCCTGGTTGGATTCCTGATCAGGGCCCATACCTAGCTTTTAGGTTCGATGCCGGGGTCCAGCCCCAGCAGGTCCAGGGTTCCCCAAAGGTGTGGACAGAGTTGGCGAAGAAGGAATGACACGGAGACAGCGTTCAGTTGATCAGCAGCCTAGCCAGGATCTCTAGCCAGGATCTCCAGCCAAGTTCTGGTCTCGATCTCCAGAGAAGTTCTGCTTCAGATCTCCAGCCAGGTTCAGTCACCAGGTTCTAGTCAGGTTCTCTTGCCATGTTCTATAGTCAGGTTCAGTCCAGGATCTATTGCCATGTTCTCTCCAGCGAAGTTCTTCTGTCTCCAGGCTCTGTGTAGGTTCTGTCTTCTGAATTCTGACTCCTAAGTTGTGTGTCTTGCTGTCTTGTTACATCTGTATTTATACCAGTTGATTCAATCCTATCAATCTCTATTACAAAGGTTAGGGCGTTTCTTATCTCCATTCCAGGGAGTAAAGATTATGTAGCTTAAGCATGATTGTTCATAGTTAAAGTGATTAATTACCCGCCTGGCACTTAGTTGAGGGGTTTTATTCCCTCCCTAACTTCAGGGGAAAATCCTTACCTGGGGATTCAACCTTTCTCGGAGAGGTGACCTTGGTTAAAACACAGCGCCAAGAAGGTGAGCAAACATATTAAGAACCGTATGCCATATATGCCAGGTCCCTTGAAACAGCAAGGATGGACCGGCTCCCGGCAGTTCGATACCTGGTTGGGGCACGTACAGGAGGTGGCTGATAGATGTTTTTCTCTCACATCGATATTCCTCTCCCTTCCTCTCTCTTTCTAAAATCAATAGAAACATATCCTTGGATGAGGATTTAAAAAGAAAAAGAAGGGTTCTTGGGGCTTAGGAGAGAGAAAGGTAAGGGTAATGCACCTGTGGGGGGGGGGAGGGAGGGGGGAGGCATTAGTGAGCAGCTCTGGAGCTCTGGAGAGGCAAAGCACCTGGGTCCTCCCTCCCAAGGCCTCTTAAGGGTGGAGATTTTAGAGGAGGTCCCAGGGGAGGATCGCTATAGAACATCCACCAGCCTCCCAGGGTAACAGTCTCCAGTGATGGCGCCCGAGAAGCGGCGCATTAGTCAATGCAGCTGGTCCTGCTGTCGCTGTGGCATCGTTTATCATTTTGTTGCTTGTCTGGGCCAGGAGCTGAAACACACCTGAGGCCTAAATGCTATCCTAGAGCAGCGGTTCTCAACCTGTGGGTCGTGAGCTCTTTGGGGGTCGAACGACCCTTTCACAGGGGTCGCCTAAGACCATCGGAAAACACATAGATAATTACATATTGTTTTTGTGATTAATCACTATGCTTTAATTATGTTCAATCTGTAACAATGAAATTGGGGGTCACCACAACAAGAACTATATTAAAGGGCTGAGGCGTAAGGAAGGTTGAGAACCACTGGAGAGGTTAATGCTTAAGGGAAAGGTTGTGAAAGGGCCCTCCTGGGAGTCACATGAGGCCACTCTTCAGCCTTTTGTTTCTCCTCCAAGGGGGGTCTATGGAGTGATTAGCAACATGCCAGGGAGGAAGGTCGGGGAGGGACCAGCCATATGACCAGTGATATGGAAGGTCGGAGGGTCTCAGAGGCATGAGCATGATGTGCGAGGGGAAGAGAGGCTACCCTGGGGGCAGAGTCCTTGTTTTCACAGTGCTGCCCGTTGTAGGCATCCGGGCTTTCTGCCCTGGTGACCTTCTGTACCTGGCCCATCGTCCTTGCTCTCTCAGGTCTGTCTAACTGCCTACCACAAAAACCACACACACACGCACACACGCACACACACACACGCACACACACACGCACGCACACACACACGCACACGCACACACATGCACACACACGCACACGCACGCGCGCGCGCGCACACGCACACGCACGCACGCACATGCACGCACGCACACACACGTACACACGCACACGCACTCATGCACGCACACGCACACACACACGCACACACACACGCGCGCACATGCACACGCGCACATGCACACACGCACACGCACGCACACGCGCACACGCACGCACGCATGCACACACACGCACACGCACACACGCAGGCACACGCACACAGCTTAGAATCACCTAAAAAATTCGTTTCTCAGAAAACACTGCCAGGATACTTTTGAATATATGGATTCCCAAAAGTAGGCATCAGAATGAACATACTTCTGAGAATACGACTAGTGGAGAAATTAGTACGGAGTGCTAGGGACTGGCAGAATTAACATTTAGTTAAGTAGTACTAAGGTAAAAGTTATTAGAAAGTGGAAATATCTCATGACAGAAAACTTATGCAGTTAAATGGTAAAATGTCATAAATTTTCATACAAAAAGTGTGAGTAGTAGGCGTCTAAATTAGTGGGAGCTCATTTCCTTTATGCTCCTGCAGCACTTGGTCCATGTTGGTATCATAGCAGTTATCCTACTCAATTATAATTGCTTGTGTGGCAAGATGACATGTGACATACTGACTAATGTGTTTTTACTTCCCTCCTTGTTTGTTTCATCTGTAAAATGTATATCATAATACCTTCCATGCAACAGGGTTAAACAAATATGCAAACTGCTTAGAACAGTGGCTGGTGTGTAGCACTGAATGAATTTCGGTTTTTATTGTTGTTACTATTGTTGGATTTCTTGACTATTACCTGAGGCTCTGCCTCCCAGCTACTCCCCCAAATTCTGACCAGATAGCAAGGCCATTATTTCCTCAGTGGGATTGTCATGGGAAACATATACAAAAATCATCAGATTGTGTTTTAAATTTAAAAAGCTTCAGTCTAAGTGTTATGAGTTGAATTGTGTCCTCGAGTCCTCCCCTCCCCACCCCAACAAAAAGGTATGTTGAAGTCCTAATCCCCAGTATTTTAGAATATATGCCCTTATTTGGAAATAAGGTCTTATGGAGGTAATCAAACTAAAATGAAGTCATTAGGGTGGACTCTAACCTATAAGGACTGGTGTCCTTGCAAAAAGGGGACACTTTGGACACAAAGACAAGCATGCACAAGGGGAAGATGATGTGAAGAGACCCAGAGGGAATCACGGAGATGAGGTTGGAGTTATAGTGACACAAGCCAGGTAATGTCTGGGCTACCGGAAGCTGAAAGGGACCAAGAAGGATCCTTCCCCTTCAGGTCCCAGAGCTGGATTTAGGACTTTTGAGCTCCAGAACTGGGAAACAACACATCTCTGTTGGTCTGAGCTACCCAGTGTGGTACTTTGTTTCATTAGGCCTAGAGGACTAATAAGTTAGCTACAAGGCAGAGGAAATGAGAGGAAAGCTTATGGATCCAGTTTGCTACTGGCACGGAAGACAGTTTGGGGGCTGGAAAGGAAGCTTGTGAGGAAGAAAGGAGCCAAACCCAACTGAAGCCTCTGATAACGAGCCCCCTACATAGCTTGCCCGCCCGGGATTAGCTGAAAAGGTAGAATAAATGAGGTGCTGGAATATTCTAATGTGGCAGAGAGTGTGCCTCACTTGTCTGAAGTCCACAGAGCAGTGTGGAGTGCTTGTGACCTGGGACTTAGGTCAACAAATTACAGCCCAGAGTAGCCCTGGAAATGTGGCAGGCAGTTAGGCAGACATGGGCAGGGCAAGGACGAAGGGCTAGGTACAGAAGGCCACCAGAGCGGAAACCCCGGTGCCTAGCAACGGACAATTAGCTGTAGGGTGGGACCTTGTCCCCAGGGTGACCTTTCCTCCCCTAGCACATCGTTGGTCAAGTGGTTTGGACTTCCCCCCATCCTCTTTCCTCCCTAGAGATAATCTGAAACGTGGGGTTCGGGGGGCAAACTTTTCTTCCCGTGGGTTCTTGTCCTCACAAAGTTTGAAGAATAAACTCATGGACAAAAAGGCTTCTTGAATAAAAAATGTAGAAGTGTATTGGAAGCAGATGCAAACTCCATCTGGGCAAGGGTGTCCCCAAAGGGTCCCCCAGTGGGAAAAGCCTGCCTGCTCTCTCTCTCTAATGGGAAAATTTTAAAAATCCTACTTGGTGTCTCTGTGTCTCAAGTTTATACATGCTGCAGTTCTTTGCTTGAATCTGATCTTTTTTAAATTGGTCTCTTTCCTTAATTTGGGACACCCCCCCCCCGCCCCCTGCTTTCCTCATTGGTCATTCTGCTACATAAAATTAGTTTCAAAGCTCTAAGTCCACGTGGTGCACCCCCCATTTTCTCTCCCCCTTATCTTGCTGGTTGGGGTCACTTTTGATTTATCTTATGGTTTTCTTCCAGTTGTGCTGGCAGAGAAAGCCCTATCTTATAGCTCTCCCAGCTACTCAGGTCAGGACTACTTTTGGTGTAACTTATGGTCACTTAAATTGCTCAGGCCAGAGATATCCCTGTCTGTCCTCAGTTTATGGATGTTTTAATTGCTTAGGCCAGAAATAGTTCCATCTGCCTGTGACATTGCTCTATCCTCTGTACAAGTAAGATAAACACCCTGGCATCTTCAAGTCTCCATCTATGTATTCCTCTCCCATGGACCCTCCTCATTCCCTAAACCTTCCTAAACCTGCCTATTTTGTCCCTAAAACTCATTTCAATAACATCGAGGCCTCAGTTGTATTTCGGCTCAGGCCCAGATAAGCAACAAAACCAGCCAACTCTGATGCCAGAACCAGCTGCATTGAATTATGACCCCCTGCACTGGTGCCATCCAATAAATTAGTGGAGACCACAACCCTGAAAGGGCACTGAATATTCTATTAAGATCTTTCCCTGGGACTTCCCCTAAAACCCCTGCCCTTAAAACCCTCAGGAAGAGGATCCAGTATGCTCTCCCTCCTGGGAGGGGAGCAAGCCTCGGCCTTTCCTTTTTCCTTTCCCTCCCGCATCCCTCCACCCCAGGCATGTTACCTTTGCTTCCTCACTCCCAAGCTCCAAAGGCCCTTTCTTCACCTCTATAGCTTGCTTCCTAAGGCCATTTCTTTTAGGAATTACTTCTTCCACCTCAGTGATTTACCAAATAAATGTTCTCTTTCAGTTTGTGTCTTGGCTCTGAATTCTTTCGTAGCCAGAACCCAAGTACCGAAGTTGCTGAACCCAGGTTTGGTCTGACCGCTTGAGGCCAGACAACTGGTACTGTTCCCGCCCCCTACAACAGAAAGCTGCTACTTGTTTTTCCTTCCTACTCCCCCAAGGACAGAAACAGTAGTTACCTGAAAGAAAAAGCCAACAAAACCTGAGGTCATGAGGAGGAAATACTGCCATGAAAAACTAACTGGATGGGGTGTTTGGGGCTGAACAGGAATGTGGGCACATTGGCAGATGTTTGTGTGGAGGAATGATGATGCCTGAGGATCACACAGGATTTTACACCTCATTGGATGCCCACATACAAAAGTCCAGATATGTAAATGTTCCTGGACTTACCTGTAGATGAGTCCATATGAGAAGAGATGAAAGAGGAAAACCATGCATTAGTTTAGTGTAAACCCAAAATCACGGGGAAAAGCCTCAAGTGACTCAATCTACCCAGAACTGACTACATTTATTTTTCTGCATTAGGCAAAATGGGGATGGGAATGGAAAACTAAGTAAATAACACTCCTTGAGGACATGGCTTCAAAATATCATTATATTTGTCTCTCTTCATTATACATCCCCTTGATGATAGGAACTGTGTGTTTTCATCTTTGTCTCTTTGAAGCTAATACAGTGCCTGACATCAATTAAGGTGCTCCATCAATATGAATGTATTTCATTAATCTATATATATAAAAGGCTAATATGCAAATTGTCCCTTCAAGAATTCAACCAGGAGACCAGGAGTTTTGATCACTCGCTCTGACATGTGCTGACCACCAGGGGCAGCATGGAATGAAGAAAGGCTCTGGCCGGCAGCCGGAAGGCCCCAATAGGGCCTGATTGCCCACTAGGCCTAGGGAACCTACCTGTGCATGAATTTCATGCACCAGGCCTCTAGTTAACAATAAGCTAATAAATTATAGTTGTTTGCTAAGTAAATATGAAAAGTCAAATGAAAGGAAAGCACTTGATTAGCTGAGGAATGTCTTTTAATAAACTGACAAAAAATCATTTCCATTTTGCTTATGTATTGTGTGCTTCAATATTCTCATAAATATTTTCTGAAGTATTTTAAAGATATAGATATATTACATAACTGCTGAGTTGTCTCATTTAACATAAATTTCAACTGTTCCTTGTATCAATATACACACCAAGGTAATCCACAGATCTAAAGCATCTAGGCCTCACTGAAGTTTACAATACTTTTCTACATCCAGATGTTATTTCTTGTAAATGTTTTACCAAAAAGTAATTAAAAAAGACTACCAGTGAAAGTGCATGACACTGTTCTTTTTTTTTTAATCCTCACTCAAGGATATAATTTTATTGATTTTTAGAGAGAGAGAGGAACATCGATGTGAGAAACATATGCGCCTTGACTGGGGATTGAACCCACAACCTACATATGTGCCCTGACCAGGAATTGAACTCACAACCTTTTGGTGCATGGGACTATGCTTCAACCAACTGAGACACCTGGCCAGGGCTACGCTGTTCTTAATGGAGTCAGATTACTTACTTAGAATTCATTCTATGACAAGCAAAAGTTTTCAGGCCACAAGAGTCATGATTTTGCAAAACTTTACATGTAGAGTATATGGAAATCTAAAAAACTAATTTTCAAACAGATATTTGTGGGGCCTTTTGTTATTGTTTATTGTGCTACTTTATGGCTAAATCAACTTTTTAAATTTATGAATATTTGAAAACATATTATGAGGTTCAAATAATTGAGTATGCAAAAGAGTCTCTTTGTACATACTCATATGTTGTTTCACTTTATGATAAAGAATAATGGGGTTGTTTTTCCTTTTATTCAATTCTATGTGTCTACCAGTAGATGGCGGTACCACGTTGGTTTCTGTCAGCCTTTTTTTTTTTTTTTTTTTCCCCCTCAAAGCTGTTTTCTGATATATGTTGGGTACCATAGAGTGAATCTCAGAACAGGAAGCGGAGGCATAGCAGAGAGGATTCTGGAAAGGTCCCTTTGTGTTCTTGCCCACAGAGAGAGCAAAGAAAAAAAAACATTGTAATTAATTTGTAAACCTCTGTGGCCAAAAATGTGAACAACTGCAAAAGAAGGCACACTGCACTCTAACCATCTTGGATGCGGGGCTTTGTTATGCTGTGATCCCTAAGGCTCTCTTTCATCAGGTAAGCTGGCAAAACCTTTCATTATCTGCACCATAGAACCTGCTACCACATCATTTTTCTTATTTTAAAATCATCTTCATACTGCTATTTTAAGCTAATGTTGTTTGAATGTAAATTACAGAAACCAAAGACATCATTTGATGTGTAAACTGCTTACTATTCCTTTATCTCTCAATAGAAACAGAGCCTCTGTCTAGAAATGGTGACTTATGGTACAGACTAGGCATTACTGGTCCTGTGGTTCAGAAACATGCAGATGTTTGATTCATTGTATTCAGAGACAGTATTTTTTATTACACGAAGCTAACCTAATGGATTTTCTGGCTGTACATCTCTGTTTAAATGTCCAGTGTGTCTAGTATTTTTAAACATAAGTGTACAGTGAAACTGGAACTATCATTGTGCCTTAGTCTTTCATTTAACAGCGTTAAAGGGGCCGTGAGTATAGGGAGTGACAAGTGACAATAAGATAGAGGTGTTTGGCTGTTTGAAACACATTCTCTTTTTTTCTAAAAATCTATTCTCACTGATGGAAGAAGATCACCAACACTAACCATTAAAAAGATATTTAACTTTATAATAAAATCATCTCTCTATGCTCCATAATGTGCAATTTCTTTTATATTTTGATATGTTTATTTCTATATTAAATAGTTACCTTTTAAATGTATTGACTTAAAGGGTATTATATCTTCTTGATGCATTGTCTCATAAGCTTGAAACATTTCTGGTTTTTTTTCTTATAGACTTAATAATTGGTTATTATTATTATTATTATTACTACTACTACTACTGTTATTAATTACCAGGGAGAGCTGCATGAGCCAAAAAATAATTATTTACTTAATCTATATTTTTTATAGTTTTCTCTAAAATATTGTATAGAGTAACTACAAATGCATCATTCAATTAGCTATCACATACTTAGAATAAGAAATTATTGGCAGAAAATCTATAGGTAGTAATTGAAAGAAGGGCTTTAGATATCACAAAGTTGTTGTTTTTTAATACAGCAGGTGGTGTAGCGTAGCATATGAGGCCAAAGATGAAGCATAAGTGACTGTAGGGATTTGCATGGAAATATTTCATCACTGTCACTTGAGTAGTAAGTGCCCTGTGTGAAATAAAGACCTCTGATTTCAACCTGGCTTCCCAGTCAGTACTGGTCAAGAGGGCCTAAAAATAGAACTCAAGCCCTCTGCTCTAAAAGCAATGGTAATTTTTAATGATGTAGCAAAAGCACTGATTTTTCACTTAATGTTTTAAAGTGAGTAACAATAATACTCCTCCTTAAAAAATTACAAACAAGCGGATGCCTCTGAGAAAGCCCCGGATCTTGTATATTTCAGAACTTCTACCATAGGATATAAACAAAACTGCCTCTATGAAAAGGCTTCCCAGAAATGGATGTTAATTGACTTGTGTGTACTGTACGTGCAGTGCCTCTCTACAGGTGACCAAATGTAACTTTGTTCTGTGTAAACACAAGAGCTGGTCTTGATGGAACTGTTTTACATTTATGAATGGGTGTTTACATTTGGCCCTGAATGTTAGCAGTTTGGGGGGTATAGTTTCAATTATCTCTTAGTTATTTGTCTATCTATGAAGTCACAATGTAAAGAGGTGACGTAGACAAAGTTAATCACAAAATGTTTTGATTAAATGTATATCACATAAGCTTGTATATCTTATTCTTTAGAAAAAGCTAATAGTAAATGCATAATACTGTAATTTATTGACGCAGTAGAGAAAATAGGTTGAGTACTGAGATGGAAGTCTTAGGTTTTGGTTCAAGTTCTGCCACTAAGGAGCTTTGTCACCTCAGAAAATTTGACACCAAGTGTCACTGAAGCATGTTTTTCTTGCCCGTAAAAGATGGGAATTTGAATCAAGGATATATAAGATATAAAAGGACACTTTTCAGTTTTAAAATTATATGATTCTAATTTATCTGGATTTTCACCAGTTGATTTCTCAGCTTAACTGGTACATCTTTGACTCTTGCTGTGTTGTATATTACCACTAATGGTGCGCTAAACATGGGGATAGAGAAGTCGAGGGAGAGAGATGTTTTAAAGGTCCTTGGCCTGTTCCTTCTGTGGTGCTAACAACTAGGAAGCAATGTGGAGAAGTGGTTAAGAGCTAGGGCTGGCAGATTGAATCCTAGCTCCACTATTACTTGACAAAGTATTTAAACTTTCTGAATCTTTATTACATCTTCTATCAAATAGGCATGACCATGCCTCTGATGCAGGAATGTGTAAATAAAATAATGTCTGTTCAGTGCTTATTCTCTATCCTGAGACATGATTAAGTGCCCACTGTCTCGCCATCCAACCCCCACCAAACAGAACAGGTTTTCTTGTTATTATCGGTGATGATGGTATAATATCTTCCACCACAACAGGAAGATATTATACCATCTGCCAAGGAATTCTACAGTTGAAAAGTGAATAATTCTCATCTTGGAAGAGTGCCCTTGCTAAAACAACAGCAAAATATGTTCCCTGTAATGATGTCAATTAGTGCTAACATTGTGGACATTTCCTGGAGAGTTTATAGAACTCTCATGATATCTTCTAGAAGAATGTTCTTGCCCAATGGTATACATAGACTCCACTTAAAAGGGTTTATTTTTTCTTCTTTTTAACAAAATGGGGGCAAGGGATTTTATTTCACTTGTGCCTTAATAGTATAGACCAATTAGGCAAAAGTCTGAAGATTCACAAAGAAAATCTAGGTTTCACTAAGAATCACATTTAAATGCCAAATAATTTCTACTATGATCATCAAATTATAGAGCCTAAATCCCCCAAATAAGTGCATGTGTTGGCTGTGCAATCAACTCACAGGCTCTCTACTGTTTAAATCCTATTAATGGTAAAATAAAACGGTGCCTGATGAAATTGTTGACATACTGCAAATCTCTGTTTCCCTCCCAAGGTTTTCTCTGTGTGCAGCTTTGTGCTCTTGACAGCTGTGTGCTCCTGGGATCTTCGGGAGCTAGAGCTGGGATGTCCTCTTAGCACCCCAGGCCTCCCAGTTCTTCCCTTCAACCACCCTGGGCCTCTTTAAACTGACTCAAGTAATGGCGCTGTCAGTTTCATCTTCATGGCAGCCACGATGACTTAATGGGCTCATGATTAGACAGATCTGAGGTGGCGGAAAGTTTGGAAGGCTTAAAGAATGAGGGTGAGGTTTCTCAATTAGACAGTCCTTTGCTTGGAATTTGTTGCTAGTTCATTTTTCCTGATACTAGGTCACTCCTAGCCCTTGTGATTCCTTAATTTTAGGGTTGAAGTTAACGGAAAGCACTCATAACTATAAGCATATTAAGACAAATGTGTTTTTCCCCCCACCAAAGAAGGAACATGTGACGAGATGGTGAAATTTCTTTGCATGGGTAACTGGGCAGGTTACTTTTTTCTCACTACCATTCATGTATAGAAACATTGTGAACTACCTGAAGGTTGGAAAGTAATGTTTCATTTGTCATCTAAAAATATATTATTCAGTCTACCTAATATTGATGGATGTTTCACCAGTTTTTCCAAATGATGAGAATGAATTACCCACCTACTCCTGAAATATAATTCAGGATATTAACGGTATACTTCTGTACTTTAAAGACCTAGTTTTTAAAGTTAGATTCATTTTAATTGTAAATCATCTTTGCTTCCACTTGAACTTTGCCCGTTAACAATTTTAATGGCAATCGTTATAGAACCTGTATCTGAACTTCTACTTTGTGAGGTAGATTGTTCTTGGGAATAGTTATAAAATTTGGGAAGGATAAAAGCCAATTCTATTGTTGCTTTGGGTTGCAAGTTCACACATTTATCTTTGATTGGAAAACTGCTTTTTAGTTAGACTTTACCTAATATTTTTCACTCTGGGATAAAGTTAACCCATTCTTTGGATACATTGTAATAGGACATATCAAGTGCACTAGTAGATACACATTTCAGAGCAGAATATTATTAGTTGTGGTTTACTTGATAAAACAGTAATAAATAAAATCTTGCTCTCTTGCGAAGTAAGCAAAGACATGCATTGTCCTCTCAACTGCCTGAGTGGCACCAGCTCTTTAGGATCTGAAATCTGAATCTACACCCAGACACATAGCTCTTTACAATTTATATAAATACCCACTCCACTGGCTACCGCGCATTTTAATGTGCCAAGCAAGTGATTGATTTTTTTATAGTCTACCTATTTTCTCCAGAATTTCAAGCGATAAAAGATCGACGGAAAGTATTTTAGAGAAGTTTCTGCCCAAGATAATATGAACAGAGAACAACTGTGAAGTAACTTATAAGCAGTGCACATAAACATATGCGAGGTGGTGGTTGTATAAGGGAATTCTCAGGGGTTGTTTTAGTTCAGAGGAATCTTTTGAAAGTCTGGAGTTATTTCTGTAATAAGTGAATTAGGTTTTCATCCTTTGGAGACTGCCTGTAGGGAGCTCTGCATGTGATTAAGCTCTGTGCCGGAGCAAAGTGAAGGAAGTGACGGGCCTTGAATTATTAAGCAGCGGTTTAATATTGTTTTATTCAATGGGTGAATTTAAAGATGGGAAGTCACTCTTTAAATAACTCTGGCCATTTTCTGCCAAGAAGCTCACTTTGGGGAATTTTAATATCCTGATATTCAGAATATACTCCATTCTTACTTGAGTTGTACAGAACACTTTGTCCGTTTCCTTTCCCAAGAATTCAGGCTGGAATAATTCACTGGCTCCCAGTTCTCATTGCTAAGTGACATTGTGCATCTGCACAAGAACCTCAGATATTCTTGCATAGGGTTAATGAGACACAGTAAGGGTTTAAGCCTGTATTTGAGAACCTGTCACCTGTTGGTTGGTTAGTTTCTCGGTCTCCTTGGTGTGTTTGCTTGTGACATTTATTTTTGTTCTCTTTGTAAGTTATTTTTGTTCTACAAAGTATTCTGGGCATTTTCTTTTCAAGGAACTTACTATATTGTGATTGGAAATGACCCTAAGAATAAATTTTACAGGAAAACAACTCAAATTTCCACATGAGCAGAGAAAATAGAAAAAAATAAGTGAAGCCAGTCAAGGTGGGACTAAGGAACTCAACAGCCCTTGCTAAAGAGGAGGAGCTCCTTAGGGCCAGAGAGATGTCAAATCAAACCCTTTCTCCGAAGAAGCTTAAACTTCAGATTTTCATTAGGAATCTCCCTCTTGTTAAATGTTGGCATCTATTTCAAATTACTTACAACACTGGATACATCCAACATTTCCAATCCAACCAGTACTTTTACCAATGAGGAAAAATAAACCTCATGAAGAGGAAATGGCTTAACAGTTTTTAGAGGCATAGCCACTGGGACTCAAGATCTTTTTTCTACTACTCCAGGCTCACCCAGCTGCCCACTATTTGTCCACCTCTTTCATTTCAAATCCTTGAATATTCTACGTACTTCTCCCCCACACACACACACTTATATTTACATCTCCAAACTTCAGGGGATGTTCCCTAAAGGTATAGTTCCCCAAGCCTTTGATTGCTTTTAATGCTTCCCTTGCTGTGGGTATCTTGTTACTGATATGTTAGTTGGTGCAGTATATAATATTCTCACTTCTGCCCTATTCTGAAACCATTGAAAAATTTGTCTTTAAAGCTTAAAATTTAGAGCAAACATATGTCCTTTAGCTGTGAAATGGTATAACTTTTACTAATAGGATATTTATATGTCCTTGAGTCCCACAGGGTCTCCAAGTCCTAAAATATCTTTAATCATAGCCAATAATGATTACAACTCAAGTAAATCCGTTCTTAAATATTAGTTTTCAACAACTGTATGGGGCTTTACTATCAATTTTTATATATTTATGGCAGTAATTGAATTATATTATTACATTAGCATTGGAAGAACAGACAAAAGTATAATTCACAATCACATTGCATTCTATTTATTTTTTTAAATTTTATCTTCATTATTGAAAGTTTTACAGATGTCCTCTTTTACCCCATATTAACCCCTCCAGTTTGCCCATGCCCCCTCCCCATAACCCCCCCCCCCCGCAAGGCCTTCATCACACTATCATCTGTGCCCATGGGTTGTGTGCATATGCATTTAAGTTCTTTGGTTAATATGTGCCCCCTCCACCTTTCCTCTGAGATTCCTCAGTCTGTTCCACGCTTCTATGCCTCTGCATTTTCTTTCATTGTATAAAAAATTGGTAGTATTAGATAAAATTATATATCAAATACATATATCTGCAATGAGAAATTCTTGAACAGTAAATGGAAAAACAATAAAAAGCAAAATGAGAATTGAAAAAAATTAGATTTTTAAAACCTCAATAAAAGTGACAGGAGGAACAAATAGACATGTAAACATTCTGAGAGAAGAAGAAAGAGGTAAAATATAATAAGTTTATTCAGTGAGCGGCCCACAGCTCTGGCTGCATGCTGCTATTGCCTGCAAAGCTAAAAAAGAGCAATGCTTGGCTCCACCTTTCACCAATTGAATTAGATCCTCTGGGCTGGTTTGTGTATCAGTGTTTGTTTAAAAGCTCTGCAAGTATAGTTCAAACATGCAGCCAGGTTTGAGAACCAATTGACTAGAGCAGTGGTTCTCAACCTGTGGGTCGCGACCCCTTTGGAGGTCGAAGGACCCTTTCACAGGGGTCGCCTAAGATCATCGGAAAACACATATATAATTACATATTGTTTTTGTGATTAATCACTATGCTTTAATTATGTTTAATTTGTAACAATGAAAATACATCCTGCATATTAAATATTTACATTATGATTCATAACAGTAGGAAAATTACAGTTATGAAGTAGCTACAAAAATAATTTTATGGTTGGAGGTCACCACAACATGAGGAATTGTATCAAAGGGTCGCAGCATTAGGAAGGTTGAGAACCACTGGACTAGAGTAAGGCAGAGAAAAATAAGAGAACCTAATGGGAGCTTATCTAGAGAAGTGAAAATTAGCTGAGAAATGATGTCCAAAGTAATTGCTTTAAATGCTAATGAGTGAGCCCATGTTAACTAAAGAGACTATGCAAATACTTAAGAAAATAAAAAAATACATTCATGTCCATTTCTTTCTTGTTTGAACAAGCTGGTATTTATTCCATATGTGTGAGCAGTTTTATATTTCAAATTGTTAATTCCCTACCCTTAAGTCTATCTGAAAGTTGATTCAGCTGCTTATGATATATTTTGCAAACTAACAGTACAAACAATAGTGCACACTTGGAAATAAGCATCCACAAACTTCAATTTGTAAAATCAGAGATACGCCCTTTTTTCATTCTGCCTTATGAATTGCTTCTTTGAAACTTGTTCTCAATAATAAAATAAGAGTGTCTATTGAAAAATAATCTTTGGCTGTCCAGGTCAGCAAGCTGGAAACAAAATATTGATTTCTAATTTTTGAAACTGCAATTGTGGAATATTCAGAGAAAAGGCATCTCTGTAAACCAACACATTTGAAAAAGTCGAAATGCATTTAAAATGTATTTTCAGAAAGTGGTATTTCTCAAAAAAAAAAAATGAAATGAGTTAATCTAGAGGAATTAATAATAAATTTCATTTCTTAAAAGGAATTCCTTTACCAAGGTGACTCAGCTTTTTCAACTCTTTAAGGAGACATTCACTGGGTTAACACCCCAGTTGTTTCCATGTTGGTTTCCCCACAGTCCTTCCCACAGCTGAGGATGACACAGTGGTAACCTTTAATAAAATAATCTTCTTTGTCCTTCAGAGCAGATTATATCCTAAAGTCTTTCTTCTAGAGAAATATCCTTTAATATTTCTACTTAACTATCCTTTCTTCATGACCTCTACCATTCTGTCCACCTGGTCAGTAAATGATCACTGTGTAAAAAGATCTATTGAATCTCAGGATGAGAATATCCACGTTCTGAAGCAGGAGGCTGGCACATCTGTGGTAAACATTAGCAATCCAATGGTATGTCTGAGGCTAGATTCATGATGGGTGTCTGTGAAGCAGTGCTTGGATTCTCAAAGTGGGATTGCATTATTTACTTACATCTTACCTTTTTACACACAGCCCTTAGGTAGTCTGCAATGAAAATATAAGTAACAAACCAGTAAAATATTAATAAGAATGCTTTCTGACATTCTTTTGACAGAGAAGGTATGCTTTTTTGAAGAAGGGTCACCTTAAATTATTCAGTCAATGTAGAACAAAAATTTATTGTGCTATAACCATTCCCTCCACCAACATGGTGACAACTGTGAGAACTGACTTGATTCTTTGGGGAAAAGCATTCCAACTTGTTATTCAAAGCATTTAGTACATTTGGAAAAGGAAAAGAGTGATGCCTGGGAGTAAATAAAAAGTGGCAGAGCACATCTGAACCATGATGCAGATCTCTATGCAAATTAACACGAGAGTTAAGATGCACCACCAAAGCCACAATAATGACCTCTCTCTTAGACATTTGTTAGACATGTTGTTTACTTGGTGCCTTAAAATTACCCTGAGTCACTGCAAGACACATTTCTTTAAAATACCCATCAAATGCAGTCTAGTGGTGCCACGTGTCAGACAACAGTCTGTGAGATCAAATGAATCACAAAATAATACATGTTTTTTCCACCAATCCATATCCCTCAGAAAAGCTAAATTTGAGGAATTTTATGCATGACAACATACTTTCTACTTATTTACTTAATTTCTTCCTGAGTAAAAAATTTGAAGACTAAGTATTGAAGACAAAAAAAGAGAACTTGATGTGGGAACTATTTGTACTTTCCAATTTAATTTTAGTTTTTGTAAACCTAGAACTGCTCTAAAAAGAAAGTCTATTATTTGTACTTAAAGATGGGACACTTAGTCATAAAAACTTAAGACACTTGTCAAATGGTACCAGGAATGTGAACAGAGCCAGCTTGCCCTGAGGAGACCCAACAGGGACAAGTCCAATACATCTTTGTCAATCCAGGCCTCGGCTTGAAGACCACCATTTGCAGAGCTCAACTCTGCATGAGGGTATGCTTGCTAATGCTAAACGAATGCAAGGCAGCCACTCCTGAGGGATTAGAGATACTTTCAATCTTAGGATCTGCCCCAAAGCCTATACCTCACACCCATTTTTTTTTTTAAACACACCTAAAAAAAAAGAGAGAGAGAGAGAGATCTTGTTGAGTGCATAAAATTGCATACCAGAACCCTATCCATATGGACAAGAACATTTCTAGTAGAAAAAGGATAAACCAAAGCAACCAAAATAAATCAATAAATCAATAAATCAATCAAATCAATAAATAAATAAATAAATAAATAAATAAAATAAGGGACACTTAAAGAATGAGTGGATCGAATGCCCTCGTGTTGGACAGGCAATTTTACCAAAATCCTGAGTTATCCATGTCCCTGAGGAGATAGTTTAGGTGGCACACCCGGAACACTGTAGGAACGTCAGAAGTTCCAGTTCCGTCTTCTGTAGCATCTCCTCCCTTCAGCTCTTCTTATGCTTCTCCTCATGACTGTGTCCTCCCCGGCAGGGTCTTACTTGCTAGTCCTCAGTCCTGGGAAGCACGGGAAAGACAAGCGCCGGTCTTGGCTCTCATTAGCAGTTTGGTTGCTGCCATCCCTGTCTGGGGGGAAATTACATCATGTGATTTCCTTTTACCTGTAGCATCTGGCCTTCCTTTAGCCTTCGAAGAACTGATCTCTGAACAGGGTTCCTCCTGCCTTTACATGCGGAGACCTCCCACCTTATATTCCTGCTGCAGTAGTGGCATGCCAGGCGCCTAGATCAGGGCAATGCACACAGAGCCTTGCTCCAATGTTGGTGCCAACGATGTGCTCAGCTGCTAAAGGAAAGCACAGACCTTCTGGGTACTGAATTCCAGTCCCAGAAATAGATATTTTCATCTATTCTTTCCTTTAAAAGGTCCTATTTTGGGGGGGAATTAACCAACTGACTTGTCATATTTCACTGAAAACTAGACAAAATTTTGTCAGTGTTTTTGTTTTTAACTGCTATTTGGATAGAATTTCCCAGGTGAGAAGGTTTCTGATACTATAATTTCATGCAGAAATCGTGTATCAGACTTGAATATCTAGAGTTAGAAAGAATTCGAGGAATCGTTCTTTTCAGTAACCAACTTTCCAGCTTTGCTCTATTCAAGGCATTCCTATTGACTCATCATAAGCACGGTTTACATTTAAAACTAGCAAGTCCCTAGTGTACTAGAGGATTCTGCAGAGGAAGACAGCCTCTAGTAGGTATAGCACAGCCTGGCTCAGTCACATGATTAGTCAGCATTCAAGTACCCTTGTTCAGAGCATGAGGTTATTGCCCTGCCTCAGGTAATTCCCATAAGGGATCAATGTTGGAGTCTACCTCATACAGAGAGCTAGAGCCTGGGCACTGGGCTAGAGTTTGAGAGATAAAGGACACACTACAAAAGAACTAGTCAATTTCCCTCCTCACTGTCTTTTACAAATGCAGACACTGATCATCAGAGGTGCTGAGTGTTCAATATGTCACAGCAAGTGTTGGCAAAGACAAGTCTAACATACATTTTACCTGAAGTGCAAGTCTCATTCCTTTTCTTCTGTTTTCCTTCCTTTCTTCCCTATATTTTCACTGAGACTTGTTTCTAAAAATATGGGGCAGGGGATGTTACACTGTCACCGCCTCACAGTGATCCGATTCCCCAGCACTATAACCATCTCTTGTGGGGCATGCTTGGTCGAGAAGGCCCCTCAGGGGCGGGGTTCTGGCTGGTGAAGAATCATGTGAGGTCTGAACATCTGCCCCACCTGAAGCCACCTGTGTTCCAGTTGCGTTTACCACTAGCACTGATGTGAAGGCAGTGATTACAGCCACTCAGCTCCGGGCTAGATCTCGCTCAATCCTTTGTATTTTAAACCCCAGAGGAGTGCAGGAAACTTGTCAAATAAGCACTATCATCTTGAAGTAGCAAGTTGTACCTTAAGATCCCTATTCTCGAGTTCCTCAGGTTGCCAAGTGAAAAAGGCAATCGACTCAACACTCGGTTGTGTAAACAGTGCGCTGTCATTTTGATTACAGTCAGTAAACAGTCTGTGGTTGCCTGGAAAGAAATTGCCTAAAGCACAAGAACCAGCAAGCAGTGGGAGAAACATGGCCCAGGGCACCTCAGAGGGCTATTATGGCTGAAGCAAAACGGATGTGAGGGTAGGAATGCGGATCAAGGATTGATTATTGGGCTGAGAATGCTGTTTGCTTTCTATTTGTCATGATGCCAACTTATTTCAAAATAGAAAGCTGCCTATAAGTCTGTTGTATTCTGGTTTAAATGCCCTTTCTGCTCCACATGCTCATGCATGCACGCACACAGATGTCTGCTCATGGACAAAGTAGCATTTTCACTGTAGTGTTTCTTTGTCCAAAATCCTATTACTTAAGGACAAGAACAACAATCTGACCAAATAATACTGAGAATTAATCAATCTAGAGAGAGCTGCAGTGCTTTCTAGAGCATTTCAGACTAGGGGCTCACCTCCTTCCTTAATTCATGAATTTGTTTATGGGTTTGATCCCTTGGAGGAGGGTGAAGGAGTAGGAGAAAGGTGTAGAGTAGACCAGCACTCTTCAATAGAAATATGAGGCCAACATAGGTACTTAAAATTTCTAGATGCCAACTTGAAAAAAAGACAAAAGAGACGACATGCCCAAAACATTATCATTTCAAAATTTGGCACGAGCAAAATTTCAAGCCTTCAGCTACTGCACATGCCAGTGGCTGCCCAGTTGAACTGCGCTGTTGTAGAATTAATTTTAAGTAGTTGTATTCAACAGACACTTAATAATGCCTGCTTACTTCTAGGCTTATAGTCTACCTAGGAGAGACAGAAAATGAATAATCAACATAAATAAGCAAATTATCCTATATAATAAAGAGCTAATATGAAAGTGGTTGTCACACCCTCACTCTGTCACGATGAAATGGATCAGACACTCAACACCAGGGAGAAAGGAATGGGGACTAGCCAGGCATAAATGAGCTTGCAAGAGAGGAATGGGACCAGCCAGACTGCGGCCTGGGAGAGGGACAAGTCGCCCGCCCTGTGGTCCCGGGCGCCAGCGGCTGTGCCTATGCCTGCCACCCAGGAAAGGGACAAGCCACCCACCTCATGGTCCTGGGTGCCTGCGGCTGTGGCCCAGGCGAAGCCGCCCACCCAGGGTCCCTTGTGGCTGCAGCTGTGGCCAGCCCAGGTGAAGCTGGCCCAGGTCCTGGGTACCTGTGGCCAGCCTGAGGGAGGGAAGCCTGGGTCTTGGGTGCCTGCGGCCGGCCAGAGAAGAGAGTCCTGGGTCCCAGGTGTGGGGCAAGGCAGAGGCAGTTAGGGGCAATCAGGACAGCAGGGGAGCAGTTAGGGGCGATCAGGCAGGCAGGCAGAGGTGGTTAGGGGCAATCAGTAAGGCAGGCAGGGAGTGGTTAGGAGCCAGCGGTCCTGGATTGCGAGAGGCAGTTGGACATCCTCCGAGGGGTTCCAGATTGGAGAGAGTGCAGGCCAGGCTGAGGGACCACACCCCCCCCCCGGCCCCTGCACAAATGTTGTGCACTTGGCCTCTAGTATACTACTTAATAAGGTGATAAGTGCTTTGGAAGCAATAGAGTGGGATAAAAAGCTGAAGAAAAAGCACAGCAGGTGTCTTTTGAGAAGATAAACTCTTGCCAAGACTTGAAGGAGGTCAGGGAGTTAGGCATTCAGCTGTCTAGAGGAAGAGTGTTCTTGAGAGGTGGAACAGTGTATGTGTGCTTGGCTGGTGCAGAGTACAGCCAGGAGCCAATTGGGCTAGAGAGGAGTGAGAGAGGCAGGGATCAGGAAGAGATGAATTTAGCTAGGGAACTGGAAGGCTGTATCATAAAGCCTTATAGGCAATTGGAAGGAGTTTGGCCTTTTCACTGGGTAGCCTCTGGGCTTCTGAGCAGCAAAAGAACATGATTTGATTTCTGTTTTCCCCAAATCACTCTGACTACTGGGTGAAATGAGGCTATATGGGAGTCAGGCTGGAAGGGAGACAGTGACGAAGCTGTCGCATGCTTCTGTGAAATACTGCCATAAATCATTCTAAAGTTCCAGGTTTGGAGGAATTATACTACATGACATTAAATGAATGAACAAATGATTGTCATTTTTGAGAATTCATAAAAATGAGAGCAATATACCCAGCTGGTGTGGCTGGGTGGTTGAGCCTCAGTCTCTGACCAAGAAGCTGAGGTTCAATTCCCAGTTGGGGCACATGACGAGGCTGAGGGCTTGATCCTGAGTGGGGGTCATGTAGGAGACAGCTGATCAATGATTCTCTCTCACTGATGTTTCTATCTCCCTCTGCATCCTCTCTGAAATCAATAAAATTATATATACACTAGAAGCCTGGTGCATGAAAATTCATGCACTGGAGGTGGGGGTCCCTCAGCCCAGCCTGCCCCCTCTCACAGTCTGGGAGCCCTCAGAGGCAGGAAGCGACCTGGTGATCAAGAGAAGGTGATGCCCCCATTACACCTCTGCTGCTGCCACTGCCGGCAGTGCAAGCCTCGGCTGGCCCTGGTTACCTGAGCCTCTGGTGGCCCGGGGTGGCTGGGCAGCCACCATACAAGGTTTGCCTGTGCCTTGTTCCGGCCCTGGGCGGCTGGGGGGCTGAGGGGACTAGGGGACTCTGGAGGCAGGTGCTGAGGGGACTGGGTGCTGCCAACTTGTGGCTGTGGGTGCCACTATCTTTGAGGGCATGATAGTCAATTAGCATATTCCCTCCTTATTGGCTGTGGCGCTACCATCTTTGCATATTCTCTATTAGATAGGATATATATATATACATATATATATATATATATATATATATTTAAAACGAGAACAATATTACTAGCACTTATATTTCTAACTTCAGAAAACCTTTAATTCTGAACTCAGTAAGCCAGTCATTGTCACATTGTGGTCCTGGGCCCGTGGCAACAGCAGCATCTGTGTGCTTATAGAAATGCAGGATTTGGGACCTCTCCCATATCTGCAGAATCAGCAACTCTGTGGTGAGACCTGACAAGCAGTGTTTTAACAAAAAGTCCTCCAGGTGATTCTGATGTTCAATTTTAGGGACCACTGCTTAAAAATGCGAATGGTGAAACTAGATGACCTGAAAGATTCATTTCAATGTTAAAACACTGGGCTTTCAAGTTCAAATTTTAACATTTATATTCTTTATAGCATTAAGTATAGGAGAAAAATGATTATGTATAAGAAGCATAGACTCATGCTTAAGAACAAATAAAATCTTTTAAATCACATATTTAGAGAAATTTGATTTTTAGTCATTATATCCCACCTTTTTATATAAAAAAACTAGAGGCTCAGTGCACAAAATTCATGCACAGGTAGGGTCCCTAGTGGCTGCTGGCTGGGACCTTCCTTCATTGCACGCTGCCTCCTGGTAGTCAGCAGACATCATAGCGAGTGATCGAACTCCTGTTCGGTCGAACTCCTGAGGGGACACTTTGCATATTGGGCTTTTATATATATAGATCATATAAAGTGGTGCATTATTTTAAAAAAATTAATGCACAGTAGGAAGTTGAAGACAAAGAAAATGTAGAAAAGTGTAGATGAAAAACCCTTTAAAGACTGTGGGTTCATGAAGTTACTCTTCTAGAACGTACATTTTGCTCTGAGCCTCCTGGGTGCAACATTTTTAGAGTGAAGGCAGGGATGAATTTTATACAATGCAAAGAAAGGAATCTCAGATTTCCAGTTAACATGACCACCATGAAGCCTTTGGATGCAAACTGATTTAGGAGAACATCTGGAGCACCCAGAGCGGTGGACGGATGGTTTGCTTCCTAGACAAACTTTCAGTATTCCCCTGCATAACATCTTGGTGGTTTAGCCATTTGAAGTTATCTCCTTAATAAGGGCCTCAACCCAGATGAGCAGCTGGTAAGGTAAGACTATTTCAGACATTGCAACACCAACCGGTGTTCCCACCCAGATGGAAGGCTGCCCCTTCCCCAGGGGCAACGCTGCGGGGACCTGCTGGGAAAGTCTGGGAGTTCCTCGGCCACAGCTGTGGGTCTGCTGCAGGCCTTGCACAGAGCCAAGTCCCCGGGGTTTTACAGCCGAGTGCATGACAGAATGGGTTTGAACTGGAAAATTCTGAAGCAGGTGCATCATGCTGTCAGCATAAAAGAAGCTAAAATGGAATGAAAGGGAATGAAAATAGCATCAATGGCCCCAAATAGCTAAAGGATAAACTAGAAAGACAAAATGACGGTTAGAAACAATGGAGCTGGAGTAAGACAAAAATTTAAGACACTCTAGGGCAGTGGTTCTCAATCTCCTGGCCCTTTAAATACAATTCCTCATGTTGTGACCAATCCATAAAATTATTTTCGTTGCAACTTCATAACTGTAACGTTGCTACTGTTATGAATCGCAATGTAAATGTCTGATATGCAGGATGGTCTTAGGCGACCCCTGTGAAAGGGTCGTTCGACCGCCAAAGGGTCACGACCCACAGGTTGAGAACCGCTGGAACATTTGAAAGGATAAAGTGTCAGGATAAAATAAAGTAACAAAATATAAACAGTTACATTCATCTCTTAAAAATTCAATTGTTGATATTAGTATTACAGTTAGCAGCATCAATAGTAAAAATAAAAATGGGTGAAGAAAAATAAAGTTAAAACATTTTGTCCAAGGTTCTCTAGTGACACCCAACCTTTTCAGAGCGGCCCCTGTCATGCTGTTTGAGCTGTCACTTCCTCACTTGTGGCATGAACTTCCCCTTGATTTCCGAACACTGAAATTTCCAGGAACCTCTACTCTTTTCCTTCAGAGCAGTCTTCTCAAATTGTAACCCATGTGCCACCTGCACCAGATTCATTGAGGAAGTTTGTTTAAAATGCAAATTCTTGGGTCTTGTCCCACACCAACTTTCTCGGAGTCTCCAGAGATTGAACCCAAAAATCTGATTCTTTAACAAATAGCCCAAGTGTAGCTCAGAACTGCTTTTAAGAATCCTGATAGTTAACTCAAGACATGCAGTTTTATATGATGGTTAATCTGTAAGCCACGGGCTGCTTTTAAAGAGCTAGAAATCTTACTGAGACATATCCAACTTGAAATAGGAGGCCTAAAGTGGATCATGAGGCCATACGCAGAGCTCAGCTATTTCCCATGGATTCTTGGAATTGGGAAAAAAAAATCTCTCCCATTTGGAGCCCAGGCCATAAGCTATATTTTTCTGATCTGCGAATCAGTGATTTTCAATGAGCTCACCGATGCTCAGTTTTAGGGACCACCGCTTGAAAACGTGAATGGTGAAACTTGATGACCTGAAAGATTCATTTCAATGTTGAAACACTGGGCTTCCAAGTGTTTTCATCGTCGGAATAAGCGCGAGGACATGGGCAGAGGAGAACCTTTGGGGATGCTTTCTCCAACTGTACTCTCCTGCTCTCCCTTCTCTTAGTCCCTCTTTGATGTTCAGCCTTCCTTACCTCATCCCGCTCCATGTCCCCATACTTTGGTTATTTAACATTATGTTCATTACATATGTCAGGCTGGAGACCAAGCTATCTAAAACACAGTTACTTGTGTGCTGTGAAGAGAAGGGAAGTAACATTTACTAACCTGTGGCTGTAAAGGAGAGGGAACTAACATTTATTGAAAGGCTATACATTTATTTAATAATGTAATGCTTTATACTCTAATGCATGAGTCTGTTTGATGGGTATTATTAGAATTATTATCATTTTATAGAAAATGATAACTATAATACTATTGTTACTATTATTTTCACCTCCAATACTATTAAAACCTCCAGCTTTTATGGAAAACCTACTTTATACCGGGTACTGTGCAAGTGTCTTTACATATGCATGTATAATCTCATTTAATTCTAACACCAGCCTTATTTTTCTGGGTATTATAATCCCCAATAACAGATGGGAAACTAAAAAGTAGATTGGTTAGGTAACATGTTCAGTGTCACGCAGCTAGTGAATGGCAGAGCCAGGTCTGTGTTACTACAAAGTGAAAGGTAAGGGAGGAGAGGCAGGCCCAGATCATAAAGGCACTTGCACACTTTGTTACACTGACTATAAATCACTGATGGACAGATTTTTAATAGTGGTAGGATACATGTTTTAGAAAAATCACTCTGATGACAGATTCAAGAAATGATTGGTGGCTTAGGAATGAGTTCTCATCAGGAGTAAAAGATTTTTTAAAAATATGTATAAAATAAAAAAAGTGAGATTTAATATATTTTTTGTCATAGTAAATTATAAAAGAAAATTTATTGGTGAGAATCTATACCCAGTTAGGGTTATGGGCGTTGTATAAATGAATTAAATAAATATTGTTTTACACATCAATTGCTGATTTTAAAATTACTTATATTCTCCTTTGAAATAGTCACCAGTTCAACTGGGCTAAGATTGCCAATGGTTATATCTGGTAGGAATATAACATCAGATGGTTATACTGAAATGGATATTACGCCTCGGTTTAGTATGCTGGTTTTTTCACCTTTGCTTGTACAAAGCTTACTCTTAGAAGCCACTGAATACAGTTTATTGGTCTTACCTTACTCATATTATCATATAGGGTTTTAGGTAGAGAGGAAGAGGAGCTGAAAAGGAACTAAAACACTGTAACCGCATACTTCACTGGTCTGCTTCTTTGGTCTTTCTGGCATTTGAAGAAAAGAAACAAAGGGGAAGTAAAGAGGGAGACCAGGGGGGCGGAAAGTAGGAGGTGATGAACAGGAGGATACTCTGGACTCCAGCGTGCCTTCAGAAAGAGTTCCTGCATCAGGGCCAGCGGAGGAAGGTGAGCCCACCCGACCCAGGACTCTGGCGCTGGTTCCTGGCCCCATCCTTCCTTGAGCAGCCCAGGGTGCACTGCTTACAAGGCTCAAACAACCTGCTTGGCCTCAGTCCTACTTTCTCGATCTAGGGCTATGAGTCAACAAAGTATGAAAACCCAGAGCCAGAGCCAGAGCACGCAATTCAGTCAAATGCCCAAGATGCTGGACTAACTTCACCTGTGCTCCCTTTCTACACAGATCCTGGAATAAGAAAGCTGACACCAAGCCTCATCAGCGTTCCTCGGAGACAAGATACCTGTCAAGGAGTATTGGCAGAGTGGCTTACTGGGGTACAAACACAGAATCTCTTCTAGGAATAGTGTACGACAAATGAGATAATTCCCAGAAGTGGCCTGGAGCTCTTCCGGAAAAAGGTACTGTGAAGGTGCTTAAACTACTAGTGGGCATAAATTTATGTTTGTGGAAAGCAAACTAAAGTCTCTATTAGCTAACAAGGACAGTCAGAGCAGAACAAAAAGGCAAGCGTAGAGAGGGACATGGCAGAGATGATCTCAGGGAATGGAACGAAGCCAAAGGCTCCTGATGGGAGAAAGAGACGAATCCAACTTTTTATTTTGTTTTCTTTTTAAGAAAGAATCATCCTGTATACTTAGTAAATAACCCAGGATTGTACTTGCACTTTATTATATTTATTTGGCAACTGGATCCATAGCTCACCATTTTGCATGAAGTGAAAGATATCCAAATATGTGGTTAGTATTTGGTTGTAAGCTGGCTTCTGAACTGGCCAAGTTTTTGAACCAACAAGGAGTATTATTTGTTTGATGTATCAGCTGCTGCTCACTCGAAAAGCTGTCTAAAATGGTCTTAGTCAAGAAGAATGTTTATTGAATGTAACAATTAGTGCAGAGGTGGTTTGGGTCCAAGAGCTGAGTGTCCATCCAGAGCCCATGGGTAGAGCTGTCTCTGTGATCTGCCTCCCTCAGTGTGTCATCTTTGCCCTCAGAATGCCATCCCTTCTGATTGTAAGTTGGAGTAATGCCACATATCATATCCCAGAGGATTCCGTCTCCATGGTCTCTTTCTTAGCAGTGAAGAAGCCTTTCACAGACACCCACATGGTGGACTTCTCACCTCTTCTTGGCCAGAATTGGACCACATGCCTATTCTTAACCAATGATTAGCACGGAGCTTGAAGGAGGTATCTGAAGTGGAATGAATATTGGGGAGTTGAACAGACAATTTCATTTTGCAAACATACAGGAGAAAAAATCAGAACCAGTAGTTCTGACTTGTCTATAATTACTTTGGCCTAATAGTTGCTATTAGTTAGCAGTTGTCTCTCTAAGCTTATAAGAACAAAGTCACAGGGAACTTCATCACCTGGAAGCTAATTATTTCCAAGGTAAAAATTGTTCTGAAGATGGAGATGAGTTCATGCTTTCATACAGCTATTTCTTTCCAGGGGCATGACATTGAGTCCAGGTAGAGAAAAGCAGATATAGATTCTCTTGTTAAACACTGCTGCCGCAGCTGCTCCCATGAGCTGCCAACACCGGCCCTGCTCGCACCCTCTGCTGACCTGGAGCGACTGGGGCCAGCGCCGTCAGTGGGTAGGAGCAGTGGCTGATGCCCCAATCGCCCTTCAGGAGCAAGGGCAGGTGGAGAAGCCCTCAGGGGCGGTCATAGTCAGCAGCTTCTGCTCGCAATGACAGCTCTGAGTGATCAGGACCTGCGTTGGGCGCCAGCAGCGGGAGCGCCAAGTGGGACTGCAGCCCATGGGAGAGAACTTTCAGTAACCACCAGAGGCTCATTCCATGACAGCAACTGGCACCCTGCCTTGGTCTGGCGCCCCTGCTCACCTGCTCCATCATGCCGCTGCAGCCAATGCCCACCATGTTCCGTGCTCTGCCGCCTGCTGCCGACGCCCACCATGTTCCGTGCATGTCCCCTAGTGGTCAGGGCACATCTTAGCGACTGGTTGTTAGGTTGTTCTGTCATTCAGTCTATTTGCATATTAGGGTTTTATATAGAGAGATTGGCACGTCAATAAATAATATTTATGTCTGGACAGTCATATGTTTAGCTAATAGGAAAGGAACAAGGGTAGTGAAAGTCTAGATTGAATTTGAATTTGGCCATGGAATTGTGCTTTCTTTGCTATACTTACTTTCTCAATAGTTTATTCAGACTAGGAGGAATGCTGAATTCTTTGACACCACACTGACAACAAGAGGTACATGATATAGGAGAAAGTGGTCTAGGCTTTTAATTTACCTCTAGATAACTCCAATGTGCTGAACATACATATGAACATGAATATATTAGAAGTGGATTTTATTTTTGTTATTAATTCATTCATGTTTGTTTTATCTTCTATATTAAAACAAAGGTGAGGATTATATTGCTATATTTCTTAGGTTGCACCACCCCATTCATAACATGGGGCTCTATACATAGCAACCACCCAATATAGTAGCTGACTTATCCTAATTCAATTTCAGAAAAGATAAACTAAGCATATCATTTTGTAGGCTATTTCCTGAACCAACTGGGTTTAAATCCTGGCTCCTCGACTTATTACTTTTGTAACATTGATAAGTTATCTAACCTACCTGCATCTTAATTTTTTGATCTGTAAAATGAGAATAATAATACCAACCTCATCTACACTAATAAAAGAGAAACATGGTAATTGGCGTACGACCGCTACCCTTCCCATTGGCTAATCAGGGCAATATGCAAATTAACTGTCAGCCAAGATGGCGGCTGGCAGCCAGGCAGCTTGAAACTAACATGAGGCTTGCTTGCTTCAGTGACGGAGGACTCCAACGTTCCCCGCCGCCGGCCGCTGCAGGCCTCTGAGCCTACAGTTTCAAACATTGTAACAAATACAGACACTAAACAAAACTCCAGAAACCAGCTTTCAGCGGGCTGGGATCTCAGAGCTGGAGTTGATACAGAGTTTCGATTGTAGAACCGAAACAAACCAGATACCTGCTTTCAGGAGCGGAGACCTAAGAGCTGGAGCCTCAGAGCTAAAGCTGGCCCAGAATAAAAAAGAAAAAAGAAAAAAAGGAGCAGTTGGGAGCTTCAGTCCCAGCCTGAAAACAGCCCTCAGCCCCTCACCCAGACTGGCCAGGCACCCCAGTGGGGACCCCCACCCTGAAGGGTATGTGACCAGCTGCAAACAGCCATCATCCCCTCATCCAGGCTGGCCAGGCACCCCAGTGGGGACCCCCACCCTAATCCAGGACACCCTTCAGGGCAAACCAGCCGGTCCCCACCCATGCACCAGGCCTCTATCCTATATAATAAAAGGGTAATATGCCTCCCAACACTGGGATCAGCATGACAGGGGGGAGCACCCAAACCCCCTGATTGCCCTGCAGCTCTGTGTGTGACAGGGTGCAGCGCCCTAACCCCCTGATCGCCCTGCGGCTCTGTGTGTGACAGGGGGTGGGGCCACAACCTCCCTATCCGCCCTGCTCTGTTCGTGACAGGGGAAGGTGCCCTAACCCCCTGATCAGCCCTGCTCTGTGGGTGATAGAAGGCGGTGCCCCAACTCCCCCCCCCCCCCATGAGCCCTGCTCTGTGTGTGATGGGGCAGAGCCATAACCTCCCCATCGGCCCTGCCCTGAGTGTGACAGTGGCAGCGCCCCAACCCCCTGATCGGCCCTGCTCTGTGGGTGATAGAGGGCGGCGCCCCAACCCCCTGATCCGCCCTGCTCTGTGTGTGACAGGGGGCGGTGTGCCAACTCCCCTATCGGCCCTACTCTGTGAGTGACAGGGGGGAGCTCCTCAACCCCCTGATGGGCCCTGCTCTGTGCGTGACAGGGGGGAGCTCCCCAACCCCCTGATCAACCCTGCTCTGTGCGTGACAGGGAGGAGCTCCCCAACCCCCTGATGAGCCCTACTCTGTGCGTGACGGGGGGGGGAGCCCCCCAACCCCCTGATCGGCCCTGCTCTGTGTGTGACAGGGGGCGGTGCCCCAACCCCCCAATCAGCCCTACCCTGAGCGTGACTGAGGGTGGCATCGCAACCTCCCGATTCGCCCTGCTCTGTGCATGACAGGGGCGGTGCCCCAACTCCCCAATCGGCCCTGCTCTGCGCCCAACCAGGGGCTGCACCTAGGGATTGGGCCTGCCCTCTGCCACCCAGGAGCAGGCCTAAGCCAGCAGGTCGTTATCTCCCGAGGGGTCCCAGACTGCAAGAGGGCACAGGCCGGGCTGAGGGACCCCTCTCCCCCCCCCCCCCCCGAGTGCACAAATTTTTGTGCACCGGGCCTCTAGTAAGTTTATAAAGGTGATTAAGTGAGTTAATATTCATAAATTATATAATAGAATGTCTGACACATAGTAATTATTCAATGGTTTTTATCTATTATTATTTAATCTTCAAAACCACCTAGTTAGCTAGGTACACCAACCCGGCATTATTTCAAAACTTTTGAAATATTAAAAATAATATTAAATTTTGCTTTGGAAGAATGATCAATGGTTATCATAATGTGCTGAGTGCTCTCTGTATGCCTGCAATAATATATGATGCTCTTGGTCACATGCTGCCTGAGAACATATACTAAATACTAATACCTGATAATCATAAACCCAAATTGAAAATTCCTTTTGAAAAAATTAATAACTTTTTTCTATAAGAGGGTGATTAGTTAGTTCATCCTTTTAGATTATGTCCTTCCTATAATAGTCTCTTTTGTTGATACCAAGAAAACACAGCATCCTTGCCCCAGTAATTGACCCAGACTTTTCCTGACAACTCACCCTCTCTCCATCAAGAACACTAGATATTTTTCCCTAATCTTTCAAGTTGTATGACACAGAGCAACTTTCCATTCTTGGAGATGGCAAATTTACAGCCTGTGACATAAATTTGTTTCCATGGTAACAGACCAGAACTAATTGATTTTGTCTGTAACAAAATCATCAAAACTGAGATAGATAGATAGATAGATGATAGATAGATAGATAGATAGATAGATAGATAGATAGATAGATGGAGACTGTTGATACCATCAGGTTATAGGACAATACAATTCATCAAACTGACATTATGGAAAATTCAACAAGATGAGAACTCATGGTCTATATAACCAATAATAAAAAATAAATAAAAAACTTTCATTTTTGCCCCAGTAATGCCACAGCATATCCAAATGTTTACTGTGCCATTTTGTTTTGTTTTCCAGATTCTGATTCATTAACAAATATGACTTCATATAGTTTCAGAAGCTTATGTTAGCATCATAGCATACAGATGTGTGAGCCTAGAAAACAGAATTGAACTACATGTAACTATTTTTTCTGCAGTTATTTATATACAGCTTAGATCTTTACAATCAAATCACACAATTGTAAGATTCAAGATAAAAGTGTCAAGTATAATAGGAAAAGTCAATCAAGAATAGAACGTGTGGAAAATTTTTGCCTCAGAGCAATAATTTTTATTTGTCAGTAGACATTTCAGTGAAGATGACTTAGCTTCTCTGTGCCTGCATCTCGTTTACTTTAAAGTCAGGGAGTTGGACTAACTGTCAAATCCAATGTATGCCTCTTCATTAGCATCTTGGAAATTCCTCCTTTGGCATCCATATAACTGCTCTGACTTCTTTGTCTAATATCCTGGGCTCCCTCTCCTTAAAAATTGGTAGTCACAGGAGTCCTGCCTCTTCATCTTTCCAATTTTTAACCTAGACAATGTAATGCGTATTCTTAGCTTCAGTTTCAACCATTGATTCTTAATCAGTATTTTCCCAGCCCAGATGGCTTTCCTGCGTCTCAGACCCCTATTTTAATTAGACACCCAGTTGTCTCCAGGCATCTCAAGTTAAATAAATCCCAAACAGAATTTATTATCATGCCCTACAAACCTCCACTTCTCTCTTGGGTTAATGACAATCTGGGAATGAGCTTGTAGTTCTTCCTTCTCCCTCTCTCAGATCAAGTCATCAAAAAATCTCAATGGTTTTCTCCCTCCTTCTTGTGCCTTGAAAACAGTTCCCTGGCCGTGGTTTGTTTTCCCTCTGACTTCTTGATGCCCTACTATCTTCTCGGCACTGTGCTCACCCTCTAGGTGCATTTTGTCAGTTATATACATTAACTCTAAAGTGTGTGCTATTGATATCTCCAGATAATGCAGACAGGTAACCTAAAGAGTAAAGGATAAAAACAGTTGTCCGAGATCACCGCTAAAGCGCAGCAGAACCAGGGCTTGAATAACGTTCTGGTCGCCAAGGCTCTGTCCTTAGAGATTCGGTCAAAATTTCTTGCCCTATTCTTTAGACTACTGGTGTCCATCGGCTTCCTTCCTGGGCAGCTGTTCTCAAAAGGTGGTTTGCAGGCAACTGGGGTGGGGGTGAGTTCCTGAATCCCTTTTGGGGGGACTATGAGGCCCAAATTACTTTCTTAATAATACCAAGATGGCATGTGCCTTTTCCCACTGTTTTGGTATTTGCACTGATACTGCCAAAGTCCTGGAGGTAAAACTGCTAAAGGCTTAGCAAGAATCAAGGCAGCAGCATTGAACTGAAGTAGTCCACGTGCCAGTTCATGTAAGAACATCTTTGATGAAGCAGTATTACTAATTTTATTAATAATATCAAGCCTAAAGAACACATAGTTTTAATATTCTGTATAATGAAATGGGAAGAATACAGAAAGCATTTCTGCTGCATACAGAAGCACATGATTGCCTCAAGGAAAAGCACTTGTCTGATTGTGAGTCAGGAGCTGAATGAGCCACTCCTATCTTTTCATGGAACACCATTTTCACTGAAAGAAGAGCTGACAAACTATGTTATTCAGACTCAGGTATGAGGCAGATATTTTCTCAGAAAATGAACAAAGGATAAGCCTTTCACTTCAGGAAAAGCAAATGACAGCATTTGTTGACAGTGAAAACTGGAGCTTTCAAGTGGAAATTGGAATTTTGGAAAACTTTTACCTGCCCCCAGGAGCTTGACAGCCTCCCGATGCATTATCACTTTTCTCATGAGTTCAGTGATGATATTAACAAATGTGAGTTTTTGAATGTTATATAATGAAATTTTTCAAAATATAGAAAATATGCATAATAATGTGCCAATATTTTCTAAATTATTCATGCATGATGGGATAAAATCCATGCAAAGGGCAAGATCAATTAAAGTTCATTAATATAGTTTCAGGTTCCACTTTTTATTAATTGCATTTTTTGTATTTTTTTCTTTATTAAGGTATTACATATGTGTCCTTATCCCCCTATTGCCCTCCACCCCACCCGCCCCCGCTTGTGCCCTCACCCTCGCCCCCTAGTGTCTGTGTCCTTTGGTTAGGCTTATATGAATGCATACAAGTCCTTTGGTTGATCTCTCCCCCTCCCCCACCCCCACCCTCCACTGCTTTACTTATGAGGTTTGATGGTCTGATCAATGCTTTTCTGTCTCTGGATCTGTTTTTGCTCATCAGTTTATGTTGTTCATTATAATCCACAAGTGAGTGATATTTACCTTTCTCCAACTGACTTATTTTGTTTAGCATAATGCTCTCCAGTTCCATTCATGCTGTTGCAGATGGTAGGAGTTCCTTCTTTTTACAGCAGCGTAGTATTCCATTGTGTAGATGTACCACAGTTTTCTAATCCACTCATCTGCTGATGGGCATTAGGCTGTTTCCAAATCTTAGCTATTGCAAATTGTGCTGCTATGAACATAGGGGTGCATATATCCTTTCTGACTGGTATTTCAAGTTTCTTGGGATATATTCCTAGAAGTGGGATCACTGGGTCAAATGGGAACTCCATGTTTAGTTTTTTGAGGAAACTCCATGCTGTTCTCCACAGTGGCTGCACCAGTCTGCATTCCCACCAGCAGTGCACGAAGGTTCCTTTTTCTCCGCATCCTCGCCAGCACTAGTCATTTGCTGATTTGTTGATGACAGCCATTCTGACAGGTGTGAGATGATACCTCATTGTCGTTTTAATTTGCATCTCTCAGATGATTAGTGATTTTAAGCATGTTTTCATATGTCTCTTGGCCTTCCTTCTGTCCTCTTTCGAAAAGTATCTATTCAGGTCCGTTGCCCTTTTTTTGATTGGGTTGTTTATCTTCCTTTTGTTAAGTTGTATGAGTTCCCTGTAAATGTTGGAGATTAAACCCTTATCGGAGATAACATTGGCAAATATGTTCTCCCATGCAGTGGGCTTTCTTGTTTTGTTGATGGTTTCTTTTACTGTGAAGAAGCTTTTTATTATGATTTAGTCCCATGTATTTATCTTCTCTTTAGTTTCTATTGCCCTAGGAGCTGTATCAGTGAGGAAATTGCTTTGGCATATGTCTGAGATTTTGCTGCCTGTGGAATCCTCTAGTATTTTTATGGTTTCCCATCTTACATTTATGTCCTTTATCCATTTTGAGTTTACTTTTGTATATGGTGTAAGTTGGTGGTCTAGTTTCATTTTTTTTGCATGTATCTGTCCATGTTCCATTTTGAAACTAATTTTTTTTAAAAAAACCCTGCTATTTGTAGTTTTAGTGTTTATCTAAGAAGAAAAGGCAATTAACTTAAAATTCTTAAAATTCTGATTTTCCAGATATATATATATAAATTTTCTTAATTTGCTTTGATAAAAACAGCATACCTCAACAGATTGGACTCAGAAACAGATATAAGAATCCAAGATTCCATTCCGATCAAGGGCACATGCCTGGGTTGCAGGCTCAATCCCTAGTGCAGGGCCTGAAGGAGGCAGCTGATAAATTATCCTGTCTCATCACTGATGTTTCCATCTCTCTCTGCCTTCCTCTCTGAAATAAATAAGAATATATATATTTTTTAAAAGAACCTAGCTGTATTTCATTAAGCCAGACAATGAGGAGATTTACCCAAATGTAAAATAAATTCATTCTCACTCAATTCTTTTCATTTGGGTTAATATAGTTATTGTCACTAAACATTTGTTTTACTAGTATATGTAAACATACAATAGTTTACTATTAAGTTAATTAATAAAAGTTTTAAAATTTTTCTTTTAATTTTGAATATGGTAAGCATAGGGAGACAAGTCCCCCCATAAACAAAAGCTCTTTGAGGTCACTGATGATTTTAAGAGTATAAAGCGATCCTGACACCAAACTTTTGAAGCCCGTTGTTCTAAGGTTACTTCCTGCTTGTCTACACTTCAAACTGCCACCATCTTTCTAATCTTTAAATTGATCATGTCACTCCCCATCCCTGGCTTACCTTAGTGTTCTGTACAAGACCTTTAGTAATCTATATCCTGCCTAACTTTCTAGTCCTTCCTCTTTCTACTCCCTTTTGGGCAGGTTAGTCTCCATGCATAATAAATTCCTTATAGTACCTCCCAGACTCTCCATGCTCTTTGTTATTTCTAGATCCATGTATATGCTGTCTCCCTGCTTAGATGTCTCTACAAGTAGGTCTTTCTACTAGCCCTCCCCCAACTACCACCACCACATCTAGTTGGTCAAATCCCAAATAGTCTACAAAACCTACCTCAGGGAAACTTGCATGAACCACACCCCTCCCTCCCTTCCTTCCCTTGGCTTTATGGAGGGCAGACAATAGCCAGCTACATATAATTGCATGATAGTCATTTGCATAAATATCTGTCTCTCCCAAGAGATGGCCAGCTCCCTAAAGGCAGGGACCACAGGTGTGCACTCCAAGAACAGCACTGATGCATGGTAGCCTCCCAGTAAGTATTTCCTGAATTATCCTAACTCCCTTCCAGGTTTGAAATTCCGTGGTCCATCCCTAAAACAGGATAATTTGAACCACAACCTTTTTACTGACTAATAGAGGGACGCTTTTGCTTGACTCACACACATTCACACATAGAGACACTAGTGTTAGTCTAAGAGATCATCTCAGATCTTTTTTATTCTTATCTTTTTTTGTCCTTGCAAGGACAGTTCTGGAGAAAATTTGGCATATTAAATTTGATGTATTTTAATAAATTATAATGCACATATATTCATTAATAATATATATTCCACGCCAAGACATCGGCAGGAATTAATTTTTAAAAGTCTGCTCTATTAGAAATGTAACATTATGTAAGAGTTTTGTATAATAAGATCACAAGGAACAAAAGAGAAGAAAAATTTTAAAGTAGAATTAAAATTAAAATAGAACTTCCAAAGAACTAGGAGAGGTTTCTAAACAGCAAAGCTGCAGGTGGGGCCACCGGAAACTCCACTCCCTGTAATCTTTAATGTCTCAGCCTATCCAAATAGTTCCCCTTGCAGAAGAAAAGCAGAGTTGGGCACTGGCCTGGCTTCTCAGGATATAAGAGATAAGAGGATAGGAATTTTAGAAAGACTTCTTTACTATCTTTCGACCAAGACTCAGATTCTTTATTCTAGTCTTGATAAGTGAACATGAGGTATAAAACTATTTATTTTTAAATAAATATTCATGATTTCATGATGGTCCTTGTTCTATGATATTTCAAAGAAATCAGGATCATCTCCAAAGATTATTGAAAGATTTCCACATTAAATGCTTTTAGCCAAATTTCATTTTAAAACTTAGCAACCAGGAGAGTCCAATTAAATGAGTATAATTAATTATTTCTTTGTGGCAAAGTGCTGCCACATATATGATAAGGCACTTCAATGGCACTGAGGTTGAAGAAGGTTAAATGACACAGGCAAACAGTTAGTGATAGACTCAGTGCTAACCCAGATCTCCCATTCTGACTGCTACATGTTTACCATTCCATAGTCAATAAAGAAACCAAAATCATTGCTCAAATACAAAAGCAACCTTTCTTTTCCCCTAAGAAAGCAACCATGTTTCATAGAAACTTCTTAAGACAGGTTTGCCATGCTGATCCATTTTCATTGAACACTTGAGAAGAAACTTACCCACTCAGTTCATGACAGGCGATGAGAGAATCACGCATCTCTGGGTATTTAAGACTTGTAGTTAAGGGCAAACTCCTTCCATACTTGAAAGTATACAGGCTGTGATTATTCCACACAGCCTCGAGCTGGATCAATTATGTGCCCATCAAAACTGACATGATATAGAAGAAAACATTGATTCTGCTGTAAATTAATAGTTGACTGTTTTTGAGTAAAACAGAATAACTATTCTCAAACCTTCTGATTTACATTCACATCCCACTTAATGAAGTACAAAAAAAAAAAAAAGCCTTACCGCGCCTCAAATCAGAAGGTTTTTTTCAGAACTAGTGGGGAAAACGACACAATTTTTTGTATAAAAATCTAATATTTTATAACTTATTTAGTATGCCTTCATAGTAGCAGGGGATATAATAATGTCATATTATAAAAACAAATTCCATGAAAAAAAAGCTATTAAAATCATTTTTTTTGTCATTAGAACAGACTAGGGAACCAGTAATACAGATTTAAACTCAAAAAATAATATAAACCTATACAACTTTTCTTATGTTACTATAAGATCCAGCGTTTCTCACTGTCTATAAGTTTAGTATATGCAACAAACTGCTAAGAATTAGAAAGCCACTGAGGGATAAACGACTATGGAGACTAGACTAGTGCGGAGGCCAGGGCTGGGTGGGAGGATGGGGACAGGGAAAATGTGACAGCCGACTTTGATGACTACTTTGAGGCCGTGGTTTTAGATCATTCTACAAGACGACTGATGCACTCATATTTTGTTGTTATTGTTTCTGTTTTCTATCTTGACTTTTAAAATGTGATTTTTTTGGCACCATGCAAAATAACTATTAACTTACGTTTCAAAATTTATGCCGCTGACTTCCTGTATTTTGGGCAATTGTGTCACATTTCCAGCAGACACAATGCTTCCTCCTTCCCCAGGAAACTGAGCAAGGCGACTCCACATGTCTGCCTTCTCTCCTCTCCTCTCCCAGCCAGGTGGCAGGCATGTGTGAATGCCCCCCCCCGCCCCCCCGCCCGCTCCACCCTGTGCTCTTCACTTTCCAGCCCATTCCTGGAGCTCTGTGGTCAGCTGTGGTTCCAGCAAATCAAGACCTTACTTAAACGAGAGTGACTCGAATGGTAAAAATGCTTGAAACCACAACAGGAGTAATGGCTGGAGAGACTGAGGATAATTAGATTATGATCGCTGACACTAAAATAGTGTTTACTAATTCCAGAAACTATTCTAAACACTTCATGTAAATTCATTCATTTATTCCTTACAATAACCTGGGAGGCCAGTTCTCTCATTCCTTTTTATGGATGAAGGCTGATGCACTGACGGGTTACATTTTACAAAGTCATGTAGCTCACAAGTGGTAGAGCCAGGATTTAGAGCAAAGGGTTCTAGCTCCATATTCCATGCTTTTTAATTTTTCTTAAATTTTTAAAATTGATTTCAGAGAGGAAGGGAGAGGGAGAGAGAGAGATGGAAACATCAATTATGAGAGAGAATCATTGATTGACTGCCTCCTGCATACTCCACACTGGGGATCAAGCCCGCAACCGGGCATGTGTCCAGACAGGGAATCAAATCATGACCTCCTGTTTCATAGGTCGATGCTCAACCATTGAGCCATGACAGCCAGGCCATATTCCATGCTTTTAACCACTATACCAAATGAAAGATTCAGGAAGCATCTGAAAATTGTCTTAGAATAGTTAAAGAGCAGCAGATTAGAAAATGAAATAAACATACAGGGTTGGACAAAAGTAGGATCACAGTTCTGAGTATGCAAAACGCAGTGTTATTCGTTATTAATTAGAGGCCCGGTGCACAAAAATTTGTGCACTCGGTGTGGGGGGGGGGGGCGGTGGTTGTCACTCAGCCTGGCCTGTGTCCTCTTGCAGCCCGGGAGCCCTCGAGGGATGTCCACCTGCCAGCTTAGGCCTGTTCCCTGGAGGATAGGACCTAAGCTGGCAGTCAGAAACCTTAGCGTTGCTGAGAAGGCGGGAGAGGCTCCCACCACACTGCTGTGTTTGCAGCCCTCAGCCCGGCTTGTGGCTGAGCAGAGCTCCCCCTGTGGGAGTGCACCGACCACCAGGGGGCAGCTCCTGCATTGAGCATCTGCCCCCTGGTGGTCATTCCAGGTTGTTCTGCCATTAGGGTCAATTTTCATATTACACTTTTATTATATAGTATTACTAGAGGCCCAATGTATGAAATTTGTGCACTCAGGGGGGCCCCTCAGCCTGGCCTGCACCCTCTTGCAGTCCGAGACCCCTTGGGGGATGTCTGCCTGCTGGCTTAGGCCTGATTCCCCACAAGGGGCAGCTCCTGTGTTGAGCATCTGCCCCCTGATGGTCACATCATAGCTACCAGTCGTTCCACCGTTTGGTCAATTTGCATATTGGGGTTTTATTATATAGCATTGTATTCTTTTCCATAAGAGCAACTGTAAACCTACCTTCCCCCCACCCCCTGCCATATTCTGCATTGCCTCAGAAGATGCCCCAGAAGGATCCAAAAGGAAAAGCTAAAAGGAAACAAAGTCTTGACTTCCCTGTACTTGCTGCTGGTCAGACCTTCCCTGGAGAACCAGTGATGAAGGATGCTGATGACTAGAACAGGGGTTGGGTTACACAAAACTTCTTTCCTATCCTGAGATTCTATGAGTCAGTCTATAATATTGTCTTTTCTTCAATATGTCTTTATTTGGAGAGTAAGATGTGATAAAAGGAGAGGTGAAAGAAATATGAGTCCTTAAGTATTTTATTCACAAGCATTACTCTTTTTACCAAAAGTATACTATATTTTGGCTCAGAACAGAGTTTCAATAGACTTCTAAGGTTTGCTTATTAAAAATTTTAGATTGAATTATGATGTGTCCAAGTTAAAATTTGTAGTGCAGTACTTTTAAAAAATTACTAGAAGGAACATTAAATAACATCTTGGATGATTTTCTTAATCCCTCTCATTCATTTGCTTTCCTAACTCTCATTCATTTTTGTTTGTTTACAGGCAATTCTTATGCAAGAAGCTACACGTGATTAAATGTGCAGGATGAAAAGATGGCACAGGCACTGCTGGTACCCCCGGGACCTGAGAGCTTCCGCCTTTTCACTAGAGATTCCCTTGCTGCTATCGAAAAACGTGCTGCAGAAGAGAAAGCCAAGAACCCCAAGAGAGAACAAGACAATGATGATGAGAACAAACCAAAGCCAAATGGTGACTTGGAAGCTGGAAAAAACCTTCCATTTATTTACGGAGACATCCCTCCTGGGATGGTGTCAGAGCCCCTGGAGGACCTGGACCCATACTACATCAGTAAGAAAGTGAGTGCTGATTCTGTGCTTCTGAAAGTTCAGTTATGCTTCCAAAGTTAAGTCTTTTATTAAACACTCAACATTAATGGGCTTTTCTCAGGCTCATATACATGCCACTCCACATACTGTTCAAATTTGATTCTATAAGAAGCAGAAATGCTCATAAGAAATGAAGTCAAGATTTGGTTCCAGTGGAGAGAAGTGAAGAGATGGACCATGTCTGCAATGTCCCAGCAATTGAGATAGAATTAAATTGGCATTAGCAAAGCAAAGTATCTGTTATTGTTGACATACTTAAGCAGATGGGCACACTGTACTTATCACCGGAGGATCTTGTTAAATACAGATTCTGATTCTATAGACCTGGGGTGGGGCCAGAGATCCCGCATTTCTAAGGTGCCTCTGAGTGAGACTCATGCGGCTCGTACATGGGACACACTTTGAGCAGCAAGTTTTATAATGCTTTATTTAAAGCCACCACACAAAATTAAATACTTAAACAATTCTTTTCTTCTGCCTTTTAAACTAGTTTCATAGAAGGTGGCAATGAGAATATATTCCTAGATTCCTAAAAGTAATTTATTCCAGCACATTTCTATAGAAATTTTGAAATTTAGTTGCTGGATTATTACACACGATGATGAGAGTGAGACATCCCCCAAGGAACCAGAAGACAGTTCTATGAAAAGAATATATTTGCAACGATACCTTCAAGAGAAGGGGTATCACTTACTTTGACATGATTCAATGCATTTGCAACTTAAAGACAGGAAGTATCTTTAAGCAAGGGAAATGGTAAGATAAATAAGGGAGGGGGGAGAATACTAGAGATTAACATTAGCATTTTCTAAGGGAGACATATTTAGTAGTATCCTGAAAGCATTTTTCTCCTCAAATGAAGGCCATTTCAGTGGGCTACCTAACAGAGAGGTCAAGCATTCTGAATCATTTGATTAAGAAGGTTTTTTAAGGCTCCAACCTCAGCAAAAAAAACCTTCTTATAATTTGTCTTCCCATAGATCTGCTTAAAAGGAAAGATTGTGCTAGCTATGCTACTGCAATTATTTCAGTCCATGTGGAAGTAATATATCTCATTGTAAATAAATGGGTTGGCATTATGATTTCGTATGTTAGACTTTAAAACATGGTGAGTCTGCCGCTTGGAAACTGAATTGTTCTCTGTGTGCTAACAAAGTCAGCTTTATTGCCGCCTGTCTGAGAACCAGATTTGGACCTTGATTTGTTCATAGTGGCCATGACCCATCTTGAGAAACATCTAGACTTTTTTCTCATCACTGTTGGCTGCACTACTTTCCTTTTGAAATATCTATAAAGATGAAGTTTGAGGTGCTATTGAAGAAAAAGTAGTTTATGATCTCTTAAGGTGCAAGTAATGTAAGAAGTTAATGGAGAAGTTCTGGAATTTTAAGATATGCTATGAAACTTACGCTAATTAGGAAATAATGCAAGTGAAAGGCTTTTTAAAGTTGTAAAACATTATGTAACTGTTTGCTGCCATTAAAGACACATTTACACACCTAATCTAATCAGGTGAGCAACATCACAATGTCTTTTAATGGCATTTAAGTTGACCAGGGAATGACTTCAGGACAGTGACAGTGATAATAATAATAGCTAACATTTGTTGTGCACATACTTTGTCAGGCACTGTGAGTAGAACTCAAACGTAACTCATTTGATATTGAAAGAGCCAGCGGGGTAGGTCCTACGTTAGTGTCATTTTACAGATGAAAAGAGACGCGCAGAGCAGTTAAGTAACTTACCCAAGATCTCACATTATAAGTGCTGAATTCAAGATTTGAGCCCAGGCAGTGAGGCTCCAGGCCTGGAGCTCTTAACCATTAAGCAGAACTCTACCTGGTGTTTATTAATGTAACACAAGAAAATGTTTAAAAATTGGTTGTATAATTTTTTTAATTCTCTGATTGATGTGAACCTTCCTACTCAGAGATGTAAAGCTTATTCTTGTGCCAAGTAGTCAAAATGTTAGTAAAGCTACATAACATGTGTGTTTACCTGGAAAAAAAGAAGCAGGCAGCATTCCAGAGTGGACAAGGACCAGTTTAACATATGTCCACTTATAACAATCATCATCTAGTAGGAATGGGCTATTATTGAATTTTTAAAGTCACCTCATTGCTTATCATTACTTGAAGACCAGCTTTTGGAATTGACACTATTTACTCCTCCTCCAATTATCTGTCATCTCCTCAAGTCTTTTTAGTTTTCACATCTTTCAATAACATCGGGGCCCACATTTCAAATGTCTTTCTTGTCTCCTATACAGGATGTTAGTATCTCACTTCTCAGAAATCAAGGTTTATTTTGTGTTTGGTGTTGTTTTGCAGAAATAAACGGGCCTTTTTTTACACATACTTTTTGTTCTAAAGGCCTGCTCTGTTCTAGAACCTGCAAATTCAATGAAGACGCCCTTGGCATGTCTGCTTTAATCCCATTAGTGCCACTCAAGATAATCTCACAGGAGGAGTGTAGGAGTCCATGTGTAAATGAACAGTTTGCTTTCATTCGCTTTGCCTTTGGATATTTTTTCAAAATAAAATCTTCTAATGTTACAAGTGGCAATTGCTTTTCAGGGAAATTGTTTCAAAAAAGCGTAATCAAATGCATCTTGAATTATGGTGAACTTTATATGTTATTGCTGTCATCGACTGCTTAAATGGATCCAGACTGTTTGACTATAATATTAGATGATCTAATCCTGTGAATTCAAGAAAATCTTTTAATGCATTTGTGCTTCAAGGGCAGTCTTCCCATGTCCACAGTTCCTTCTGGATAATCTCAATGCTAATACAGAACAACTTGCCTGCTCTCTTCATAGAATTGTTCACATTTATAGAATGCCGTTCAGAAAAAAAAAAAATATATGGTTGGTTAGGTAATGGTTGGCTCCATGGTCTTAAATACAAAAGGGCAATGTATAGAGAAATGGTGTTCTCTGCCCTTTATACTCACAATATGTTCCTGACTACCTATTCAAACAGGGCATGTTGTCAGTGACCATGACTACATAGGATATAGATGTTGGTTAAAGGGTAAAAACATATTATTAAGTAAATGGGTATATAGATGTCTTAGAGGTAAATGGCATCTTAAAGGTACACCCACATTTAATTAAACAAGTACTTATTTACAAATAGCACTATTAAATACTGTGAAAAGTGTGGAGGAAAAGAAGATTGTATACTCTTTATGCTTAGTGGTTTATAACTTCTGACCTAGCCCTCAGTGGAATGAGCCCTACATGTAAATTACTACTTAACTATAATTACAAGCAACATGTCAAAGTGTGCAAATTAACATACAAAGACTTCACTGGTGAAGAAAACAATTAGGGAGTGATCAGAAGACATCAAAATTTATTTGGAAAGACATGATGGAAGAGGTGACTTTGATAACTGAGGACATTCCCAGAGATTTTCAACCCTGGCTGAATTTTAGAATCATCTGAGGAAATTTTTAAACATACCATGTCTGTGCCCATCCTTCAGAATATTGGCAATTTTAAAGTCACCTCAGGAGATTCTAATATGAGACAAAACTAAGAACTTTGATATAATAGCTGGGCATTGTAGGGATCTTATTGTCAAGTCTGCTATGGACATGAAATGGGAGGGAGTTTGCAGAGATGACGTCGCAGGGTCCTCTTTCCTCTAGGATCCTGTGACACCCTTTTTCAGAGTCAGAGGGAGAAGCTGACAGGTTGGGAGTGGGATTGACAAGTGAGTTGAATTGGCTGAAGCAGAGTTGCCTTGAAGGAAAAAAAAATAAAAGATGATCTTAGCGGTTCTCAACCTGTGGGTCGCCAGAGAGATGTGGTAGGTAATCTCTGGTAGCATAGCTTCAATGCTAAATTGATTAGAGGTTTCAGATTATAGCCTTTTAGCTATAAAATTCCCTTCAAAATGATGTACGTTACCCTAATTTTCAATGTAGTTGTCTCCTCTGTTACCAGCAGATCTATAGAATCATCAAAACCAGGTTTTGACATTTTAAAGTAGGACAACTACCACAGGGAAAATAAAGAGTCCTCATAAACATTGGAAGTAGATGACTTGATGTAATTAAAATATTTATAAAAGATTATTTTAATAGCAACATGTACAGAATAAACTGAAAAGTTCCCAAAGCTGTGACAGATGGTAAGCTTTAAATAGAATTGGAGTCTGCTAAGTTACCTTATAACTTGGTAAACATTTTGTGTTGGATATTAATTTGTATCATAAAGTTAGAACCTTAGACACAGATTAGATAATGTTAAGTCATATTTTTATTTGTAGCTGTAAGTTATTTTAGGGGACAGACATTTACCATGTTTTTTTGTTATGCTATACCAACTGGTTTAAACAAGTTTGAACAAAAAATCAGGTAAAAAGTTCTCATGTGTGTAAGCTCTTCAAATAAGCCACATGTCTAATCTATTAATTTTTCTCATATTTTCTTTTGCAGACTTTTATAGTATTGAATAAAGGGAAGGCAATTTTCCGATTCAGTGCCACCTCTGCCTTGTATATTTTAACTCCACTAAACCCTGTTAGAAAAATTGCTATTAAGATTTTGGTACATTCATATCCTTTTCATGTGAATTGTCTAAATGATACTTCTAGTGGTTGATTTTTTACATTGTTCTTTAATCTGTTGTTCTCATTAATTTTCTGCTACTTAAAAAAGTATAGAATGACTGTTCTATTTATAGAATATTATATTATAGAATGACTACTGTATTGTATAATGATTATTGTATTATAGATGACTATTCTATTTATAGAATATTATATTATAGAATGACTAGTGGATTATAGAATGATAATAGAGGTAAAATTGCAACTATCATAGCGAATGTGTAAATGAATTACATTGTGCAGTAGAAACAACAGCAAAACTTCTTCACACTTTTATTAACCTCAATTAGACCATATATAACCATTGCTAAAGAAACACAGTCTATTGTATTATAACCTATATTACTAAATGTTCAAACTTCTTTTGCCTTAATTGGCTCTGTATCTTTACCATCTGGGTCTGGCTGTTCCTTGCTCTTTCCTTTTTTTTTTTTTTTTTAAAAAAAAAATGTTTTGTATGGATTTTAGAGAGAGAGGGACAGAGAGAGGGGAAACATCGATGAGAGAGAAACATCTATCGGCTACCTCCTGCAAGCCCCCTACTGGGGATTGAGCCTGAAACCTGGAATGTGCACTGACCAGGAATTGAACCGGGGGCAACACTGGTTTGGCTTCCTCTCCCCTCCGCTCCCCTCCCCTCCCCTCCCCTCCCTTCCCCTTCTTTTCCTCTCCCCTCCCCTCCCCTCCCCTCCCCTCCCCTCTGCTCCCCTCCCCTCCCCTCCCCTCCCCTCCGCTCCCCTCCCCTCCCCTCCCCTCCCTTCCCCTTCCTTTCCCTTACCTTCTGATTGATACATATTTTTAAATCATTGTACTTAGTTACAATGATAGTCAAAAAGTATGTGTAGCCCTAGCTGGTTTGGCTCAGGGGATAGAGCATCGGCCTGTGGATTGAAGGGTCCCAGGTTAGATTCCAGTCAAGGGCACATGCTGGGTTGTGGGCTCGATCCCCAGTGTAGGGGGCATGAAGGGGGCAGCCAATCAATGATTTTCTCTCATCATTGATGTTTCTATCTTTCTCTCCCTCTCCCTTCTTCTCTGAAATCAATAAAAATATATTTTTAAAAAACGTATGTGTAAAATGACAGAAAAGTGTGGATTTCAATAAAATTTTCAAACAAGTAATGATAAAATAGAAATGTGCTCTTTTGAGGCAGTTTCAAGAATAGGCATTTCATATAGGCAGATTCAAAGTAGATTTATATAAAATCAAAGAGACAAAAGACTGGTTACCCTAGAGATAGGACAAATAGAACTGATAACCTTTTGAGGTACATTTAAATCCTCTCATTCTATGATAAATATTGGAAAGTATTTATATTAAAAAATAAAAGATTCGCTTAAAAATAATCATAAGCTTCCTTAGAGTAAAATCTGGATTGATATCTTAAGAGAAATTATCACACTAATTCCCAGGAAGCTCTCAAAATAGTGTTTACCTGTTTAGTCACTATAAGACTACCAGAATATCTCATTACAGTAGAATTCTCAGTCAATGTAATCCTTGACTGTACTGGCCTATCCATTTTTAGGGTTTTTATATTGTATTTATTAACATTTTGTCTGTCGGTGGATATTTTTAATTATATCTGAACTACAACTTTTACACTTGTGTTATACTGTAAACTCACTAAATAACAGTCATTTCCTCTTACAGTGCAATTTCACATAACTGACTGGAATGCAGATTTCCCACTTACTTCAAATGGAGTTCTCTTTCTATAAAATTCAATTTTGTGAGGAAATGATATAAAATTTACAAGAGGGTGGACCAAGAACATACGACAGACTTTGAAGTTTCTTATTATTTTTTTCATTGTTTTAAAACTAATAATAAGTAAGTTTAATTTCACAGGTAACTTGTGTTTGTGATAGTTGCGTGATCTGGATCATTTGTAAAGGCTCATGATAATATACAAGCATTGACTCCTTAACTAACCTACTTTATTCAGCATGCTTATCATGTGCACTATTTTGACCAACTGTGTATTTATGACCTTGAGTAACCCTCCAGACTGGACCAAGAATGTAGAGTAAGTAGGAATAACTTCTTGCAATTAGAAATGCACACTCACATCCTCTAGCAATCTCCTTATGGTTATGGTCTGACTTATGGAAGTCAGGCTAAACACTTCTAAGAAAAAAAATTATTTCTGTAATATGAAAGAAGATAAGGGATGTTTTGGGGGGAGTTTTTCTTCAATTAGGTATTTTTTCCCAACAAACGGAAGATAGTATCTGTTTAAGAAAGATTATAAATAGCATATAATAGCTAGTGAAAAAAAACAATCATTTCATATAAGTTAATACTCAATCATATTTATGTATTTTAGATAAAATACAATGACCATTTGAAAGATTCGAGGGGTAAAATAATTACATTCTAGTCTATTACTATAGGTGTTTAGCTCTATATTATTATATTGGGCATTTTGATTATCCTATCTAATAATAGACAAACATGGTAATTGACCATACCTTCACTATGCCTCCCATTGGCTAATCAGCGAGATATGCAAATTAAACGCCAACAAAGATGGTGGCTAATTTGCATACTGCAGGCAGGGTGGGTCAGTGCCATCCCGCCTGCCCCGCCGCCATCCAGGCCTGCTATTTGCCACCCAGGGCAGTGGAGCAGGACACTGCCATCCTGCCTGGCCTGCTGCCATCCAGGCCTGCTATCTGTGACCCGGGGCGGCGGCCGTCCCATGTGCGACCTGACCCAGGGCGGCCGAGCAGGGCAGCAGCTATTGACCAGCCCACCCGGGCATCCCGTGTGCGACCCGACCCGGGGTGGTGGAGCGGGACAGCGTGGCATCTCTGTCACCCAGCTTCCTCATCACAGCTCCCTTGGGGGCCTAAGCCTTTAGTCAGACATCCCCTGAGGGCTCCCTGGCTGCCAAAAGGATGTCTGACTGCAAGCTTAGGCCTGATCCCCCTGGGAGTGGGCCTAAGTCAACAGGTGGACATCCCCCAAGGAGTCCTGGACTGCAAATGGGCGCAGGCCAGGCTGAGGGACCACCCCCGAGTGCACAGATTTTTGTGCACCGGGCCTCTAGTATGGTATATTTAGGAAAAATACATTTAGATAACTAAGTTACTTAGATATTCAGATATATTGTTTACTTTAGCATGTGTGCTAAAACATCAGAGATGTGTTTCATAAAAGAAATAAAATGCCTCCACAAAAGTATGCTCAAAAAATAAAAGGGCTTAAGGGGAAAAGATGATAAAGGAAAGGTCACTCATACTTATGAAACTGTAATTATTACACTAATGAAAACAGTAACAATCCCAATGAAAAGATACTGGCCCAGTTAACTCTCTATGTACCGAAAATCACAGCCAGCAACTACTTTGCAGACTCAGACCTTGGTGCCTGTCCTTTTTCCCTTGAGATGGAGACCCTGGGGACATTTGAAAGATATTATCAAAATAAAACATTTGATTCAATATTGTAGGAGGCACGGTAGCTCTTTGGCATGTTAAATGAGACCCTGCTTGCACTAAATAAGGCGCTTCTGACGATTTTCCGCTTTAGTATTAAGTTCTTTCATTGCTCAGGATGTTCTATTTAAAGTGTGGGGAAAAGATGCCCCTGATTGTTTCAAAACATCAATAGGCTAGGGAACATTGTGCATTAAACAACACAATTTCTGCACTGGAACAACATTATCTCCACAGACGAGGTTATAAATCACATATGAGGTTATTCATGATAAAGAAACATGTTTTGTTTTTCAGTGATGCATACGGTGTTTAGGTTATATAAGCTATTTATGTATGGTGTAATACAATAATTAGGTATTTGGTTTAGTAAAGAAAAATTAGTATAATATTTTTATTGTTATAGTTTTAAAAATAATTTTCAATAGGAGATGGGTTACTATGATGAAAACTGTAGTTTTATTTCTAACCATTTTTATAGATTTCCATGAAGATTTATTGTACCATCCTAAGCCATCATTTGCCAGTGGCTTAACACATTAAAGACTTTTTGTAGTAGCTTGGAAATGCTCCCTAGAAATTATTTTAGTAAGTAGAAAATCCAGTTTTTATATTTGAAGCAAGCCATTTAACAACATTCTCAGTTATCACTTATGATCTGGAGATTAACAAATGAACATATATCTATACAACTATTCTGTATGTACTTTTTCCACCAGAAGTTATTCAAGCATTTAAACATGCTTACATGACACCTGAATATTATCACCTGAATATGCAGGTCTCTCTTTTAAAGTCATTTTTAGAGTTGACTATATCCATTATGAAAATAAACTTAGCCTTACAATTGGTTTTGAATTATATCTTCCATTTGGAAAAGTTTACACAGGTTTCCTGATCAATTATCTCTAGCAAAAAAAAAAAACAAGCAAAATATTAGCAGTTAGAGAAAAAAACCACCTCCAAACCCCAGAATCCAATGAAAAGAGAAGACAACTCAGTTCTGACATGAACACAGAAGTCTTCAGAGCAGAAACAGTCCCTGTACAAGAGGACAAAGAGTTGGCATGCACAGATATGGCCTGAGGACCACACTGTATAGTGAGGGTCATATGATGTAAGACAAGGCACTTTTATAGACATATAGACATAATTACTGGGGGAGGGGGGCAGAGGGGGAAGCAACCCGGACAGAATCAACAGGATGTTTAGGAGCCTAGTGGGCACACAGCCAAGAAAGATCAAGGTTTCCTCGATTCTCACTTACCTGTTCAATCTACTTTGGTAATAGGTACTCTCAACACCTGTTCTGTGCAATCTGTCTCCTATGTTAAGCTCTAGGACTCTTCCTTCCATAGCTATCAGCACTCACCATGTACTCCAAGTATCCCAACAAAATTTTAACTTAACTATTCTCTTTTTAAAATATGTTTTTATTGATTTCAGAGAGGAAGGGAGAGGGAGAGAAACATCAATGATGAGAGAGAATCATTGATTGGCTGCCTCTTGAATGCCCCACACTGGGGATGTGCCCTGACTGGGAATTAAACTTTGACCTCCTGGTTCATAGGTCGATGCTCAACCACTAAGCCATGCCGGTCGGGCAAAACTTTTTACTTTAAAAAAAAAAAAGGAATAGAAGTAGGGAATTTAATCTTACTCCTAGTAATTGTAGATTACTCAGAATTGTGTAAGTATAGACCATAAGGCACTAACCATTAGTATGATAAATAGAACATACACGTGAACTGTCTCTTATGGCCTTTTACAAGGCCGGCTTTCTCTCCAAACAGTAATATCTTGATGATTATGTGTAACACACAAATAATCAAACTAAAACACAAGTAAACATAATCTTGACATTGCAAATTATATCTCTTCCTAATAAAGTCAGCTACTTCATAATAAGTAAAGGTAGCAATTAAATATATTCCTTTCAAATCAACTGAATTGGCTAAAAAAGGAGGAAAAATTTTAGATGTGGAGATTTCTGCACACATTTTCTTCTTATTTCTTTGTTCCTCATATAAGAAAATTTCAACAGGAAACAGTGCAAAATAACGCTCATTTTTTTCACATATAAAATTCTAGTAGGCTTGAAAATATAATGATTTTTAATAAGAGTAAATCAAATATTTGTGGCTTGGGTGAAATAATCTGAGGAATAAACTTAAATTGCACTTTAAAAAAGAACACAATGTTGACAAGCAAGCATTTCAATTATTTTTGGAAGAAACAGAAATAAGTTATATTGTCAACACTCAAAGAGGAAAGGGCTAGAAATTCACTATGTAAACAGGAAATGGAAAAGTCTTTCACCTTTTTAGGAGCTGAAATTTGAATCTGAGCATGTTTATGTGATTTGGACCAATTGCATAGAGATAGTAGCTGGTGCAAGGTTAGATTCAGGAATTTTATCTCTGAAATTTGGTAATTGTATACACTTACATACTAGTGAGTTAAAAAGTTTCTTATGATAATATTTCTACAAAACATATGTGAAGAGAGAGAGAAGCAGTTGTATAACTCTATGCCTGACTCTTAAGTCTAATTTTTAGATTCAAGATGTAAAATATCCCCCAAAATAATTCTAATCATTATGAAATTTGAATGAAATATTTTATTATAAATATACCAACCCAAGAAATATTACCTCTAGAGCTGCCCAATGAGGGAAACACTGGCATCTGAGGCCATTGAAACTTGAAATTTGGCTAGTCTTAATGATTAAAATGATAATAATTTAGGCATATTGGTTTAAATAAAATATAATATAAAAATTAGACTCACTGGTTCCTTCTTTATTATTTGGCTACAAGAAAATTGAAAACTACATATATAGCTTATTTTATATTTTAATCAGATAATGTTGCTTGAATCAAGTTTGATTATTCATAACATAGGAAACTTATTCTAAAACTTAAGTAGTAAGATAATATTCTTTGGGGAAAATATTATCTCTTCAGTTTAACCCTTTACTCAAAGATTAATTAAACTAGATTTTTTTTTGGTAAGTGAAATAGGAACAAAATTTTAGTCAATTGAAAACCCAAAGAAGGAAAAGATTTGCTATATTTGAAAACATCTATTTCAACAGTTCAAACAAAATTGTTAATTTTTATTTGGATGGTTTTCCTAGGTACACATTCACTGGGATCTATACCTTTGAGTCTCTAATAAAAATCTTGGCAAGAGGATTTTGCCTAGAAAATTTTACATTCCTTCGTGATCCATGGAACTGGTTGGATTTCAGTGTCATTGTGATGGCGTGAGTATTTCTGAAAAATTGATAAACTCAAAGGAATGAAAATAGTTGCGGCATAAATCATGTTGTAGCATATTTTAAATATAGAGTATGCTTATTAATCAAATTAACTACATGCTCCATATATGTTGAGAATACATATTAGAATACATATTACAAGGTATATTTATCTGGTAAATGAGCTAAAAATGGTATTACTTTCATGTCATACAGTCTTCCACTTCATCAAAATGAAGTTATTCATTGACTATAATTTAATACCACCAACTGTACTTTGGTTCATTTTGCAAACACCTTTGTTTACATTAGTGAAAATTATACTGAAATAAAGCAACACAATTTTAATCCATAGAAGCAGCTTTTATCATATAGCACCTTGAACTCTATAACAATTCTACTTGTTTAACTCAAGGACTTAATATGTCAAACCTAGCTTGCATTCTTTATTTAATATAAACTTTGCCAAAACTATCAGTAACTCGGATTTTATTCTACAGGTATATAACAGAATTTGTAAACCTAGGCAATGTTTCAGCTCTTCGAACTTTCAGAGTCTTGAGAGCTTTGAAAACGATTTCTGTAATTCCAGGTAAGAAGAAACTGGTGTATGGTGATAGGACCCTTATATCTTCAACTATTCTTGTGCATTGCTGTGTTTTGTGTGAACTCCCTATTGCAGATATGTGACAGAGCTTGTGGACCTGGGTAATGTTTCAGCGTTGAGAACATTCAGATTTCTCCAAGGGTTAAAAACAATTTCAGTCATTCCAGGTGAGAGCTGGGTTAAACACTGAGGCTGTCTGAATATACGGTAATAATAGTGAAGTTGAAATCACACTTACAGCATTAGCCCAGTTGCTTATTATTCTTATTACCTCTGAGAATGCTGATTTTTCAATGCATCCCAGTTCCTAGAATTTTAAAAATCATATGCTTATTTATGAAATCAGCCTTTGAGTTTAATAGAAAATTGCATGAGATGTCTATTAAAATACTACTTTTGCTCTCTTCCTTTATTTTTTTCTTTGCATTTATAATGTAAAGTTTTCTCTTTAACAGCCTTAAAATAGCTTTGCTACCATGGCTTTACTAACTGATTTGGATTTTACCATTCACTGCAGATCTATTTCAATAAGATATCTTTTTTAAGAGAAAATATTATTAAACAGTGTGCACATGGCTGTTTTTATCATTTTAAAATTCTTTTCCCCTCTAAATCATTACTAGTTGGAAGCTAGTATAAAGAATGGCTTGGAGGGAAATAGCCTCATGAAACACAAAATGAGAAATGAAAAATAATTGGATCTGTGTCTTTTCATGTTGGTGGCAGCATGTAAAGACACACACACACACACACACACACACACACACACACACAACTTCCTGCCTAGACATTTACACTTTCATTTTTAACCTCCAGAAAGTACATTGTTCACAAATGAAATCTGCTCGTCATCCATTTCTCAAACCATCTGGCTGTCCACAAAGCTGGGATTGAGAATGTGTGTGACTATTAAGGGGACGTGTGGGTATGGCACTCTTCCTCAGGTGGCCTAGCACTCTCTCTTCTCAGGCCTGAAGACCATCGTGGGGGCCCTGATCCAGTCGGTGAAGAAGCTCTCGGACGTCATGATCCTGACGGTGTTCTGTCTGAGCGTGTTTGCGCTGATCGGGCTGCAGCTCTTCATGGGCAACCTGCGGAATAAATGCTTGCAGTGGCCCCCAAGCGATTCTGCTTTTGAAAGCAACACCACTTCCTTCTTTAATGGCACGATGGATTCAAACGGGACATTTGTTAATGTAACAATGAGCACATTTAACTGGAAGGATTACATTGAAGATGACAGTAAGAAACTGCTACGTTGCTAACCTTTGCTCTTGCTGAACGAATTTTCAATAAATAGTTGAGGCTGTGGGTGTGAAGCTACCTTTGTAAATATACTTTATCGGTGTCCATTTTGGAAACAACTGAGCTAGTCAAACTCTCATTTTTCTTAATGTCAATAGGACTGACATGAACTAAACTAGTTTATTTTTCATATTAACAGGTCACTTTTATGTTTTGGATGAACATGAAGATCCTTTACTCTGTGGAAATGGCTCAGATGCAGGGTAAGGAACAATATTTTTTAAAGATATAGAGCACTTGGGGAAAAAGCAGGGAAGAAAAAAACATAAGGATAGCATCACATGCATACAATAAAGGGTGGCGCTGCCTACCCAGGAAGTACCTTCTCTGTCTTACTGGATTGCTATCAGCTCTAAACTCATAGGCACTAACGCCATCCCTTTGGGCGAAGATCTCTGCAAAGTTTCACAATTAAGATGCACTTGTACTATTGCTCCAAAGTGCGAATGTCCATAGTCCGTCCTTCCTGTAAATGCTTCAGAGCCATTGAGGAAATACAGGGAAGGAAACACAAGATGGGAGGCTGTGGGTGAAGATGTGCAGTTGGATAAGTTTTGATGTGGCAGGAAAGGATCCAGAATAGAGCATGGTCTTCAGGGTGCAAGCCCAGTTGGGAAACAGCTTTGAGAGAATTCATAATCTTGAAATAACATGAAGCCCTGTGTGTAATGAAGCCAAGAGGCAGATGAATGTCCAGGGCATGTTCAAGTCTGAGTTTGTATATTAACAGTTCTTTTTGGTCACATTCTACAGTAACAGATGCTGCAATATCTTAGCCATCCTGCTAGTCTCTCACACCCAACATATTTTTGAAAGAATATTGTAAATTAATTTTAAATCAGAATAGAGAGTAAATTTTTTAGAATCCAAGAGATAGCAATAGTAAGTGACTCTTAGATCACAGAACTTACAGAACATATTTCGAGTCATCCTAGAAAACTGAAAACTGGTTTAGCCATGAAAGTCTAAGTGAGCTAGTAAAAACATATACCGATCTTAGAGATGGAGTTTAGGGGAGATTTTTTTTTCCTGATAGTTTTCCCAACCTTTGCTGTTAGACTGTAGTAAATAAGAGCATAACTTCTACAGTTCATATATGCCTACATTCAAATTCTAGCTCCACCATTTATAAACTCTTTGCCCTTGGAAAAGTGTCCTAAGCTCTTTCTAGCTGAGTTTACTTATTTCTAAAATGGGGAGAGTGATATCACCTCTCTTTTATGATGGTTATGGTGATTAATTACTAGCATCTGGTCCATCATAAGCATTTATTGCATGTTACCTATTATTTTTTATTATTATTTTTAATGTAAAAGATTAGATAAGATTTTGGATAAGGTTGGTTAATGCCTACTTTATTCTTATTAAATAATAGCAATCACTTCCTTTTATTGAGTACATGCTATGGGTTGGTTCATTTATTTACTAAAATTGATAACTGCTATATTGTTAAATGTCAAATAAAATTCTTAATGAAGTATGGACTTTGGTTAATAATAATGTATCAATATTTATTTAAATGTACCAGAAGATGTTAATAATATGCAAAAGCTGGGTATGGGACATATGGGAAGTCTCTTACACTCTGCAAATTTTCTATAAATCTAAAATTGTTCTAAAATATAAATTTTATCTTAGAAAATTCTACCAGCGTGGTTGACAAATAAGCTCATTAAGTTGAGCTTAATTAACCTTTGGTTGTTTTCTGACTTTTTATTGTTTTATTATTTATTTATTTAAAAATGTTTTTTATTGATTTCAGAGAGGAAGTGAGAGGGAGAGAGAGATAAAAACATCAATGATGACAGAGAAGCATTGATTGGCTGCCTCCTGCACACCCCCTACTGGGATTGAGCCCACAACCAGGGCATGTTCCTGACCTGGAATTGAACCATGACCTTCTGGTTCATAGGTCAATGCTCAACCACTGAGCCATGCCAGCCAGGCTTATTTTTAATTATTGACCCTTCCCACTTTGTAAAGAGCAGGATATTGATGGTGACAGAGACAAAAGTGTGTGATTGTTGCCCCTCTGCCATTCTGTCTATAAACCTGACTTTTTGAACCTAAATTTTCTATTGGTTTCCCTAATAAATTTCATCTGATAAGAGTTTCACTGTGAGCAATTATCTGAAATGTTCTAGAAATGAAAGGCAAGAAAATTAATCACAGACAACAATGTTGATTGAGATTGCAGTAATTGCCATACTGACCTTAGCTCCATTTCTCTCTTACAGCCAATGCCCAGAGGGATACATCTGTGTGAAGGCTGGTCGAAACCCCAACTATGGCTACACAAGCTTTGACACCTTTAGCTGGGCTTTCTTGTCTCTATTTCGACTGATGACTCAAGATTACTGGGAAAACCTTTACCAATTGGTAAGTGTTTTCGTCCATTTGGCCTGTCATAACAAAATACCACACCTGGGTAGCTTACAAATAATAGAAATTTATTTCTTACAGTTCTAGAGTCTAGGAAGTGCAAAATCAAGACACCAGCATGGTCTCACCTTGGCCAGAGCCTTCTTTCTGGTTCAGAACTTATCACCTTATCACTGTGTCATCACCTGGTGTAAGGAGCGAGGGAGCTCTCTGGAAGCTCTTTTTATAAGGCACTAATCTCATTCATGAGGGCTCCAACTCAGGATCTAAGCACCTCCCAAATGTCCCACCTTCTAATACCATCACACTGGGCATTAGGATTTCAACATATGAATTCTGGGGGCATTTAGGCCATCACAGTGATGTTAAATTAACATGCCTAGAATTTAATTTTATGAACATACATGAAATGAAAAATGTGGATACTTGTTTATA